>NW_028258330.1:29905000-31105000 GCF_053883595.1 Heterocephalus glaber | reverse complement strand
TTTTGTGGTAGTGTCCAATTCAAGGTGTGACTCTGCTCTCACTGGTAAACAAAAAGTCAGCTAGATCTCATGTCTTTGGTGAGTAATTGCTAGCATGATGGCAGTAGGATTTGGGCAGGTGATGGTTCTGGAACTTTCAAATCCATGGAAATTCAGGCTGAACCTGGCTTCTGGTTATGGGGTTGGGGCCTGAGTCATTTACGTTATAACACTCATGGACATCTCCCATGGTTGTCTCTCATCCAGTCACTGTGAGAATTTAACACTGGGAGTCCTGAGATGAAGCCAATCCATGGTGGCTCTGAGTATTTCCAGGGATATGGAAGATGCTTGGACTGGAGTCACCGGTTTTTGGAGTATAAAACATTCACTTCTCCATGCCTCTGGTGCATTTCTCCCTGAAGGGCTCTGGAGTTGCCTGCTTTCACTATGCCTCTGTAGATTTGATCTTCCTTTCTCACAAGCCATGAGCCAGAAGAAAGAGAATGAAGACTGCCCCTTCTTTTTCTGCCTTCAATTTCTCTGTATGCTTCAATTTTTTCCATCAGATCCTTCCTGGGTCTCAGGGATCCACCTCCTTCCTTTACTTATTCCCCAGGTTGTTATTTTCCAGTGTCTGAATTCTGAACCTTGAAGAGGCTGACTTGTTGCTGCTAACCACACTGCCATCTTTCTGGAAGTCCCCAGTACCCTACATATTAAACTTAGCCTTTCCTATTTGAAGAAGGGATTTTAGCATATTTTTACTCTCTACCATCTCTCATTTTCTTTTTCCATTTCAGAGTCTTTAACAGACTTTGGAATTTTAGATAAAGTGTTGGTATTGAATTGTTGTTATTAATGTTTTATTTGTATTTACTTTAAACACTGACCCAAGAATAATTTTTGTACTTGGGTGTGGTGGTTCATGCCTGTAATGTGGGAGGCTGGGAGACTGATGCAGAAAGATCTCAATCTGGCACTCACCTTGGGCAACTTAGCAAGACTCTGTCTTAAAATAAAAATTAGGAATGATGTCTGGGGATGTAGCTCAGTGCAAAGATCCTTGGTTTAATCCTACTTACTGAAAAACAAAAATTGACTTGGGTGTAAAGTTTTATAACTAAGTTTAAAATAATGATTTAGTTTTACTTGTACTTTAATTGATTTTAGTGTTCAGTGGCAACTATATGCACCACTTTTGGATTCTGGTTTTAGGTTTACATTTCATTTAGGCAGAATGCATGTCCACATGACTTTTCCAAAAAGGGTGCATCAGTGATTGATTACAGAATCCCTTGAATGTTTGAAATGAAACCTGGTTCTGTTACCATGCCTCACAAATTAAAAGTTAACTGGCTTGAGGCAAAACAAAACTGAATGTAGTCAAGGATCATAAAAGAAAGCACTGACTAGTTGGAGCCCTGATGCTGTACTAAGTATTATTCTTGAAATACAAGTCTTGTGTTCTCTAGGGACAGGTGTGTTTGGCCTGGACATGGGTCTTCATACTTCTTGCTGCAGTGTGCTGTGCTTTGTTCAATATGCTACCAGTTACAAGTCATACTGACTATCCCACCCCTTAAGCACAGGCACCACTGGCTCTGGGTTCATGATGCCATCTGAACAAAATTAAGGCCACAGGATTCTGGCCACAGCCAGAGAAGAGATCTGGTGGTGCAATGACAAGGGTACCCATCAGAAAGCAATACCTGGAAAGCTAGCTTGTCTTCTTAGCACCACTGATGCTTGCTGACATCCTTGGGGTTCTGTTTTTCTGTGCTCTTTGAGAGGGTGTTAAGCCTATAACCAAGACACTCATTCAGGGAGACCACTCACATTAATCCCATATCGCTTCATGTTCTTAATCCTCTGAGATTCATGGATTCAATCCACACTTTAAGCAATGACTTGTCATGTCATTCCCATGTCCATTCTTGACACAGTGTTGGTTGTTTTCCATTGATGGCCTCATTCACCTGCTATCTCCTTATCCTTATGTACAGATGAGGAAACAGGGTGAGAGAGGCCAAGTCACTTGCTCAGGGCCACTTACGTCTAAGGCAGTGAGGCTCATGTCAGGACTCAGTATTGTGATCCACTGCCTGTGGTCTCTCCTCAGGTCCATGGAGCCTTCTTGCTCGTGATGGATTCTAGCGGCAGAGTGTCTGAAGGCTCCCCCTGGGTCTCCAGGCTGCTACCAGCCTCTCTGAGATCATCATGTCTCTAATTTTGCAGACAAGCTGAGGGACTTGAGTTTTCTGTGCTCCCACCAGCTCCAGCTCAGAGGGTCTTCCTTTACCTCTCTCCTGAGAAGGATGGAGAGGGAGGGCTGCTCTGGCCTCTGCCTGGGTAGCAGCCTTGCTGGGGAAGATTTGCCTCACCCCAGGGTCCTAGGGCTCACCTCCTTCTGGGTTTTATGGCCTTGGAAAGAAAAATTGCAGAGAACTGTTTATAGGCCCAGGAGGAACAATAAAATGTTTGCAAGCATTTCTGCTTCTTGCTTAATAAACTTCCTTGTACCCTTCATGTTTCCATTTACCTAAAAATATTCATAGGAATATGGGGCTGGGAGGGTTCAGGCATGGTTATCAAGCTAAAAATCTGCTGAATTCCATATGAACTCCACCTGAGCTCAGGAGTTCTTTGCAAGGGTAGAATGTGTGTTGAGGGAACCTCATGAAGGCCCAGGACTCCACAGAGGGCTCTGAGGCTTCCTTGGGGCTCCAATGAGTGAGCTGCATTACCAAATTCCTGGGCCTGCTCAGAAAATCTCTAAGTTATCTGCAGGTCTGGAATGATGGGGAAATGGCAATGTGGAGTAGGGAGAATCAACCATCCCCAGTCTACATTGCTGAGTTGTCAAAGGAGGCAGGGAAGATGATAAAGCAGGAACTTGAGGGGAGAGAGAGAGAGAGAGAGAGAGAGAGAGAGAGAGAGAGAGAGAGAGAGAGAGAGAGAGAGAGAGAGAGATTGCCTCCTGGCTGGAGAAGTTCTAATTTCAAATGGAGGATGGAGGAGATTGATAGACCTGATATAATACTGGTTACACTTAATAAGCGGTTCCTACCCCAGACATTATTCTAAATAGTACATATGTTCACAAAATTCCATCTAAGTAGGTACTGCTATTAACCCTAACTTTCAGTTGTGTAAGCAGATGCTCAGAGAGGTACAGAAATTTACCCAAGATCACAGAGTTAATAAGGAACAGAGCTGGTATTCAAGTGGAAGCAGTTAGATTTTAGAGCCTGTGATCTTGTGGAGTGTATGGTGCAGGCCTTCCTGGTCAGAAACAAGCACAGAATCCTTTGGCACTGACCTTTACTTGGTGGTACCAGGCATCAGGAAGTACAGATAACAAAGGATAAGACAAAGAGGGAGACGAAATAGCTGGGTACTTGTCAAGATTTAGCCTTTTCCAATATTCACAACATTCTTTGAAAAGAGAATTACAACGAAGATCAAGATTATAGTCCTCTTTATTCAAATTAATGCCACTTACTTTAAGTGACAAAATGACAAAAGTTAGGCTTCACAGAGATGTCAGACCTCCAAAACTGCAACATCAGGTTGTCTCCAAAGCAAAGATCATTTTCATTTATAGTGGATTGGGAAACAACTGAATTCAGTCATTCCTTTAACCAATGCATATTGAAAAACTTTCACATCATCTATTCTTCTGGGGAGCTAAAGTGTTTGAAACTACAAAGATTCATGAAATTCGGGTAGTCTTTGGCCCCGGAGGATTCTAACTCAACTCCTGGTTCTGGAAAGCCTCATCGCATTCCTGTTGGGTACGTTTAGACAAGCTATGGTTCCCCATGCCTTGGACAGTTACAACACCTGTTCCTTACTCTTGCTGTAAACACCATCGGAATTGGAACTTTGAGCTTACCTTCTCCACACGCCAAACAGATGCGTTTGTGTGGAAATGTGGTGGGAGAACTGGGAAAAAGAATTAATTTTGCTAACCTTCCATAAACTGCACTGAGAGAGTCTTGAAAGAAACAGACACCAGTTACTTGGAGAGTACCAGGGCCTATTTAAGAAGGATCATGAATGGGGGCCTGAGTTCTAGGGGAAACAGCCTATGGAGATATCTCTTTTGTGTCTCTCTGACCCCTTGAACTTGGCAGTCTTCTTTGTGGTAAAATATCTGGTCTTATTAAGGTTTCTAACCTGTGCTGACTCCTATGAGATTCATATGCTAATGTCTACTCCCAGTACATCGGTACAATACATTTCAGGCTCCATGTCTGTGAGAAACAAAGGCCAAAAGTCTGAACCTTTTCTTTCTGAGACAGAGTAGGAGATGTGATGTAGAAATTAAGGTGAAAAATATTAATAAGCTAAGAGAACCTGTCTTTTCAAAAGGCCCATGAATCTGAAAGTGAACAAATGAACAAAATAAGTCTTTTTTACACATCACTCAAGAAACCCCTGAAAGAATTGATGTTGGGGGCACAAAAAGATCTTAGTTGGAGGTGAACTGACACATTGCAGTTGGCTTTGCCGCATTGTATTTTCATATCCCACATCAGGGCTTTTTTTTTTTCTCACTAAGGAAGTTTTTCTGACATGTATTTGTCTTATAGGAAAAAATTAAGAGAAAGAATGCTAAAATGTACCTTCAACTTCTTGGTTTTAGGATATAAAACCTTGGCCCTTTAAATAATGAAGCATAAAATTCTTGCCCTTTCCTTTATATTATTTAGTGCAGCCCAGGAGCTATCAGTTTGCTTTCTACTCTAGCACTTGCATTTCTGATTTTTTTCCTAGTCTTTAACAAAAAAAATTTAATCAGACTTGAAAAGCAAATTCAGAAGTGTCTAAGAGACACCATATGGGACAATGACAAGGAGCTCAGGTTCAGGAATCAGACTGTCTGAGTTAAAATTTTGGCCCTTCTCCTTTTTAATTACACAGCATTGGGCAAGTGAGTTAAATTATTTGAGCCTTAGTTTCCTCAAATGTGAAATAAGAGAATGCTTGAAACTTCATAGAAATATTTTTCAATGTAAAAAGTTGATGTCTTTACCTTCATACTTCATTATGGGCAGAGTTGCCTGCTTTGTGGAAACTCTTGGTCAAGTTTCTATTGAAGGCAAAAACTTAAAGTATACAATCTCATACGCAGAAGTAACTGTGACAGCATTACTTACCATCTTTCTCATTTTTTAGTGAAAAACTCAGGCACAATGTATGGTTTTGGTTCATAGTTTCAGAGGATTCAGTCCATCATCAGTTAGCACCGATACAGAAACATCATGGCAGATGGGCATAGTGGAGCAAAGCTGTTTAGTTAATGTCATCTAGGAAGCACAGAGGTGAAACAGCACCAGAGAGGGGCCAGGGATCATATATAGGGCCCCAAAGTCACACCTCCATGATCCACCCAGACACACCCAGAAATTCCTTGAGCATTTCTTAATCCAGTCAAGTTGACATATCTTGATTAATGGTCACATCCCCATTCACCTCATCAGTTTCTTAGGTATATTGGCTAAAAACACCAATAGGTTGCCCCTACTTCCAATAGAGCCTATAAGTAAGTCCTTAGTAAGTTTGCATTATTTCAACAAGAAAGCAGCAGAAACTTCCCTAGGTAGAGGCTCTGGGAGCCCACTTACCTCTAGCCTTGATGAGGATTCTGGTGGTTCTATGGGGCTGTCTAAATGCCAGTGTCTTCTCTCTCTCTCTCTCTCTCTCTCTCTCTCTCTCTCTCTCTCTCTCTCTAGTTCTTGGTTTTACCAGACTCAGTGGCCAAAAGCCATTTTAAGATTGCTTTGATTTCTCCCAGCCTCTTGAGGGTGCTGACCTCCAGACCTATTCATCTTGTTGAGAGTAACAGGTGCTGACTCATTCAGTGGTCAACATATGGCTCATCACAAACACATTCTGGTCATATAATGATCATCACTTTTCAAGTGTCTTTGATAAGCTAAATTGGAGTTGTTTTTTGTGGTAGTCTCCTTAGCATAGTTTAGGAAAATCACATGGCTATCATTAAGTGAACTGATCCTTGCTTCTAATCATCTTGAGGTAAGCTGCACAGAAATGACCCTATGTGCAGCAGCTTAACTGAAAGTTAACACCTGAAATTTGCAGCTTCTTATATTCTGTCATTAGATTTAGGGTGTATATTTGTGGTAATTGCTTGTTTCCTTTAATAAGCACCCACAGTAAGCACAGTCTGTCTTCCTTACTTGCTAGTCTTGGAATCACTTATTGGACCTCAGTTTTGGCTGGTCTGGAGCAGACTGATGGGTCTGGTTGAGCTGCTCACTATCTCTCCTCCCCATGCAACACTGGCATTTTTTAAAGTCAAACTGTTGCAGACATTCCATCCACTCTCCATGTTTTATAACCATCAGCTTAGCCATTGTCATCTGATGTCACAAAAATTAGGCAGAAGATTAATTTCATTAAAATAGATAGATAATTGCTTTTTATTAAAAAGAAAACATGATAGCTCTTTCTTTCTTATCTGTATCTCCATTTGCACTTCCTCAATTCTTTAAACCCTAACAATTCATAAACTTCTTGGTGCAAGTGGTTAGTAGTTTGGCTTAAGGTCATGATTGAAAAATGAAGTTTGTAGTTCATTTTTCCAATTTGTAACAATAGTCAAAAATTACTTACTTTCAAAGGCCATCTCTGCTTATTAATATCAGTGAAAGAGGCTTCAGAGAGCTGGCCAGGAGACTAGGCTCAGGATTCAGAAGGTTTTTAGATGCGTAATCTTGGGCAAATATATTTTACCTTGAGGATCCCATTTCTTTGTCTGCAAAATAGTGATCCTAATTATGTCCACCTCATAGAAATGTTATGAAGTTTAAATGAGACAATAAATGTAAGATGCTAAACAGGATGTCTCCCCCTCCTCATCCTCTTCCCTCTTTCTCCTAGAGAGGGGGAGACAGAGGGGGAGACAGACAGACAGAATATGTGGGATTATGGGAAGTGATTATTTTGTCCTGTAAACCATTAATCATCACAGGTCACATCTGGTTGTGATGCACAAATCTGCCTGCACAGAGAGATCCTGGATGTTGATCTGGATGCTGTAAATGGGTGGGATATTGGGGTTGTTTCATATGCCACACCGTCAGGACTGTCCATGAAAAACACATCTTATCCAAAATTGATCCAAAATTTCCAGTGGTTTCATAGTTTCTAAAGGCAAATTCCACAAATACATGCAGAATGGATCTCTAGTCTTCTAATACTAGGCCTGTAGAAGACATGATTAACCAATCCCACCGTGCAATAATGCAAGAAATTTTGCTGTACAGGACTTCACAGAGTGATGGCCAGTTACTAACTTGTTAACATAAGCCTTCCAGATAAATCCACCATATACCCTGCTAGCTACATTTCTGGTTTCAGAGATAGCCTTGATGCACCGTCCCACTTTTCTTGTGTAAGCATGTCATGGCCACTTCCCTGTACCTTTACACAGTACTCCAGCTGTCTTAAATGACTTCTTTCTAACTGCAAATTCTAGTTTATTTTTCTTCTTAGACCCAAGTTCCAATCTTCTGTGATGCTGTCTTCAGTTTCCTTGTATTGTTGTAGCCCTGGATATGGGGCTATGATTTTATTGGTTTTGTCATTGTTGTGTAGGTCCTATGGGATTTTTGAGAGCTATTCTACTTGTATTTTTTGTTCGCAGTGCCCAGAAGAGTGTCTGATGTTTCAGAGAGGTTCAGCTGAGAGTAAGAGAAAAAGATTAGATGCCTGGTAGAAAAGATCTCAGAGTCTAGAAAGGACTTTTAAGGGCTGTGAAAATCCTCACTGGTTAAAGGAGGGAAGTCACAGGAAAGGAGAGTTTTTGTTGACAAAATAATGCAGAATACAAGGAATTAGCTTTCACTCGGGCAAATTCACTACTGTATTCCAAAATGGCAAGAGGTCCAAAGAGTTAACTCTTAGCACAGTTAGCCATGTTTAGGGCAGAATAAAAGCCATCTGTATCTCAGAACTTCCTATTAATTTCCAGGATTCCAATTGATTTTTCTTCTCATTGAAACCTCATAGTAGTAAGTAGCCTGTATATAAATATGACAGGAATGCTGGGTTGATAAGAGTATGCTATGGACATGTAGCAGCATTATTAATGATCTTGTCATCAATAAAATTGCAATTTTTAAAAAAGCCTTGAACTTAGCTTGTGTATGTGTCTGAGACCATCTTTTGTGCCTTAGCAAACTTACTAAAGATTTAAAGCTTTTTTTCTTTATTTGTGTTGCAATTTGAGTTTCTTTTTGATGTTTGCCTCTTTGGTATTACTGAAGTAATTAAAGTAGTTATTTTTGACCTACTTTACATATAGATAATTAATTTTTATCATAGAATTACAGTATTATTTAATACTACCTTATTAAACAAGGAGTAGAAAGACAGAGATTTATTCTGAGTTCTTTTATGAAAAATGTGGATGCCATGAAAGCAGATGGATTCACAGTTTCTTTGTGATTCTCTGCAGTCTCCAGGTGCTGACTTTCCCTGACTTCAAAGGGAATTAGGGAAGAAAGAAGCACAGTGTGCTGGGAATCCACCCCAGGCCTTTGCTACCTGATAGGAACTAGGTTTCAATATCCATGCAATTTATTTCAGCTTCAGGACACTATAGAAAAGTTCCTCTGCTTTCATGGCAGACCCAGAGCCAATTCTGTCAGGAAACAAGCAGCCTGGCCACAAGTGTAGGCCACTTTTGACTCTTAGCTCTATCATTTAGCAGCTGTGGATCCCTAAGCAAGTCACCTAATTGCCCTAAGACCCTGTTTCCTTATTTATAAGATAGGCATAATGAAACTGAACTTTCAGAGCTGTTTTGGAAATTTAAAATGTTTTAAGGTATTTAGCACCTAATAGATGCTCGGAAACTGGTATTTAGTATCACAATGATTATACATGAATGAGGATTCTCTTCTTGTCTGGATTCACAAAGGTCTTTCTCTTCAATTTACTCATTCATGAAATCCAGACCTTTACACATTCAACTTGTCAGCCCATCTGTCTTGTACCAGGACAGTTCAGACTGGACTCACATGATTGTGACTCCACAGGCAGTAGTAAAATTCTTGCTCAAGTCAGGTGAGACCTCTTTATTGATCTTAAACTTTCTCCTGCTAATTAAAAAAATATGGCTTGTCTCTCTCAATTTCTAAGCTTTCTTCATCTTAGGCCCTTCCTTGAAGATGGTTTAGAGATGCAACTGCATACTGAAGACATTCCTTCTGTTTTGGCTTGTATCTAGATGTCCCCCCAGTGCCTCATGCATTCATAGGTGGGGCTTTTTGGAGGTGGCTGAATCTGGGGTATGTGAATGTGGATTAAGGGCATGATGACTAAATTAGTCCACAGATTGGTTTGGCATAGTTCTGGATATGGGTAATGGGAAGGCCCACCCTGGGGGTGAGTGGCAGCACCCAAAAGACTTGTAGCCAGGATGGGATAAAAGGCAAATGGAGGCTTTCTGTTTGCTGCTTTTTTTCTGCATGCCCAGCTATGGACTGTTTCTGCTCTGTGATGCCCCTCTGCCATGCCACTCTGCCTTGGAGCCAGCTGACTATGGACTGAAACCTTTACAAACTGAGCTGAAATAAACCTTTCCTCCTTTAAAGGGTAAGTGTTGGGTATTTTGTCTCAGCAATGAGAAAAGTAAGCAAGATGCCTTCTCATCACCCGGAGTGCAACCCAGGAATTACCCCCTAGCATTTATGGTTACAGGAAGGGGTTCCTACCCACTCAGGAAGGAGCAGACAGACTTTAATTCTCTCTGTCTGTACTCAGATCCTACTTCTTGTATTCAGTGAGCTAGATAATCATCCTGAAGTCCTTTTCAGGTTCTCTCCCTAAATAGGATTCTATGCACTCTGTCCTGCTGGGCTGTCCCTTTCCAAATGTAAAAATTAAACTCCCCATACTTATTCATAGATTTATGGAACTATATATTATTAAAGACCTACTCAATACCAGACACAACTCTAGTCTTTGAAGGAATCAATGAAGAAAGGGAAGTAATAAAAGAGAATATTAAAACCATCATTCCTATCCTCATGGAGAGGCACATATTAATTTGGTATATAATATTACAATTGTGCCACAGTGTTATGGATAAGCTATAAATAATAAGCATGGTATGCAAATAAATAATGAGGGGGCTTGACCTCAGGATATAAAGGAAGATTTGCCTAAGGTAATGATCTTTGAGCTTTGACCTTAAAGATGAATCCTAATCAGAAGGGAAGAAGGCAGGTACAAGCAGGAGATTAGTCCAGATTTACATGTTTGAAGGCCCAAGATGAGGCCTTATGTGGTATGTGAAGTTGACTCTTGGAGAAAACTCATGGACAAACAGCCAGCATCCAGGTTATGTAAGACTTCATGGGAGCCCTTAAAGAGTTCAGCCTTCTGCCTATGGCACCAGGGAGCCACTGCAGTGATGTGACTTGTTGGAAGAGAACACAATCAAATTTGCACTTTCAGAAAGATGTTATTGAGTCTTTTGCTCATTGGACATCAACTGTCCTTATAGATGTACTTCTGAGGCCAACCCCTCACCTGGCTGTGAGACAGAGACCCAGGAGGAAGCATGAGTCAGGGCTCCCTGTGACTGGATGCCTCCACTCTCTGCTCCCTGCTGGCCATGGCTTGAGTGCACCATGCTTTCATCACCTTCTTTATCTTGGCATCTGGTGCCAAGGAGCTTTCAGCAGATCCACCGTTCCTGTGCCTGGAGGGCAGGAAAATCACCACCCTTGACACCAGCCCCATCTGGGCCTCCCAAAGGAATTCAGTGCTGAGTTTTTAGCCTTGTTAAAGGTCAAACTTATTGGTTAACCCTCAATAAAAAAACTCTCCTTTATTTTTTATTATATTATTTATATATTTATATTTATATTATAATAATTATTTATATTATATTATATATTTATATTTTATATTTATATTTTATATTTATTGGTAATAAATAACTTTCTAATAATTAAACCATAAGGTCTATGAAAAACAGAGACCTCTTTATATCCTAGTCTATTAATAGCTTGCTGCATAGTAGTTGCTTAATAAATATTTCTTATATAAACCAACACTAAAAAATCCTAAGAAAAATAATAAAAAACCCTTAATCCCCCCACCATTTTAACATAACCCTTCCTTCCTTCCTTCCTTCCTTTCCTTCCTTTCTAGATTATTTGTGTTCTTAGATACAGACATAAATTAATTTTGTATTTCTAGTTTATATATGATTTAAATATTGTCTCCAGTACTTTGTTAACACAACATGCCAGTCAAACTCTTAATTAGCTGCTTGGCCATTCCTGGAGTATATGCTGATGGACCCAAGTGATATGCTCAACAATGTATAGGTAGGAATGTGTGTGTTTAAAGCTAAAACCTTACAATATGAGTGGGAGGATTTTTATACAGATAGAAGCAAAGAAGATAGAATGCACTTTTAATGAAGGAAGAAGAAAGGAACAAGCTTAATTTTAGGAATCATAAATAAACTGAAGTTTAGATTTTAAAATTATTTAAAGTCTGAGCTGATTTAAAACAGCAAAGTGTATACAGGATTCCTGGTGAAGACCTTGGGGAAGCTCAATCTTGGATTAATAAAGAAGAAACTCCTAAAATATGAGGGCTTGGAGGTATTGTCAGAATGAGGAAACATATTGATTTGGAAAGAAATTTCAAACTTTTTGACTGAGGCTGCTGGTAAGAGTATATTTTACATTGTGACTCAGGATACACATATAATATTCACTTAAATTTGGGTATAGAGAGATAAATGGATAGATAGATAAATGAATGAATGGATTGATAAAAAATATAACAAAACCAAATGCACCTTTGATATGTGCAAGAGATTATGATATTTTATTGTCTTCTATTTCATTCTTTTAAATCATTAATCTTAAATTAGTATCACAATAATAAATAGTATCCCATAACTTATATGTATATATTTATATGGCTGAATGTAAAGCCTCAGAATCGGAGGCTGAAGC
This sequence comes from Heterocephalus glaber, assembly GCF_053883595.1. Classification (NCBI taxonomy): domain Eukaryota; kingdom Metazoa; phylum Chordata; class Mammalia; order Rodentia; family Bathyergidae; genus Heterocephalus; species Heterocephalus glaber. Next base: position 31,093,001 of record NW_028258330.1, on the reverse strand, counting down.
CAGACAGCTGAATGTCTTTGTCCCAACCCAGGTCAAGTACAAGCATTTCATATCTACCATGTGGCTCTACAGACCCAGAAACCTGAGCATCGTCTATTTTCCTGGGCTTTGCCCTGCCTGTGGTTTGGGGATTGAACACCATAAAACCGAGTGTTGAAATTTAACCCCCACTGTGAGATACTAAGAGGTGGATCTGGGTGGGACTGTTAAGAGCTGATTGGGTCATGAGGCTCTACCTTCTTAAATGGATTATTCTTGTATGCATTGGTTAATGGCTATAACAGGAGTGGCTGTGTTATACTGGTGAGCTTTCTCATGCATGCTTGCTCACTCTTACCATGTGATGTCCTCTGCCAGGTCATAATTGAGCAGGAAGACCTTCACCAGATGCCAAGCAGAAGCCAGCACCATGCTTTTTGGCTTCCAGAAATGTGAGCTATATAAATCCTATTGCTTTACAAATTACCTAGTCTGTGGTATTTAGTTATAGTAACAGAAACATATTGAGACAACTCTTATTCATCTATCCCCAAAATGGTTTGTGTCCACATCTACATCCTACTCAGCAGGAAAAAGAGGAGGCCAGCAAGACCATCCCTGTAAGGGTTACAAGCCTCAAATTGCACAGAACACTTGTTTTCACATATCACTTCCAGAATTCAGACACATCCCTCATGTAGCTGAAAGGAAGAAGTATTTATTGTCTTTCCTAGTACCAATGTCTCCAACTAAAAACCAGAAATCCTACTACTATAGTAAAGGGAATTTATGGAGCATGAAAGGCAAGCTGAAAAACCATGTGGTTATGTGTGCAAGGGTGGAGTAACTATGGGGACAGACCTTTGAGCCATAAGTGGAATTGAAGCTCAGCCCTGGTATACACTAAATAACTAATCTAAGGCATTTCACTTAGCTTTTGTGTTTCTGATCTGCACAATGAGAATAATAGTACCTAGTAGTTATGTTAGGATTAGACTTCTCAGTAGGCACTGATCAATATGGAAGAAAATCTTTGGTGGAAAATTGATCTTCCACCCCAGCCAGCTTACAGGGCTGTAGTTGTGAGCCTGGATGTTGCAAAACAACCTCACTAATTTTGGGGGAAAAAAAATCAAATTTTCTAACTTGATTGCCCTATCTTGCAGATTCGTATGACACAACACACTGAAATTCTAGAATGTTCTCCATTAAAATGTTCCTGTAATTTTGCTTCAGCCAGAGTTTCTGTAATTAGTTTGTCATGCTATTTCTTCCCCCCAAAATGTCTCGCTCTGTGTGAATGATGGTCAGGAAGAACTCCCTCATAGTGGGGGCTGGCGGGGAGTGACCCACCTGAACAGCACACCTCCAAGAGTGGACCGACTGGTTTTCCTCGTCAGCTTTGGAAACAGCATCTTTCCCTTCAAGTTTCTTCTACCAGCTACTCCTGTTAGGCTCCCTGCCCCTTGGATTCTGTAGTTAGAGAAAGCAGGTGAAACAATACCTCATCACCATCCAGGCTTCTAGGGTTGGAAAGCAGATGGCTCTAAGTTCATGTTGAGGATTCTGTGATGAGGCTGGTGGAGCTGTGAGGAGACAATGAACAGGACACTGTACTCCTGGGCATCTATTCATCTTCTTCCTTTCCTTCCTTCCATGATAATTATTATGTGTGTAAGAGGTTATAGGTGTAAGGATAGAAGCAGAAGAAAAAAATGCAGTCTATTTATACTCTTATGCATCCACAATCTAGTGGGGAACACAGAAAAATAGTCAAGCCATTTTCCTAAAATGGTAGAGAGAAAAAGGGTGATGGGTATGGCAGTCTTCACACAATCTAAAGTTGGGGGAAGAACTAAGAAGACTTCCTGAAGTAACAGCAATCGAGGCCAGTACTGAAAGATGAAGAGGCATTAGATCAGCCAAGTGAAAGGAGGTGGAGATGGATAATCCCAGGCACACTCAATTTCTCCGTGGCTTCCTTGGAAACTCTAGTGACATGATGATAATCCTCATCTGAAGAGGCTATTCTGGCTCAGATGGGACCTACTTTCCATTTCTTCCACCATTTCTTCCGAAAACCCAGTTTTCCTGCCTTCATTGCCAGGTTGACAGAATGCCTCCAGCCGGTTTGGGGATAGGTCCCTAGTGAGAGAGGCAATAACCATTTTAATGGTAATTTATCCAACAGCAGAATCAGAGGCACCCAGTTCTTATATGGAATTAAATGAGCTTCAAGGTCAGGAGGTGATGAGTGGGGCTCATTAGAACAAATGATTTCTGTTTAAGTAGAAAGACCTTTGGGGTCCCTTGAAGAGCTTGCCTAAATTCAGTAATCATGTCTGCCCCATGGTTAGAGCCAGCTTAACAGTAGAAAAGGGTGCTCAGAGGTAGAGGAAGGGCTGGGAGGAGATGCAATTAAGCCTGAATGGGTTTTTATTTCAGCTGGGGCCTTGCAGAAAGACTGGGCTTCTGCTTCTCTGGCTGGGCTTCTTGAGGATATGCTATAAGCAAAGGTAGGTCTCTTTTACTGAGCATAAGCTCATATCCAGTCCTTGGACACAGAAGAGTTCTATAAATGTTTGCTGTCATCACCATGTTCACCTTTATAGTGGAAATTGAGGTTACCGCTCCAAAATCAATTTTTATAACATTCCAAACTTTTGTTCAGATAAATACCTTTCCTACTCTAATCCATGCACTTTGTAGGAAGAAAGCGGAACCCTAACACATGGTTCAGAACAATTTTAATTAGTACAAAAATAATTTCCTGGCCATTGTGATTGATTTAGGGCTGAACACCTGGCCTCATTTGGACCAATGAAATATGGAGAGATGTCTTGCCGGGGTTTCTGAAATGAGCCTTCTTCATTTGTCTCAGAGAACTTTTCATAGTAACCCCTTCCCCCTGGCTCTTGGTATGGCCCAAAGCACAGGCCTGTGGCAGGTGTCAGAAGCCATCTCAAAACCATGGAGTGTGCCTATCTGAGGCTGAAATCAATATCATGGGAAACAAAAGAGAGATGGAAATAATTACACTGGTGAGCTACTGAGTCAACCATCAAGACCTTCACTATTCACCCTGTGTTAGCTTATAGTAAAAATACTCTGAGTTAATATTTTTATTCTTATTTAAAACACAAAAGTCATCTCAAATGATAGAGTACTTGATACTGGAAAGTGAGACATTGTTAACAAAAAGCCCAAAGTATGAACTTAGCTGAGTTGGGATGAAGGTTGCTGTTGAGGACTGGTTGATGCCTCAGTTGCTGCAGATCTTGGGAAAGACACCATCAAAGTTGTAATATTAATAACCTTGGTAGCAAAAATAGGAGTGTTGGTGCCTGGATATAAAGGTCTTGTAGGAAAGCGAAACATTTAGGCTCAGATGACCTTTCTGAACACACAGAAAGAAGAAAATACAACTTCAAGAGACCACGTGTGGGACCCCATTCAGCCCAATTTGAATTAGATTTTATGCAACAGATCACATGCTAGCCTTATCAGCCTTCGATGTATCTTGTGCTTTCTGATCTCTGGGTACTTAAAGAGTAAATATTTGTTCATGTTTTTGGTTACTCAGAATGTCTTACCACTAAAGTATTCATCCCCTGAAGGCAGGAGCTATGCATGTGTACACTGGCACACCATATGATACCGAGTACACAGTACGTTTACATATGTGCTTGCCAAATGAGTACTCTCCATCAGAAGACATTAAAATAGAAGTTAGCAGCTGACATATGGAGATGTCACGCTGTAGAATATGACCATTTTCCCCAGATACTCAAGTCAACCATGCAAAGTGCAGGGATTTGCTAGAATAGCAAAAGCTTTTGGAGATCATACAGTGTGGCACTTGTAAGACTGTGGTTCTTATGTTTCCTTTCAAGAAAGAATCTCTGTGAGGAGTGTGGGTAGCCGACCGATTCTGAAATTTGAGAGCCACTCTTTCCTTCTTTCTCTCTCTTCACAGGAGCCAGATCTACATCACAGTCAGAAGCTTCTCTCTGATCTTCTGCTCCCTCTTACTCTTATTCTTTACAGATTTTTCACCCAACTGATCTAACTCCATCTTGCTTGCTGTTTCTCAAAGGACCTGAACTGGTGCCCACTGCTGGAGCCTTGAGTGGCTGGGTTAGAAAAGTGCAGATGTCAGTGTAATGCTCAGCATCCTTTATTCCATTCTCAGAGCGAGCAAGAACTTCCCTTCTCACCATTTATACGCAGTGGAGGCGTTTTCAGGAGTAAACTTGAAGGAAGGCAGGAGAACAACAACAGCTGGGAAAGGCAAGGTGATAGCAAGCAGGCATGGAAAATAAATGATACAGGTTTTCTTCTTTTTAAATAAGTTAAACATTCAAAGAGTTTATATGCTGTACTTTTAATCTGAGGATGGGTATCCTAGAACCCCTTTGAGATAATAAAATCCTCAGGTTCCATAGGCTTAGTCTTACTATTTATCTCCTATTAGTGACTTATTTCTTACTCTGCTACCTGCTAGCACAGACTCCGGTGTTTTGCTACTCTGAAGCTTTGGTCTGAGAGCAGGAGACCAGGAGTCCACCCTACTCTGTGACGCAGTGGAAGAAGATTACAAATGGATAATATGAATCTGGATTTTCAACTGGGTTTTACTAGGTGACCTAACTTGTCAGGATTGGTTTTCCCATTTGGGAAAGTGGAATGCTAATCCTGTCTTTGTAGTGTTGTTAAGAAGATGAAGTAAGGCAGCACAGGCATGAAAGTCTAGCACAATTTTAAGCACATGGTAGGTGCTCAGTGAAATTTGGCATCACTGATGGGTTGGTAATTTTGGAGTATGAAGAGCAGCAGGAAGATTCTGAGTGCTCCTGCTTAGCTGTTCCAGAGGGATGGTGATGGCTCAGGACTAGAAGACAGTCTGTACTTCTGTAGCCACTGGCCTCTTTCCTTAGGTCTCTGGATTATTTAGTCAAAAAATTAACTGCCTGTACTTTAAATTCTATGCTTTCTCCTTATATTAGGAAAACTATTACAAATCTTTTATTATAGATTTAGAATCTATTTAGGCCGTGTAAGGCCTTGGCGCTAAAGATAGTCTAGTCTGGCAAGTTCCACAGAACACTGAGGGAAAACTGAGGCACAGGGATGGGAAGTGGCTCAACAGAGGCTGGGCAGATCTGAAAGGACTCTTGGGCTGCCCTCCATCAATGTGGTGCTGCCTCAGCTGCACAAGCATCACATAGGATTTGACTATTTCTTCTGGAATGAGTTGTACCTGGCTGTTTGAATGGGGAATCTGCTTTCCAGGGGCCCAGTATCTCACTCCTCTGAAATCTTTTGTGATTTCTTCATAGGATAAATTGCTCCATCCTATGTCATGCTTCTCTAACACCTGGTGTATCATCCTCTTATAGCCCTCAGTGCTCCTGTCTTTCCTTGTCAGACAGGGGAAAAGCTGCATTCTGCTGGGATCAGGACCCTGGTGCCTGGTATAGATCAGCATGATACATGATCATTTGCTGAATAGTAAATTCATAGACATTATAATTGTGGGTACTCTGAGGATGTATTGGGAAGCAGGAGTGAAAATGGAGCAAAGGATGAGCATGATATTTCACTGATTTTGAGAAATGTCTTCCTAATTGTATATACATTCACAAAACCTTTATCCAGGAGAATTGAGAGGCAGGAATCGTGTTGGTCAAGAACATGGCCTTTAGAGTTAATTTGGGCGAGTTTGAAACCTAATTCTGCTATATCCAAGCTGTGTGATCTTGGGAAGTACCTAATTTCTCTTCATTTTTTTCCCACAGAGAGGACAAGAAGCACTTTTTGGGCAGCTGGGCAGTAGGCAGATGCTTGTGTCAACATGCATATAAATGTGTGTGTGTGTGTGTGTGTGTAAACTCAGATACATATGTATGGCTGTGCATATATATGTAGGCTGGCACCTACAGCTCTCTTAAGTTGTCACTTCAAAGTTGTTTAGTGAGTTTGGTGACATCGATCATTCATTCAATGAATAAACATGTAGTAGGCACCTAGGAGGTGGCAGACCCCATTAGGAGCTGAGGAAAGGGCTATGAATTAAACATACTCCTTCACTTTAAGGGACACAGTCTATCACTAGCAAATAACTGTGCTGCTCTGTGTTGTCATGAGCAGAGCCCTTTGGAAGCACAAAGGGAGGAGCAAACAATTCTGTGGAGAAAGTGGAGGAAGGGCATGGCAGGCAGGGGAGGTGAGCCGAGTCATGAAGACAGGAGCTGTGTGGAGGAGACTCCAGAGAGAATGATTCAGGTAAAGAGGTGAAGAAGAACAGAGATAGAGTGAAGACAGATAACACAGCTGATTGGGGACTTCCTTTGAATTTATATGATTCATTTTTTTTCAAATGGTTGATAAGTTGTTAGGACATGAATATTAACTAAGTTGTTTTGATCTAACTACAAATTAAAGGGAACAGGTTTTTCATTTGGCCTCAGGTTGCCATGTAATGATAAGTGAGACACTAAGTATGTCATAAACTTAGAAAATGTAGGCAATTCTATCTGAGACACAAGCATGAAGATTTTTTTCTAGGTGTGTGTGGATTTTTGTTTGTTTTTGTTCTGTTCTGTAGGTTGGTTCTCAGCTGTAATCACATGTAGTATCAAGAATTTAAAAATGTTACCTTTGGTCAAAAAGAATAGATGATCACAGCTGTGTGCACATGTGTATGCCCCCTACACACACACACACACACACACACACACACACACAAACACACACACATAGAGGCAGAGTGTTTTGGCTGGGTTGGCACTTTCAGATGGTAATTAGCTTTGAGAAACACAAATGATTAAAATCAATTATGATATCATTTTTAGATAAATAGAGGGAATCAGAATAAGGAATTTCCAGGGAGAAATGATTTCTTCAGCAATCATTGGCCTCCTCTTGAGGAAAAGAAGACTTTTTTGGCTGGTGCGTGAGTGGTACCTTCCAGATGGATGCTAAACACATACAGGAATCCCATGGAGCCGGACATTTTTCCAGGATTACTCACTTTTTCTACCTCATCAGTTTCATTTGTGGGCCTAGTGCTTCTCCAGAATGTGACTATGGCATCTTGGCTTTGTGCAGAGTCCTATTCATTTTGATTGCTGCCCATATGTCCAACCTTCCTTCATTCTATAAAACCATCCTGGAACTTTTTAAGACGTTTAGCACAACTATCCCTATTGCTACTTCTGTTTTTTGCCAAAAGTCTTCAGAGTTGCTGCCATCTTTGCTGCCAGAAATTGGTTTGGATGCTTGATCAAGTAGCCTTCAAACATCTTATACAGGGATATCAGGGTTAATGGGTAATAGCAACATCATCTCCTAGGACATATTTCCCTCTGTTTGTGGAGTTATGCATGCCTTTGCTTGCTTACCGTCTATACTAACTGTGTGTTTGTGGATCTGGGAGATCAACTCAATTCTGTAATGGAAATCTTGATCAGGAATTCCACTTCTTACTCTACAGCACTTATTGGTCCCAAACTCTTTGGTGCTATGACCACAGTTTATAAGTGATTCTGCTTTCAGTTTTGGAAATAATTACACAATTATATTTGAAACATCACTGTCTCATTTCTGGGATGACTAACTCTTCATTTTTCCTGCTGTGTCTCCAAGTGGTCTTCTCAGGCTTTCAATGACCCTCCTCTACTCTCTCTACCTTCTTTCCCTCTTCATGATCTGCACCACTGGCCCAGGGCCACTATGGGGGCTGATTCAGAGGCTATATCTCAAACCTCTGACTTCCCTCCTGCTTAGAACTTCCAGATAGGTTACATCATCACCTGCAGCCTCCAGCAGCGCCTGCAATTTCATCCCTTGGCCCAAGCCTGCTCCTTTCCTTGGATTTCTATCTTTTCTAATGGTAACCCAACCTGTCTGGACTTGGAGTTTTATGAATTCATATATTCACCTCATCTCTTGTCTCCAATATATTGACACAATCTCCACATTACACTGAGGATCACTTCCTCCTTCCCTTCCTCCCTTTTAGACTTTCACTCTCATTTATGCAACACCCCTTCATCTGGTCTTCCTGCCTCTATAAGCTATTTTCTTTTGCCCTGGCAGATTATTTCTCCAAAGTTCAGTTTGGAGTATTTTACTCCCTTACTCTTAATACTCTGTAGATTCCCACTGAGGGATGTCTGTTCCTGATTTCAAGGCTCTCAATGATTGAATCTGTACTGTGATGGCTTTGTAATGTGTCAGTCTGGCTGGGCTAGACCACATTTCCCAGATTCCTTCCTTTTGTGTTTCCAGTTAGAAAGAGCCAGAATGTGGATCCTTGTGTGATTTGGAGGGAAGCAGGGAAGTGGTGCCATTTTGCAGCACACACATTGTTGGTGATCTACTGACCCATCTGATTGGACTAAGCAGGGTCTGGGCTTGATGGATGCATCTGCCTCAGGTACTCCTTAGCTTCTCTGACTCCTAGGCCAGGCATGTATGTTTCACTCCGTGGTAAAGAGATTAAAGTTCTACACAACTCCCTCATCATCATGACCAGAAGAAAGAAGCATGGACAAAGATTTCAGTCCATCTTCATGGCTTCTAGCTCATGCTTGCACTTTAAAAAACCAGTTCATTGTGATATAACTCAGATATCATATCTTTCACACATTGAAAATGTATAATTTATTGTTCCTTAGTAATTCTATTGTTTCTTAGAGTTCTACAACCATCACCACTGTGAATTTTACAATTTTTCATCACCTCAAAAGGAAACTTCATGCTCACTAATGGTCACTTTCTGTTCTTACTCACCCCTCCATTTCCAACATACCCTCAATCCTAAGCAATGACTAGTCCATTTTCTATCTTCTATGAATTTGGATAATGGACATTTCATATAAGTGATATAATACAACATGGGGCCTTTACTGCATGGCTTCTCTGCCTTTTATTATCGTGTTTTCAAGGGCCAGGGATTTAGCTCAGTGGTTTCGCTGCCTGTTGAGCAAGCACTAGGACCCGAGTTCGATCCCTGCTACCAAAAAACCCAAAAAAACAAACAAACAAAAAATATTATCATGTTTTCAATGTTCAGTCATGTTGCAATCTGTATCAATTCTTGTTGAATTGTTGAATAGTATTCCATTGCATGAATGTATCGGATTTTGCTTGTCCTTTCATTTGTACTGCTTCCTCTTTTCGACTCTCTACGTATAAGTTTTCTTTTGGTAGGCACATATTTAATTTCTTTTACCAAAGAGTGGAAATATGGGTCATATAAGACATTACAAAGACTTGCCAAACTATATTCAAAGCGACTGCTTCACTTTACATTTGCACCAGCAAGGTAAAAGGCTTCTGATTGTTCTATGTCCTCATCAACACTTGGTAGAATCTTTTATAATGTTTATTTTTATTAGTACATGTTTACAGTACGTAATGATTATATTCATTTTGCGGAGTTGGTACATGTATGTAACACAGTTTCATTCTTTTTTTCACCCCCTCATCTCTTGATCCTCTTCCCTTTCCCAAAAGATCTATGTCCCTCTTTCATGTATTAATATTTTGGATTTCTCATATAAGAAAAATCATGTGATATTTAAGCTTGTGTGTCTGATTTATTTCACTCAACATTATGGCCTCAAGATGTCTCTGTTTTTTTACAAATATCTGTCTTTTTCATTGTTGCCATCCTAGCACATGTGAAGTGGTATCCCATTGTAATTTTGATTGTATCGCATGATGTCTACTGATAATGATAATCTTTTCATGTGCTTTTTGGTCACTTTTATATCTTGTTTGGAGAAATGTCTCTCAGATAACTTGTCCATTTTGAAAAATTTTACTTCAGTTGTTGGGCTGTAAGAGTCCTACATTACTTTTGATTGTCCCTTCCTGAGTGCCTGCCATGTAGACTTTGAGCTCCGTTATCAGCTACAAAGACCACAGCGTTACAGAGACTTCTCAACCAGCTTTTACAATTGTGTAAGCCACTTCCCCGAAACAAATCCTTGTAATCTTACTGAGTCTTCTCTGGCTGTCTCAGCCCTACAATCTGGTCCCATATCCACTACTGTCTACATACACCTCTGATACAGCTGAACTATGCCTCTACCAGCATTTTGTTTTGCTACTTTGTACCTCATATTCATTTCCCCTACAGCATGAATTTTGCCATTTTTTCCACTTAAAATTTTATCTGTCTTTTGAAACAATCTTATATTCCTTGTGCTCCATGGAAACTTTTCTAATCCCAGTCTTCATCCTTCGAACCTCATAATGTAGTGTATCTCTTTGAAAGTCAATTTCCTTTTCTGCAATCTCACAGGGTAGTTGAAAGGAATAATGAAAGGTGTATGTATAAAATATTCTCACAGAGTGCCTGACACATGGCAGGTGATGAGTGATAGCTAATTCTATTCATTTTCCCTCCTGAGCATATGAAGCGCTCTGCACGTAGTGCTCTACTTTTTCTAATTTGTAGATCTGTAAACGAGGGCTGGAGGCTAAGATGATTCATATATTTTGTGTATTTTCCTCTTTTCTGTGGCTTTAGGATCTTTCTGGGACAACTTGTCCTTGTGTGCTGGGTTCTAATGCTAGACACACCCTTTCTGTAAAGCCCTGTATTTGCTATATGATGGGACCAGCAACTTTCAGCCATAAATTATTGCCTTTTATCGCATCAAATAATTTGAGGGGGCTGTGGCTTCAGTATATGGCAATGGACATAATTAATAGCATTGGATCTAATATATAGCAATGCCTCATGTTGGCATCATGCTTCAGAGTTTTCCAGTAGTTCTTCTTCTTGGCTCCTTATGGTAACTCTGGCTTTGAGATAGGCAGGACAGGCAAGGACATTCTGCTCGGAGATGACACCAAGGCATAGGTCAGTTAAGTGATGCAGAACTCACAGATCCTGGCTTGCAACTAGTGCCCTTTCTTAACACTTTCCAACAATCAAAGTGAAAGGGAAAAATCACTCAGTTTTAAAGCCCAAGTTGGTCAGCGTTTATTAGTTAAATTTAAAACAGTCCTTGCTTGATCTCTGGGGACTGGCTACTGCTTTGGCTTATCTCACCCCATCAATTTCTGACTTCTACACTGTCATTCCTTGGAATCCAGGATACTACTCATATGGGTCAGTTATGAGAAATAGGCCATGTTTGATAGTTGTTTCATTCACTTATTTTATATAATTATTAATATATACAAATTGTACAAATCAATGGATTTTGCTATATTTCCATACATGCAGGTATTATGCTTTGATCATATTTAACCTCCTGATTTTCTATTTTGAGACAGTGTCTCATTATGTAGTTCAATTGAATTCCCTATGTAGCCCAGGCTAGCCTGGAAGTTGAGGCAACCCTCCTGTGATTACAGGTGTGAGCCACCACATCTGGCCTTCTACCCACTTCTGACTTCTCTTCTTGCCCCTCTCCCTGGTCCCCTAATAGTTCCTCTTCTGCTTTCAGTTTTTTTTTTTTTAACATTTCCATATTTGAGAGAGAATATGTGATACTTGTTCTTTAATGTCTGGTATTTTCTTTAACATATTTCTATTGTATAATGAACCACATTAATGCCTAGTGAATTAAAGCAGCAATGACATTTTTGTTATGTTTCCACGAAAGGTTGACTGGTCAGTTCCTCTGGCTTCAGTTAGCTCATGTAAGTGCTGCCTTCAGCTGGAGGGTCAGGTGGAGAGGAGAGACAAGGTGGCCTCATTCTTAAGGTTGGTGTTGTTTGTGCTCAGTATGATTTGGTTTACCTCCATGTGGGCTCTCACATCTAGTAGGCTGGCCCAGTTGTCTACACGGTGATCTCAGAGCAGTGCTCCAAGAACAGAGCCAGAAAATGTAGAACCTGTTGACTTGGGCTGGGATTATGCACAGCATTACTTCCACCTACTTCCTGTTGGTCAAAGGCATCACAAAGTCAAACTGAGTCAGGATTGGGGTGGTGGACCCCACCTATTGAAGGGAGGAAATTCACATCCATATTGCAAAGGAGTATAGCATGAATTGTTGGGGTTATTTTTGGAAACAATAGTACATGAAATAATCATGTATAGGATGAGTTAGAGGCAGTGGGCATGAATCTCTTACACTTCTCTGCATCAGTAGGCTTGGTTAGGGCTCATGTTCACATAAGAAGAGGCTTAATATTTTTACCCTCATAGCCTTCTTTATATTCATTCCTTCACAACTTTTTCTTACTTAGCAGTCAGATAAGATTACTACCTCAACCCACTGTGGACAACTCAGTCCTAGGCACAGGGTCTGATGTGCATTCTTTTGGGAATTCTCAGTGGCACTGGTCACTGTTTATTTTATCCCAGTGATATGTTTAGATGTAAAACCAAATTGTAGATAATCATCTCCAAAAAATTATTCTTCATCTGATTCAGCACAGGTTAATGCTGCTCTCTGATTTGTGGTTTGGGCCAGAGGCTCAGCTTGAAGTGTGTTTCCTGTCTATCTCTGTGGTTTCAAACATTTCTGTTCTCTAATGAACCCAAAGAGAGCTATATTTTCTTTGGCCAAGAATCCAATTACTTAATGATTTCCTTGCCACAGTACCATTAAAGAGCTCCTTATTTTACCATGCTAGTTTGATTTTTTGACATGCTAGTTTGGTTTTTAAATAACACATCTCTTATCTTTATGTGGATACAACTGTCTTCATGTTCTATAACTGATCTCTCTTGCTTTTGAACAACAGGACTTCTTCTGGTGGAAAATGCTTGATCTTGTTGATTAAAGGTGTATCATTCATTTAAAACCTGAGTTCTTTCTCTCTCTTTTAGTAAATAACTGAGTCATTGCTGTTTTCTTTTTATGGTTAGTATTCTACTCACCTGTTATCATCTTCTTGATAAGAGTATGTGAACATAGTGCAAGTTTTTGCATTCTTGTGGCACTGAGAGAGGGAAATCCAGCATGTTTGTCTGGGTATCTCAACTCCTGTTTACTTGGAGTTTGTGCTCCCCAAGAATGGAGAGGGCAGTGCTAGTCTTTAACTCCTTGCTTTTGGCTTTCTCTCCCCTCTTTCATCATGAGATCACCCAGCCCTTCCAGTGTGAACACTCTTGCCTTCTACTGTATCCACACCTGTCCTTGGGAATGAATTATTACATAGTTATTCCTTCCAAACTTTACTTCCAGTATATAAACACTTAGCTTGGGAAGGTCTATGAAAGTTACTTTCTTTCTCTGGAAACCTTAGGTTTCAAGACTACTTGTTATGGGCTTGTAAGTGTAGATGGAAACTCAGACCTGAGCTATGATAACTGTCTTTCTTTATTTGGAGCAGCAAGCCAGGTGGTCTGATTTCCTGAATCAGTTGATATTTCACTACTTTTTGTAGCTTTTGGGAATGATCTTGTTCAAATGAGATCCTATAAGTCATCAGACATTTACTTTGATGGAATCAGTTTTCCTCATTCCTTTCCATATGTCTTGTTAAGGACACATCTTTAGTTGTCATTGTTTTACATGTGTACATCTTCACAACAATCTCAAGATTGTTGGGAGAAACATGCTTAGCACTATATCCAAATACATTGAAGTCACTGAGTTGATGTCTAAAAAAGACTACTATGGGCTGTTCAAAACTATGGAGTCCAATATTTTCTGTTTGTGTTCTCTAGTGCATAAAAAGTGCTTCAATTTGGTCCCTTGTACTGCAAAAAAAAATGCTTCAAGCTTCATCAGGATTCTGTTAATATTTGTTGATTGAGAAATGGATGCACAAATGTATAACCCTTGCTTACAATCAGTAACTGCATCAAGGCTACCTTGTTTTGTGGGAGCATGGACTTCTAAAGGGGATTGATCCATTAATCTGCCTGTGGGATGATCAGCTCCATGCCCACATTACATCTTGGGCTTTTCTTATTGCAATAGTCTGTTTGCCTGCCTGCATAATCACCTGATGAACTTGGCCTGTCTCACGGCCTTGCTTGGGGGCCTAGAGGATTGCTTCCCACTACAGTGTGCTCTCTTTGGGAGATTTCAATTGGTTTTGAATTAGTCATGGCTCAAAAAATTAGGGGCTCCCATTATTGCAATGCAGGTTTTAAAATTACTCCATTTCAAATTGCCAGTGAGGCAGCATTAACCGGTCATCTGAGAATTCTACATAGTCATGGAAAAGATAGAGTTTTGAACAAGCAGAAACAAACCAGTAAGGTCAAAGAGTGAAGGAAGGGCTTTGAAATGCCTTCTACTTATGAAAGCTATATCTTATCTGTTTTGCTACCAATAAAATGGAGCTAAAACTCCCAATCTCCTTTTTAGAAGTTGGGAATAGTCAGTGATTATGCCATGAAAAACACTTTGCCGAACACCATACTTACCAGATTCTCCAGATTTGTAAAGTTATGCTGAAGTATGTTTAGTAAAACTTTTGTACACATGCAATACCCTTATGCTAAATAATAAAGGAATTGGTCTGTACAAATAGTTTTGGAGGAATTATCCCTGATATAGTCTCTCCTGCCTTATCTCTAATATAGGTAGGAAAAAAAGCAAACAGGAGAGCAAGAAGAGAAGTATACAACTAAACTAAACTATTGATTAGGTCTTTCAAGGAGATTTTTGTTTTTTCTTGATTTTTTATGTTTTTCAAAATATTTAAGATGAATATGGTGTTTTATTATCCAGCCAAATGTTATGAATGAGAAAGCCTACAAAATCAAAGAAAAATACAAAACATATAACTTAAAACAGTAATAAAGACAGAAGCTGTTTTAGCTGCCTTAGCCTGGTTCCCCCAGAAATTGACTCTGGGAGTAGAATTTGAGGGCAAATACTTTATTTGGGAATTAATTCCAGGAATCACTAGTGGGGTTTATTGACAGCTTCCAGCTAAATTATTTGGTAAGTGTTTAACAACCCTATTCCAACTGGAAACGAAAAGGAGTTGTGTGTGTGTGTGTGTGTGTGTGTGTGTGTGTGTGTGTGTGTGTGTTTATAGTATTGCTGTTATGGTTGGGATTAAGAATGTACCCCAAAGCCTCATGAGTTCTGAGGTGGGGTTTTTGTTACTTTCCTTTTTTTTTTCTTTTTCTTTTTCATTTTTCTTTTTTTTTTTTTGTGGTACCAGGGATTGAACTCAGGACCTTGTGCTTGCCAGGCAGGCACGGTGCCACTGAGCTAAATCCTTGGCCCACAGAGGTGGGTTTTATGGAAGGCGATTGGATAACACGGATGCTGTGGAATCACTCATTGGTGAGTTCAGCAGCTGAATGTGCTGTTGAAAGGTGGGGCCTGCCTGGAAGTGGCAAGTCACTGGTGTCAGATCTGAAACAGTAAATCTCCTTTCCTGGTCTCTCCCCACCCCCCCTTCTCTCTCTCTCCTTTCTGTCCACCAAGATGGGAGCAACTTTCTTCCACCAGACATTTACACCATTGCTGTTTCTGGCTTGTCATCTGCTGACAATGGACTAAAATGTCTAAAATTGTGATCCAAAATGAACCTCTTTTCCTTAAGTTATAGGTGTTGGTATTTTGTTCCAATAATTGAAGAAAGTAACTAAGACAGTGCTATTTATGGGACACTACTTTTACCTGGTGGATGAACTCATGCCTTGTTGTGTAACCTGTGACCAGGTATTGCTCACACAGGAAACCTCATTGTAGGAGTAGATGCCCTTGAGGTTCTTGTCTGATCTGTGCTCTGTTTATACCTGCCTGATCATAGCTCTGGTACTGGCGGCACCCCCTAGGTTCTCTTGGCATGCTGGGGAAACTTAGGCTGGATAGTTCCTGGTCCTTCAGATGGAAAGTAAAAAAATCAGTACACTCTCACAATAGGGAATGAGTTCAAAGATTTGACACAGTACTCAGTAGGTATGACACAGTAAATTGAGACTCATGTCCTTCGGTCACACAAGACAAAAAGAAGGAGAAGAAGAAGGAGGAGAAGGAGGAGAAGAGAGAGAGAGAGAGATAGAGAGAGAGAGAGACCTAGTCATATATAGACATATCTAGCAATATATATAGGAGCACTAGGTGTGGGTCACTTTAAGTTTACAGGAAAATGCCTGAATGGTCCATTAAAAGGATCATGTGCCATTCCTCTTGCATAAGGGAGTAGAAAAAGAGAGAAAGGAAGAAAGCCAGTACAAGATGTATGAATAAACATGTTCTTTCTCTCTGGGAAACTGGGATTTACTGTTACAGGAAAACTTCATGTCTGTTATAGAAGACCCACAACAGTTGCCCCAACCTGGGCTGATGAGGATGGAGTCATCCACCAGACACACAGGGAAGACACTTTTGGCTTTCTCTACATGCAGATCAAGCATGCTCACACAGCCAGAATAGTGATTAGGCAATATTTGAAGTCTCAGGTGTTTGTGGTATGAAGGAAATAGAGTAACAAGAGGATGTGGGCAAGGCATGGACCAAATCGAATACACCAATGAGCCTTTGTCAGAATCTAGACAGAGAGTTAGTTGGCTATGAAACCATGCTACTAACTTGAGAATCATGACTCACAGGCAACACACTTTAATTTACCTGCAAGAAAGAAAATCTTATGACTGAATTAGAGTAGATACTATGGCTTCATCTTCCCCTTGACTCCTGAGCCAGTATCTATGTATGGTAAGTAGAGTTTGTTCATGGAAGCCTCTCAAAACTTATTTTCTGACAAATAAATTTTCTGTCTAAACCTATAAATAACCATACAGAGATGTCAAGTCAGAAAGATCAATGGTGGAAATCCATGATGGCTTTATTATTTTTCCATTGGTTCTGAGTACTGAAGTACCAGGTAATGGGGTGGGAAAAGATCCCACATAATTCAGAAGAGTTACATGGTTTTGATGCTTGTTGGACCTTTAGAATTAGGCTAATGCTGAACATGGATAATTATTCTTCCTCTCTGGAAACTAAAAATGGTATTTTCCCAAACCAAAGAATCTTTGAGAGGGTCCTGAGCTGAGTCGTAGTTCCAACTGTTGACAAATGTGGTTGTGAATCGGTCTCCTCTTATTATTCTAGATAATATACCAGAGAAACAAAAATATATTTTCATTATGTGAAAATATGCTTAAAATTTTGGGAAATGAAAGATCTTAGGACATTTTTGGTTTTCTTCAATAGTATAAATACTGACTCTTACACTAAAGCAGGCAACCTTAAATACTAAATTATACTGAGGCTGACAAAAAAATGAAAAGGGCAGAATAGAAAAAAGTTTATTAAAAATTTCTAAAGATTTTAATGGAAAACATAATTTATATTATAATAAAAATTATCATAGGAAGTAAAAAAATCATCAACATGCAAAAAATATGAAAAAGATCTCACTAAAGAATAACCAAAACATACAAAGGAAAAGACAAACTGACAGATCAGGGATCAGCAATTATAGCTCCTAAGGTAAATTCAATTCTCTGTTTCTGTAAATAAGATCTTATTGAAATACAGCCACAGCTATTAGTTTAAGGATTGTCTGTGGCTGACTCATGCTACACTGGCAAATGTAGCTGTTGAAACAGACCCCATATGACCACAAAGCCTCAACTATTTACTCTCTGGGCCCTTGGAGGAAAAGTTTGATGATCTTTAAACTATGTAAAAGAGAAGACAGTTATGGGAGTGAGGTAATAAAGATCCAGTTCTCAATGTTTAATTTTTTTTGCAAAATAAATCAAAGCTAATAAAGGAATGAGGTATATTACAGAAAAAAGAAAAATTTTTATAATGAACAAAGACATACATATAAAACAGCATGATTATAAGATCATTTAATCTGCCTATGAACATACATAAATAAGGCTATTTAAATAATATCATTCAGGCTAAATAAAAGATTTGAATTAAAAGAGATATGAGAGCACGCTACAATTATTTCATAGGTCCAGTGACTTCATCATCCTAGATACAGCTGTAAAATAATAGTATGCTACTTTTCTGCCTAGTGTTCTAGTTCGGACAATAAATATATATGGTTATATGAGGTAACTGGCAAAATCAACATTAATAACATGATGAGTTATACTTTAAATAACATTTTTGGACAAAAATGAAAGGTAATATTTTGACAAGTGCAAACAGTAAGAGTAACTTCAAATTACATGATTTGATAAAAGTAAGCAAATGTTTGTGTAAGAAAAATAGAAGCAGAAAGAATAGGAAGCAATCAGGAATAAAATAGAATGACAGAAGTATGATCAACTTCTGATATAATTAATATAAATGTTTAAAATATTACTAAATAAATAAATGAAGAGCAAAAGGAAAGATAGAAGGAAGTAGGGAGATAGATCTTTTGTCAAATGAGAAGATCAAGGGATGGAGGGAGAGGGATGAGAAGGGAGGGAAGGGCATGGAAAAAGGAATTAAGGTGTATCATGTACATGTGCCAACTCCATACAAGGAATGTACTGAAAATATGTACTGATAAAATAAATTAAAAGTAAAGTGATTTTGTTAAAATTTCTTAATCTTAAGTTATATGTTTCTTTGAAGAATATAACTTGATAATTACAAATAGAGAGAGAGAAGGATTAGGACAATTTCAGAGAAAAACACGAAAGTACAACAATAGCAAAAATGACATGATAAATTAATTTCAGGCAAACTAAGATCCAATTCAATATGCAGTTAACAGAAAAGGAGTCATTTTATAATGACCAAAGAAAGAACCTATAGAAAGGATCAGTGGGCTGTGGATATGGCTCAATGGTAAATTGCCTATCATAGATGAGGCCTTGAGTTAGATGTCTAGCACTTAAAAAAAGAATTCATATATCTAGAAGTCATATAAGTGCACCTTAGCAAAAACAGACCATATAAACAACAAGAGAAAAGTGCAGAGACAATTTGTACAGTGTACATATGCTAGGTAGCTGCAACTCTGGCCATATATAATTTTGCTGTCCCATACAGAATACCTCTTTCTACAACAGTAATTGTTCTATAGTATATCAGGATACATTTCTCTAAAAATTTCTCACAGAAGAAATTTTATAGGCTACTTTTTGTTTGGAATGCATTAAACATCACAATTAATTGCTTGAAATTAATCAGTTCTTCCCATCCCACTCCCCTCAAAAACTGGAAAGTTAAAGCAACCACATGCTAAAGAAATTTCAGTTCACAGAAAACAATGTGTTTGTAAATAGGGAGGAGTGAAGGGATAGAAGAAAGGGAAGGAGAATGGGAAAAAACAAAACCAAGCTACATCATATACAGATACAAATTCCCAATGATGAATAAGATAATAATGTATATCTAAAATGTACCAATAAACTTAATGAATAAAAAAGTACATGTAAAATTGAATAACAAACTATTTAGAAGATAAAATCAAGGTCATACCATGTTTCAAACTTATGAGATATAGTCAAATCTGCTTTGAGAGTTGAGCTCTATGGGTGAATGAAATAAGAATTCCACCAAACCATTATAAAATAGAATACAATGCAGCAAATAAAAACAATGTTCTAGAGCTTTATATGAAAATGTAAAATAACCTTCAACACATATTTTAATATGGTTTATGATATATTTTTACATGATAATTTTATGTTAAAATACAATAGAATCTCAGACATGGTTAAGTCATAAAAATAACTATGTGAGGTGACACATTTATTAATTAATTATATTAACCATTCAATGGTGTTTGTATACTTGAAAGCATCATACTGTATAATGTTATCTGTTTACTTCTTTAATAAAATAAAAAGGAAGGATAAAAAAGAATTAAAAAGTAAATGGTAATATGGAAAGACACATGCCAAATTGAAAATAGTGTTACATTTAGGGAGCAGAAGGAAAGAAAATGGCTGTCAAGTAGAAATTCTGCTCTTTGTAAATTTGTATGATTAGAGTTTATTCATGTTCCACTAAAAGATACATAAAATTATTCTCCTAGGACCTTTATTTGTAAGACTCAAATCTGGAAATAATTCAAATGTTCATCAACAGTGTAAAGGTTGTACGCATCGTGGTATGTACAGATTTTGAAATAACAGGCAACAATAAACATCATAAATGGAAAGACATTGATGAATCTCTCAGACATAATCTTGAGTGAAACAAGATACAAAAAAGTATTTACTGTGTGACTTTATACAAATTTTAAGGACAGATGAAACAGAAACTTTTAGCCAATAGTAAATATCAGTTAGAATATTTCCAGTCCTTGTAATCTGAAAGATACACTCTATATTGTAGACTAACTGCATGAGAGTTAAGAACTTTCTGGGGTACTGAAAGCTTCAACTTCATTTATGTGATGATTACTTGTGTGTGTGTGTGTGTGTGTGTGTATGTGTGTGTAAATATATATATATATGAATTCATTGAGCTGTACCTTTAAGATTTATGCATTTTATGTTTTATCTGCAAAATAAGAATAGAGTCATGTTTCACTTTGTGTAACCAAACTGAAAAAAAAATCACAAAGACAACTAAAACAAAAGAATTTAAAGGTAAGATGAAAAGTTTCTTATGGAAAATAAGATCTGTCAGTAAACTACAGGGCTTAGTGTGTTCTTAGATATACAAAGTTAAGGAATTTATAAAAATTGGTTTAATGTGATGTGATTTGGATCAGAAATGTTCTTCAAAAACTAATGTATAGAAGGCTTGGCCCACAGTGCAGCAGTATTCAGAGATGATTGGATCTTTTTTCTTTTTTAATTGGATCTTGAGGGTTCTAAATTCATCAGTGGGTTAATCTATCGATGAGATAATAATCTGAAGGCATTATTGGAAGGTGACGGGAAAAGTAGGTAAGGCCTAGGTGAAGGGAGTAGATCGTGGAAGCATGACCTTAAGAATATATCGGGTCCCCTGTCTTTTCTCTGACTCTCTCACGCTCGCCATTTCTCATCTGACACGAGATGAGCAGTTATGTTCTACCACACCTATCTGCCATGATGTTGTACCTCATCTGAGGCTCACAGCAATCGAACTAGTAACCATGGACTGAATCTTCTGAAGCCATGAACTAAAATGAACCTTTCCTCCTTTAAATTGACTTTCCTACTATTCTGTCCTAGCAACAGAAAGCTGACTAATACATATGATCATATTTCCCTATTCTGTTGTGTGGAAAAACTCTAGAGGGAACCTTCTCTAATTTCAGTGAAAATCTATCTGAAGAAAGCTGCGAAACCCCAAATTTTAAAATTCATATTCAACAAACATTAAATATTACAGTTTCACATAGAGTAGAATAATTGAATGAAAAGTACATAAAATATATATGTATGGGATGGATAGAAATATATAGAAATCAAAATTCTAACAAATTCAAGTTGCAAAGGAGTAGATATTACAAATAGATTGAAATGAAAACTTTAGAAATGAAAAATACAGGATTGGAAATTATACTAGCATCTGAAATAATAAATACTACATTTTATAAAACAAAAGAAAATAAGATAACTACAAGATAAATGAGACTACTTCAAAGATAAAAGAAATATTTAAAGCAACCAAGGAGGAGTGCATTACTTATAAAAGAAAAGCAATTAGACTGATAGCTAACTTCTTAACAACCATAAATTCCAGAATATTATCTAATAATACCTTCAAAGGGACAAGACAAAATTATTATCATCTCAAAATTTTATGTCCAACCACAGTGTCATTTCAGTATGATTGTGAATTACAGTTGTTTTCAAAAGACTTTTGTCTGAATAAATCGACCATTTGTAAATATTCACTGGAGGAAACACTAATGATTATATTTCAGGAAAAATAGGAATTGGAAAAAAAAAAAAGAACCAAGAGAGATTATGTAAAGGTGGACATTTCCAATGATGAATGTCATTATACTGTATACCTAAAATGTACCAATAAAATTAAATTTTAAAAAAAAGTTCATCTATTCATATTTATAATTTTTGGATGAAATATATCCATGTTTTTCTTCATCATTTAAATTTTGTGTTCTTTTTAACAAGTTTTCCCTTTAAAGTTTTAAAGATACTATTCTACATTGCTTTTAATACTTTTCAAGTTTGCTTTTCTATTTGTGTTATTAAGCACAGAGAATTTAAAGTTTTATGATGAAGTAAGAATTTACTTTTGGTTTTTCTTATGGGTAATCAATTGTCACAACTCCATAAATTGAGTAACTCAATCTTTTTTTATTGACATAAAGGATACTTCTGTCAAAACAGTTTGCCTTTACATATGTACATATATTTTAAGAGCTTCTGTTTGTCACATCTATTATCTCTGTTCCTGAAATTTAGTTACTAAAACTTAAGAATGCTTAAAGGTTGGTAAGACTAGCTCCAATTGTTATATTACTTAAATTTTTACTGTATTATTTTTAGCTTTTAACTCTTTTCAATTTCAGAGTTGGTTTATCAAATTCAATCACAACAACAAAAGCAAAACTTTTGTTGAGATGTCCACTAAAATTACATTTAACTTATAAACTAATTTATAGGTATTTTCAGTATTCTGATACTGAGTATCCCTCATTAATGTGTGAAAATTTTGGGAAAAAGAAAAATGGTGCCCCAAATATGTCCACTTCCTGTGAATATGTTAGGTTAACCAGCAAAGGGAATTAAGGTTGCGGATGAAATTAAGGTTGCTAATCAACTGACCTTGGGATGAGGAGATTATCCTGTACTATTTGGGTCTAAGGTCATTACAAGTGTCATTAAATATGGAGAAGAGAGGTAAATAAGTCATTGTGAAAATGATGCAATATGAGACTCAATCAATTATTACTGGCTTTTGAAGATGCAAGGGGACTATGAGCCAAGAAATGCAGGTAGCCTCCAAAGACAAACAAAGACAATAAATGGATTTTACCCTAGAGCTTCCAGAAAGCGCAGCTTTGTCTATGCTTTGGTTTTAATCCGGTGAGACCCATTTTTTGAAACTTTGACAGCAAAAATTGTAAGATAATTATATTCTTCAAGTTCATGGGAATTTGTTACGACAGGATAAAAGAGAGACAGAGACAGAGTCAGAGACATAGAACAGAGAGAGGCAGAGAGACAGAGAGAGAATAGACCAGCAATAGGAAACAAACTCTGGAATGTATTTTTATATGTATGTTCACATGTGTGTTTAAATTTTCTGAGGAGTTTCTATGTATTTGCACTTTGATTAGGGATTGTTCTCTTCATGGTATAACTGACTTAATTTATTCAAAATTGGCTTTGAGACCAAATATATGGTGCTTTTCTGTAAATACCATATGTGTTTTGAAAAGGAATGATACTTCCTAGTCATCTGAGAGTTATTTGTCAAGGACTGTACATATTTAATAGGACCAAGTTTGTAAATTATCTTATTCAATTTTTGTCCTTTCTGACATTTGATTTGCTGATAAAAAAGCATTATATTTTCCACAGCAATTGTGAATTTTACAGTTTTCCATATAACATTACCCAGTTTAATGATACACATTACTGTACCTACAGACTTTGAAACGTTAAATATTCCTAGTATATTATACTTTTATCTTTATATCATTACTACTCACTTATCCTTAAAATACATTATGTCCTCCAGTCTATTTTTCCTATGTTAATATAGTCTCACTATCTTTACTTGTTTTCATTTTCCAGTTTTCTGTCATTGTGTTTCAAGCATTTCTTTTTAAACAACAATTATCTAGATTTGGGATTATTTTAATTTAATGTGTTAGTTTCTGAATTCTAAACAATAAGCTTCTCTGCTTATATTTATTTTGGTTATTGATATTTAAATTTAATTCTACAGTCTTATTTTGCTGTTTATTTATTTATTATTTCTCTTTTCCCTCTTTCTCTATTTTTCACTGGGTTTTATCACTTTTGCCAGATCTCTTCACTCTGAGGAGATTGCTTTACCATTTTCAATGATTGTTTTACATATTCAATATGAACACATGGCTTTAAAATGATAACGTAATCAGTCCTTGTGCAAAATAGTTCAAGAACTTCTTGTCCTCCAGCTCCAATTGCCTATTCTATTTCACTTGTTATCTGCAATACTCAAAATAGTCAGTTGTTCTCATTTTATACCATCAATGCTTATATCAATCTATTCACAAGGTGACAGGTATCAAAGATTACCAATGTTCCTTATAATCTACTCTTTCTCTGCAGATTCAATTCCTATTTTTCCTGAAATATAATCATTAGTGTTTCCTCCAGTGAGTATTTACAAATGGTCGATTTATTCAGACAAAAGTCTTTTGAAAACAACTGTAATTCACAATCATACTGAAATGACACTGTGGTTGGACATAAAATTTTGAGATGATAATAATTTTGTCTTGTCCCTTTGAAAGTATTATTAGATAATATTCTGGAATTTATGGTTGTTAAGAAGTTAGCTATCAGTCTTATTGCTTTTCTTTTAAAAGTAATGCGCTCCTCCTTGGTTGCTTTAAATATTTCTTTTATCTTTGAAGTAGTCTCATATATCTTGTAGTTTTCTTATTGTCTTTTGTTTTATAAAATGTACTTTAATTCCATTTTTTCATTTTCAAATATTAATTCCATTCCCTTCTTTCCTTTCCCCTACCCCTCCCACTTCCCCTCCCGCTTTGCACCTTTTCTTCCTATTTCACACTACCTATTATACCTTTTAGTACTTATTTACACTTTCAGTTTCTCACACTAGAGAAACTGTATTACCTGTGTCCTATTTATTTCACCTAAGAGTATTACCTCTATGTGCATCCATTTAGCTATACATGTCTCTAATTTCTCATTTTTTATGGCTGAGTAGTACTCCATTTTATAAAAAAATACATTTTCTTTATCCCATCTCAGTTGCTGGGCATTTGGGCTGTTTCCAAGTTTTAGCTATTACAAATTGGGCTACTATGACCACAGGTGCACATGTATCACTGTGGTATGATTTTTTTAAATCTTTGGGGAAGATACCCAGCAGGGGAATAGCTGGGTCAAATGGGACTTCCAGTCCTAGTTCTTTGAGGTATCTCCATACTGATTTCCACAGTGGTTGCACCAGTCTACACTCCCACCAGCAGTGGGGCAGTGTTCCTCTTTCCTCACAGCCCCATCAGCATTTGTTATTGGTTGATTTCATGATAGCAGCCATTCTTTCTGTGGTGAGGGGGAATCTCAGGCTTATTTTCGTTGCAACTCTCGAATGACGAGTGATATTGAACATTTTTTCATATATTTATTTGCTATTTCTACTTCTTTGTCTTTCTCTTTCCCCACAGCCCTGCCAGCAATTGTTATCGGTTGATTTCAGGACAGCAGTCATTCTTTCTGGAGTGAGGTGGAATCTCAGCATTGTTTTCATTTGCATCTCTTGAATGACCTGTGATGTTGAACATTTTTTCATATGTTTATTTGCTATTTCTGCTTCTTTGTCTGAGAAATGTCTGTTCATTTCAGATGGCCATTTTTGGATTGGGTCTTTAAATTAGGGAGGTTTGATTTTTTTAAGTTCTTTATAGATTCTAGTGAGTAGATCTTTGTCTCAAGGACAGCAGGTGAAAATTTTTTCCCACATTGTGGGCACTCTGTTGTTGGTTTCTATTGCTGTGCAGAAGCTTTTTAGTAAGAAGAGATCCCACTTGTTGTTTGTGCTAGTTCACAGGCAATTGAGATTTTGTTCATAAAATCTTTTCTTACACCAATATCTTCAAGAGTTCTACCAAATCCCTCTTCCAGCCGGTTTAGGGTTTCTGTTTTAATGTTTAGATCTTTAATCCATTTTGATTTTAGTTTAGTGTATGATGAGACATATAAGTCTAGCTTTAATCTGTGGCAAATTGAAACCCAGCACCATTTATTAAAGAGGCTATCTTTCCTCCAGTGAGGGTGTTTGGCTCCTTTGTTGAAGATGAGGTGGCTGAGTGTGTCTGGAGTTGTTTCTGCATCTTCTAATCTGTTCTGCTGGTCCTCAGGTCTGTTTCTTTGCCAGTACCATGCTGTTTTTATCACAGTAGCTTTATAGTATAGTTTGAAGTTGAGGGTTGTGATACCCCCTGCCATGTCTCTGTTGCCTAGAATTACTTTTGCTATTCTAGGTCTCTTCTTGTTCCAAATGAATTTTTGGCTTGTTCTCTCAAGGACTATGAAGTATGCTGCTGGGATTTCAATTGGGATTGCATTGGATCTTTAGAGCAATTTTGGAAGTATGGCCATTTTCACTATGTTGACTCTTCCTACCCAGGAGCAGGGGATGTCTTTCCATTTTTTGATATCATCTTCAATCTCTCTTTTCAAAGTGCTATAGTTTTCAGAGAAAAGGTCTTTGATTTCTTTTGTTAGTTCTATTCCTGGGTATTTCAGTTTTTTGGATGCTATTGTGAAAGGAATTGTTTGCCCTATTTTTCTCTCAGTAAGTCTGTTGTTTGTGTAGAGGAAAGCTGTTGATTTTTGTGTGTTGACCTTGTATCCAGCTACTTTACTGAATTTGGTTATTAAATCTAGAAGACTTTTGGTGGATTTCTTGGGAACTTCTACACAGAGTTCCATGTCATCTGCAAATAATGGCAATTTGACTTCTTCCTTTCCTATCTTTATTCCTTTTATTTCTTTCTCTTGTCTACTTCCCATGGCTAATGTTTCCAAAACTATATTGAACAGGAGTGGAGATAGTGGACACCCTTGTCTTGTTCTTGATTTTAGTGTGAAGGATTTCAGTTTTTGACCATATAGTATGATATTGGCTATTGGCTTTTCATAGATGGCTTTCATCAGATTGAGGTAGAGACCATCTATTCTAATTTTTTGTAGGGTTTTTATCATAAATTCATATTGGATTTTGTCAGATGCTTTTTCTGCATTTATGGAGATGATCATATGGTTTTTGTCCCTGGCTCTATTGATATAATATATTACATTGATTGATTTGCGTATGTTGAACCATCCCTGCATCCCTGGGATGAATCCCACTTGGTCAGGATGTATGATCTTCTGTATTCTATTTGCCAGTATCTTATTAAGGATTTTTCATCTATGTTCATTAGTGAGATTGGCCAATAGTTTTCTTTTTCGGTTGGGTCTTTCTCTGCTTTGGTGATCAAGGTGATGCTTTCTTCTAGGAATGAATTTGGGAGTATTGCTTCCCTTTCAATTTCATTGAACAGTTTAAACAGTAGTGGTAGTAGTTTCTGTCTAAATGCCTTGTAGAATTCAGCAGTGAAGCCATCAGGACCTGGCCTTTTCTTAGTTGATAAGGTTTTAATTACATTTTCAATTTCATTGGTTGATATTGGGTCATTTAGAATTTTTAAGTCTTCTTCATTCAACTTTGGTAATTCATACATATCTAGGAATCTGTCCATTTCTTCTGTGTTTTCCATCTTATTGGCATATAATTTCTTGAAGTAGGTACTGATGATCCTCTGGATTTCTGCTGGGTCCATTGTAATTTCATCCTATTCACTCCTAATTGCATGGATTTGGGTCTTTTCTTTCCTCTTTTTGATAAAGTTGGCTAAGGATTTGTCAATTTTGTTGATTCTTTAAGAAACAACTCTTGGCTTCATTGATTTTTTTGTATCACTCTCTTAGACTCCATTGCATTGATTTCTGCTCTGATATTTTAAATTTCCTCCCTTATATGAGCTTTGGGTTTGTCCTGCTCTTCTTTTTCTAGAAGCTTGAGATTCATCATCATTGTTTATTTGGAGGTCACTCTGTTTTCCTAATATTTGTATTCAAGGCTATAAATTTCCCTCCTAAGACTACTTTCATTGTGTCCCATAGATTCCACTATATTGTATTGTCATTGTCAATTAATTGAAGAATCTGTAATATCTTTTAAAATTTCCTCTTTGTGTGTTTTCGTTTTGTTTTGGTACTGGGGATGGAACTCAGGATCTTAAGCTTGTGAGGCAGGTGGCAGTACCACTGAGCTAAATCCCTAGCTCTTTAATTTCCTCTTTGACCCATTGCTCATTCAGAAGTGTGTTGTTCAGTTTCCATGTGTTTATGAAAGTTTTCAAATTTCTTTTGCTATTCATCTCCAATTTCATCACACTATGATCTGATAATATACTGCGGATAACTTAATATCCTTTGCTCCTACTTAAAAATGTTCTATGAGCGATTATGTGGTCTATTTTAGAGAATGACCCGTGTGCAGCTGAAAAGAATGTGTATTCTGAATTTGTGGGGTGGAATTTTCTGTAAACATCTGTTAAGTTCATTTGTTCAAGAGTTTGATTGAGTCCTAGTATTTATTTGCTCATTTTGTATCTAGTTGATCTATCTATTTGTGACAGTGGGGTATTGAGGTCCCCCACTATTATTGTAGTAGTGCTTATATGATTTTTCATTTCCCTTAGTATTTGTTTTATATAGTTGGGTGCACTAGTGTTTCGTGCATAGATATTTATGTTTGTTATCTCTTTGTCTTGGATTGTTCCCTTTACAAGGATGTAGTGAACTTCTTTGTCACTCTTAATCAGTATTGGTTTGAAGTCCACTTGATATGCAAAGAGGATAGCTACTCCTGCTCATTTTTGGGATCCTGTTGCATCGAATACTGTTTTCCACCCTTTAAATTTCAGTATATGAGTTTCTTTTTGAATTAAGTGTGTTTCTTGTATGCAGCATGTTGTTGGATCTTGCTTCTTGACCCATTCTGCCAGTCTATTTCTTTTTGTTAGTGAATTGAGACCGTTAACATTGATGGTTATAACAGATACATATTGCCTCATCATTGTCATGACTTTTTCTTTTTATGGATTCTCCCCCTTTGCATTTAATTTCTTGACATGCCTGATGGATTCATTCTACTGGGCTTCCTGGGGTTGTTATCCTCATTTTCTTTTCCTAGGATATTGTCTAAAATTTTTTGGAGTGCTGGTTTGGTATTCATGAAGTTCCTAAAGTGCTCTTTGTCATGAAAGTATCTTATTTCTCCATCAATTTTGAAAGATAGTTTTGCAGGGTACATCAGTCTAGGTTGGAGGCTGTTTTCCTTTTTAGCTTGAAATAGGTCACTCCAAGCTCTTCTTGACTTGAGGGTTTGCATTGAATAGTCTGCTGTGTTCTAGTGGGCTTTCCTTTGTATGTGATTTGTTTCTTTTCTCTAACTGCTCATAGAATTTTGTTCTTCTGTTGGGTTTCTAGAATCTTAACTATTATATGCCTATGTGTAGATTTTTTTTTTGATCAAGGCTATTTGGAGTCCTATATGCCTCACTTACCTGTATGTTAAGTTCTTTTTGCCTTCTTGGGAAGTTTTCTTCCATCACTTCTGGGAACAGTTTTTTTAATGTCACTGGCACTCTCTCCTGTTTCTTCATTGACTCTGATCAGTCTTATGTTATTCTTCTTTGCATCATCTACCACCTGCTGGATTGATTTCTCATGGTCCTGTACAATTTTAAAGCAATTTTTATTTTCCTGGTCACTAATTGCAATCTTATCTTCTATATCTGAAACCCTGTCCTCCCATTGGCTCATTTTGCTGTGTAGACTTTCAATGGAGTTTTTAATCTTCTGGAAATCTGTTTGCATCTGTTTTATGGATTCCATTTGTTTCCTATGTTGGGATTCCATCATGTTCCTGAGCTCCTCTCTTTTCTTATCTGTGTCCTCTCTAGATTTATTAACCGTGTCTTGCACTATGGCCACAATCTCTGCTGTTATGTGGGAATTTATTTCTGATTTCATTTTTCCAGATCCTCTTTTCTTGCCAGTTCAGGGAGTCCAGGTGTTTGAGTATCTGAAAGTTCCATATCATTTCCCTTTGGGGTTGCTGTAGGTGATCTGGAAGTCTGGTCCTGGAACTTGTTTACATGTTTTCTCATTTCAAAGCAGGAGGGTGCTGCTGGCTACTGAGCAGCTTACCTCCTCTGCACTGAGAGCTGTGCTACAGCAGTCAGGAAGCCTTCTCCTCTTTGCTGGGAGCAGTGGTATGGCAACCCTGAAGCCTCCTCCTCTGCACCACTGGCAATGGTAAGGTGTTCTGGAAGCCTCCTCCTCTGTGCTGAGTGTGGTGGTACGGCCTTGATGAACTATTATAAACCAAATTTAAATCTTATTTACAGACTGGGACATTTTTTTTTTTTCACAACTTGTATAGTCAACAAAGAATAAAAATCCAGAATATAATGGAGTTTCCCAAAAGTCAGTCACAGAAATGAAAAGTCATCAATAGAAACATGGCAAAAGACATGATTAGGTAATTTACACAGAGGAGAAAAAACTTAAATAACCAATTAACATATGAAAACTCAAACTCATTGGTAATTGTTATAGTTTTAATATAAAATTTCCCCATGAGTTCAGAGGTAGGATTAATTTCAGAAGGTAATAAAGGCACTAACCTCATCAAAGGAGTTGTCCATTGATGAGTTCATAGTTGAATGGATTGTTACAAGGTGGGGCCTGCTTGGACCTTCTGGTCACTGGGAGCATAACTTGGAAGGGTACATCTTGTTCCTAGTCCATTCTCTCTGTTTCCCAGGTGCTATGGGAGGAGCAGCTTCATTCCACTACACCCTTACACCATGAAGTTCTGTCTCACCTCACGAACACAGCAACACGACCAGACAACCATGGACTGAACCCTCTGAAACCATGAGGCAAAGTGAATTTTTCCTCTTTATGCCAGGTATTTTGTCACAGCAATGAATAGCTAACACAATAATTAATAATGAACAACTAAGAGCTGCTATTTTCCAAGGATTATACTAACAAAAATTGTTTTGTTTTGACCATACCTATTGTTAGTGAAGACATGGAGAATCAGGATCTCCCCTGTACAAAAATTTATTTAACTACTTTAGAGAGTAAACTGACAACACTTGGTAAAGTTGGAGGTGCATATATAATTTAATTCAGCAAATTCACTACAAGATGCACTTTTCCAGATGTGCTATTATATGTGTTCTGAGGAGGTATAAGGATATTTCTTATGTTGCTTGCTTTTTAATGTCTAAGAGGTAGAAATACATCTTATTTCAAAGGTGAAATGGAGAAATTTGTATATGCATTGAAATGTCATAAAGTAGTTAAATAATGTAAGTATCACCACATGAATGTCTTTCTGTGCATGTTCTCCCTTTGTATCTTTCCCATGTTTACAAGGACATCAGTCATACTGGACTAGGGCCTCACCCTAATGGTCTCATTGTAACTCAGTCACTCCTTTAAAGCCCTTCTTTTCAAACATGGTTACATTCTGAAGTACTGGGGATAAGACTCCAGCATAGGAATTTCAGGGGACACAATTTCAGCCTGTGACCCCACTCTATCCTTTAATTGTCATTAGTGACCTCTCATATACTTATCTAGGGTATGTTTGCGTACTTCAGGTGTTGAGAAACATTGTAGCAGTAGTTTGTAATAGCTAAAACTTGGAAACAGCCAAATTGGCCATCAACTGGAGACTAGATGAAGATGTGTTTGTTTTTTTTTTATAAAATGGAGAAATGCTCAGCCATAAAGAATGAGAAACTAGAGGCATTTATAGCTAAGTGGATCCACACTGAGTCCATACTCTTAAGTGAAATAAATAGGACACATGTGTAAACACCAAGTAGCTTTTCTGGTGTGAAAAACTAAGTGTAAATAAGGATCAAAATGTATAATGATATTGTGAAATAGGAAGAAAACCTTTAAAGGAGTAGGGGAAGTGGGAGGGGTAGGGGAAAGGTAAGAAGGGAAAAGAAAAAATGTGAGAAAAGGAAAAAAATTGGAAACAAAGTCTTTGTAAATAGGGAAGGGTGTAGGGGGTGAAGGGAGAGGAGGGGAATGGGGAAAAAATAAGAACCAAGATACATCATATAAAGGTACAAGATCCCAATGATGAATGTAACTGTATTGTATACCTAAAATGTACCCATAAACTTAATGGGAAAAAATACAACTTACCCTCTTTATTCAGAGTCTTAATCTGTCCCTAACTTGAAGGCCATGGGTTTAAGACATTTTCACCAGAAAGTGACTGAGCACTTTGGCTTCCTCTCTTTCCCTTCTAGGAAGGTTGTGACACTTTTTGTTTTGGGAAGGGATTCTTTATCTTCATTTATTTTTAGTATTTTAACTAATGTAACAAAACTTTCTGGCTCTTTCACAGATGGAATTACAGTTTTCTTGAATCAGAATAACTCAAAGCAATCAGCTCACTCCTCTCTCTGGCAGCCAGCTTTGTAATCCCGGGTCACATGTCACTTCTAATCGTGGGCGTGATGCTCGAGTTTTCCTTGGGCCTTAATTTCACCCATGTAAATCCTCTCCTTCAGCAGCTGCAGAATCGTGTCAGGGAAAGTAATCTTAAGGCACACACTTCTGCAAGAGAGATCAACTGAGCCTGACATGAAGCCATGCGGTACGCCTTCTCTACTCGACCCAGAATCAACACTGACAGGGCTTTCCTTGGCCAGAAACTAACCGGCAGAGACCAGTGGGTGTGAGCCTGGGGCTGGGATGCTCTGACTTTTAAATAAGCGGCCAGTGTTTTCAAGAGAGAAAGCACTGGAATGGCAGGGGTGATGTCAAATACCCTGAATAGAATTCTCTCCTTTTGTACACAATTTGACCACGTGGTTTTTGGAGGTCTGATTAGAGATGGACTGATTCTTTCAGAAAGCCTCAGAGGTACTTGCTCATCCTGAGAAAGGTTTTCAGGCATCCTCAGGGAATGTAGAGTTCTCACTAGTATGAAACCCTCTGACAGGTGAACCAGGAGTTCCTTTTCAACTCAGTATTTCACTACAAAAGATTCAAACATGTGATAGCAATTGAAAGGATTCTTTGGGGGATCACCTGTATTACCCACCACTTGGATTCTTTTAATTAGCTTTTTACTATACTTGCTTTATCTTGAATCTGTGTATCTCTCTATCAAGCCATCAATTTATTTTATTTTTTGGATGCATTTCCATGCAAATTGTAGACATCATTATACTAGCCCTAAATCCTCTGCAAGGAGCCAGACTTTGATATTTGTTTACATTTTTTCTTCTAGTAAGGTATACTTACAATGAAACACATATCTCAAATGTGTAACTGAGTTTTAACAAAAGCTCACCCAATCACTATCAAAATAGAACAATATTATCATTCATGTACCAACTCCTCACAACGAATGTGATCATTATGTGCTGTAAACATGTAGTAATAAGAATAAAATACATTAAAGAAAGAAAGAAAAATTTTAAAAAGTTCTCTCTTGCCACTTCTTGGTCAGTTCTCCTCTTGAACCTTTCAGACAGATTTTATTCTTAAGTATTTCTTAACTCTTAGTTTTGTCTATTTGCATCTTCACAAATGTGGAATCATGTTTTACATACTCTTTTGTATGTCTTCTGTTGCTCAGCATAACATTTGTGAAGTGTATCCATGTTGGATGTGGAAGCAGTTCATCTATTTTTATTTCTCAGTATAATTACGTTGGGTTAATATACTATAATTTATTTTTTCTTCTATTAGGAGTAAATTGTCTTTTTTAGCTTTGGAAAATGTGACTAAAGTGACTATTGATATTATTAGATAATTTTTGCATCTCCATCCGCACACTGTAATATTTTCAGCTGCACCATCCATCTGTCCATCCATTCATTCTTCTATCCACTCATCCTCTCTTCTATATGTATTAATTGCATGCCATCAACTTCCATCTCACTGACTTGTGATTTTCAGAGGGAAGACAGTGGCTCACATTAGGAGGTTATTTCATCCTCAAGTTCATAGATGTCTTCTGAAAAGCTCTACAGAGCTGACTCAGAGAATCAGCTGGGCTTTCTTAAGTGCAACAGTTCCAAAATGTACCAACTCTGAGTTGTAACATTGAGTTTCTTTTGAGTCATTGGTAAGGTTGCCAGATAAATTATATGGTACCCAATTAAATTTAAATTTCAAATAAACAATCCTGTTTTCAGGGGTCTGGGTCCCAAATATTGCCTGGGACATAAGTATATCCTAAATTTTTGATATGATTGATTTACACCAAGAAGTAATTAGTGATTTATATGAAATTAAAATGTAACTGGCCATTTTGTTATTGTGTTTGTTTACTTTGGCCACCCTAATCTTTAGGAAAAGAGATGATTGGGCCAAGAGAACTTAGCCACAATTAAAGCCATTCTCATTAAAGATCAAATTCAAAAAATAACCATGAAGGAAATGTAATTGTATTACACACCTTCCAGTCTTTTAAACTGGAATATATGGATCCAGTGTCAAACTTTCTTGATAACTTGAAGTCATTAGTATGATATCAATTATTGCAGCATGTGATATACTCAAAGGTAGTTAGGTATTCCTATCTACTTATCTCTTGCATCAGCCATCTTTTTCTTCTTTATGATCAGGCTATCAATTAAATTCACTTGTGGAAATCAATGCTTATTTTCCCAAAGCCTAGAAATATTAAATTTTCTTCTGCCTAAACTGATGTCAGTAAAACATGAGATGCTCAGTAGCAAAATACAGAAACAAAGATTATAGATTAGTATGAAAAAGGTGAACTGGGTTTGTGGTAAATATTTAACATTTCAGATTTTAAAACTCATTCTAGGTTTTAAATTTCATTTTCTCAAGCACTTGTTTACTCACTCAAATAATTAATACTATCATCTAATGGAGGTTTATTCAGACCTCTATAGCTTTGACATTTTATGAAGTAACAGATAATCTTTAGAAACATATCTTTAAGGGGCTGGAGAGTGGCTAAAAACTTAAAGGTTCTATCTGAATATATCTTCCAAACACTTTATTCACTCAATTTATATAATGCACAAGTGGATTCTAATTGGCTTGCTTGTAACTGTGGTAAGCAGTGCAATTTAAATATGGGAAGCAGTCTACCCTCACCTACACCTTTCTTCAGAATGGTCTTATGATTTGCTTCGGCTTTAACCTAATTTGATTTTGGTATGTTTGGTTTGGTATTTTGGTAATTTGGTATTTTCATTTGATTTGGTATTTTGGTTTGTTTTAAACAAACAGAGAAAGTAAAACAAATTTTTTAGCTATATATTTCAAGTCAAGGACTCAGCTTCTTGCAGGAAGTTGATGGTAATCCTGTGCAGTTCACTCTTTCTCTGCAAACCTTTCTGCTAAAAGAATCTAAGTCCTCATGACATTTGCCAGGGCACAAAGGAGTCACTGCTAGCAGATATTCCTAGAAGTTGGGGTTAACTTTCACACATCAAAATTCTTGAAAATATATCCACTAGATTACCCAAAGGATGTAGCCTGCTGTAAACATCCGCCAAAACCCGTTATCTGAAATGATGCTGCTTTGTGTGAGGGAAATGTCCTCACTATTCCAGTGGATCTGGAATAATTGGATCTGCATAAATTAGAACAGACATATAATTATATCATGAGACTATCCACAATTGTCACCTGTTGCCTTTCTTTTACTGCCATAAAATACCTGAAATAATCAACCAAAAGGAAAAAAGGTTCATTTTAGCTTACTCTTTCTGAAGTTTATGTCTGTGGCCCATTGGCTCCATTGCCTTGGCAGTCTATCATGGTGCAAGCTTGAGGGGAGTGGGCTAAGGTTCCAGTAACCTAACTTCTTCCTACTTGGCCCCACTTTTTAAAAGTCACTTTCAAGTAGCTCCACAGAGGGGCAAACTAGCAGGTCAGTTCTAGCTCCATTAGCGTGTTTTACTGCCTGTACTTCACTTGGATTCCTGACTTGGGCAAGTCATATATACTTGTCATGCTTTTTTCTGGTTAATGAATAACTCATCTTCCTGAAGTCAAAGCTCTACTATACAGTAGTTCTAGAAACTGCAATGTGCATCAAAATAACCTGAAGAGCTGTTGAGAATGCAGTTTTTGTACATTACACTACAGCCATGAAACCAGACTCCCTGGGAAATTAATTTATGCTTCAAGAAGCACTCTTATGCACATAAGTTCCATGACAATGGAAACAGTGTTAGTATTACTCTTATTCTCTGCATGAGCCTGTGCTTGGCACGTGCTAGGCCCTCAATAAATATTTGATCAATGAATAAATTTTAAAAGATTGAAAAATGATGATGGCATAGTGGCTCCAGTGAGCAGTTTAAAAGAATTCTAGGTGACAACATTTTTATTAATATAAGGGATCCTTTGAAGATAGTTTCCTTGAGGCTTTATTTTTTGAATTGCTAATAAATATTATTTCCTTTTTAAAGTATAAAAATATTACACCAATATATAAATGATTCCAAGGTAATATATTTTCCTTTCTCTCTCTTTTCCCCCTGTCTCTCCCTCGTTACCTCCCTCCCTCCCTCCTCTCTCTTTCTTCCATTTTTTTATACATGAAAAGAGATCTAGGAAAATACTTTTTCAGTGTTCAGTTTTTGAGTGGTAATATTGGAGACATTTTAAAAAAACTTTTCCATAGTACGTGAAACTTTTTGTAATATGCTTATATTTTCAGAAGAAATTAGTAATTATTTAAATAAAAAGATATGCCTTGAGCACTTATTTTGGGAGGTAGTCAGTAAACATACCTGATCTCAAAACCTACAAAGATAGGTGAGAAGACAAGAGTGCAGAAAACAGGTCTAGTGGCCATTGTCTACACTTTCTTCTAAGGAATTCTCTAAAAGCCTCTAATCTGTGTCTCAAACGGTGCCTTTATTGGTCTTAAAAATGTCTTTCTCAGACCCAATATCTAGCATTTGCCTGAAAATTGCCTGTGCCCTTTAGTCATGTACTGGGCATGCTGGTCCCTCCAGGTGGGCAGACTGCATGGTATTCAGAAGATTGAACTATGGACTCACTTGTGGGTCATTAGGCCTCTGGTACTGGGGTCTGTCTGGACATATGCAAATAAAAGAAAAGAACAACTCATGTTCTAAATAGGTCAGAGTATTCTTTGTGGGAGTCTCTGGGGACTTGTTCTTTTTTCATGGGATGGAGGCTTAGTATGTACATACTTTAAGAAAGAACTGGTCCCAGTGGGTATCTCAACGTGTACTCTCCCCACATTTCCACTTCACTCTTTGCAACTCTTTTTCACAAAATCTCAACTCAGTTACCACCCAGCTTATATTTCCAAAGTTAGATCCCTATCCTCTTCCCATGATATACCTTTCTGTAACTCCTTGGTAGATCCCATGGTAGCAAATCAACACTATGAAATTGTAAAACTCACATTCTTATTCCCCTGAGATTATGGGAAATGAAAATTCTCAACGTTCTTTGTAGTTCAGTGGAGTTGTAACAATTTCTGGCTAGTGTAGTGTGAATGATGGTTACATAAGGAAATTCTTGGCTAACCCCTCAAACTTCTTGACAGATCTTCTTAATTCTGTGCCATCACTTATTGTGAAGAAGATCTATTGAAAATCCAGAAGAAGAATTCTGAGTTAGGGAACAGCAGAAAACTAAATTGATGTAACTTAGGATGCTAAGTCTGTGTACAGACAAGAGCCACCCAGCAGAGCTTTCTGGCTAGGAACATTCAAATTGAATTTTGCATAAGTAGGAAATAAATGTTTATTGTCTATTTAGCTTTAGATAAGTTTTTGTTTCTTAAAATAGAATCATAGCCAGCCTTGACTTAAACACTTACTCACACTTCAAAACCCATTACAAACTTTCAATCTCTATCTCTTCTGAGTACCACTGGTGAGGTTAACCCAGATTCATATCTCTTTTAGAAAGGTTCTCATCACAGTGTATCACAAAATATTTCCTTATATCCCTTTCTCTCCCTCTAGACTGGCAGCGGTTCAAGAACAGGGATTTGTCTTACTCACCTTGGTGGCCTTATTGGTGATCATTGTATCTGAACAATTCTAGGATCTCCTGAGAAATGATAGATCTGGTACTTGAAGAAAGATCTAGTTCACCAAATAGTGCATTATATATCATCTCCCAGACAGAGGTAGAGGGACAGGAAGCCTAGATTCAAAGGATGTGAAGTGCAGGTCTAAGACTCTGCAGCCTTCTTTGGGCAGTAAGAAGGCTCAAGGTCCTGAAGGAAAGTATTTATATTTTCATTCTCTTACCACTTTCAAGCTCCAGGGCCACAGATGACAGGCCAAATATAGTCAAAGATGAAGATTAATTAGTAAAATGCTTCAGCTTTCCAGAAAGGACAGTAGAAGCCAGTTCCTGGGGATGCTATATTTCTTGGATACCAATGTAGGTAAGTGATAGTAATTTCTATCTCTGCCCCAAGACCAGGTACCAAGTAGTTAGACTAAATATTCTTTACCTAGATGTTTTTGTTCAGTGCTTTCCTGAGCAGACTAGAGAAGATCCAATATCCTCCTGCAGTGTTAGACAATGGCAAATAGTAGTAGCTCAGGAGGATCCATTTAATGGTGCTGCCTTTCTGGGAAAAACATTGCATGCATTGCATGACTTTATGGGGTGCGGGTTCCAGTGTACAAGTGTGCATGGTCAGCAATGTCTGAGTGTGCTTTTCTCTCATTTTACTGTAACTCAGAGAGAGCCAATAGATTTGGGAACTAGAGTGGTTTTCTTTAGATGTTTAAGTGAGGTTTTTTACTTCCTTACTTCAACTCTTGATGTCTTTATTCTAATTGGCCACAAACTTATGAAAAAAAATGGAGAAGGATTATCCTGAATTTACCTAGAACTTGGACTGGGTGTAAGCAAGCTGTAACTTCTAAGAAATCAGAGTGGTAGAATTACTGGAAAGATTTTCTACATAGTTATAAAGTTTAAAAAAATGTAAAGACTAGCTCAACATACATGGAGATCATGAGCATCAAGGAATATTTACAGTCATAAGATTAATCCCTGAATTACATTATGCATTTCTAGGTAATGTTTTACTTTATATTTGATGAGAAGAGTAAAAAGAGCCACAGTTTATAGAGTACCAACTATATACTGGTTACTATTTATTTCTTAACAATTGTTCAGTAAGTGTTTTTTCTAAACTGTCCACTGTAATGTACAATGTTAAGTAAGATTTGATTCTGGACCATAAAGATCAAGAAACAGATCAATTCAGTTTCCCACAAAGGTATTCACTGTGTCTTCATGTTGGATTTTAATACACAGAGGTTGCCAATCTAAACCACTCACACTTGGACCAAATTCTTTTGGACACGAGATATCCAGAGAGGATGGCTGGGAAGTAGAACAGATAATAAAGCTGTCCTTGCTAAGAAAGACTAGCTAGGTAAGGTCTGATAATCTCAGAGCACTGGGAAGTGAGGTTCACTTGAATAATATTTCAGCTACTGTGTTCCTGCGGTGATCCGTAGAGTGCCAGTCATGAAATGGCCTGGGTAAAAGTGTTCTGTGGTTAAATATGTTTGGGAAAGTTTAGTATCATATCATGGAAATTTATAAAAAGCTTCTCATGACATAAAAATGATTCAAAGAAACTTTGCAGGAAACAAATGAATTACATCCCCTTCCCTTTGTCCATAATCCAGGGCATTCCAGACCTATTCTGCAATGTGTCATTTTATCACTTACTATTTATCCATATTCCATGAATCTGATGTATTTCACATCATATTCTTATTCAAATAGGGCTTTCAGTCAACTACGCATTTCATAATAATTCATATTAATGTATATATTTTCTTGAGGCTATCATTCACTATGGATTTATTAGGATTAATCACAAAGACTATGTTGTGCTATATTATAAAATACATCATATGCATCATATCAAGTCATATGATCATATCACTGGAACAGGTGAAAATATTTATTATATTAACAGTTTATACCAACAGTCTGCTTAGGAAAGAAAGATCTAAAATATTTTAGAGAGAAGAAGAAACTCAAATATCATCAGTCACCAAGGCCAGTAAAGAATAGGAGAGATTAAGAATTTGATTGGAAAAAGAGAACAAGAAAAGAAATATGTTAAGATAAGAAATAGAGCAAATGATGAAATGGAAGTCTAATATTCAGCTTTTGAGTTTTAGTAACTTTAGAAGCTTGACCAGTTCAAATTCAATTTTAAATTGTTGCTATAATGTAATTCTTTCCATCTTCCTCAAATTTTTACAAAGGGTATTTATACACTTTGTATTCATGTCTAACGAGATGAGAATTTAAGAGTTGTGTGCATGAATGCAGAATGAATGAGATAACAAACTAAGGAGTAATGCTGTCCCAAGCTAAAGTGTTCAGCTGAAGGGGGAGCCCAGAGTCTGAAGAGGACAGGGGAGGATGCCATGGGAAGCTGTGAGAGACTTCAAAAGCTGTAAACTTTGACTGGGCATGTAATGGGGGCTTAATCAATTTCAGCTCGCTCTCATGGAGCAGGCAAATGCACCCCAACATTTGGCACATATGTACATACAAAGGGATGGTTAGGGGCAAGGACATGCATAGAGAAAGATACAGAGGTGATGTTCCTCACAGACAGGATCTTAATTAAGTTCAAATGTGTCATAGTTTTAAAAAACTCGAAAAGTGGTCTGTTCTGATGCACAGGCCAGTGGTAGGAAGAAGAGGGGGTGAGCTTTGGGACTCAGTGGGAAGAAGCTACAGATTTTGGATACTGGCTTGGGGACAGAGGGAAAGGGAAGGGGGAGCAAGGCTCTCTCCATCTCACTTCGCTGGATGTGGTATTCCCTTGGGCTCTGTGAAGTCCTATTCTGGGACAGGAAATAAAGTGTTCATCAGCAGGGTTTAGGAGAAATGACTCACTAGCACTGAAAGAGAAGGATACGGTGGGGCTAGATTTCAGTGTAAAA
Source organism: Heterocephalus glaber (assembly GCF_053883595.1). Lineage (NCBI taxonomy): Eukaryota > Metazoa > Chordata > Mammalia > Rodentia > Bathyergidae > Heterocephalus > Heterocephalus glaber. Next base: position 31,052,432 of record NW_028258330.1, on the reverse strand, counting down.
GGGCTACAAACAGTGAAGTTTTTCTCTTAGGTTGTGTGAAACGAGGCCTGGTGTGTAGAATGGAACAAGTGATCGTCTCACTCTCTAGGCTGACTAGGTCACCTCTCTTCTGGATTCTGCTTCTTTCTGGTCATAAGCAATTACCAGAATGGCTGTGTAAAATACAAAACTGGCTATATCAATCCCACCTTGAAAATCAGGCAATGGATTCCCTTTGAATTTGTTTTTGAATTAAATGTGTTTCTTGTATGTAGCATATTGTTGGATCTGTTTCTTAATCCGTTCTGCTAATCTGTTTCTTTTGATTGGTGAGTTGAGACCATTCATATTGATGGATATAATTGATAGGTGTTGACTTATCCTTCTTATTATATTATTTTCCTTTTGTTGGTTCCCTTTACTTCTGTTTAATTGCTTGTGTTACCTGTTGAATTCGTTCTATTGGGATTCTTGGAATTGTTATCTTCATTGTCTTTTCTAGAATATCCTTCAGAACTTTTTGGAGTGATGGCTTAGTGGTCATTAATTTCTTCAGGTGTTGTTAATCATGAAAGTATCTTATTTTTCCATCAATTTTGAAAGATAGTTTTGCAGAGTACATCAATCTGGGTTGGAGGTTATTTTCTTCTAGGGATTGAAGTACTTCATTCCAAGCTGTTCTTGACTTAAGGGTTTGTATTGAGAAGTCTGCTGTGATTCTGATGGGTTTTCCTTTATAGGTGATTTTTTTCTTTTCTCTAACAGCTTATAATATTCTATTCTGTTTTATCTGCTTCCCCTAGGAAGCCCCTCAAGCTCTTCTCTTCTTCAGTTGTTTTCTACATCTCCCTCTCTCTCTCTCTTCCTGTCATGGCCCAGCTAATTTCTATTCATCTTTTATATCAGGCCAGATGTCACTGTTTCAGCAAAGAATATCTTGACTTCCAAGGTCGAGTTGTACAATCCATTTCTCACTCCACCCTGCATATTCCCTTCCTTGCATTTAATTTTCAACAAGGGAACCCCTGCAGTTGGCATGTCATCTGAAGAATCCAGAAGGAAGCCCTTCAGCTTAAGAGAAGGCAGTGAGGTTTCGGCAAGGTCCACTGTGAAGGTTTCTGTTGCACTGGGAGGTCAGAACATCAGACTGAAAGCAAGAACATTCCCAGTCTTTGGGAATGGCTGAAGAGTGATCTGATCCTCAATGCCAGGGTCTTTAAACTGAGACATAAATACTATGAAGATTTGTAAGTATTTTCCAAGAGATACATAAAGAAATTTGGTTTTGGATCACCAACTTCTATCTGAACTCTTTTCTAAAATTAGGCTAACAGATAAACCCCTTTGAATTATTCCTTTTTATTAATAATCTCTCATTTTCAATGAGAAGCATAAAAGAACATACTAAAATAAAATCACTGGGAATTTTATTATTGTACATTGAACTAACATGAAAAACTTTCAGGGCACCAAACAAGGGGACATTTCAAAGCCTTGAAAAGTATTTTTAAATATTGGATCACTATGCAATTATTTGTTATTACATAACTCAGTTGCAATAATGATTTTCAGTAACAATGGTTAAGAAAAGAAACTTCCATGTTTGTGTACCTACTTTTGTGAACAAATTTTTAAAGCATTTGTCCCCTAAAACAAATGAAAAAAAGAAGAGAATCAATACTGAACCCTCTTTTTATTTTTTATTTTTTGGTACCAGGGATTGAACTGAGGACCTTGTGCTTGTGAGGCAGGTGTGGTACCACTGAGCTCAATCCCCAGCACTGAACCCTCTTTTTATATGTAATTAGTCAGAGCCATCCTCAGAAACATAAACAACTTCATGGGTCCATTTCATTAAGAGACATGCTGCCAATATGATTAAATTATTTCTGCTTAATAAATATTTATCAAAATGTGTATTGTATCTATCAGCTTTAATCTATGGCTTAGTAATAGTAATGATGATGTCTCCATATAGAATAAATTCTTTTTAATACTTGGAACTGTATAGTTCTAAGAATTACAAATAAAATTTAAAGTCAATTTATGTACATATTTTTGTATCACATAAATGGGATCAATAAAAGATTTTCAAACATCAAAATACATTACACGAACTTAACATGTCTGGTTACAGAAGCACTTTTTCATTTTTTAAATGGATGATAGAGGATGAGATTGCTATGAATACTACTGACTAGTTTGAAAGAGTGTTTCATGGTTTTCTTTAGCAATTTCAGTATTTGTAATATACTACTAATGATATCCTTTGCTAGGAGGCTCCAAACTTTCCAGAGTCTTTTTGGAGATTAAGCAAGCAAAGAATGTGAAAGTCACTGTCTCAGCTAAGACTCCCAACAGACTGCAAATTCTGTTCAGTGTCACTGACCACAGCAAGGGCATGTGGCACCCCAGGAGGACCCCTTTACTCAAAGTGCCATTCTTATGAACTACTCAGATCATGGTTACTCTTATATTAGAAATTTTTTCTGGGTTTGAGCACCTCAAGCCATTTCCCTTGGGAAGATTTCCCTGCCCATCCCTGGGCAGATCCAGTGAGGCCCCCCCTGGTGAACAATTTTTAGACCCCTGTTCTGTTTTTGCAGAACACCTATTCTGTTTCATAATCCTGCATTAAAAAGGACTTACCCAAAAATCCAGGCTGTCATGAGACTGTGGGCACTCAGACCTTGTCTGTCTTTACTCACATTTATTTCTTCAGCATCTAGCATAGAGCTTGGAGACTCAGAGAAACTCAGTAATTATTGAATAAATGGATTAACTGAACAAAAAATTATTGGTCAAAATGCAAGAACTCTAACAATAAAAATAATCCCATATTATTCATATATGTGAACATATTTCCTTATTGTTTGTTTTTTAAATTTTCAATATTAACCTGGAAAGTTAACTGTGCACTTATTATGTACTGTGTGGCTTGCATATGTCAGGCAGGAAGGAATTAAAGATTTCATTCAGTGTTACTGGGAGCAGTAATGGCTTCCTGTGGTAGGCAGATGTTTGAAGTCACTTAAGCTATGGTGGAGCTGCCTTGTTGCAAACCAAGGGGAGTCCTCTGGAAAGAGAATGTTGGGTTGTTGGAGCTCTGTGGAGGGATTGTCATAGTGACATCCATCCAGAAAATTCTCTCTTCTGAATTCCAGAAAAACAGATAGTGGCACTGGGAGAAGAGATAAATTATGTAAAAGCAAAGACAAAGAAGAAATACAGACAAACAGGGCTAGAAGCCTCTGGTCTGGCAGCAGAGAGCATTCCCAGCTCTTGGGTGGCATATCTTCATACGGGGAAGCCAAATAAACAAGAAGGCTCTTTCCAGCACTGACAGGGAGAAAGTTGGGGCTGGGCTCTCTAGAGAGAGGAAACTCATTTAAGACAAAACTACTCCAAAGAAGATGAAGTGCTGGTGGCCAGAGGAACCAGATGAGCACAGTTCAATGGAATTTGCTCTTGAACCCTGACTCTGCAGTTCTAGCTTCGTTACTTTGGCAAATGACTTGACTTTTTTGAACCTCAGCTTCCTCATTAGTAAAATGGGATTTCGCAATACTCCCCAAATGAAGGAATGGGTATGAAAATGTTGGCTTCTTGAAAGGGTGGTCAGGAAATATGTTTCAGAACTGTTGCCAGACAAAGGTCTCTATAAGAAGACAGAGGGCTGGTACCTGGATTCCTGTGAGCAGTTTACAGTGCTAAACAAGATAGTCCATGGGTCTTGTCATGCCTTGAATGTATGTCCATGACTTATGGACATTTCTGAGACAAGGACAGGATTTCTTAATCTTGGAACTACTGACATTTTGGGCTGGAAAGCTGCTTGTTGTAGATGACAGAGTGAGGCATGTTACAAGGTGTTTAGCAGCATCCCTGGACTCTACTCACTACATGCCAGTAGCACCTTCACTTCAAGTTGAGACAACTATAAATGTCTCCAGACTTGGCCAAAGTTTCTTAGGGAGCAAAATTACCCCTGATTGAGAAGGAAAAATTTAGGAGATGGATTTATATGTAAGAAACCATAGTGAATATGTATGCATACACACACGTGTGTGCGCTTGTGTGTACACACACCCAGGCTAACAAAGGTAGTGGTGTCTAGAAATTTAATGTGCTGATATCATAATAAGGCAAAACCTGTGGTTATTTTTGAAGGCTCTCAGATGATTTATTATTCAAAAACAAACTTTGGAAGAGTGATGTCAATTTTATCAAAATGGTATATTTTCCCTTTATAACATTTCCTTCCAATGTATAAAAGTTGTCTATTTCTCGAGCTTTCTCTCCATTAACTACTAGTTTCTTGGGGGATAGGAGCCATTTATTTTTCTATAATCTAAGTTCTCTAAGAGGACCTGAACAATAGTTTTTGAATAAAGGTAGTACTGATAGAAAAGATGACTTACTAAGATGTCAAATAATTCTAGCATAGTTTAGAAATCAGCATGATTTTTTCTTGCAGATATATTAAATAAAAGCAATGGGTTCTAATGTGACAAGGATGCTTCTTTTAGCACTTGTTAAGTACACTAAATTACCCCAGTATTTGTGTAAGTGCAGAGATCCTATATCAGCCCTGATAATTGACATCAAAATCTTCCTGACTGCTTGGACTGACATATTGATAGAGAAGAATATATGGGTAGGTAAAAATGTATTTAAGAAATTCTTAACTATAGAGTATGGAAAGAGTAATGTTGGAAAAGTAGAAACTGACATTTGTTGAAGGCTAATACAGTACCCAAAACTGTACTGATGTTTTACATGTTATCCTGTTTAATCCTCATAATGATGAAAGTATTATCAATCCATTTTAAAACAGGCTGAGGGAGGTTAAGCAATCGACTCAAATGGAGTCATGGGCCTGTGACCCCCAAGCATCTGAATACCCGAGGCAATCCAGAGGCACAGTTTTACTTCCTTGTCCTCAATGGAAAGCAGAGACTGTGTGGCCTTGGTGTACCCCCACAGCATGGTGAATGCAACCAGCCTTGGTATGCCTATGGCAAATCCCTCTGCTGCCTGAACGTGTTTGCAGTGTTGATGGGTTACAGCGCATGTGGCTTTGGCTGAGTGCCCACGCCATGCAGGGCCCCCACACTGTCAGGATCCCACTGGGGGTGAGTGATATGTAGATTATTTCTCATTGATTGCAAGCTGCCTGTGGCTGTGTTCATCACCATGTGAGTGAAGAAATCCCTTTTTTCTCAGAAGCCAATCACTCATCAGTTAAATGAGGAACAAAACACAGATGGTTAAACTACTTTAATTCTCCCATATCCCATTCAACTACATGTGCACATTTTAACACACTTGTACAAAACTCCCCACAAACACTCTGGGGACAGTGTTCTCAGAGATCCATGAATGCCACAATAGGTTGCCAGCTATATCTGGAATTTCCCAGTGATGCTTATATTTGTTCATTCATTTCATAAATTAAGCATGTTTATTAGGCTTCCATTGCCTGTCAGGCACTAAGAGATTGAAGACATGACAAAGAAGGACAGGAGCTTGCATTCTAAAGACAGAGGACAGAAATTAAGTAACTACTACATAGATTGCTTTGAAACCTAGAAAATAATCTAGGTGATGAGATAGAGAAGCAACTGGGGACTGGTAGGATTGTGTCGATTCAAGTGGTCAGAGAAGACTGGACTGGGGAGGTGATGTTTAGCTGAACTGTTCTTATTGAAGCCCTCAGGAAGGAGGACTATGGCGCAAACTGGTTTGGGCAGTAAGCACTGTAGCTCTTCTTATAATAGTGTTGAAGAGTTGCTCTTGGCTTGTATGTGTCTACCTAGAGAAATGGTTCTTAAATTCTTATTGAGAATCTGGTAAAAGTTTTGGATACTTTCACCAGTAAATATATACCCATGTGCCCCAGGATGTTAACAACTTCAAGGTGTTAATGTCACTCAGAAGCTGTTTTTCCAGATTACTGAGTTAAAACCCCAGCCACAACAATAGGTTACAATCTTCATTGCTTATGTGAATTCCTGGTGTGGGGTTTGTATAAATAGGGTAAAGAAAAATGGAGGGTCCCTTCTTTCTACTCCAAGCAGATTGATATTGCAGTAGGTTAAATTTTTGTTCCCAATACTTTGCTCATCCCAGTTGTAATATCTAAATACCCCTTTGTTATGACCTCATGGTGATAAAATATATTTTCTCACCCCTTGACATTGGCTTGGTGACTTTCTTTGGACAATGGGATGTTACTGGACATTGCGCTATGTGGTTGGGATTTCCCTCTATGCTTCTGCCATCCACTACAAGCACCATATCTTTACTGGTTGTTTCTATTCAGCCATACCTCCAGTGAGACTAGTACAGGCCCCATTGTCCCACTGCTTCAAGCAGAACCATACAAGGGAGCCAATTCTAGCTAATCAGATGAACCTGTGAATCTATGAGTGTCAGACTAAGAGTTGAGTTGGAAGACATAGAGTTTGGGGGGGGTGTTACAGCGGCTAACACAAATAACACAACACCACGTATGCTACTTGAAACACACTTATTTGAAACACACTGGTGTTTTGCATTCATATGGTTCCTATAAATGGCCAAAAGAATTTCACAAGTGGACAACTGTCTGATTGAGTCTTCTTCATTTTTATAATACTAAGATGAAGTCTATTTTCTTATTTCTTGTAAAATTCTTACCTCATGGTTTTTTATAGGATGAGAAAAATAAAGTGGAAGAAGAAAAGATTAATCATATACTTTGAACAGTATCTGGAAGATAAGGCCTGAAATGAGGCCTTGGATCTTCTGGAAAAAAGAAGAAAGTAGAAGATACAAAGGGAAACTGAACTAACATTTATAGAGTACTGGATACCAGATACTAGTACTATTTTTTTTTACATAGCATCTGATTGAATTCTTTTTTAAAACAAACAAATTACCATGTTATATCATGATGCCTAATTCACACATGAAGAAGCCTAGTTTTAGGGAGTGTAAATAATCTTTTCTTGGTCATTAGCAATGGTGGGTAGGATTTAAACCCAGCTCTGATCTGTAAAGGTCATGTCCTGACCCTGAGACGATATTATCCCATAGGAACGAACCACTCACTATTTTGTTAGAGGCAAAGATGAAGAGAAGATGCTGAATTTTCCAGATTGTCCTAATCTAATCACAAGTGTCCTTATAAGAAAAAGAAGGAGGCAAAAGAGTCAGAGTCAAATAGAGAGATGGGTTGCTTCTGGCTTTGAAGATGAAAGAAATGACCAGAAGTAAAGAAAACATGATTTCTGGAGGTTAGAAAAGGCAATGAATATTCTTCCCTAGAGACATTCTTCTAAAATTTCATGAGGTTAAGGGCAGAGTGATATAGATATGAATTGTTCTTAGAGTTGAAACATCTAATAGGGAAGAGAAAAAAAAATATGGAGAGACAGTAGCTTGAGCAGATGAGGACTGGAGTTTAAAGTTAATTAATTGAGCATATCAAAAAATATTGAGTTATTACAGTACCTCCTTTCAGAATATGGCAATTGGATTACTTATTACTTTCTTTTCCATTTTGATCCATGTGCTTGTCTTATCCCTCAGATTTGAAGACAAGGGTCATTAACTCTTCTTAAACAGGCAATATGTGGGCATGGTAACAAATTCAGACAGTATAACAAGCTATAGTGAACATGGAGTCTCCTTTCTATTCCTGTCCTGAGCCTCACATCTTGAGCCAACAACCATCATCAGTGATGGACCACTTAAAGGTTCAGTGTGAGTTTGATGACTTAGTAACCTGTTTCTTTTGAGCATCTACTGTACCTCTCTAAATCACATTCATGTATTAATTAAACACATATTATTCAATGTTTATTAAAGGACAAAACTTAGTTTCTCCATCTGCATTAGTTTCCAATGTCATTGTTACAAATAACCACAAATCTAGAGGTTTGTGACAATAACAATGTGTCGCCTTTCATCTTTCAGTTCTGGATGTCAGAAATCCAAAATGAGTTGGCAAGGCTGTGTTCTCTCTGAGACCCCAGAGAAGAATGTTCCATTGCCTTTTCTATTCTCTATCTCTGGCCCCTTCCTTTATCCAAGGAACTAGGAGTGGAGCATCTTCAAATCTCTCTCTCTGGTCAACTCTTTTCTTTCTCTTTCTGTTATAAGGATAATTGTGATTGCCTTGGGTCAACCTGGATAAACCAGGACACTCTCATCTCCAGCTTCTTAGCTGGACTACATATTTGAGTTCTCTTTTCCATATAAAATAACATATTCATGGATTCCTGGGATTAGGATCTTGGGAGGCATTATCAGCCTACCATATCATCTTGGAAGTAATTAAGTTTTTAACAAATCGTATATCCTAAATAAGTTACAATCCAGAATCACTGTTTCTATCAATTCTTGACACTGGAGAACCATTCTAAACCTCTCATTTTTATGTAATTTATGTTAATCCCTTCAAAAATATCTTGCTGACTTCCCATTGTGCTCAATCTGATGTGGGATTTACTTTGCAGACTGGATAAGACCTTTCATAATGCAGCAGTAGCTACCTTGTAGTCACTCTGAATATTTTCCAGTTCCTCAGATCCACTCTCTATACCTCTGCACATGCTTGTTCTCATCTTTTGGATCTCAGCTTAGATATTATCCTCTTGGGGATGCTGTCCCTGAGTCCCCAGAGCTAGGCTTGATTAGATGCCTGCTCTGTGTTCCAATAGCATTTCTGCATCCTCATCATGACCCTTACTGTGTTGAGGGATGTTGACATTGCTTACCTGTGGATGTTTAATAAGTATTTGTTGGCTTAGTAACTGTATGAATAAGTACCACACTCTCCCTGTAGAGACAGACTCTGGGCTCCACCATTCCCTGGTGTTTGTTGTCACCCTTAATTCTCTGTGTGCAAAGCCTATTTGGGAAAATAGTAACTGTTATGGAGGACTTTAGATGCCAGTTTTTCAACTGGCATGCCTTTTGGGGTGGAGGTATGCAACACAAAGCCTTTTAGAATTTGGGCCCTGCCTTTCTCTCTAGCTCCAGATAAGTTGTGTTGCACTGGAAATGTCAATGGTTATAAATAAATAGTTCAGCAAGGTATGTTTGTCAGAGTAGGCTTTTCTACAGACATACAGTATACTTGGAAGGTTTTAATGGCAAAACATCCAGAGACTGTTTTCTGCACCAACATGCATCTTGTTTTCCTTAGTCTTCTCCTCCCATGGAATATTCTTGGTCATCTCGAAAGCAAGGTGCCACTGTAGTGAGTTGCATTTCCCCAGAGAAAGGAAGAGAGTAAATCTGTGGAGTCTGGCAGGAGGGCACCTCCTTCCTGCTTCCGGACATGCCAGGGAAGGCAGTACCACACATGAGCCTGTTTCACTGGAAACAGTAGACCCAGTAAAGGCATGACATGGCAGCATCCCTTTGGGCAGGCTACAGTTTACAAGATTCCACTAGTCTAATGCCAACCTGGCAGCTGAGATGGTAAGGCAGGCTTTGCTTTCAGAAGAAATCTGTTTCTCACAGGAGGTGGATTACAGAAAGGATGTGGATATGGGACAGTTTTTACCAGGAATTCTTCAGTGGGAGTGAACAGACAAGGTTGTTTATGGGGAGAACTTGCCAAATACACAGAGCACATTTGATACAGGCCGGCAGCTCATTTGACTTAGGGAAAACTATTTCCTTCCTCTCCTTATCCTAAATTCTCTGAGTTGGCTGGCTGTTAAGCTATCTCACTGACTCTACAGCCAAGTAGGAAAAGTAACATGCTACCTCTTAGGTGGGCACAGACTGGTGGCTGCAGTTGCTGGCAGTGACCATCTTCCAAGATAGAGTCATTTTATAGTAGAAATAAATCATTGTTTCTGGACTCCAAATTATATACTCTGGCTATACATTGTCAGGAAACCCAGAAGGCTATTATTTCCAGAGAAAGGCAAAATGGGTTCTCAGCTTGTTCTTGCCCAGTGATGAGTCTGTAAGTAAATCCTGACTGAAAGAGTAGAACTCTTGAGGTGTCAGTGTCTCCCCATTAGTGAGCACAACAGCCACTGGTGTATTTATTAAGCTCTAGTTTTATAGCTCTCCCCAGTCTTTGTGAATCAGAACCTCTGTAGGGAGGTCTTAAGAATTTGCATATTGCAAAGTTCAGAGATGGAGGCAGAGGGCAATTTTGAACACATTTGCCTTGACCATGAGAATTACAACGGAGCTTGGATCTGCTTCACATAGCTGCAAATATGAACCTTGGCTCTGCTCTTAACCAAGTGCAAGACCCTGGGCAAATCACTTCTCTTAGGCTCAGTTTGCTGAGTGACAAAACAGATAGAACAAAAAGACTGCTTGATCTGGATATGTGCATATGTTATGCTTGTGTAGGTAAAGTGCCTGGTGAATGTAAGGCTCTGTAAATGTTTCTTAGTTCCATTTGTGTGGTTTTAGGTAACTATGCTTGGATGGAAAAAATATCTTCATTTTCCTGGGACCAAATATGTACCAAGTTTGGCTCCAGGGTGATGGGGCCCGGTGTCTAGGGGAGTATGTCCTCTGTACAAACAATCTGAGATAACTGACTAGAAAATTGAAATCTAATTCATGAGAGGGAAACAGGACGTGACAGGCAAATCTAGGTTTGAATTTTGTCAGAAAGTGTGGGATACTGGATAAAGTTTTCTACTATTCTCAGCCTCCTTTACTTTAATTATGGAAATAATAATTGTCTTGAAAATTTGTTAGGGAGATCAGGCGTAGGATCTATAAATTTTATTCAACTAATTTTTAGGGTAATGTTACAAAAGTCCACCTTTACTAACATATAATAAATAAAATTGTTCATAGTAATGTTGTACAAAGTGATGTTTTACTATATGTACACATTACAAAATGATTACATTAGACTAATGTCACATATTCTTCAGTTTTGTCATGACAACATTTAAGATACTTTCTTAGCATTTTTAAAGTATGTGACACATTTTTAACTATAGTAACATGCTATACAACAGATCTCAAAAATTTAGTCATCTTGTTTAACTAAAACTATGTGTCCTTTAACAAACATCTCCTATTTCTTCCCTTTCCTTTGCCATCAGCTCCTGAACTATTCTGCTCTCTGCTTGTATGAGTTTGACTATAGATTTCACATATCAGTGAGATCATTAAGTATTTGTCTTCCCATGCATGGCTTATTTCACTTTGCTTAATATCCTCCAGTTTTATCTATGTTGTCTCGAGTGACAGGATTTCCTTCCTTTTAAAATCTGAATCATATTCCATTTGGTGAATGTGTGTGTGTGTGTGCATGTGTGTGTGTGTGTGCGCGCACATGGGCAGCTGTCTGTCTATATTCAAGGGGGATTGGCTCCAGGGCCTCTTGAGAAAACCAAAACCTAAGGATGTCTTTTACAGCAAAAGGTGGTATATTTGCATATAACCCACGGACATCCTTATTTAAACTTTAAATTATCTGTAGATTAATTATAATATGCAACACCATGTCAATGCTCTTTATACTGTTGATATGCTATATTGCTTAGGGAATGATGATAGGGAGAAAGTCCATACATGTTCAGTACTGATGTAATTATTTTTTCTGAATATTTTTGATTCCTGGTTCATCGAATCTATGAAAGCAGAACTCATGAATAAGGAGGAATGACTCTGTGTGTGTGCGTGTATATGTGTATGTGCACAAGTGTGTGTGCACACATGCATGTGTGATATTTGCTTTATCCATTCATCCATTAATACACACTGAAGTTGATCACATATCATAGTTATTGTGAATAATGCTACAGTGAACCTAGGGGTGCAGCTATCCTTTCAGCGTAATGATTTCATTTTCTCTGAATATATACCCTAAAGTAGGTTTGCTGGGTCACGTGGTCATTGTATTTTTAATGCTCTGAGGAGCTTCAGGGTATTTTTCATAATGGGTGCACTAATTTATATACTCAGGTAAGAATACAATGGGTTGTCTTTACATCCTTGCCAACATGTATTTTTTTGTCTCTGATTCATTCCAACAGGTGTGAGGAGATATCTCAATATGGTTTTAATTTGCATATCTCTCATGATTTATAATGCTGAAAAATGTTCAAGTACATGTCGTATTTTGTCTTCTTTTGAGAAATGTTGCTTCAAATCCTTTACCCATTTAAAAAATTGAGTTGTTTCCTTGCTATGGAGTTGTTTATTATATATTTTGGATATTAATATCCTACTAAATATGTGGTTTGCAAATATTTTCTCCTATTCTGTAGGTGGTCTCTTCATTTTGTTGATTGTTTTCTTTGTTATACAGAAGCTTTTTAGTTTGACACAATTCAATTTGTGTACTTTTGGTTTTGCTTTTGTTGCCTGTGTTTTTAGATCATATTAAAAAATCTTTTCCAGCCAATATCAAGAAGCATTTCTTCTGTTTCTTTCCAATTGTATATTAGATTCAGGTCTTATGCTTAAGTTTTTAGTTTATTTGTGGCTGATTTTTTGCATATGATGTTAGATAAGAGTTTTCTTTCATTCATCTACGTGTAGATATCCAATGTTATCAATAATATTCATTGAGGATACTCCTTTACCCCTTGGGTACTCTTAGGACCTTTGTTGAAAATCAGTTGACTATAAATATGTAGGTTTATTTTGGGGCTCTCAATTTTGTTCTATTGAACTATATGTCTTTTTCTTAATGCCAGTACTATGCAGTTATGATCATTATAATTTTATTGAATATTTTGAAATCTGATAATGTGATATCTCCAGTTTTTTTTTTTTTTACTCACATTTGCTTTGGCTATTTGGGGTATTTTTGTTGTTCAACAAGAATTTAGGATTTTTTTCATGTTTATATGAAAAAATTCATTAGAGTTTTGGCAAGGATTACACTGAATTTGTAAATGACTTTCAGTAGTATGAATATTTTAACAATATTAATTCTTTCATCCCATGAATGGAGGTTATCTTTCCATTTATTTGCGACTTCAATGGTTTGTAGTTTTCAATGTGTAGATTTTTCTCTTGTTTAATTTATTCTAATTATTTTATTTTTTTGATGCTATTGTAAATGGGATTGTCTTCTTGATTTTATTCTGTTATATAGATTATTGTAAGTAATGTTACACCAAATTTTGTACATTGCTCTTATAGCCTGCAAATTTACAGAACTTTTTATTAGTTCTAACAGTTTTGGGAGGAATATTCATGGTTTTCTTTTTAATTTTTTTTTTTTTTTTTTTTTTTTGGTACCAGGGATAGAACTCAGGACCTTGTGCTTGTGAGGCAGGTGCCAGAACCACTGAGCTAAATGCCCAGCCCCATGGTTTTCTTTATATTAGATCATGTCAAACAAGGACAATTTAATTTCATTCTTTCCAATTTGGATGCTTTGTATTTATTTCTCTGGCTTAATTGCTTTGGCCAGGATTTCCAGTATTATGTTAAACAGAGGTGATGAGAGTGGATATCTTGCATTTTTCCTGATCTTAGAAGAAAAGATTTCAGAGGAAGGGGCTTCTGGGCCACCATTCCACCACTCCCAGCTCAGAAGAAAGGGCTTCTGGGCTGCCATACCACTACTCCAAGCTCAGAGGAGGTGTGCTGCGTGGGCACCAACAGCACACCCCAACCCCTTCAAAATGAGAAGACATGTAAACAAGTCTCAAAACCAGACTTCCACATCACCTACAGAAATCCCAAAGGGAAATGAGATGGAACACCCTGATACTCAACCACCTGGAATCCCTGAACTAGCAAGAAAAGAAGATCTGGAAGAAATGAAATCAGAAATAATTTCTCAGATAACAGCAGAGATTGTGCTCATAGTGCAAGACATGGCTAATAAATCTAGAGAGGAGATGAAGAACATTATGAAATCCCAACATAAGAAACAAATTGAATCCATAAAACAGATGCAAACAGATTTCCAGGAGATTAAAAACTTCATTGAAAGTCCACACAGCAGAATGAGCCAATGTGAGGATAGAATTTCAGATATAGAAGATAAGATTGCAATTAGTGACCAGGAAAAGAAAAATTGCTTCAAAATTGTAAGAGACCTCAAGAAATCAATCCAGCAGCTGCTAGACAATGGAAAGAAGAATAACATAAGACTGATTGGAGTCAATGAAGAAAGAGGAGAGAGTGCAAATGACATAAAAAGACTGTTCACAGAAGTAATTGCAGAAAACTTCTCAAGCAGGGGAAAAGAACTTGATATACAGATAAGTGAGGCATATAGGACTCCAAATAGCCTTGATCAAAAAAAAAGCTATACATAGGCATATAATTGTTAAGATTCCAGAAACCTAACAGAAGAGCAAAGTTCTACAAGCAGTTACAGAAAAGAAACAAATCACATGCAAGGGAAAGCCCACCAGAATACCGGCAGACTTCTCAATGCAAATGCTCAAGGCAAGAAGAGCTTGGAGTGACATACAAAAAACAGCCTCCAACCCAGATTGATATAGCCTACAAAACTCTTTCAAAATTGATGGAGAAATAAGATACTTTCATGACAAACAGCACCTTAGGAACTTCATGAATACCAAACCAGCTCTCCAAAAGATTTTAGACAATATCCTAGGAACAGACAATGAGCATCACAACCCCAGGAAGCACAGCAGAGTGAACCCATCAGGTGCAACAAGAAACTAAATGCAAAGGGGGAGAATCCAACAAAAAGAAAAAGTTATGACAATTATAAGTCGATATGTATCAGTTATAACCATCAATGTTAATGGTCTCGATTCACCAATGAAAAGAAATAGACTGGCAGAATGGGTCAAGAAGCAAGATCCAATAATATGCTGCATACAAGAAAGACACTTCAAAGTGAAACTCACAGACTGAAAGTTAAAGGGTGGAAAACAGTACTCCATGCAACAGGAACCTGAGCAAGAGCAGGAGTAGCTATCCTCTTTGCAGATCAAGTAGATTTCAAACCAACACTGATTAAGAGAGACGAAGAAGGACACTACATCCTTGTAAAGGGAACAATCCAAGAGGAAGAGATGACAATTATAAATATCAATGCACCAAACACTAGTGCACCCAACTATATAAAACAAATCCTAAAGGACATGAAAAGTGATATATGCACTAATACAATTGTGGTGGGGGACCTCAATACTTCACTGTCACAAATAGATAGATCAACTAGACAAAAAATTAGCAATGAAATACTAGAACTCAATCGAACTCTTGAATAAATGAACTTAACAGATGTTTACAGAGTCTTCCACCCCACAAAATCAGAATACACATTCTTTTTAGATGCACACAGGTCATTTTCCAAAATAGACCACATACTCACACATAGAACATGTTTAAGTAAGTGCAAAGGAATTGAAGTTATCCCCTATATATTATTAGATCATATTGTGATGAAATTGGAGATCCATAGAAAAAGAAACTGGAAAAATTTCATAAACACGTGGAAATTGAACAACACACTTCTGAATAACAAATGGGTCACAGAGAAAATTAAAGAAGAAATCAGACAGTTGCTTCAAATAAATGACAATGACAACACAACATATTGGAATCTATTGGACAAAATGAAAGCAGTCTTACAAAGGAAATTCATAGCAGTGAATACACATATTAGGAAAACAGAGCGAGCCCAATTAAACAACCTGAAGGTGAACCTCAAGCTTCTAGAAAAAGAAGAGCAGGACAAACCCAAAGCTCACACTAGGGAGGAAATTATAAAGATCAGAGCAGAAATCAATTCAATGGAGACTAAGAGAATGATATAAAAAATTAATGAAGCCAAGGGTTTGTTCTTTGAAAGAATCAATAAAATTGACAAACTGTTAGCCAACCTTATCAGGAAAAGGAAAGAAAAGGCATAGATCCAGGGAATTAGGAATGAAAAGGGTGAAATTACAACAGACCCAGCAGAAATCCAGAGGAGCATCAATAGCTACTTCGAGAAACTATATGCCAATAAGAAGGAAAACACAGAAGAAATGGACAGATTCCTAGATATGTATGAATTACCAAAGTTGAACGAAAAAAACCTAAAAATTCTAAACAACCCAGTATCAACCAATGAAATTAAAAATGCAATTAAAAACTTATCAACTAAGAAATGGCCAGGTCCTGATGGCTTCACTGCTGAATTCTACAAGCCATTTAGAGAGGAACTACTGCCACTACTGTTTAAACTCTTCAATGAAATGGAAAGGGAAGCAATACTCCCAAATTCATTCCTGGAAGCAAGCATCATCTTGATCCCCAAAGCAGAGAAAGACCCAACAGAAAAAGAGAACTATTGGCCAATCTCACTAATGAACATAGATGCAAAAATCCTTAATAAGATACTGTCAAATAGAATGCAGAAGATCATCAAGAAGATCATACACCCTGATCAAGCGGGATTCATTCCAGGGATGCAGGGATGGTTCTACATACACAAATCAATCAATGTAATACACTATACAAATAGAGCCAAGGACAAAAACAATATGATTATCTCCATAAATGCAGAAAAAGCATTTGACAAAATCCAACATGCATTTATGATAAAAACCCTACAAAAAATTGGAATAGATGGTTTCTACCTAAACCTGATAAAAGCCATCTATGAAAAACCAACAGCCAATATCATACTAAATGGTCAAAACCTGAAATCCTTCACATTAAAATCAGGAACAAGGCAAGGATGTCCACTATAACCACTCTTATTCAATATAGTTTTGGAAACATTACCCACGGTAGTTAGACAAAACAGAAAGAAATAAAAGAAATAGAGATAGGAAAGGAAGAAATCAAATTATCATTATTTGCAGATGATATGAAACTCTATATAGAAGGCCCCAAGGACTCGACTGAAAGTCTTCTAGACTTAATAACCAAATTTTTTAAAGTAGCTGGATACAAGGTCAACACACAAAAATAAATAACTTTCCTCTACATGAACAACAGACTCACTGAGAGAGAAATAGGGCAAGCAATTCCTTTCACAATAACATCCAAAAAACTGAAATACCTAGGAATCAACCTAATGAAAGAAATCAAAGACCTTTTCCCTGAAAACTATAGCACTTTGAAAAGAGAGATTGAAGACGCTATCAGAAAATGTAAAGACATCTCTTGCTCCTGTGTAGGAAGGATAAACATAGTGAAAACAGACATACTTCCAAAACTGCTATATAGATTCAATACAATCCCAATTGAAATCCCAGCAGCACACTTCATGGACCTTGATAAAACAATCCAAAAATTTATTTGGAACAAGAAGAGACCCAGAATAGCAAAAGCAACTATAGGTAACAGAGACATGGCAGGGAGTAACACAATCCCCAACTTGCAACTATACTACAAAGCTAATATGAGAGAAACAGCATGGTACTGGCAAAGCAACAGACCAGAGGACCAGTGGAACAGATTAGAAGTTGCAGAAACAATTCCAGACACACTCAGCCATCTCATCTTCAATAAAGGAGCCAAATGCCCTCACTGGAGGAAAGGTAGCCTCTTTAATAAATGGTGCTCAAAAAATTGGGTTTCAACTTGCCAAAGATTAAAACTAGACCTATATCTCTCACCATGCACTAAACTGAAATTGAAAAGGATTAAAGATCTAAATATTAAAATAGAAGCACTGAATTGACTGGAACAGAGGTTAGGTAGAACTCTTGAAGACATTGGTGTAGGAAAAGATTTTATAAATGAAACCTCAGTTGCCTGTGATCTAGCATAGGCAATCAACAAGTGGGATCTCTTCTTATTAAAAAGCTTCTTCACAGCAAGAGAAACCACCAGCAGTGTGAAGAGACAACCCACAATGTGGGAAAAATCTGCACCTGCTGTTCCTCTGACAAATGTCTGCTATCTCAAATTTTTAAAGAAATTTAAAAAATCAGACCTCCCAAATTTAAAGACCCAATCCAAAAGTGGGCATCTGAAATGAACAGACATTTCTCAGACAAAGAAGTAGAAATAACAAATAAACATATGAAAAAAATATTCAACATCACTGGTCATTTGAGTGATGCAAATGAAAACAATGCTGAGATTACACCTCACCCCAGAAAGAATGGGTGCTATCAAGAAATCAACCAATCCCAACTCCTAGGGCAGAGAAGGTGAACCAGTCCCAGAACCTGGAAGGAAGCTCCCCTGCCGCCATCCCAAGCCCCTAGGGCAGAGAAGCTGGGCCGGTCCAAGCACCCAGAAAGAAGCTCCCCTGCTGCCATCCCAAGCTCCTAGGGCAGTGAACCTGAGCCAGTCCCAGTACCCAGAAGGAAGCTCCCCTGTCGCCATCCCAAGCTCCTAGGGCAGAGAAGGTGAGCGGTGCGGGCACCAGAAGCAACCCCCCCCGCCCCCATGGAAACGAGAAGACATGTTAACAAGTCTCAAAAACAGACTTCTGGATCACTTACAGCAACCTCAAAGGGAAAAGAGATGGAACAATCTGATACTCAACCACCTGGACTCTCTGAACTGGCAACAAAAGAGGATCTGGGAAAAATGAAAGCAGAAATAATTACTCAGAAAACAGCAAAGATTTTGCTCATGGTGCAAGACATGATTAATAAATCTAGAGCGGACACAGATAAAAACGTAGAGGATCTAAGGAACATGATGGAATCCCAACATAGGAAACAAATGGAATCCATAAAACAGATGCAAACAGATTTCCAGGAGATTCAAAACTCCATCAAAAGTCTGCACAGCAGAATGAACCAATGTGAGGATAGAATTTCAGATATAGAAGAAAAGATTGCAATTAATGACCAGGAAAAGAAAAATTGCTTTAAACTTGTGAAGGAACATGAGAAATCAACCCAGCAGCTGCTAGATGATGCAAGGAAGAATAACATAAGACTGATTGGAGTCAATGAAGAAAGAGGAGAGAGTGCAGATGACATAAAAAACTGTTCACAAAAGTGATGGCAGAAAACTTCCCAAGGAGGGGAAAAGAACTTGACATACAGATAAGTGAGGCATATAGGACTCCAAATAGCCTTGATCAAAAAATAATCTACACACAGGCATGAAATAGTTAGGATTCCAGAAATCCAACAGAAGAACAAAGTTCTGCAAGTAGTGAGAGAAAAGAAACAAATCACATACAAAGGAAAGCCCATCAGAATCACAGCAGACTTCTCAATGCAAACCCTCAAGGCAAGAAGAGCTTGGAGTGATGTATTTCAAGCCCTAAAGGAAAACAGCCTCCAACCCAGATTGATGTACCCTGCAAAACTATCTTTCAAAACTGATGGAGAAATAAGATACTTTCATGATAAAGAGCACCTCAGGAACTTAATGCATAAAAAACCAGCACTCCAAAAAATTTTAGACAATACCCTAGGAAAAGACAATGAGGATCTCAACCCCAGGAATCCCAGCAGAATGAATCCATTGGGCATGACTAATTAAACGCAAAGGGGAAGAATCCAACAAAAAGAAAAAGTCATGACAAGGCTTTTAAAACTTTTAACTTCATCTCCCTAGTGAGTGTATAATTCAATCTTGTAATTGTACTGATTAGTATTTTTCTGATTCTAGAGTTGCACACCTTTCCTTGTGCTGGCTATTTATCATCTTCTTGGGTCTACTTTTTCATTGGGTTGTCTATTAATGTGCTGTAAGAGTTCTTTATATATTCTGGTCATAGGTTATATGCATTGTATATATGGTCTGTTTAAGGACTACTTTTCATTTTAATGATGTCATTTAAAGTTCTAAATTTTGATGGAATCTCATTTATCAATTTTTTCTTTTATACATCATGTTTTTTGTATCCTAGGTAGTTCTTGCCTACCCTAAATTCATAAACATTTTCCCTTATAATTTCTTCTTAAAGTTTTATACTTTTAGGCTTTCATATTTAGGTTCATAGATCCCTTCAAGTTATTTTTTTGTATGGAAATAAAGGGTTGAAGTTAATTTTTTATATATGGATACCAGATGTTCTAGTGCTGTTTGCTGAAAACACTATCTTTTCCTTGGCTCTTGAATTGAGTTTATACTCTGTAAAATGCTAATGTTAAATAATCTTCCAAAACTCAGTGGACCATATATGTGTGGTTCTATTTGTAGATTCTCTGTTTTATTCCAATGATCTATATGTCTTTCCTTATACCAATACTGCTTTGATTACTGTTGCTTTAGAAGAAGTCTTAAAATTAGGTACTAAATGTCTTCCAACACTGTTTTTGTTTTTGTTTTTGTTTTTAACTTTTCTAGGTCCTTTGTACTCCTACCTAACTTTTAAATTTCAATATCCAATTCTTCATTTATAGCAAATATACACAGACCTGAATTTTTAGATATACCTTGTGTTTTCTAATCCTGCTAAATTCAAATACAAGTTCTAGGGGCTCCTATAGATTTCTTAGTATTTTCTCTGTAGATGATCATTTCATCTACATATAAAGAGTTTGCTTGTACCTTGTCAATCCTATCCTAATTGTGTCATTTTATTGCCAGACTATTTTGGTGGGGCCTAGATTTCAAAGTTTAATGGACAGATAAAGAATAAGCATATCTGTCCTTGTTCCGCACCTTAAGGAGAAAGCATTGTATCTTCTCCATTCATAGAGGGCATTCTCGCTGGAAGTGTGGAGTACATGTCTTTGATCTGTTGAGAAGGTTCTGTTCTACTTCTAGTGTCCTGATAGCTTTTAACACGAACAGCTGTAGAATTTAGTCCAATAGTTTTTCTCCAACTAGTGACAGGATCATATGGCATTTTCCTTTCCTCTGTTAAAATGATGACTTTTGGGGGTGGATCTCCCAATGCTGAACCAACACTGCCATCCCTATAAGAAAATCACTTTCTACATCCTGCCAGATCTGACTTCTAATAGTTTGGTTTTTTAAACAAATGTCTATCTATGTTCATTCCTTTTTTCTTCTATTATCTTTATCCAGTTTTAGGATTATCACAATGTTGATTTCCTAAAATGAGGGGAGAAGTGCTCCTTCTTTTTTCTGCTTTAATGTTTTGATATAATTTATCAGTTCAAATGTATATGAGCCTGTTTTTGTCATATAGGTAGGTTTTCAAGCCAGAAATATACTTTCTTTAATAGGTGCTATTCAAATTTTATATTTCCTCCAGAGTTAGTTTCATTAATTTGTCTTCCAAGTTACCTCTTAGAAGTTGTCAGATTTATTTCAAAACAGATTTTTGAAATTTGCTTTCTATATCCCTTTAAATTCTGTAAAGTCTGTATTAATGTCTCCTAGATCTTGATAGTGTAATTTAAAAAATTTGTGATTGATATTGTGTAACAGGAAGAAAAGGTCTAAATGTGCAGGGGAAGTGGGAGGGGTAGGGAAAAGAAAAAAAGGGAAAAGAAAAAATATGAGAAAAGGAAAAAAATGGAAACAAAGTCTTTGCAAATAGGGAAGGGTGGAGAGCGTGAAGGGAGGGCAAGGGAAGGGGGAAAAAAAATCCAAGATACTAATGTAATGGTACAAGATCTCAATGATGAATGTAACTGTATTTTATTCCTAAAATGTACCAATAAACTTAATGGGAAAAAAGAAGAAATCAACCAATAAGAAATGCTGGTGGGGCTGTGAGGAAAAAGGAACACTGCTCCACTCCTGGTGGGAGTGTAGACTGGTGCAATCACTGTGGAAATTAGTATGGAGATACCTCAAAGCACCAGGGCTGGAAGTCCCATTTGACCCCGCTGTTCCTCTGCTGTGTATCTTCCCCAAAGAATTAAAAGAATCATACCACACTGATATATGTTCACCCATGTTCATAGCAGCACAATTTGTAATAGCTAAAACTTGGAAGCAGCCCAAATGCCTATCAACTGGAGACTGGATAAAGAAAATGTGGGTTGTTTTTTTTTTATAAAATGGAGTACTACTCAGCTATAAAAAATTAGAAATTAGAGACATTTATAGCTAAATGGATGCACATTGAGGTGATACTCTTAAGTGAAACAAATAGGACACATGTGTAAATACTAAATAGTTTCTGTAGTATGAGAAACTGAAAATGTAAATAAGGACTAAAAGGTGTAATAGATAATGTGTAATAGGAAGAAAAGGGGCAAAGGGAAAGGGGAAGTGGGAGGGGTAAGGGAAATGAAAGAAGGGAATGGAATTAATATTTGAAAATGAAAAAATGGAAAGTCTTTGTAAATAGGGAGGTATGGAGAGGTTGAAGGGAGGGCAGAGGAAGGGGGATAAATAAGAACCAAGAGAGATTATGTAAAGGTGCAAATTTCCAATGATGAATGTTATTTTATTGTATACCTAAAATGTACCAATGATTAAAATGAATAATTGATAATACAAAATAGGAAGAAAAGGTGCAAAGGGGTAGGGGAAGTGGACAGGGTAGGGGAAAGGAAAGAAGGGAAAGGAAAAATTATGAGAAATGGAAAAAGTGGAAACAAAGCCTTTGTAAATAGGGAAGGGTGGAGGGGGTGAAGGGAGGGCAGGGAATTTGGAAAAAAGTAAGAACCAAGATACATCATGTAAAGGTATAAGTTCCCAGTGAGAAATGTAAATGTATTGTTTACCTAAATATACCAGTAAAAGAATTTAAGGGATAAATAAAAGAAGAAAAGATTTCAGTTCTTCCATCATTGAGAATGATTGTTACCTGTATGCTTGTTACATATGGTCTTTATTATGTTGATATACAGTGCATCTATATTTAATTTGAGAGTTTTTAACCCCATGAAATAGTATTAAATTTTGTAATATGATCTTCTTAAACTATTAAAATTGTCACATGACTTTATACTTTAGCTGTTAATATGATATATCATATTTATTGATCTGTAAATGTTAAACAATTCTTGAATTCCAGGGATAAATACTATAGCTTGATCCTGGTGTGTTGCTTTTAATGTGCTGTTGAATTTGGTTAGTAAGTACTTTGTTGAAGATTTTTGTATCTACATTTATTATGATATTGGCCTGCAATTTTCTTTTCTTATGGTATTCTTGGCTGGCTCTGGTATCAGATTAATGCTAGCCTGGTAGGATTATTGTGGAAATGTTTCTTCATTTTTTGGGAAAAGTATGAGGATGATTGCTTTTAATTCTTTTTTAAATCTTTGGTTGAATTTACCAGTGAATCTATGCGGTCCTAAACTTTTTTTGTTTTGCAGGGGAGGGGTTGATTACTGATTCAATTTTCTTTTTCATTATCGATAAGTTAACATTTTCTATTTTTTCATGATTTAGGCTTGGTAGGTTTTGTACCTCTAGGAATTTATTCCTTCTAAATTATCTAATTTTTTGGTGTATAATTTGTTCATAGTGTTTTATGATTCTTTTTGCATTTCTGGTATTAATTTAATGTCTACTTTCATTTCTACTTTTATGTAATTCAATTTTTTCTTTTTTCTTAGACCAGCTAGAGGTATGTCAATTTTGTTTCTATTTTTAAAAAATTAACTCTTAGCTTCATTCATCTTTTCTATTTTTCTTAGTTTCTAGTTCATTTATTTCTATCTTGGTCTTTATTATTTTTTCCTCTTCTGATGACTTTGATCTTAGTTTCTTCTTTTTCCTAATGATATGTAATACAAAGTTAGAATTTTTACTTGAGATCTTTAGTCTTTCTTGATGGAAGCGTTTATCACTATAAACTTCCCTTTTAGAACTTGGTTGTATTTCATAGATTTTTTGTGTAGTTCTTACATTTTTACTCATCTCAAGAAATTTTTTGATTTCTTCATTGATCTATTGATTGGCCAGGAGTGTGTTTAGTTTCCATGTAATTGTAAATTTTCCATTTTTTTCCTGTTATTGATTTTTTAGTTTCATAACTTGTGGCAAGAACAGATAATTGATGTGGGTTCAGTCTTCTAGAATTTGTTGTTTCTTTATGGCCTAACGAATCATCTATCCTGGAGAATGTTTCATGTGCACTTGAAAGAATGTGTATTATGCTGGTATTTGATATAATATTCTGTATGTGTCTGTCAGGTCAATTTGGACCTCTGTTTCCCTTATTTCTGGATAATATATCCATTATTGACAGTGGGATATTGTAGTACTATTGTATTATTACAGTATTGCTATCTATCTCTACCTTTTAGTTCTACCAATATTTGCTTTGTACATTTAAGATGCTCTGATGTTGGGTGCATGTTTATAATTAACTCCTCTTGAAGAATTAGCACTTTTTATTATTAAATAATAACCTTCTTAGTCTTTCATGGCAGTTTTTCACTTAAGGCTTTTTTGTTGATATATGTATAATTGATCTTGTTTTCTTTATGATTTATATGAAATATCTTTTCCCTGTACTCTTTCTTTCAGTGCAAGTGTTTTAAAGCTAAAATGAGTCTTTTGGAGGTAGCATATATTGAATCTTGTTTTTTCTCAATTTATATCTTTCAACTGGAGAATTTAATCTGTTTACGTTTAGAGTAATTATTGATAGAAAGGACTTTCTCTTAGTATTTTCGTTAATTGTTTTGCAGTTCCTTGTTCCATTCTTTGTCTCTTACTGCCTTCCTTTGTGATTTGTTGAATTTTTAGATGATCTACTTTAACTTCTTTCTTTTTTATCTTTTGCATATATACTGCACATTTTTCCTTTGTGGTTAGCATGAGATTTACATAAAGCAACTTATAGTTATAACAATCTATTTTTAACAACTTAATTTCAACCATGTACTAAAGAATCTACATTTTAATTCTGTCACAAATTGTATATTATTTATGCCATAATATTCATCTTTTATATGTTGTGTATCCATTAACAAATAATTATAGTTATACTTATTTTTAACACTTTTGTCTTTTAATGTTCATATTAAAGTTGCAAATTATTTATGGACTACTTTTCCAGAGCAGAGTATTCTGAATTTGGCCATATTATTGCTTATCTATCTATCTATCTATCTATCTATCTATCTATCTATCTATAGCTAGCTAGCTAGCTAGCTATCTGTCTGTCTGTCTATCTGTTATCTATCTAGTATATATTTGGAGTACATAAAGTTTACATTCATGTGTGAACCTGGCACACATACGCAATATATCTTATTTCCTTTTTCATCCTCTTTCTCTCCATCTCTTGGTCCCTTTTCCATTTGAGAAAGATCTGTCTCCTACTTCCTATTATATTTCTTTCATTTTCTTTTTACTTATAATTTGGGTTTCTGATATAAGAGAAACCATGTTATATTTAAGCTTGTATGTCTGATTTATTTTACTTAATATTATGGTCTTAAGGTGAATCCATTTTCCTACAATATTCTTATCTTTAGGATGAGTTTTACACGTTTTCATATTGTCACTTAGCATCCTTTTGTTTCCATTTGTAGAACTACATTTAACATTCATTGTAAGACAAGTTTAGTAATGAACTTCCACAGCTTTTGTTTGTTTGGGAAAGTTCTTATCTCTCCTTCATTTTTTGAAGGACACATTGTTAGATATAGTATTCTTAGTTGGCAGTTGTTTTCTTTCAGCAGCTTGAATATATCACCCCACTCTCTCCTGGCCTGCAAAGTTTCTTCTCACAATTCTGTTGATAATCTTAGTGAAGGTCCCTTATATGTGAGAAATTGCTTTTCACTTGCTGCTTTAATAATTCTGTCTTTATTTTGACTTTGGGGGATTTGATTATGGTGTATATCAGTTAAGATTTATTTTTACTTGACCTACTAGATTTCTATTGAATTCATTGTTCTGGATATTCATTTTCCTATCCAGATATGGTATTTTTTTTTCACTCATTATTCCTTCAAATAATCTTCTCTCCATTTTCTTTTTCTGTGCTCTTTCTGAGACTCCTCAAGTACATGTGTTGGTCCACTAAAGGTATATTATAATTCTTGCAGGTTTGCCTCACTGTTTGTCATTCTGTTTTTGGTGGTTGTTGTCCTTACTAGCAAATCTTATATGATCAGTGTTTCATCTCTATGTTTCTTATTTATATATATATATATATATATTTATTGGTACATTTTAGGTATAAAATACATTTAGATTTATCATTGGGTGTTTGTACCAGAACATGATGTATCTTAGTTCTTATTTTTTTTTCAATTACCTGTGGACCCTTCACCCCCTCCACCCTTCCCTATTTACACAGAGTTTGATTCTATTTTTTTTTCTCATAATTTTTCCTTTCCCTTCTTCCCTTCTTCCCTTTCCCCTTCCCCTCCCACCATCCCCAACCCTTGGACCTTTTCTTATTTCAAATTATCAGTTATTCATTTAAATCATTTTCATCCTTATTTACACTTTCAGTTTCTCACACTAGAGACACTATTTGGTATTTACACGTGTGTCCTATTTATTTCACTCAAGAGTATGGCCTCAATATGCATTCATTTAGCTATAAATGTCTCTAGTTTCTCATTCTTTATGGCTGAGTAGTACTCTATTCTATAAAAAACCCCACATCTTCTTCATCCAGTTTCCAGTTGATGGGCACTTGGGCTGTTTCCAAGCTTTAGTTTTACAAACTGTGCCACTATAAACATAGGTGCACATATATTGCTATAAACATAGGTGCACATATATCACTGTGGTATGATTCTTTTAATTCTTTGGGGAAGTTTCCCAGTAGGGGAATAGCTGGGTCAAATGGGACCTGTAGTCCTAGTTCTTTGAGGTAGCTCCATACTGATTTCCACATTGGTTGCACCAGTCTGCACTCCCACCAACAATGGAGAAGGGTTCCTTTCTCTCCACACCCCCACCAGTATTTGTTATTGGTTGATTTCTTGATAGCAGCCGTTCTTTCTGGGGTGAGGTGGAATCTCAGTGTTGTTTTCATCTGCATCTCTCGAATAACCAGTGATGTTGAACATTTTTTCATATACTTATTTGCTGTTTTTACTTCTTTGTCTGAGAAATATCTGTTCATTTCAGATACCCACTTTTGAATTGGGTCTTTGAATTTGGGGGGTTTGACTTTTTTCAGTTCTTCATATATTCTAGATAGTAGACCTTTGTCTGAGGTACAGCGACTAAATATTTCTTTCCACATTGTGGGTTGTCTCTTAGCTCTGTTGGTAGTTTCTCTTGCAGTGCAGAAGCTTTTTAATACAATGAGATCCTAGTTGTTGATTCTTTGTGCTAGCTCCTGTGCTACTGAAGATTTGTTCATAAAGTCTTTTCCTATGCCAATGTCTTCAATAGTTCTACCTAACTTATCTTCCAGTAAGTTTAGTGTTTCTGACTTAATATTTAGATCTTTAATCCACTTCAATCTTAGTTTAGTGCATGGTGATAGGTATGGGTCTAGTTTTAATCTCTGACAGGTTGAAATCCAGTTTTTCCAACACCATTTATTAAATAGGCTATCTTTCCTCCAATGAGGGTGGTTGGCTCCTTTGTCAAAGATGAGGTGGCTGAGTTTTTCTGGAGTTGTTTCTGCATCTTCTAATCTATTCCAGTGATCTTCGGGTCTGTTTCTTTGCCAGCACCATTCTGTTTTTATCACAGTAGCTTTGTAGTATAGTTTCAAATTGGAGATTGTGATACCCCCAGCCATGTCTCTATTGCTTAGAATTGCTTTTGCTATTCTAGATTTCTTCTGCTTCCAAATGAATTTTTGGATTGTTTTCTCTAGTTTTGTGAGGTATATTGTTGGAATTTCAATTGGCATTGCATTGAATCTATGTAGTAATTTTGGAAGTATGGCCATTTTCACTATATTGGTTCTTCCTACCCAGGAACAAGTGATATCTTTCCATTTTCTTATATCCTCTTCGATCTCCTTCTTCAGAGTGCTGTAGTTTTCAGTGTAGAGGTCTTTTGTTTCCTCTGTTAGGTTGATTCCTAGATATTTCATTTTTTTTAGATGCTATTGTAAAAGGAGTTATTTCCCGAATTTCTCTCTCAATGGGTCTGCTATTTGCATATAAGTAGGCTATTGTTTCTTGAGTGTTGACCTTGTATCTAGCTACTCTACAGAATCTATCAATTAGGTCTAGAAGACTTTTGACTGAGTTTTTTGAGTTTTCTATGTAAAATATCATATCATCAGCAAATAATGACAGTTTCACTTCTTCCTTTCCTATCTTTTTTTTTTTTTTTTGGTACCAGGGATCGAACTCAGGTCCTTGCTCTTGTGCAGCAGGCGGTGAAACCACTGAGCTAAATCTCTGTCCCCTCCTTTCCTATCTTTATTCCTTTTATTTCTTTCTCTTTTCTAATTGCTATGGTTAATGTTTCCAGAACTATATTGAACAGGAGTAGTGATAATGGCCATCCTTGTCTTGTTCCTGATTGTAACATGAAAGTTTTCAGTTTTTGACCATTTAGTATGATATTGGCTGTTGGTTGTTCATAGATAGCCTTAATCAGGTTGAGATAAAGGCCTTCTATTCCAATTTTCTGTAGCGTTTTTATCATGAATGGGTGTTGGATTTTGATGAATGCTTTTTCTGCATCTATTGAGATTATCATGTGGTTTTTGTCCTTGACTCTGTTAATATAGTGTATTACATTTATTGATTTACATATGTTGAACCATCCTTGCATCCCTGGGATGAATCCCACTTGGTCAGGGTGTATGATCTTCTTGATGACCCTCTGTATTCTGTTTGCCAGTATCTTGTTGAGGATTTTTGCATCTATGTTCATTAGGGAGAGTGGGTGAGGGGTGTGTGGGGGGGAGACTGAGCATTGGAGGCCCCTGGGCTGCTAAGCAGACCTCACCCTCACCGTGCCATAGGTGTGGCCTGGGACAGCCACGGAGCTTCAAGCTGCTTGTCTCTCCTGGCAGGTCACAGCTTAGAGTCTATGTTTCTTATTGATGTCACTTCCTCTATAAAGTTTAGTTTCTTAATTTTTAAAACATCTGTGCTGGTTTCAAGTGGTATACTTTTCTGATTATGGATTATGTATAATTAATAATATTTAGGCAACACAAGTAATTTGGTAATGTTAAAATTTTATGTATTGAAGAAATATGCATTGACCCTAAAAACTCTGAGGAACATTTTCTGACTTTTGCGGAGGCATTCACCATTCATTCATTCCAGTACAATGCATGACACACAAAGAGTACTTACTAGAATATGTTTTCAAAATACATTGTTGATACTGTTAATATAGTCACCTATTAATAGTAAGGGTAAGACTAGGCTAGTACATAAGGAATATAAATTGTGGAAGAGTGCTCCCTTGTTTCACATTCTTGAAGTTAGTACTTGTGTGGCTTGAACCAAGGAAATAAATTTCTCTGGGCATAAGTTATATTATCTGTAAGAATACAAAGTTACATCTGCATTGCTAGTGAGCATTAAAATGACATACCATGACACAAATGAATGCTGGGCATTCATCATATATGTATATTAAACACTATCCACTTTTCTTAAATATCTCTTCTTTTTAGATGTCTCTTTGATTTCTGTATTAGTCAGCCCTCTCATTGATGAGACACAATATTCAACATCCACAACTTAAAGGAAGAGAGGTTTAAATTGCTCACAGTTTCTGTCCATGATTGGCTGGCTCCAAGGCAGAAATATTATAAAGAAAGCTCATGGATGAGGAAAACTGCCTACTTCATGGTTGCTGGGAAGTACAGTAGGGGAAGAGTGCTAGAGTGGAAGGAGTGAGGGAGCAGACATAGACCTCAAGGACACACATTCATAGCCTAACTAGACATGCCTAGAGAGTGTTCCACCAGTCCATGGGGTGGATCCCAAAGCCAATCAGGTTGATACTCCACCCTAATCACCATATTCCACCCCTTTTCAACTTGCTATATAAACAATCTCTTTTAGCTATACCGAATCTACAACATACAATGATCTGGCATACAATGCAATAATCCCTTCCTCAAAATCGCAACAATTTCATTTTTCAAAAATCCAACTCTATGGCTGGGGATTTAGCTCAGTGTTTCTGTTGCCTGCCTTGCAAGCTCAAGGTCCTGAGTTTGATCCCTGGTACAAAAAAAAAAAATTAACTCTAATTTTCTTGTAAGACTCAGGTCAAACTCTCAATTGTGAACTTCTGTAAAACCAACAAATGAACAAACAAAAAACCTAAAATTGCATTATATAATCCCAAAGAGCAATGGCACAGGGTAAACATTTCCATTCCAAAGGGAGAAATAGGCAGTTAAAATATAATAGGACAAAAGCAAGACCAAAACCCAGCAGGGCCAGCAGGGCAAATATTAAGTCCTGTAGTTCCATATCTGACATCTGTGTCACTTGGTGATAAATGTTAGTTCTAGAGAGCTTGGGCAGCCCCATCTGCATGGCCTTGCTATTTGCAGGTCTCTCTTCTCAAATGAAAGGCTGACAATTTGGCAATCCTATAACATTATCACATTTAATATTTTCTTATATTTCTACTTCGATGAGGTTTATTTATTAATTTGGAATGAGTATTGACTCATCAAACTTTTTTTTACTAGTCTTCAAAGTGATCTTTTTTTCTTTATCTACTAATCTTCAGGACTAGTATTGCTAATACACAATCATTCTTGCATTCCAGAGTCAACCCTACCTGGCCTTTTTAACACACATGAAATTCTATTCTTCTCTTCCAGCCACATTTGTCTTATCTCTCTGATGTTTGTCTCTCAAGTTCTCTGAGACAGTCCTAGAACTCATTTGCAAGTAGACATGGACAGAAATTCCCACTGGTCTAGCTGGACATAGGGAGAGAGAAACTCGTGAGTTTCTGATACCTGTCAATGGGAGCCTTGGAGACCTTTGGAGTCTGTTTCATGGCACTATCCTGTCCTTTGCAAACTGCTGCTGCAGCAGCCTCTTACCAGTTGCCAGGCACTTGACCTCATGTCCCTCTGACCACAGTACACCAAGGCAGTGTCCAGTAACTTTGTTTCCATAGAAATGCAAATACATAGCGAATGCTTCCTCTTCAGGCCACCTTGCCCCTTTCTTCCCTTTTTTAGATGTTTTATGACAGTACTTTGGATTTCACAACAGGGAGATGTGTAATACAGTCATGCAGTTCCCCATGAAGAAGCACATTTTATTTTCTACTCTTTATTCTTTTTTGGAAGTTTTCAAAAAAATGGCAGATAAAATCCTGGGTCTTTAAGGGAGGAAATGTATGTTTCTCCTAGAGGACACAGGAGGAGAAACAGGAGACATTTAGTTAAGATGATGAATATGGGTCTGGTTTCATGTTGTCCAGAGAGAAGAAGTAGATGTCATGGAAGGAGACGGCCTTGGGCCTACATCAGCCTCCAAATGTAATTCAGAAGTGACTCTTGCAACCCCAGGGCTGGATTAATAGGATTTTTTCTTTTTAGGAGAGAGATGCACATCCTCTATCCTCCAGATTGTGTCAAAGATGGTCAACTCAACATCTATGTGGTCTTCAGGATGCAGAGGAAAACCACTTTTAATCCTAAATTGTGTTGATTTGGGGTTGAGTAATTCACATTCAGCTTTCTGTAAGACCAGGTTTGTGTAGGCCAAGGAATAAGCAATAAAAAAACTGAACCCAGGAAGTATGTTTTAGGTTACATTGCCCAGAAGCAGACCCTCAGATGAGAAATCATTTGCAGGTAACTTTGAAAGGAAACTGGTAAGGGAAAGGAAGGAGACAGATGGGATGCCAAAAAAGGCTCTCATGCAGAGATCTGCAAAAATTGAATTTAACCTGATCCCTCAGGGAATATAAATCAAACCTCAGAGGTGGCTTGATCCAAAGTAAGGGAGTAGGGTCTTCATACAACTTTTTGTCAATCAGTAGTCAAAGATTTCTTGAGAAACATAATTTCCCAGGAACTTCTAGCTTTCTGTGCATGTGGATAAAATGCACAAGGATGATCCTCTGAAAAAAAGGATCATAGACGCCAAAAGACACACAAAAACAGTAAAACAGAATTTTCAGTGATCTGAGTAAGCCACCAAAATGATCCTTTCATGAAAGGATTAATCATATAATAGTCCAAAGTTTGACATACAGATTGCCAGTTCTTACCTAGGCTTCTGTAATCAATATTTCTGGGGATGGAGCCCAGAATCCATGTGTGAGTCTAATGCTTCCTTACAGTAGAGAACCAGTACTTGAGTGTTGCAATGGGCTAAAGATTCTGTCACTGCAAACAGTAAGTTGGGGGATAAGGGAACAGGAAGTATAACTCTTTAAGTAGGAAGGAAGAGTAATGGGTATAACTAAAACTGACGCAGGTTATGCAGCCAAACTCACTTGAATTTCTATTTGGGCCCAGGGATTCTGTCACTTAGAGAAACATACTTTATCTCTTCATAGTTCAGTTCTTCATCTATATGAATCACAGTGCTCAATTCACAGGGCTCTGATGAGTTAATTCATTCATTTGTTCACTCAACAAATATTGGCTGAGGGTTTATGTGTTTTGCCCGCCATTTTCCTGAGTGCTGGGAATATAAGAATGAGTAGGATGGATAGGTTCCTGCCTACATAGAACTCAGGGCCTGGGTTGGCACACCCTTACCCTGAAATCAAAGCCCAAGTTTCTTCCTAGCCTCCTTTAAAATCTCTTTCTCTCCATCTGCAACTGCGGTTTTTCCATCATCCTGATTTTCTCCAATTTTGTAGAGCTTAAGGACACATGACAAATAGTCAGAGGCAAAAACAACAACAACAACAACAACAAAACAAAACCACAAGTTTTCACAAATAATCCTGAAGATAGCTCACTGATATAAAAGTAGATTAATATAAGATGGAAAAAAATTGTTCCTGAATAAAAAAGGTATTTTGGGAAGCTTGGATATATGTGTGAAGTTAAATGTACTAAGAGATATGATGTCTGAAATAAAAAAAATTAACTAGATTTGTCAAAATATATTTTATATTACAGTTGAAAAGACCTTTTGATTTTTATAACCCAGAAGTCAATCAGGACCTCCCAGCACTTTGAGATTGGGACTAGATGACTTCAAATCAACACTTCCAAAGTGCTTTCCAACATCTTCTTGAATTTTTATTATTTCCCTGACTCATGGCCTCTTGCTTTCTAACATTCAATCTTTGTTCTTAACCACGTTAGTTTAGATGTCAGAGACAGTCTCTTATTTCTTTTTTACCAGATAAAATCAACTGGGGCCAGAGATTTAGCTCAGTGGTTCTGCCACCTGCCTTGCAAAAGAAAGGTCCTGAGTTCCATCCCTGTTACCAAAAAAAAAAAAAAAAAAAAAAAAATTGAGAGAGTCCCAGTGCCGAGCAGCTGAGCCTTTCTGGCTCTGGTACTACCACCCCCAGTGCATAGGAGTTAAGCCCAACCCAGGACCAAGGAGGTGAGGCACTGCATGGATGCCTGCAGAACACCACCACCCCTTGAAATGAGAAGACACATAAACAAGTCTCAAAACCAGGCTTCCATATCACCTAAAGCAATGCCAAAGGGAAACGAGATGGAACACTCTGATACTCAACCACCTGGAATCCCTGAACTGGCAACAAAAGAGGATTTGGAAAAAATATCAGAAATAATTTCTCAGATAACAGCAGAAATTGTGCCTACAGTGCAAGACATGATTAATAAATCTAGAGAAGACACAGATAAAAAAAATAGAGGAACTGAGGAACATGATGGAATCCCAACATAGGAAACAAATGGAATCCATAAAACAGATGCAAACAGATTTCCAGGAGATTAAAAATTCCATCGAAAGTCTATGCAGCAAAATGAGCCAATGTGAGGACAGAATTTCAGATATAGAAGATAAGATTGCAATTAGTGACCAGGAAAAGAAAAATTTCTTTAAAATAGTAAGGGACCACAAGAAGTCAATCCAGCAACTGCTAGACGAGGCAAAGAAGAATAGCATAAGACTGATTAGAGTCAACAAAGACACAGGAGAGAGTGCAGAGGACATAAATAAACTGTGTGAAATAAATAAGACACACATGTGTAAATACCAAATAGTTTCTCCAGCATAAGAAACTGAGAATGTAAATAAGGATTAAAAGGATTAATAACTAACAATTGATACTTGAAATAGGAAAAGGTCCAAAGGGGTAGGGGTGGTGGGAAGAGATGGGGAAAGGGAAGAATGGAAAGGAAAAATTATGAGAAAAGAAAGAAAAAGGAAATAAAGTATATAAATAGGGAAGGGTGGAGGAGTGAAAGGCACAAAGGTAGTGGGGAAAAAATAAGAACCAAGATACATCATGTACAGGTACAAGCACCCAATGATAAATGTAAACGTATTGTATACCTAAAATGTACCAATAAAAGAATTTAAGCAAAAAAACCAAACAAACCTGTTCACAGAAGTAATGGTAGAAAACTTCCCAAGAAGGGAAAAGAAATTCACATACAGATAAGTGAGGCATATGGGACTCCAACTAGCCTTGATCAAAAAAATTGACACATAGGCATATAGTAGTTAAGATTTCAGAAACCCAACAGAAGAACAAAATTCTACAAGCAGTTAGAAAAAAGAAACAAATCACATACAAAGGAAAGCTCATTATAAACACAGCAGACTTCTCAATGCAAACCCTCAAGGCAGGAAGACCTTGGAGTAATGTATTCCAACACTGAAAGGAAAACAGCCTCCAACCCAGATTGATGGACCCTGCAAAACTATCTTTAAAAATTGATGGAGAAATAAGATACTTTCATGACAAAGAGCACCTTAGGAACTTCATGAATACCAAACCAGCACTCCAAACAATTTTAGACAATATCCTAGGAAAAGATAATGAGGATCAAAACACCAGGAAGCCCATCAGAATGAATCATTAGGGCACAACAAGAAATTAAATGCAAAGGGGGAGAATCCAACAAAAAGAAAGTCATGATAATGATGAGCCAATACGTATCAGTTATAACCATCAATGTTAATGGTCTCAATTCACCAGTCAAAAGAAATAGACTGGAAGAATAGGTCAAGAAGCAAGGTCCAAAAATATGCTGCATACAAGAAACACACTTAATTCAAAAAGAAACTCATAGACTGAAAATTAAAGGGTGGAAAATACTATTCCATGTGACAAGAACCAGAAAAAAAGCAGGAGTAGCTATCCTCTTTGCACATCAAGTGGATTTCAAACCAACACTGATTAAGAGAGACAAAGAAGGACACTACATCCTTGTAAAGGGAACAATCCAAGAGGAAGAGATGACAATCATAAATACATATGTACCAAACACTAGTGTGCCCAACTATATAAAACAAATATTAGTGAATGTGAAAAATCAAATAAGCACTAATACAATAGTAGTGGGGGACCTCAATACCCCACTGTTATAAATAGATACATCAACTAGACAAAAAATAACCAACAAAATACTAGAACTCAATCAAAATCTTGAACAAATGAACTTAACAGATGTTTACAGAGTGTTCCACCCCACAAAATCAGAATATACATTCTTTTCAACTGCACACAGGGCATTCTTCAAAATAGACCACATACTCTCTCATAGAACATGTTTAAGTAAGTGGAAAGGAATTGAAGTTGTCGCCTATATATTATAAACCATAGTGCCATAAAATTGGAGATCAATAGCAAAAGAAAACACAAGAATTTCGTAAACACATGGAACTGAACAATACACTTCTGAATAACCAATGGGTCACAGAGGAAACTAAAGAAGAAATGAGACAGATCCTACAATTAAAGACAATGACAATACAATGTATCAGAATCTATGGGACACAATGAAAGCAGTCTTATGAGGGAAATTCATAGCCATGAATACTCATATTAGGAAAACAGAATGAGCCTAGTTAAAAAACTTGATGCTGAACCTCAAGCTTCTAGAAAAAGAAGAGCAGGACAAACCCAAAGCTCATACAAGGGAGGAAATTATAAAGATCAGAGCAGAAATCAATGCAATGGAGACTAAGAGAATGATACAAAAAAATCAATGAATCCAAGAGTTGGTCCCTTGAAAGAATAAGCAAAATTGGCAAACCCTTAGCCAACCTTCTCAGGAAAAGGAAAGGAAAA
This sequence comes from Heterocephalus glaber, assembly GCF_053883595.1. NCBI lineage: Eukaryota > Metazoa > Chordata > Mammalia > Rodentia > Bathyergidae > Heterocephalus > Heterocephalus glaber. The sequence continues at coordinate 31,016,612 of NW_028258330.1, read as the reverse complement.
GCCCAAATCCATGCAATTAGGAGTGAAAAGGATGAAATTACAATGAACTCAGCAGAAAGCCAGAGGATCATCAATACCCACTTTAAGAACCTATACACCAATAAGATGGAAAACACAGAAGAAATGGACAGATTCCTAGATATGTATGAATTACCAAAGTTCAATGAAGAAGACCTAAAAATTCTAAACAACCCAGTATCGATCAATGAATTTGAAAATGTAATTAAAAGCTTACCAACTAAGAAAAGCTCAGGTCCTGATGGCTTCACTACCAAATTGTAGAAGACATTTAGGGAGAAACTACTGCCACTACTGTTTAAACTCTTCAATGAAATTGAAAGGATGAATAATCGATAATGTAAAATAGGAAGAAAAGGTCCAAAGGGGTAGGGATAGTGGGAGAGGCAGGGGAAAGGAAAGAAGGGAAAGGAAAAATGATGAAAAATGGAAAAAATGGAAATAAAGTCTTTGTAAATAGGGAAGGGTGGAGGGCGTGAAGGGAGGGCTAGGAATGGGGAAAAAATAAGAACCAAGATGCATTATGTAAAGGTACAATTCCCAATGAGAAATGTAATTGTGTTGTATACCTACAATGTACCAATAAAAGAATTTAATTTTAAAAAAGAAAGAAATTGAAAGGGAAGCAATGCTCCCAAAATCATTCCTGGAATCAAGCATCACCTTGATCCCTAAAGCAGAGAAAGACCCAACCGAAAAAGAGAACTATAGGTCAATCTCACTAATGAACATTGATGCAAAAATCCTTAATAAGATACTGGCAAATAGAATGCAAAAGACCATCAAGAAGATCATACATCTTGAACAAGTAGGATGCATCCCAGAGGTGCAGGGATGGTTCAACATATGTAAACCAATCAATGTAATACACTATATCAATAGAGCCAAGGACAAACACCATATGATCATCTCAATAGTTGTAGAAAGAGCATTTGACAAAATCCAACATGCATTTATGATAAAAACGCTCCAAAAAATTGGAATAGATGGTCTCTACCTCAATCTGATGAAAGCCATCTATGAAAAACCAACAGCCAATATCATACTAAATGGTCAAAACCTGAAATCCTTCACACTAAAATCAGGAACAGGACAAGGAGGTCCACTATCACCATTCTTGTTCTACATATTTTGGAAACATTAGCCACAGCAATTAGGCAAGAGATAGAAATACAAGGAATAAAGATAGCAAACAAAGAAGTCAAATTGTCATTATTTGAAGATGAGTTGATACTCTATATAGAAGACCCCAAGAACTCCACCAAAAGTCTTCTAGACTTAATAATCAAATTCAGTAAAGTAGCTGGATACAAGGTCAACACACAAAAATCAATAGCTTTCCTCTACATGAATGACAGACTCACTGAGAGAGAAATAGGGCAAACAGTTCCTTTCATAAAAAAAAAAAAACTGAATTACCTAGGAATCAACCTAACAAAAGAAATCAAAGACCTCTTCTCTGAAAATTATAGCACTCTGAAAAAAGAGATTGAAGACGATGATATCAGGAAATGGAAAGACATCCCTTGCTCCTGGGTAGGAAGAATCAACATAGTGAAAATGGCCATACTTTCAAAACTGCTATATAGAGTCAATGCAATCCCAACTGAAATTCCAGCAACATACTTCAAGGACCTTGAGAAAACAATCCAAAAATTCATTCGGAACAGGAAGAGACCTAGAATAGTAAAAGCAATTCTGGGTAATATAGACATGACACAGGGTATCACAACCCCCCAACTTGAAACTATACTACAACGCTGCTGTGCTAAAAATGGCATGGTTCTGGTAAAGAAACAGACCTGAGGACCACTGGAACAGATTAGAAGATACAGAAACAATTTCAGACAAACTCAGCCACCTTATCTTTGAGAAAGGAGTCAAATACCCTCACTGGAGGAAAGATAGCCTCTTTAATAAATGGTGTTAGAAAACTGGGTTTCAACTTGCCACAGATTAAAACTAGACCTTTATCTCTCACCATGCACTAAACTAAAATTGAAATGGATTAAAGATCTAAACATCAAAACAAAACTCTGAACCGGCTGGAACACGGGTTAGGTAGAAATCTTGAAGACATTGGTGTAGGAAAAGATTTTATGAACAAAACCTCAGTTGCCGGTGAACTAGCACAAACAATCAACAAGTGGGATCTCTTCTTACTAGAAGCTTCTACACACCAAGAGAAACCACCAACAGTGTGAAGAGACAACCCACAATGTGGGAAAAAATTTTCACCTGCTGTTCCTTCGACAAAGGTCTACTCTCTAGAATCTATAAAGAACTTTCCACATCTGGTGGGAGTGTAGACTGGTGCAACCACTGCGGAAATCAGTATGGTGATACCTCAAAGAACTAGGACTGGAAGTCCCATTTGACCTAGCTATTCCCCTGCTGGGTATCTTCCCCAAAGAATTAAAAGAATCCTACCACAGTGATATATGTGCACCCATGTCCATAGCAGCACAATTTGTAATAGCCAGTACTTGGAAGAAGCCCAATTGCCCATCAACTGGAAATGGGATAAAGAAAATGTGTTTTTTTAAATAAAATGAAGTACTATTCAGCCATAAAAAATGAGAAATTAGAGACATTTATTGCTAAATGGATGCATATTGAGGCAATACTCTTACGTGAAATGAATAGGACACACATGTGTATATACTGAATAGTCTCTCTAGTATGAGAAACTGAAAGTGTAAATGAGGACTAAAAGGTATAATAGATAATGTGTAATAAGAGGGACAAAGGGAAACTGGAAGTAGGAGGAGTAGAGGTAAGGAAAGAGGAGAATGGAATTGATATGAGAAAATGAAAAAATCGAAACAAAATCTTTTTAAATAGGGAGAGATGGAGGACTTGAAGGAAGGGCAGGGGAATGGGGAAAAATTAGAACTCAGAGAGATTATGTAAAGGTGCAAATTTCCAGTGATGAATGTCGTTATATTGCATACCTAAAATGTACCAATAAAATTAATTTAAGAAATCTGACACACACCAAAAATACCACAAGAAAAACTCACCCATGTGCTTTGATCAAACTCAGCTTGGAAGAGAATTTCTATCACAGGAAGATAAACAAATTTAAGGGATAAGAGCATCCCCATTTTCTAAATGATCATGGAGTTTGAAGAAAGTTGGATCCATTGGGCTGCCTCAACTTTCCTCCTTCTACACTTTTCTTGCTCTATCTTTTTCTCTTGTTACTTTTCTTTCCTTGTCACTGTTGAGAGCAAAGTCAACACATTCCTCTGTTGCTTCAAGCAGGACAAGCTCATTACCTTAAGAAGCTGTGTAATTTTACAAGGGACTTATTGATGTTTGCCTACTCAAATATGGTTTTCTCTCTCAGAAGAATTCTGACTTCAACTGGTTAGACAAAAAAGTTGGTGCATCTCTTTGTAACTCTTAGAATACCAGAAACACTAATGGATCCCTTGGTTATAGCTTCAATGCCCATCTGCCAAAACTACTTGGAGTTTACTTTACTTGTTGAGACTCCATGTTTTTGCTTCATCAAATAATAACCATGCCCATTTCTTAGGTTACTTTTGATTATTAAATGAATTTGTGTGTGTGTGTGTGTGTGTGTGTGTGTGTGTGAAAGTTCTTTGAATACTAAAGCACGTGATAAAGAAACAAGTCTTGGAACCTGGGCTTGTTTGTAGATTTCTTCTCTACTAGGATTATGTCCTAGCTCATAATTCTCTCTGTAAATAAGTGATTCCTCACTCATATTTTAGCAAAATTAATCATTTCTTTCTCAAGTCTTCTAGAACCTTCTATACTTAATTCTTTCCTGAATTGTTAATATTAATGTAGCTTGAAAGCTTCTTCAGATAGTCAATCTTGTCTTGTTTTCTTTTCCATTACTCTAGGAAATGAGAAAGAATTACAAAGTAATTTTGTCTCCTCTTCCCCTAAAAGAACCATGTCCTTGAATCTTAGAGATATAATTTCCCTCTTAATTCTGAAGAGAATTGTGGCTTCGATTTAGGAAGCAGGCTTACTGAGACAGGCTTTCCCTGGAGTCAGTCCTTTTGGGGAGTTCTAGGAGTCATGGATGTATCTGGAGGGCTAGAGGATGGCATGACCTCTGTTGGAGGCTGTATGTAGCTACCTGCTGAGCAGACATCTGCCATTTTAGTCTATTCAGCATCTATTCTCCCAGGTCTTGTAACAAGATTCTTCCCCTACTTCCTTGTGGAGCCTCTCCTACTTTTAATCAATGGTTTTTCCAGAGGTTGACTTCACTGTCATTTCCAGGGATGAATAAGTGACCACATGTCTGGACTCTGTTCCACGCGTCTCTCCCCAGTTCAGGGATGAGTGTGGGAATGAAACTGTTTCTCACTGGGAAGATCCTGTTCATCTTTCACAACCAAGAACTTGAATGGCTTCGTCCTCTGCTCCACAGAGCACTGAGCTACCCTACCTTTTTTCTATTTTCTGTCTGCCTTCCTTGGTAATGTGAAGGCTTAGGCCAAAGACTATTTTTTAAGTCACTGTTAGCACATAATCAAGAAATTGCCCCATGGTAGGTACTCAGTGGAGGTGACTGAAGAGAGGGGGTTGAGTAATAATGCTCAATTTTGGCAACTGGGAAAGTCAGGTTGAGCGAGGACGGGGTGAGGGTGGTAGGTTTTGGAGAGATCACACTTTGGATCTGATCTCCAAAGAGACTTATTAAGAAAACAGCAAAACTGAGAAGTGCAGTGATGTCTCTAGCAGACCTCCTGGTCCCTATTAATGACTCGTATTATAGCTTTTCATTGCCTCCTCTTTCCTTAAAAATGTCTCACATTGTCACCCAGGCCTGTTAAATGTTCTGTGGGCCCATTATCAAAATAGCATTTTCAGCTTCACTGAACACACGTAGGAAATGTTGCCATGTTTAAAGAAAAAAACCCAACAAAACAACTTTGAGAATAAGCACAGATTTTATTGGAGTAATTATCTCCTTTCCAACAGCCCTTTGGAAAAAGAGGATATTCTAATTTTTGGAAAGCCAAGCCATACATCTACAAGGGTAAGTTGTCACTGATTAGATTAGTAACTCAACAATTGAAACCTGACATCTAATTAATTTCTCCTCCCCCCACCTCCTGCTCCCTGCCTTTCTGGCTAACCTTCCTTTATTGTAATAATGACAGATTGCTCACAGATTTCTGATGGATGCCTGGTGCAGGGTCATTCCTGACTGCATTTCTGTGGAAGTATAAGCCAAGTCTGTAAACTGAAATGGAGAATGGATCCTAAACTTTTGATGAAGTTGTGGTTCAGAACAGGATCACCCTGGATGGAATGCTTGCTTCTGAGTTATGGATGAACCACAAGGTTAACAGAGAGGACCTCGGAGACTGAATATGTCCAGCAGAAGAAGCAAAGTCTAGTTCATGATCAGTCATTTTATCACTATTGTGCCTAGCTCTCAGAGTCATGCCTTCACAATGTCTCTGCAGTCAAGAGAACCTGGTATTGAGCTCTAGCTCTGCCATTTATCAGAAGCGAGGTCTCTACATTATGCTTATGCAAGCATCAGTATCCTCACCTGTAAAATCCAAATGATAACGCTGACCTCCTGGGTTAAAAGGAAGAGTTGAAGCTATTAATGAATATAATCATGTCATAATGAATGACCAGAAAAGGCAAACTTCTTTTCAGGCTATTGTTCGCCTTTCTTCCTATTCTTGCATCTATTTTGAAGTAGAAGATTCTGCCTGAATGCACCCAGATCTCTAGGCCCTGTGAGGAAGTTGGGTTGCATTATATTACAATGGTAAGCAAATAACAGTTGAGTATGCAAAGCTGAAAAGTTTAACTTTGGAATCGGGGATGGCTTCCTAGAGGAGATGTTAAGGGAGTTGAGCCGGGGAGAAAAGACAGACCTCCAGGTGAGAAAGCAGAGCGGGCTTCTGGCATTTCAAGGCATGTGGGGAAAATGATGTTTGAAACATAAATGGAAACTGCAATGAAATACCACCTTACAAATCTTATATTACCTAGTATCAAAAAGACAAAGGAAAACAAATATTGGCATGGGTGTGAAAAGAAAGAATCAGTTGTACATTGTTGGTGGGAATGTATATTGGTACACCTATTATGGAAAACAATATGGAAGCTTCTAAAGAGACTAAAGTAGAACTACTATATGACTCAGAAATCCCTTTGCAGGGCTTATACCCAATGAAAATTAAGTTAGCATCACATAAAGATGCACTTTGCAGCATTATTCACTATAATCAAGATATGGAAACAACATAATTATGCGTCAACAGATGAATAGATTTGATGTATGTTATAGACAATAGAATAGTATTCACCCTTAAAGAAGGTGATTGTGATGTCTATGACAACATCAACGAACCTAGAGGGCATTATATTAAGTGAAATAAACCAGATGTAAATACTACAACGTCCCTCTCACGTGTGGAATCTTAAAACAACAAAGAAAATAGCAAAATATTTGGAAATAGTAAAATGGTGGCTACAGGGGTTTAAGGATTGTGGAATGAAGAAATGGAGGTCCCAGGATACAATTTCAGTTATGCAGAATAAATTTGTCTAGAGATTTAATGTATAACACAAATACTCTATAGTTGATAACATTATATTTTATATGAGGAATTTCCTGAGAGTAGATTTTAAGATTTTGATTTTAACACATACACGCGCGCGCACATGCGCCCACACCCCCCCCCAAGGTATATGTGATGTGATAGATATGCTAATTTGTTTGACTGTAATAATTATTTCAATGTATCTGTACATCAAAAATAAATATATACAAAAAGTATCCTGGATCAGAGCACAGAGATCTCTTTATTTCCACCAGCTCTCAGGTGACAACATGCAGGTGATCAGCAGCTTGATGGAGAAACAAAGCTATCTGTGATAGAGGGAATGCAGGGCAAGGGCTTGAAGAGTGTCTGCCCCAGGGGAGGAGGAAGAGTCTGGGGCCGCAGGGTCTTGGGTGCTTGCATCCAGGATGGGTAGAAGTACTGAGGCTGAATGCAGAGAGGCCAGGGAGGGCCTGGAGCAGTAGCTTGAGTAAAAGATGCTGTGCTCTGAACTGGGGCCCTGGGAAAAGGTGATAGGAGTGAGCCACAGACTGGAAATGTCCTGCAAAGGGGGAAGGCAACAGTTGGTGGTGGTCTTGTGGCTCTCTGGGGGTCTGTGATAGGAGACTGGGGACACTGAACGCTGAAGAAAGAGAACCATACCAGACCGTATAGAGGTGTCAGGAGACAAGATTGCATGCACTCTCTCATATCTGGCCAAGGCTGGGAGACAAACCCTCAGCCTGTGGACTTTGTGGCCCAGTACCTCTCCAGGAGCACAGAGTTCAGGTTTTCAGGCTCACCTTACTGACAGAGCCTCTCCAGTCTAGACCCAACCTTTCTTCCAAGGGTCAGTGAATTTTTCAGAGCAAAATTCCATTGCTTTTGACTCTATGACCTTGAAAAATTTGCTTCAAGTTCCTGAGCATCAGCTTTCCCATCTAATAAGCGGGCATCTTAATGTGGTATGGATTATTTCAGTATCTCAGGAGGCTGCTGAAATGGCTGCATTATCTGTGCAGGTGAGTGTGAGTATCATTGTGTTTCTTTCAGGGAAAGTGGCCTGGGGGCCACTCCTGAGCAGTAAGAGCCCTTGCTTTAGAAGAGTAGGCTCTTCATTTGCCAGCAAGGTGGTTATATGTTCACGCATGGGGACTGCACAAGCTGGGAGGATCCACTGGGAATTTCTGGCAAGGTACAATATAAGCAATGTTGAAAAGGCTTAAAAGCTGAAAGAGCAGTTCAGGGTGTGTGTCTGTGCTGGTGTGTCTGTGCTGGTGTGTGTGTGTGTGTGTGTGTGTGTGAAGTCACAGTGAATAATAATTGGCTGCTTTGAATTTTCTACCCTGGATGACAACCAAAAAGGTGGGGACAGCCAGTCAGTAGCAGAGACAGCTTACAAACTTCTGCCACCATCTCAAAGTGAGCATAGGCCCATACCCAGCTCTGCCAAGTCCCCTCATCAAGTGGCAGTGACAGTGAGAGGAAGTGGGCATGGATGGAGAGCAGAAGGAAGGAAGAGAGCGGGGCATACAGGGATGCAGAGACTGTAGGGGCTTGAAGGGCTTCAGAGGCCAGCAAGGATGTGGGGCTTTATTTTAAGCACAGTGAAATTCACTGAAGAGTTTTAGGAAAGGGGATATATGACCAGTTTTATGTTTCTAAATGCTTGAGTGGGCTGCTCTATGGAGAATGGATTAAATGAGATAATCCATGTCAAGGGCTTTGCTCAGGCCTGTTCTATAGTAAGTGATTAGGAAACATTGTCCAGTTGCTGTTATTAATCTGATAGCTGCCAAGTGTTTGGTGAGAGTGGATGGTATCTCAGCAAATAGGCCTTAGGTGCTTCCCTTCTTTGGTAAATGGACAAGTGTGGTTCAGGCTCATTGTGCCAAACCTGGCTTAGCCTGGCAGGTTACCAGGTCCAGATGTGGCCACCTGAAAGAGGGAGCCCCAGCCAGGCTTAAGACAGGAATAAGTGGAGCTTCCAGTCCAAAGGGGCAGCTGCCAGAAAGCCCCAGCAGAGAGAGCTAGGCCTGACCATGGTGGGGGTGGGAAGAGCAATTCTTGCTTATTGGCTTTGGTGCAGGATCCTCAATTCACAGCCCTCCTGTAGATCTGGGTCAGTTGACTCCCTGTGCAGCAAGGTCCCTTGTAGGTGGACTGGCTTCCCATATCTGAAGTAGGAGACACAAGGATGGCACACAGGGACAAACTAAGCCCTCTTAGGGCAGGTGCTCAGCTAGTATTACAGGCCACTGTAATAAGAGACTTCAGGGGGAAATAGGTGACCCTACATTCTGGCATCTCCTCGGTCTCTCTGATCCTCCTCCAGAGTTATGACTACTAGTCAGTCTGCAGTTGAGGCCAGAACCCCTGGGACAGCACTGCAATGTTCTCGGTCCACACTGATTGGTCTCATGTCTTATCTTTGCAGAGTTTGTGTCCAGTGGCAGCCACTGGGCCTGTGTGCCTGTTGAGCACTGGAAATGTCCAATTTGAAACATGCCATAAATGAGAAGCACAGAATGAATGTCTTAGTACATAATAATTATTTAGTACATAATAATTATTTCACTGATAGATTTCTGTATTGGTTATATGTTGAAATGGCAATATTTTGGATATCATGGGTTAAATGAAATACATTATTAAAATCTATTTCACTTGTTTCTATTTTCAGTTTTGTTTTAGAACATTTCAACTTGCACATCTGGTTGGCATTATATTACTATTGGATAGAGCTGATCTAGGCAGCATCTAGGTGAAAATTGTACAATATTAGAAAGAAAAACAAATATCCTTTTGATTCCCTCTAATATATAGATAGATGAGAAAGGCAATCCCTTGACTGGTGAGATATTCATAGGCCTCTACAGAGCATTGAGGTGGTGATGGGGAGCAAGTACCATCATTGGAGCCAGAACATCATGGATTCGTAATTCAGCTCTACAACTTCTTGTGTGACCTTGGACAAGTCACATAGCCTCTCTGAATCAAGTTGCTTGAATAAAATGAAAGGAGGAATAGATACCTCCTAGCGCTGTTAGGAGACTATTAAATGAAAGAGCATATTTAAGTCTCCTAGATGGAGTTCTTGACTCTCAGAGGAGAGCCACCATTATTCCTTCTCTTTCACAAGGCGTGAGAAGACCACTCCCACCTGAAATTTCAGAACTGAGAGGATCTTTCTGAAAACAGGACTGAGTGTCCTTAAACTTCTTTAAATTTATGCATTGATTCAAGGATTATTCTTTGAGCTGGATGGAATGGTAAATGAGATAGACAAGGTCCCTGCCATAGTGAGAGCCACTCTTATGACCCGTGTGTACGTGTGTTTGTGCACGCATGAGCACATGTGCAGGTTTATATGCAGGGGGTTGTAGACAGGGGTGTATGCTTTCTTTGCCAGAGACAGGAGCTCTTTCTTCCTTCCTGGCAGATCTCTCAGCTCCGCTTCCAGCTCAGCCACACTTTCCCTCCCTGGTGGAAACAACCGAAACTCTCCCAAACCACTCACTCATTACTAGTCGTTTTGTCTGTGATTGTGAAGCTCAGTACTGCAATTGCTATAAAGACAGGCTGAGGGCAGCCAGTTAGTGAGAGCTCATTCCCCATCATACCTTATTCCATCTCTAGCTCTCAAAGCCCACTTAGTGTGGTGGTTGTTACTCCTCTGGGATTTCTTGCAATTCATACTGATCCCAGAGTGATGAGGGCCTCTTGTCTGGCTTTTCAACTTTCTGCTAAGAAATTCTGAGCTTTGGAGTGGGGGGAAACACAGAAGAGGAGATGATCAGATTTTGCAAATGAGCAAATGAGGCTCAGCATAGGGATTCTCCGAATAGGCAGAAATGTGGCTGGGTGTAAATGTTACAATAAGGGCCCATGAAACTATCATCCTCATAATTCTTTGTGTTAAAACCTCAGAGTATGCTGGGTATGTTGCATTTACTATCCCTCTGAATTCCCTTGAAACCCTTAGGAATAGATCTTAGATCATTCATATCTCACTTATCCCATGCAACATTGCACATATTAACAATGGCAGAGCTTTGTTTTAAAGTTAAGTATCTTCTATATAAAAACTCTATACCAGAAATCATACACCTTATACATTATATGTGGTGGCATACGGTTGCTAAGAAAGTTCCCTGCTATTATCTATTTCACTTGTGAAAAACAGACCCACAGGCTGAAATATCCATGTCATTTTACTCCCGGCCATTCCATATTACTGTAGGTAAATATCCTTCTTTTTTTCTCTTAGCCTAGATTGGATGGGTCCATAAAATCGGTCTTCAAGATGTAAGATAAGCATGCTCAAAGTTATTTGTAGTACTTACCAGTTTTAAATATTGAGAATAAATGGCTTCTAGAGTTCATTTTTATGAAATGCAATTGTTGATGCAGTTGCTGAGAGAATTAAGTGTGAGAATGTTTGGACTGGCTCATACCAGTGCACAATTAAATGACTCAATCACTTTAAAAGGACTGATGTATGCGAAAATCTCTTGCATATGCCTGGTCTGTAGAATGTGCTCAGTAAACTCTCAGGAAGCATACACTGTCATTGACTAGTGTCGCCAAACAGGAAAAGGTCTGCCATTCTTTCTCTTGTTATGCTGTAGAGTTCATGAGGACCTCCAGTAATGTAGAACCCTTTGTCTTCTCCATCCCACTCCAATTCAAAATCATGAGTGGGGCCCCAACATTGAATATATAATATGCCCTCCAAGTAGTTCTAATCTAGTTGTTTCCCTGAAGTTACACTTTTAAAATTCACTGACCGGAGTAGGTGGATTATATGGCTTTTAGACCAGAGATTGTGGCACTCAGGCTAAGTAACTCATGTAGGGAGAGGTGACCAGGGATGAGAGGTATTTAATCCTAGACTTTGGGCTGGAGACATACAGGGCATTCCGGGAAGTGGGGTGCAGAACAAGATAGACCCAGGAATGGGAAGAAGGAATTTCAAGGGGTATTAATGGATTAGAATATAAGGACATCTGAGATGCTAAGCTTTTATAGTTGGGAGTGTTCAGGCTCTGCTCTGCTGAAATAAATGTTAAGGCCTAGTTCAATAGTGATCTCTTCTAAGAATTCTGTCATCATCTATTAAGCTATTTAGTTACTTTGCATATCCAGCACAAGAAGATTTTGTTCATTTCTGTGTCCCCCATGACCAAAACAGGACTGGTGTGTGGAAGGAGTTTCATCAATGGAAGCAACTGAATGGCTTTTCTCTTTTCCAGAATAGCTAGCAGAGACATTGAGGAATTAAGCTCTATTAAACTTACTTTTTGGGCTGTAAGATTGCTGAAGGAATGCTGCCTCCATGTGATGTAATTCCCTCATCTTATGGGTTCAGAACTGGGGGTCAATGCATGTGCTGTGGGGAAAGGACTGAAACAATTCTATCCTATCCATGTGAAAATTTTGTTAGGATAGGTCAGTAGGGAAAGCAAGGGCAGAAAGAATGAGAAAACCAGTCATCGCTGAGGAAGTAAAAAGAGAGAAAGAGCTAGGGAGGGAGGAAGAGGGAGGGGGAGTGAGAAAGAGAGAGAAGGAATGTATTGAGGCCATGAGTCCTTATTCTGTGTCTAAAATTAGGTTGGTGCTTCATGCTCATAACATAGTTAGAGTAACCACTGTTCATAAAAATGAGGGGATCAAGACCCAGGATGTTAGATGATTAGATGATTTGTCAAAGGCCACATAACCAATTAAGGCGTAGAATCAAGATTTTAATCCAACTTTTGCCTACAAGGCCAGTGTTATGTCTCCTACATTATGGAAAGCAAAACAAGGAGTGTATTTACTTTGTTGCCATTTTCCCATGTGTCCATGTCAGATATCACCAGTCAATCACTGCATTTGTTTTGCATCACTGAGCCCAATTAGGACCTCAGTCTTCATCAACACCACGTTCCTGGGACATACCACCTTCCTATCAGATTTCACTTTTAATCTTAGACTTGCTTGTCATTCTACCCAAAATTAACCTATTTCAGAACTCAAGGAAATTTATCTCTAGCCACTATTTCATTTGAAAACCCTGAAATCCTGATAATATTTACTTGAAGAAAGAAGAAAAATAGACAACCATAGTGTTGTTGAACATCGTTAGATTCTCTAAATACAGACTATAAAATAAGATGTTAAGAGGAATAGGAGGTAGGCTATATCAGTGGTAGGAACTGCTGATTATAATAAACTAATTAGTAGTTGCTATTATTTATTGAGTGCTTACTATAAGCCAAAGACTCCACTTGGTGCAGTACATGAAGTACTTCCTTTTCCTCCTGCTATAACTTATGAGCTTTACAGTTGAGAAAACTAAAGCAGAGAGAGGGTCAATAGTTTGCTCTAGATGCCCAGACAGAACTGGTCAGGAGTTAGAAGTAAGATTCTGAATTGGCACCAGGAAAGAGTGAGAACTGGGATTCTCAGATGTTTTCCAGAGCTGAGTCTTCAGCAGTACCCACACCATGTGCAAGTTTTGAAGGAACTGATACTTCTAGATACTGCAGGTATGTGAAACATACTCCTGTTGGTCATTTCCCCCCTCTTCTCACAAAGTGTCTGGGACTTATGGAATGGGGTGGAGATCTTCATCCTGGCATCTCCACAGTTTATTTAGAAGTTAGTCACTACTTTGTTTCAGCCCTGGCCACTCCCTGCCCTGCTGTCATAGGCAAGGAGGCTGGTAAACTGGGCTCAGCGAAGAGGAAGTTGGCTCATGCAGGAAGTGAGTGGGCAGTGGCTCTCTGGGTACCCCATGACCAGCAACAGAGAGCTTTTTCCTTTCTTTTCCTTCTGCCTCCATGGTGGAAGCAAAAGGAATGGACACTGAGCATCCTCTCTGTAAGGGCCCATGCAGGGCCATTTGCTTTTAGGTGGATTCTATCATTAACTCTGTGAGGTAATCGGCACTACCCCAGTTTTTATACAGTATTAGCAAGCTGAGACTTGTAAAGGGCCAGGATGCAAACTTATTTCTGCTTGACTCCAAGTGGAGTATCCACAAGGATAACTGGGGACTTAGCATCAATGAGGGAAAAAGAAAAGTGAACCAGTCCCCAGAGATCATGAGGTCCAGTATATTTCAGTGAAATAACTTTGGAGCTTAAGAACCGATTTTAGGTATGACTGTTTTGGACTCTGTTTCTTCTCCTTTCCTGTTGGCTTGCAGTGTGTTGAATCAAATGTGTGCACACAAACGTTGACCTGAAGCCTTTTTGCCACTTCCTGCTATAATCAGATCTATTGTGAAATTGCAGTCTTTATTTCTTCTAGAACCCTAACATTTAATAGAGATATATGTAAGGCAGAAACGTGGTTGACATGAATGCCAGTTTAGGAATACATAAACATTTATAAGCTCTTACTTTTTGTTCAAGAGGAAGGTAGCTTCTTAGAGTGCCATGGGGACTGAGGAGTGCATTTGTACCTGTCCTGGATAATTTCCTATATTTTCTGAGTGAAGTGATCACAATAATTGCTCTTCTCTTGGCTGAAACACATATGCTTCTGAACAGGCGATATTACAATGAGTGACTCCCGTAGATCCTTAATTCCCAGACTATGGGCAGAGGACATCATCATTAGCCTCATCTAGTACCTTGTTAAAAATGCAGACTTTCAGACCCCATCCCAGACATACTGACTCAGACTAGGTGATCCATATGCACATTATAGCTTGAGACACGCTAATGTAGATGGCTTTTTCTTTCCCTTCCCTCAGCCTTGAGTGAAGGTTTCCATTTAAAATTAAGTTATAGGCCTGTGAGGGAGCTACCAGTATTACAGAAGTAGGGAAATGACTGCACTGCTTGCCAAAGGTTTGCAGGGTCAGAGGAACTCCCAACTTCCACTGCTGTGGCTCTCGATCAAGTTTTTATTTGCTACAATAGAAACTATTGATTCCTTGGGCAGAACGAGGCCTTCCCTAAAGTAGAAAAAATTGCCATCACTCCAGGAATATGGATCAGGCAGGTGTTGATATTATTATTATTATTTTTTAGAGTAGGAAAAATTTATTGGGAGAAAGAAAGCTTCAAGCCTGTAGGAATAAGGTCAAGTCCATGGTACAGGTTCTTCCTTCCATCACACTTCAACCAATGGGTCTATAGTGGGTACAATTGTGTCTCCAAAAATGAGATGTTCAAGTCCTGACCCCAGCACCTGTGAATGTGACCTTATTAGGAAGCAAGATCTTTCCAGATGTTATCAAGTTTAGAGGCAGTCATGCTGGATTCCAGTGAACTCTCATCCAATGACTGGCATCCTTATAAGAAGAGGGGAATTTGGACACAGAGACCCACAGGGAGAAGGCGGTGTGATGTAGCTCCAAACCAAGAAGCACCAGAGATCACTGGCCCCATCAGAAGCTAGAAAAAGATGAGGAAAGTTCTTTCCCTAGAGGTTTGAGAGAAAGCATGGCCCTGCCTGCACCCTGATTTTGGACTTATACTCTCCAGAACCTTGAGAAAATAAATTTGTGTTCTTCTCCAGCACCCAGTTTATTATGTTAGTCCTAGTAAGTAAATTCAAGCTCCTAAGATCACAGAGAATGCTTACACGCCTAGCTAGCTGCCCTCATGTCTGTATTTTGGTAGGAGTGAAGGAAATTGTTCAATGGAACCACCTCTCTCTCCCATACTCAGAGAGCCACCAACCTCAGCCTCACAGCACAAGTGCAAGGTGGGCTGTGGCACATGATCCTCACTGCAGAGCAGACACTTAATTTACCAAAGTCTTGGGCCCAGTCTTTCTTGTTCATCATTCTATACTTTTCTTCTTGCACATATCTCACAAGGCTCATTGAAATTGACTAAAGAAAAAAAATGTCCGAGTCCTGAGGCTTTGGTCATCTCTTACCAACCAGAGGAAAAATTCTGGGTCTCCAGCAATTTCCCCTATTCATGATTTTGCAATTGCAGAATGCATCCTGCTGTGCATTTGCATAAGCTACTTCATACCTTTTCTTTCAAGCTCTGTAAGCCACCCAGCACCCTCCACACATGACTCACACAAAGGAGAAGTGGCCCCCAGGGTTAGGGTGCCTCCCTGGGCTCCCACACCCTTCCTAGCCACCTTCTCTTCCCTCTCCTGAGCTGGGCTTCGTTGGCTGCTGGGCAAAACTCAGTCTTGCCGCAAATTCGGCGCCTGCTTGCATTTGTGTAATTGGGCTGGATTTACATTAAGAAGGTTCCCTGTGGTGAAAACCACACTGCTATTTCCAATCTGAAGCTGCATAAAACATTCAATTTTCTAAGTATCCGTTAGCTGTTAGCACTGTGAAAAATGCAGTCTGCCTGGATGGATGGGAGGCTCCCACTCAGTCCCTTAAAGCCCCCGGTTATTTGTGCTAACAGAGGGGATAATATTGGATGGTGACGGATAATGAAGCGTTATCCATCTAAGTATCCACTCATTCATTCTACAAACACATCTGAGGATCTGGTGTGTGCCAGGCAAGGTTCTGAGTATTCAATCAGATCACACCGATTCTTAGTAAAAACTCTTCAAACTGGCTTCTGGTTGCATACTCTAACCCAGGGGCCACATGCTTTTTATTGAAGGGCCAGATACTATACATTTTAGGCTACATGGTCTGGGAAGTATTTGAAGCTAGTATCTAACTCTGTCTCAGTGGCTTGAATGTGGCCACAGACAATATGTTTACCAATAGGTGTAGCTGTGTTCTAAGACAACATTATTTATAAAAAATCGCCAGCAAGTCAGCCTGGCCTGTGAGCCATAGCTTGCTGACCCTTAGCCAAAATAATTGACTTATTCCTGCTGAGGTCTGTGGCTTGCTCCTTGGCCCCCTCCTCATGATCACCATAACCATTGTCCCTACAATTCACCAACTCCTGGTATAACAATCTCCTTTCAGCTCTAAGAAGCATCTCACCTGCCTCAGAATCTTTGCATGTCCTCCTCCCCTGCCTGAAGAAATTCTCTGCCCTTGGCTTTCAGAAAAGAGTTCCTCTTTATTCTTTATGTTTCCTTTGTGACCTGTGTGATGTCCCTGGGAATACAGGCTTTGGGGAGGAGGTTCTTTTTTGAGATAGGAACTCACTATGTAGTCTAGGCTGACCTCAAATTACCGATTCCTTTCCCTCAGCCTCATGAGTCTTCAGATTACAGGTTTGTGTCACCACATCCAGAAAATAGAGGCTCTTTTATTTTATTTATTTATTTTTTGTACATTTCTTCTTTTTTGTTAAATTCTTTTATTGGTACATTGTAGGTATACAACACAATTACATTTCTCATTGGGAATTCTATCTTTACGTAATGCATCTTGGTTCTTATTTTTTCCCCATTCCTAGCCCTCCCTTCACGCCCTCCACCCTTCCCTACAAAGACTTTATTTCCATTTTTTCCATTTCTCACCATTTTTCCTTTCCCTTCTTTCCTTTCCCCTGCCCCTCCCACTACCCCTACCCCTTTGGACCTTTTCTTCCTATTTTGCATTGTCGATTATTCATTCTAATCATTGGTCCATTTTAGGTATACAATATAATGACATTCATCATTGGAAATTTGCACCTTTGTATAATCTCTCTTGGTTCTTATTTTTCACCCTTGCCCAGCCCTCCCTTCAATCCCTCCATTCTTCCCTATTTACAAAGATTTTGTTCCTATTTTTCCATTTTCTCATATTAATCCCATTCCCTTCTATCCTTTCCCCTACCCCTCCCACCTCCTTCCCCTTTGCCCCTTTTCTTCCTGTTTCACATTACCTAACAGACATTTCTCAGACAAAGAAATAGAAATAGCAAATAAATACATGAAAAAATGTTCAACATCACTGGTCATTTCAGAGATGCAGATGAAAACAATGCTGAGATTCCACCTCACTCCAGAAAGAATGGCTGCTATCATGAAATCAACCAATAACAAATGCTGGTGGGGCTGTTGGGAAAGAGGAACCTGCTCCATTGCTGGTGGGAGTGTAGACTGGTGCAATCACTGTGGAAATCAGTATGGAGATACCTCAAAGAACTACGACTGGAAATCCCATTTGACCCCACTATTCTACTGCTATTCCCCAAAGAATTAAAAGAATCATACCACAGTGATATATGTGTGCCTATGTTCATAGCAGCACAGTTTGTGATAGCTAAAACTTGGAAAGCCCAAATGCCCATCACCTGCAGACTGGATCAAGAAAATGTGGGTTTTTAATAAAATGGAGTACTACTCAGCCATAAAAAATGAGAAATTAGAGACATTTATGGCTAAGTGGATGCACATTGAGGCGATACTCTTAAGTGAAATAGATAGGACACACATGTATAAATACAGAATAGTTTCTCTAGTGTGAGAAACTGAAAGTGTAAATAAGGACTAAAATGTATAATAGGTAATGTGAAACAGGAGGCTCTTTTAATATTTTTTCCCATCTAAAGTGGCCTCCCTCAGTTTGTCTTATCTCAGCCCATGAGCTTCTATCCTTGGGATGACACATTTCAAATGTTTATTTTCTTATTGTACACTGTCACTGGCATTCTGGTTTTGGCTTTTTTCTCCCTGACTCACTTGCACTTAAGTCCTGAGAGGGCCCTTATCCGACTCTCTCTCTCTTTTCTCCTACTCCCGGTCATGGTATTTGGTACATAGTAATCTCTCGATTTATTCAAAAAGCAAACCTTTGGGTCAGGGATGTAGCTCATCCCTGCAGTGCCTGCCTGGGAAAAGTGAGGCCCTGAGTTTGATTCCTGGTACCAAAGGAAAAAAAAAAAGTAAAAAGCAAACATTTAACACTACTCAATAAGTCATTATCATATCAATAAGAGATGGTCCCTGACTTCAGAGATCTTGCAATCAAGCAGAGGATTCCAGCAGATAAATAATCACAATACACATTGGGAGGCAGCTGTCCAAATAGCAGAAGGGTGGAGGCTGTACTGAGCACAAAACAGGTGCTGTGGGGGAAAAACAAAACAAGGATCCAAAGGAGCAGCCATCCAGAGCTGGGAGGCTGTCAAGGCAGGTAGGCGCACACCTCCATGGTGTGGAGACAGAAACAGAAGGAAAGAGGGCTTGGAACGTAAGGCACATAAGCTGGTGTCAGCTACTTTTTCAACTACTTTTGCACACTTTCCTCAAAACAGCCTTTCCATACAAATAATACTGTTGTTTCTGTTTTGCACTTGTAGAACTGAAGCTCAGAGAAGTTAAGTGAGCAGGCCAGGGTCACACAGCTAGTAAGTCAGGAGTCATACCTAAGTCTTCTTTCGTCTATTTCATGCAATGGTGGAGGGAGGGGGGAAGAGAGAAGTATTTATTAACCTGCTGCTTTCTTTTCTTCAGGAAGGTGTTTTTTTTTTACACAACTCTTGCCCTATTATCCTCCCTTTCATCTCTCTTAAGATGGTAAAAGCCTGGAGGTTGATCTTCTTCTCTCTCCCTTCTTGGCCCCAGTGTGGCTGCTCCCTTGGCACACTGGATGAAGGGCAGAGAGAGGAAAGGGCTTCAGGGACCCCTTACCAGCTGAATGGATGTGATTCCATTTAATCCTCCCAACAGCCAACCCAGGACTAATCCACTGCCTCACTGGACAGAGGGGTTAACTGTGGCTCCTAGAATTATTGCCTGTGATCATGCAGCCACCAAGAGCGGAACTTGGGGCCCATGGTCCTGTGACTCCCACCAGGCCACATGGTGTCTGAACCAGCTCTGCTTAGCTCCCTGGAGGTTGCTCGGTTTCCAGGTGAGTGGACCTGGGCTTTGGAAGAAATGTAAGGGAGCTGGCTCAGCTGTCCTCTCTGGGTGTGACGGCCCCAATCAAGCAAGGTCTTTGAGGGGGGAAAATGAGAGCACACGTGCCTACGCAGGGACACCAAATTGCCTGAGAAGCTATTAGATATATGAGGAAATTCTTAGTCCATTCTACTGGGGGGAAAAAGTGCTTACTGCTCCACCCCCTCTTTTTTTCCCCAAAGGAGTGTTCATATAAACCTTCTGGGCAATGGAGAGGCGAAGCTGCTGTGTCTGGAAGCAGCCAGTCTCCTTCCCCCCAGGGGGATTGGGAGTGATTTGATTCTGCCGGCTAACATTGTTGGAGGCAGACTTCATCTCCCCCAGCACTCATCAGAGCTGCTAATAGGCCCTTCAGAGCTCATAAAGAGATGACCAAATCTTGGGCTGGGGGGACTCCAGCTCATTTATCTTCCACAGGCCCCATCAGATCTGATTTTGTACGCTGACGGCTCGATGCTCCAGTGTGGTCTGGCCCACTTCTCAGGCACCTGCTCAGCATGGCTGAGCCTGAGGACCCCCAGGAGGGCCTGAGATCTTTTGCCCAGGGAGGGTCTCACTGTTCTGACATGGTAGACAAACACTTACCTGCCAGCCGTATTGATCTATGCATGAGAAAATAAAAGCATTTAGGCTTGAAAGGGAACAGAGAAGCCAACTAATGGGAGTGTCAGTTAGCACTTTGGGTCCTCCACTTGCTGCCCATGCTGGGGTTGCACACATACACACAGTTCCTCTGCTGTCCATAATGCTCCATCAGTCCCTTTGTAAGCTTATGCACGGGTGAGGATGCAAAACAAACATGAAGTCACAGATAGACCTAGGCACCTCCCCCTCCCACTACAAGCACACTTACCAAACCTGTCTCAGCACCTTTTAAAGAACTAATAAAGTCTGTAGCCTTGTAGACAAATTATTTTTAGCTAAAAGTCAGGCCCTTCTTTTTCATAAATATGGCTTATTCTTCTAATTGGAAGAGACAGTTTGTACAGCAATCAACAAGGGTATTTTCATCAAAATATTTAACCCACACGTTCTTCAATTAAGTAAAACAGCAAAAGTGATGATAATAATAATCATCAGCATTTGAGTGGTTACAGTGTAACAAGTGCAAAGCTATCATTTATTGTTCATAAAATATTTACAAGGCATGCATCAACAATGGCTCCATTTTACAGATGAGAAGACTGAAGCTTGAAGAATACTGTGGCTGCACAACAAATGATTGTACAACTGTATAGCATAAAACAGCATCCATTTCAGCAAGTATATGAATTTCACAGATCAGAACTTGGAAAGGGTACAACTGAGATGCTGTCAGACCACAGAGGAACTGAGGAATTTTCTCTTTACATAAATCTCTTTCTTGACCCTGTGGAAGAGTTTTTGCCCTCAGAGTTGAAAATATTTACGGTGGCCAGGAACCAGCCAGTTGGGTAAAGAATTCTGTGACTCTTTATACTAACACAGGAATCCATGAGACTTGAGTTTGGAATTTGCCGAGCCTCATGTGATTTTACAGAGTCTGGGTCAGCAGGTGCTCATCACTGAACCAACCTTAGGGTTTGTCACGGGGGAAAACAGGGGACATTTAGAAAGGCTGTGCTGGGCTCAGACTGCAATTTCTCTACAAAAATGATGGACCTGGGTGATGATAACTGCTTGAAATTCTCTCACAGGAGATAAAGTTACAGGGAGTGACTTCCAAGAATACTCCGTAAGCAAGAAGAAGAGATGTGCAGACAGGTTCATGGGAGTAGCTCATGCTTGTCCAAATTTTGGGCAAACTGCCATGGCTTGGCCTTTCATCAGTATCTGCGACAACAGAGACACAACTGACCAGACTTGTTCTGGCCGGCCCTGCTGTGGTGGAGCAGGGAGCCTGCCCACCTCACTTGGAGAGGCACCTTTCTCTACTGGGCCTGTGATTGGCTTCCCCAGAGGCTGGACGGCTGTGCCAGGAAGAAGTACTTTATGGGTCTCCCTCCAAGGCTCCAAGGACAAAGAAGCAGCATGTTTGGCAAGCCATCCAGGTAGGACTGGGATGTGCTGATCATTCCTTTGGATAAGCAATGTGCTCCCTTTGTTGGTGTTCCGGTGTTGTGGAGTGAGGTCTTCTCCCCTGGGATGAGGAGCAGTTTTCTCCTGGAACAATAACAGCTAAGCCCAACACCAAGGCTTTACAAAGAAGCTGGCACACTGTGCTGGGAATTTGTCTTGGAGATTGTTCTCCCAGGAGCAGAACCCAATGTCAAGACTGTGGTGCAAATGGTTTATTTGGGAAGTTTAACCCAGACAAGGAAGCAGGAGAATGATACAAGGACATAAAGATAGACAGCAATTATGAGTGTGGTATTAAGCCAGCTATCACAGTGGATGATTGGAACTTAACTCCCGTGGGGAAGCTCTGGAATACTGTGAAATGCACATGCCAGCAATACCCCACCTGAGGTGTGAGCGGCAGGGCCAGGTTTACATCAGGTGCCAAGGCCACTGGTTAAAGCCTGCTGCTGGGTACAGTTTCTCAGTGCTTTTGATCTTATGTCACACACCCCCACACACATACACACAAAAGACAATTCTGCAGCTTTGGCTAGAATTTAAAGATAAACAAACTGACCTTAGGCATATTGATGTAGTTGTGTAAACTGGATATCAGCTTGGATATCCTGAAAATTCTGAGACTGGGAGGAAAACCAATGGTGTTATCTCATTGAATCCTTTGTAGCAATTGGAGGAGGAAAGGATGATTTGATACCCATTTAATAGATCAGGAAACTGAGGCAGAGAAGAGAAGTCACATTGGTTAGCGTTGCTCTGAAATAGAGTTGCCAAGGTTTGCATTAAGCACATGATCTGTGAGTTCAGAGATCATGGTTTTACCCAGAAAACAATACTGCTGTCCTGAGTACCAGGTTTAAAAGGTAATGGGAACTGGTTCCCAAATTCCTCTCGTCAGAGATGAGCCCAAGATTTCACATCCCAGAACAAAGATGGTTTGGCTTCAAGGAGGACAGTTTAGGTGGAGGAATGCTCCCAAAGGGTATCTCAATAGGGGGAGTCAAACATGGGAATATATTAAGCTAAGGACAGATAAGGGCATCTGTGAACTGGTACAATCATGCCTGTCAGTTTTACTGATATGGGCAGGAGTGGGATACAGTAAAGGTCTGAGATATGGGCCATGCATTGATAGCAAAGGACAGGGAAAAGGCAAAGAATGAAAGGTAGAAACAAGGTCATGGTTTCCATTGGGAGGTGAGAGGATTTGTCAGGTGGGCTAAAGGAAGATGATAAGTTGATCTTCCGTCCCACCCATCTGTGTACCACTTGTGCTGATTCCTAGTTGAATATCAGATCATCATCACTTCTTCCCCCCACCCCCCCCATTAAGTTTATTGGAACATTTTAGGTATAAAATACATTTACATACATCATTGGGATCTTGTACCATTACATGAGTATCTTGGTTCTTATTTTTTCCCCCTTCCCCTGCCCTCCCCTCAGCCCCTCCACCCCTCCACACTTTGCAAAGATCTCATTTCCATTTTTTTTCCATTTCTCATATTTTTCCCCTCTTTCCCCTCCCCCCCACCTCCCCCACCCCCCAGACCTTTACTTCCTATTACACATTTTTAACATTAAAATATCAAGACCTAGGAGACATTACCACAGATTTTACAGAATTTAAAAGGATACAGAAAGCATATTTCAAAAATCGGTTTTGAAATAAATTTGACAACTTCTAAGAAGTACCTTGAAAGACAAATTAATGAAACTAACCCTGGAAGAAATATAAAATTTGAATAGCACCTATTAAAGAAAGTATATTCCTAGCTTGAAAACCTACCTATATGACAACAACAGGATCATATACATTTTAACTGATAAATTATATCAAACATTTAAAGCAGAAAGAAAAAGGAACACTTCTCCACTCATTTTAGGAACTCAACATTGTGCTAATCCTAAAACTGGATAAAGATAATAGAAGAAAAAAGTATGAACATAGATAGAAATTTGTTTAACAAAACAAACTATTAGAAGTCAGATCTGGCAGTATGTAGAAAGTGGTTTTGTTATAGAGATAGCAGTGTTGGTTCAGCATTGGAAGATCCACCCCTAAAAGTCATCATTTTAACAGAGGAAAGGAAAAAGCCATATGATCCTGTCACTAGTTGGAGAAAAAGTATTGGACTAAATTCTACAGCTGTTTGTGGTAAAAGCTATCAGGACACTAGAAGTGGAACAGAACCTTTTCAACAGATTAAAGACATGTACTCCATACTTCCAGCGAGAATACCTTGCATGAATGGAGAAGATACAATGCTTTCTCCTTAAGGTGGGGAACAAGGGCAGATATGCTTACTCTTTATCTGTCCATTAAACACTGAAACCTAGGCCTCACCAAAATAGTCTGGCAATAAAATGACACAATTAGGATAGGATTGACAAGGTACAAGCAAAATCTTTATAGTAGGTGAAATGATCATCTACAGAGAAAATACTAAGAAATCTATAGGAGCCCCTAGAACTTGTACTTGAATTTAGCCGGATTAGAAAACACAAGGCATATCTAAAAATTCAGGTCTGTGTATACTTGCTATAAATGAAGAATTGGATATTGAAATTTAAAAGTTAGGTAGGAGTACAAAGGACCTAGAAAAGTAAAAAAAAAAAAAACAGTGTTGGAAGACATTTAGTACCTAATTTTAAGACTTCTTCTAAAGCTACAGTGATCAAGGCAGTGTTGGCTTAAGGAAAGACATATAGATCATTGGAATAAAACAGAGAATCTACAAATAGAACCACACATATATGGTCCACTGAGTTTTGAAAGATTATTTAACATTAGCATTTTACAGAGTATAAACTCAATTCAAGAGCCAAGGAAAAGATAGTGTTTTCAGCAAACAGCACTAGAACATCTGGTATCCATATATAAAAAATTAACTTCAACCCTTTATTTCCATACAAAAAAATAACTTGAAGGGATCTATGAACCTAAATATGAAAGCCTAAAAGTATAAAACTTTAAGAAGAAATTATAAGGGAAAATGTTTATGAATTTAGGGTAGGCAAGAACTACCTAGGATACAAAAAACATGATGTATAAAAGAAAAAAATTGATAAATGAGATTCCATCAAAATTTAGAACTTTAAATGACATCATTAAAATGAAAAGTAGTCCTTAAACAGACCATATATACAATGCACATAACCTATGACCAGAATATATAAAGAACTCTTACAGCACATTAATAGACAACCCAATGAAAAAGTAGACCCAAGAAGATGATAAATAGCCAGCACAAGGAAAGGTGTGCAACTCTAGAATCAGAAAAATACTAATCAGTACAATTACAAGATTGAATTATACACTCACTAGGGAGATGAAGTTAAAAGTTTTAAAAGCCTTGTCATGACTTTTTCTTTTTGTTGGATTCTTCCCCTTTGCGTTTAATTAGTCATGCCCAATGGATTCATTCTGTTGGGATTCCTGGGGTTGAGATCCTCATTGTCTTTTCCTAGGGTATTGTCTAAAATTTTTTGGAGTGCTGGTTTTTTATGCATTAAGTTCCTGAGGTGCTCTTTATCATGAAAGTATCTTATTTCTCCATCAGTTTTGAAAGATAGTTTTGCAGGGTACATCAATCTGGGTTGGAGGCTGTTTTCCTTTAGGGCTTGAAATACATCACTCCAAGCTCTTCTTGCCTTGAGGGTCTGCATTGAGAAGTCTGCTGTGATTCTGATGGGCTTTCCTTTGTATGTGATTTGTTTCTTTTCTCTCACTGCTTGCAGAACTTTGTTCTTCTGTTGGATTTCTGGAATCCTAACTATTATATGCCTATGTGTAGATTTTTTTTTTGGATCAAGGCTAGCTGGAGTCCAATATGCCTCACTTATCTGTATGTTAAATTCTTTTCCCCGCTTGCGAAGTTTTCTGCCATCACTTCTGTGAAGAGTTTTTTTTATGTCATCTGCACTCTCTCCTCTTTCTTCATTGACTCCAATCAGTCTTATGTTATTATTCTTTGCATCATCTAGCAGCTGCTGGATTGATTTCTCATGTTCCCTACAATTTTAAAGCAATTTTTCTTTTCCTGGTCACTAATTGCAATCTTTTCTTCTATATCTGAAATTCTATCCTCACATTGGTTCATTCTGCTGTGCAGACTTTTGATGGAGTTTTGAATCTCCTGGAAATCTGTTTGTATCTGTTTTATGGATTCCATTTGTTTCCTATGTTGGGATTCCATCATGTTCCTCAGATCCTCTATTTTTTTGTGTCCTCTCTAGATTTATTAAACATGTCTTGCACTATGAGCACAATCTTTGCTGTTATCTGAGTAATTATTTCTGCTTTCATTTTTCCCAGATCCTCTTTTGTTGCCAGTTCAGAGAGTCCAGGTGGTTGAGTATCAGATTGTTCCATCTCTCTTCCCTTTGGAGTTGCTGTAGGTGATCTGGAAGTCTGTTTTTGAGGCTTGTTTATGTGTCTTCTCATTTCCACGAGGGGGTGGGGTGGGTGCTTCTTTTCCCCACAGGGCTCACCTTCTCTGCCCTAGGAGCATGGAATGGCGAGGGGGAGGCTTCCTTCTGGGTGCTGGGACTGGCTTGACTTCTCTGCCCTAGGAGTGTGGAATGGGAGCAGGGGAGCTTCTTTCCGGGTGCTGGGATTGGCTTACCTTCTCTGCCAGATCATCATCACTTCTCACCAACACTTATCTTGCTCTTCTGAAACCACTTTCAGTTTAATCAAAGTGTGCTGAAGACTTCCTTAAGGTTCCTTCTAACCCTTTAGTGTGCTATCTTCAGTTTGAAAGTCCCCCTCTCTTGCCTGCCTCCTTCCTTCTGGTTCGGGCTGCAAAAGATGCCTCTAATTAAACCCACTTACATACACAAAACCCTTGAGGACAAGGTGGTTTACACTGGAAGCCACATCCTCTAATAAGCCATCTCTAATTGCCCTCAGTGCACTCTCCTTAACTTTTTATATGATCTCAACTTTTTAAACTCACATCCTTAATGACCACCATTATCATCCCAGCAGACCTGACAGCCTAGCATACCTGAGCAATGACATTTTTTCTGTTCATGATGATGCAGTATGAAAATCGCCTATACAGCCTATCTCCTCCCTCCCTCCCTCCCTTCCTTCATTCTTCTTTCCATCTTCTTTTCCTTCCTTCCTTCCCTTCCTCCTTCCTTCCTTCCTCCCTCCCTTCCTTCCTTCCTCTTCATTTTATGGATTTATTTTTACTCATGAATGTGCAACAAATTTATTCATTTTATCAACTTCTCTACTGTGTGGCAGCTATTGTGCCAGGCTCAGGACATAAGACCATGAAGAGGAAAGTTAATGCCTATGCCCCAGTGAAACTTATCTAGTGAGGAAAACTGACCAAAAGGCAAACAAACAGAAAATGCATTCCAAAATAGCTATTGTGATAAATGAGTCTGAACATAAAATAGAGAAAATAAATGTGCGCAGAATGGGAACCTACCAAAATGAAATTGTCAGTAAAAGTCTATCTATGGAGGATTTTTTAAGGTGAGATCTATTTGAGCAATAGCAAAGAGCCTACCATGTGAAGAGGGGAGAAGAGCATACCAGAAGATAGCAGAGCAAGGGCATGGGCCCGAGGCAAGAAGGAGTCAGGCAGAAAGTGAGTGAAGAAGCAGAAATACATGCAGCCCAGGAGGACTGTAGGGACCACGGGGGCAGGTGGCACCAGAAGAGAGTGGAAAGTGAAAAGGAAATGGGTTAGTTAGGGCTTGAATCACACTGAGGAACTCAGATGATACTGAAGGCAATATAAAAGCACTGGAAAATGTTCAGTGCTGTGGTGACATCATTTTCATGAAAAAAGACACTGGAGATGCTCTACAGATGCTTGATGCAAATTGGATTTCAGCCAGAAATGCACTGGTAAGAGATCTCCTAGAAGCCTGTGACATTTGTGCTGGAGAGAGTGATGACGGTGGCCTCACCAAAGATTTGATGACAGAGGTGGAGACAAGTGACAAATCAGGGGGTTTTAGAAGTAACAGAACCTTCTGAACCATGGTCCTCTGTGCATTGCCAAGAATCAGCTGTTAGCCTTGCTCAATCCTCAGGCTCCAGAACAACCAGTTAGAAACACGTTGCTCCAATGTGATCTGATAAAAAAAGCAGAGGATGACTGGAAATCCCTCAAACTGAAATCACATGCCAAAACTTGGATGAATGAAAGGCCTCTCCCTGACAAATGAATGTGTAGTATACTTATAAAAAGTGTTGGCAAACAATGTCAGGTGACTCCTAGGTTCCTGATGGTCCTCTATGGTTCCCAGTTCCTGGGTTCACCCTGTTCCATCCTCATTGGACTAGAAAGGCCCCATGCCTTTGGATCCCAGTTCTAAAAAAAAAATCTAAACGATAGAGACTTATATTGACTCTCCTTATTCTAGAAATCTACAGTACCAGTTGCAGGCAGTCAGCAGTCTTATTTCAGGCAGGTCTATACATGATCAATCTTTGCTGAATCACCCTGAACAAGTATAATATACCACTTCTTCAGGAGTCCCTGCAGTGCTCTGCCATGGTTACAATGCTATCAAATCTTGTTTCCATTTGTTCAGTCTCCTAAGAAAGGGATGGGCCTGTATGGAGATACCTCAAGAAACTAGGATTAGAGGTCCTGTTTGACTCAGCTATTCCCCTGCTGGGTATCTTACCAAAATAATTAGAGAATCATACCACAGTGATATATATATGCACCCATGTTCATAGTGGCAGTTTGTAATAGCTAAAACTTGGAAACAGCCCAAGTACCCATCAACTGGAGACTGGATAAAGAAAATGTGGTTTTTTAAAATATAAAATGGAGTACTACTCAGCCATAAAGAATGAGGAACTAGAGACATTTATAGCTAAATGGATGCACATTGAGGCCATATTCTTGAGTAAAATAAATAGGACAGACATGTAAATATCGAATAGTTTCTCTGGAGTGAGAAACTATTTAGTGTTTTAGAAACGCTAAAAGTGTAAATAAGGATCAAAATGTGTAATGATAATGTGAAATAGGAAGAAAAGGTCCAAAGGGGAAAGGGAAGTGGGAGGAGTAGAGGAAAGGAAAGTAGGGAAAGGAATAAATATGAGAAAAGGAAAAAATGGAAACAAGGCCTTTGTAAATAGGGAGGGATGGAGGGGTTGAAGGGAGGGCAGGGGCATTGGGAAAAATATAAGAACCAAGATATATTGTGCAAAGGTACAAATTCCCAATGATGAATGTCATCATATTACATATCTAAAATGTATCAATAAATTTAATGAGTAATAAAAAAAGAACAGGGAGGGCCGGGGATTTAGCTCATTGGTTCCACTGCCTGCCTCACAAGAGCAAGGTCCAGAGTTCGATCCCTGGTACAAAAAAAAAAAAAAAAAAAAGAACAGGGAAGGGAAATGTGTGTAGTGATTATTAGACTTCAGGTATTCTGAGGTTTTTTTTTTTCTTCTAATTTTTAGATTTCTTAATCGTTGGAATAATTTTTTTTTCAGTGCCAAGAATTGGATTTAGCTCCTCGGCACTGAGCTATTCTCCCAGACCTTTTTATTTTTTAGTTTGAGGTCAGGTCTTTTTAAATCAATAATTTGTTCAAGTTGGGCTTGAAGTTGGGATTCCCTTGCCTCAGTCTCCCAGAAGGCTGGGATTGCAGGGATGTTCCATCAAGCCTGGCTACAGTTTTGGAGCAATATATTTAGCAAAGAACCCGAAAACAATTGGAAGTCAGAAATTACCTCTATTTTTTTCACGCTAAAATAAAACAAAATCTC
The DNA here is from genome assembly GCF_053883595.1 of Heterocephalus glaber. Taxonomy (NCBI): domain Eukaryota; kingdom Metazoa; phylum Chordata; class Mammalia; order Rodentia; family Bathyergidae; genus Heterocephalus; species Heterocephalus glaber. Next base: position 30,987,434 of record NW_028258330.1, on the reverse strand, counting down.
CAAAGCTATCATTTTATTTTTCACCAATAGATTTATTTTTCCTTTTGTTTATAATTCTTTACTGTCTTTTACCCATATGTCTTTCAGGTCTAAAGGAGAAGGGGAACTGGGAGGGGTAGAGAAAAAGAAAGAAATGAATGGAATTAATATGAGAAAAGGGAAAAATGGAAACAAAGTCTTTGTAAATAAGGAGGGATAGAGGGGTTAAAGGGAGGGCAGGGGAATGGGGAAAAATAAGAACCAAGAGAGATTATGTAAAGGTACAGATTTCCAATGATGAATGTCATTGCACTGTATACTTAAAATGTACCAATAAACTTAATGAATAATGATAGAAAAGCAACATCACATACTTCAAGATGTATCACTTTATGCTTTAATCACAGAACTGTCCCTTTTTAAGACTTGTAAAGTGATTTTCATAACCTCATCCCTTGCATATGCTGTTCCCTTTGCCTGAAATACCCTTCCCACTAAGCCTTCTCAGGAAAAGTACACTTGCTTCTTAAGGTCCACTTGAGAGGTCATCTCTTGCAGCCTCCATGCCATAAGAGACAAATTTTCCTTCATCTTTCTCTACTCCAGCATCCTGTTGTCTATCCTCTGTCATACTTTGTGTCACGTTTTAATTTTAACTGTTGGTTTCCATGTCTGTCTCCCTCTCTGGCTCATTGAGGGCAGGGATGTGGCTTATTTAACTTTTTATTGTTGAACTCAGAGTCAGTCACATAGCCTAACTCCTACAACTACATCCTAATGTATGCCATAATTCTTACAAGGGGCTGCTGATATAGAAGGTAGGTGACAGACTGGCCCTGCAGTATCAGACCCTTGCTAACAATCTCAGCATCATGCTGCTGTCAGGAGGAACAGCTCTTATTTGTGGAGCTGAGTCCACTCCATTCTGCTTTTTCCCAGGGACTGCCTTCCTGGGCCACCTGTATTCTGCCTACATATGTGATTTGATGCTCAAGTCTGAAACTGCCTCTTGTACACTCTTTGCTCAAAGCCACAGCCTCATTTGTGCTCCTTTCCTATCCATAATGCAGCGACGAAGAAAAAGGCTTTTGGGCCCAATTCTTCACACTTACAATTAGGTGCGTTTATTGAGTTTTGACATTCTGTCAGACACCAGACCAACTGCTGTACAAAGGTTAATTCATTTTGTTTTCATAAAGGTTCTGTTCATTTATTTTTACCTGTTTATGTATTTCAGAAACATTATTTGAGCATCTGTTACACGTAGCCTCTCTTATTGGCACTGTGCTATGACTGTGAACAAAATGGACAAAGACCTTGCTTTCTTTAGATTCTAGCACAAAAGACAGGAAGAGATAGGGTAACTGTAAATTCAGAGAGTAATTTAAGATGATGATCAGTGTCATAAATAAGGACAGAGCCAGGGCAGAGATATAAGTACACGGTATAGTGTGGATCTGAGGCAGGGACAGAGCCTGGAGGATGGGTCGACCTAGGAAACAATACTTTCACTTAAATTTCATGAGTCCAGAATTAGTCAAATGATCAAGCTGGATGGTAGATTTTATGGGTGACCCAGAAGAAGGCTGTGAAAAAGATGTTTGGGAAACACTATAGAGAGGACCATTTCTGCCCATTGAACTGAGATCACCAAGATGAGATGGAAGAGTTTTCACCATGGAAAGAATCTGGATAAAAAGGCTGCAAGCTGAGGAAAAATGGCCTGGCCCATTTGGTGCTTAAAAAGATGTCACGTCTGGCACCTAATAAGGAAAGAGAACACTATGAGGTGAATTAGGAGAGGCTGGCAGGAGCCAGGCTGATTAGATTTTCATTTTAGGTGTGAGAAGCCACCAAGAGGTTTTAAGCCACGGAGTATCACTGAAACTACAGTATGGAGAAGGGTTTGCCTGGGGGACAATATCAGAGAGTTTTACAGAAAGCGAGAAAAGAGATGATGGTGGCTCAAAAGAGGTGGTAAGGTCAGTTTATTCTCATCTCAGAAATCACAAAGGTAATACAAAGGGTGCTTCAAGGAGAAATCTACTGAGAACTATCAGGCTTGCAATGATGGAGAAGTCCTAGATCATAAACAAGTGGGGGGACCTAGAGATAGTGTCCAGTGGAAAGCAGCCTCATATAATTTGTTTTAAACAATACGAGCTTTGCAAGAGGTTTTTGAAACCAATTAAAAATCCACAGACTATGATGGCAAATAGAAATAGGTGTAAGTGGAAATCCCACTACTTACAAAGCTACTTGAACTGGGGAGAGAAGTCCTCGATAACTTCAGTTAATATTTTTAAGATACCAACTATAATAGTCAGCTTGGTGGCAAAACACAACACCCCCAGAATCTTGCTGAGTTGAAGTGAACGAACTTTCATTTGTTGTTAAGTTTCAGGCTGATTGCCATGGTTGTACACTATGTACTTTTTTCAATCCTGGGGTATGTCATGTACCTTGCTGTTCTTGGGGAAGAAGGAAAGAGCAAGAGAGAAGCCAAAGACAGGGCAAGCAGCCTGTCTGTTCTCATGCCGTTGGCTCAAGCAAGTCACATGGCTCAGCTTGTCATTAGGACAAAGAAGGACCAACAGTCACGTGGGTAGGAACGTATAATAGTTGTGCAGGAAGGAGTGAATAGTTGAGAATAGTAATGTAACCTGGCACATTTACCTTGCAGAGTTACTTCAGAAATTAAGTGGATGAAAAATACAGAGCACCCAACAGTGTCAACACAACACTCTGTAGAGGCCAATTCTAATTAAATAATTAAGTTTTAATATATACATATATCAAGTATAGGATTAATGTGTGTACTTCCCTTCTGATTTTCTCTAAACAAACGCCCTTTCTACATACGTATAACTTGTGCAAAATGCAGTATTTAGCAGCTCGTCGACCTCACCTTGAAACTCCCTTTTACTGCTATCAGTGGGATTATCTGTATTTGTCCTTTCTGAGCCACAGTCTCCTTACCTGTAAAATGGAGAGAGAAAGCCTGTGCCATTGGACTGATGTGAAGATTAAAACTCAGAACATTTGGCTTCTCTTTCCTTAATAGATTTACCGTGTTTTCTGGTAAGTTCTTAAAATCAAAACATATTCTGAATATTCCAGATTGAGGCAAGAAGAGCTCATTTCATGGTGTATACCAGGGAATGTAAACTTTGAGGCTTTTTGTAGCAATTATTGCCATTCCCTTTACTAAAAGAGGATTTGGAGTTCTTTCTTAACTGTGAAATGCATAGGATGTCAGGAGTTTCACCAAGTATTCCCCGCACCCTGTGCTTCCGTGCCCTCCTCAGGGCTGATCTTTCTACCTGGAATCTCTTCATCTCTTACTGAACATTCTAAGATCCTTCTCACTACTAATGCAAACAGGGACCAGTCTTATGTGAACCTGATGCTTCGGGATGCCTATGTCATGCTGAAATATTAAAAAAGCTACCTGGTGTCAGGTAGGAAGGTGGCACAGTTATGTTTGCATTTTACAGTGATTTCTGTCATGTCTGTAAGGCTAGAGAATAACATGATTGTTTCAACAAGAGATGATGTCCTTGTTTTTCGAGTCGCATTCCTGATGAATACTATGTTCCTAAACTGCATTTCTTTGTGTCTGCTAGCTGCTAGGTTCACATGGTGCCAGGATCTTTGGTACATTTGCTCTTCTCTAATACAGTTATTCCAAAGAGCAAGCATTTATAAAATTTCACAAGAATTTGATATCCAAGTGCATTAGCATTCTTTCCTAGTAACTCATTTTTGTTGTATTTTACAAAACTATAAGTAGGTAATAGATTGGAATGAAAATGAGCAAACAACAAGGTAAAAGAAACCTTTGGTCAGAAATGGTCCAGAAGTCCTCCTAGTGAGACACAAAGAGATGGGTCCTCTTTCTCACTGTGGACATAAGGGGATTTTTGCTATTTTCCTTGATTTTCGGGAAACTGGTTCACACCTAAGCTGAATTCCAGATACTTCTAGATTTTTACTAGGAGAGTGTATTTGAAGCCAGAGTACTCAATTTTCCTCTGATTACAAAACTTTTGGTCTGGAAGAGGAGGGACCACTTAAATGTTTAATCCCACATTTTTGTGCACATCTTTTTCTTTCTCCTTCTGTTTTAAAAAGAGTCTATTTTCTAGAGTAGCTTTGGATTTATAGAAAAGCTGGATAGAAAGTACAGACAGTTCCTATTTCCCACTTCCCCCTTCCACACACAATTTTCCCATTATTAACATCTTGCATTACTTGAGTATAGTTGTTATTGATCTGTACATCTGGTGATCCAGTATTAATGCATCATTATTTACTAAAGCCTGTAGTTTACATTAGAGCCTGCACCTAATTTGGCTCACAGAATCATTAACTATGAAAAGGCCTTTAGGGGTCATTACCTGTTTTTACCTACTCTCCTATCAGGCGTGGGCCCCGATATTGACCCTAATCAGAAGACCAATCCTCTCCTCCCGACTCCATTTGCTCTCTTCTTGTTTTCCTAAAAGCAAGCACCTCTTAGCCCGTGCTGTGTCTGAGCAGTAATTACCTTGTGTCTGTTCTCCTGCCTTCAAATTATTTTTCCCACCTTCAGAGCGATTGCCTCCCACTTCTTATCTCTACTCCGATCCTCTACAGGGCACAGGGGACCTGTATCTTGACTCTCATATTTTTGTTTCTGATGTTAAAAAGTCCCCTTGAACTTGCATTTTACAGACACCAGCAAAGCCCAAGTGTCTTCACATAACCTGACACTTCCTGGGGGCAGGGTGTTTGCAATTACAGGCTGAGCTGGCTGCGGGATCAGAGCACTGGGAGCCCTGGCGAGGCCCGGCCCGCAGAGCATTTTTGATGAGTGATAGGGTCATTATTATGAATGTTATGCGAGTATGCCAGCACAGTCCTGTAGCAGGTATGCTTTCCTCCCTTTGTCTTGTCTTAGCTGTAAAGACAGACATATGTAGACATACATATATGCATATCTTGGGACATAGGCCTGACTAGGGAGAGGAAGGAATGGAGCCAGACAGACGGAGCTCTCACACTCTGGAACCATCTTTCCACTGTGCCCTGTCTTCGCAGCGCCTCCCCTATTTTGCTGACAGGCTATACCATCTCAAGTGGCCAAGAATGTAGCTTGATCCCGAATTGGAAGGTTCATCTCCTTTTCCTGTCTTTTGATTCCAGCATCCCTCCTTCCCATTTAGCTTTTTGGTTGAGGCTTAGGGCTCCTCTCACTGGGTATTTTATCCCACTTTTTTCTCTTGTGGAAAAAATAAAGGATGTCCAAGGGTTAGCAATCCCAGTCCCTTCTTCCCCTATCAATGCAGTACTTTTGTAGGCAAGTGCTTTTCTCTCCTCTACCATGTGTCTATGCTGTGCAGCAGTTAGAATTGTCCTTTGAGGCCTGCTTGGTAAATCCTTGTCCCTGTGGGTGGGCCCAGCCTTCCCACCCAGCAGAAGAAGCAGAAGAGGGAGGCACACCCAGTTAATCATCTGGGGAGCAGGCCTTGCCGAGCTAGAAAATTTGATCTTAGAAGGCTTGGCAATGGGCCTCTTCATCGTTCCACTTTGGTTTCAGGGTTTCAGACTGAGGACATTTGGTGTTTTGGGGTGTTATAAGGTTTTGTGGGTTCATGGTTTCCTGGGTGGGAAGGTATGATGGATGAGAACAGCCTATATACCATAGGGAAGAAGGAAGTCTCCATATCTTGCAGATAAATGTGTCTGCTTATCTCTAGGCTGTTCATTCCCTTCAGTTACTAGCCCCTTCCACAATCTCCACAGGACCTTCAAAACTGGCTACAAAGTACTGCTGAGCCTAGGGAAAGACCCTGCCTCTTCATTTCAGGGGAGCAGTAAAGAGGCCATTATGTCGCCGCAGATCAGCTGAACAGCAAAGAATGTTTCAGAGTTCATGTTTGAAAGCATGACTTGTGTTTTAAAATAGTCTCCACATGCCTGTCATTATTTTCTTTTTATGATTTATAAAACTTTATGTTATTATAAAACACACCATTACTATGATTATTTTCTGAATCTTAAAACCCTTGATGAGGTGGGACCACTCTTAGTCTCATTTGATGGAGGAGGAGATTGGACAGACTGATACTGGGCATGCCCACTGCCAGTCCTCTTCTCATGTCCTCCATTTCTTCCTGGAGCACCTATACTGTGTGTTAAAAAGAAAGTCGAACATTTTAGTTGCATTTTTGCAATATACAAAGCATTTTTGCATTACTAGTCTAGCTAGAGGGTTGGATTTTATGCGTAAGGCAAGACAGAAGTTGATTGTTTCTAAATTTTTTTCTCACAATTTTTATTAGTTTATATTGGTATACAGGTTAATAGGTTTCATTTTGGCAGATTTGTACATGCACATGACATGAATCATTTTCCCCAACACTCCCTCGTCCCACTCTCTTTCTACTTTCACATGACTTGGGGGGAGATTCAATGCATATACTGTATTGTGTTCACATGGACACTCCTCATTTAACGAGTCGGTTCCATATGACTAGGTCGTTAAATGAATTGGTTGCTAATTGAGGAATTGTATACAGTGTGTATACTGCAATATTCAAAACGAAATATTGGTCAAAGGAAACTACAACTTGATGCCTGCTTTTATTTGGATAATTCTTACATGCAGCGCTATAATGTGTAACAACATAAAACGACAGTATTGTACTATACAGTACAATCAGTAAATTACAGTATTGTACTATAGAGGAAGCCACCATAACTTTGCACTGCTGCTCAAATTCCTGCATCAGAAGTCCAGATATGAGTCATAAGGCAGAGCATTGAGTAGTAAGTCTAAACATCATTGTATGTCTAAATAGTCATTAAATGGATAAGTTCTTACACAAGTATTCCTGCCTCCTATTATCTGCCCTTAGATCCTCTTTCCTGCTTCCCTTACTCTTATATAGTAATAGCCTTCTTTATACTTTCTTGTCATCTTGTTAAGATTCCACATATTAAGGAGAACATTCAATGTTTGTCTTTCTGACTCTGTCTTATTTCACTCAATCCTCCAAGTCCATTCATTTTTCTGCAAATGACAAAATTTCATTCTTTTTTATGACTGAATAATACTCCATTGTCTATATGTACTGCATTTTCTTCACTCATTTATTTGTTTATAGGCACCTTAAGAACAGGACACAGTAGTCCACAGGGTTTATGCACTTTATGGAAAACCACATGACAGTAGATGGAGAAGATGGGACGCAAGATGGTACCAATCCAGCACATACTACTTTTTATTTAAGTTAATTTTATTGGTTTATTTTAGGTATACAATATAATGATATTCATCACTGGAAATTTGCACCTTTAGATAATCTCTCTTGGTTCTTATTTTTCCCCATTCCCCTGCCCTCCCTTCAAGCCCTCCATCCTTCCCTATTTACAAAGACTTTGTTTCCATTTTTTCATTTTCTCATATTGATTCCATTCCCTTCTTTCCTTTCCCCTAACCCTCCCACTTCCCCTTTGCTCCTTTTCTTTTTTTTTTCTAATTTTTTTTCCTTAAATTCTTTTATTGGTACATTTCAAGTATACCTCTTAGTCCTTATTTACACTTTCAGTTTCTCACACTAGAGAAACTATTTGGTATTTACAAGTGTGTCCTATTTATTTCACTTAAGAGTATGGCCTCAATATGCATCCATTTAGCTATAAATGTCTCTATTTTCCCATTTTTGATGGCTGAGTAGTACTCCATTTCATTAAAAAATCACATTTTCTTTATCCAGTCGCCAAGTTGATGTGCAATTGGCCTGCTTCCAAGTTTTGGCTATTACAAATTGTGCTGCTATAAACATGGGTGCACGTATATCACTGTGGTATGATTTTTTTAATTCTTTGGAGGAAGATACTCAGAAGGGGAATAGCTAGGTCAAATGGGACTTCCAGTCCTAGTTCTCTGAGGTATCTCCATACTGATTTCCACAGTGGTTGCACCAGTCAACACTCCTACCAGCAGTGGAGCAGGGTTCTTCTTTCCCCACAGACCCTCCAGCATTTGTTATTGATTAATTTCATGATAGCAGCCATTCTTTCTGGGGTGAGGTGGAATCTCAGCCTTACTTTTATTTGCATCTGTTGAATGACCAGTGATGTTGAACATATTTTCATATGTTTATTTGCTATTTCTACTTCTTTGTCTGAGAAATGTCTGTTCATTTCAGATGCCTATTTTTGGATTGAGTCTTTAAATACGGGAGGTCTGATTTTTTAATGTTCTTTATAGATTCTAGATAGGAGACCTTTAACTGAGGAACAGCAGGTGAAAATTTTTTCCCACACTGTGGGGTGTCTCTTCACACTGTTGGTGATTTCTCTTGCTATGCAGAAGCTTTTTAATAAGAAGAGATCCCCCTTATTGATTGTGCTAGTTCACAGGCAACTGAGATTTTGTTTATAAAATCTTTTCCTACACCAATGTCTTCAAGAGTTCTACCTAACCTGTGTTCCAGGCAGTTCAGCGTTTCTCTTTTAATATATATCTATAATACATTTTGATTTTAGTTTAGTGCATAGTGAGAGATATAGGTCTCATTTTAATCTTTGACAAATTGAAACCCAATGTTTCCAGCACCATTTATTAAAGAGGCTATCTTTGCTCCAGCAAGGGTGTTTGGCTCCTTTGTCAAAGATGAGGTGGCTGTGTCTGGAGTTGTTTCTGCATCTTCTAATCTGTTCCAATGGTTCTCAGGTCTGTTTCTTTGCCAGTACCATGGCGTTTTTATCACAGTAGCTTTATAGTATAGCTTCAAGTTGGGGGTTGTGATACCCCCTTGTCATTTTTCTGATGTGTAGAATTGCTTTTGCTATTCTAGTTCTCTTCTTGTTCCAAATGAATTTTTGGATTGTTTTCTCAAGGTCTGTGAAGTATGCTGCTGGAATTTCAATTGGGATTGCATTGAATCTATATAGCAGTTTTGGAAGTATGGCCATTTTCACTATGTTGATTCTTCCTACCCAGGAGCAAGGGATGTCTTTCCATTTTCTGATATCGTCTTCAATCTCTCTTTTCAGAGTGCTATAGTTATCAGTGAAGAGGACTTTGATTTCTTTTGTTAGGTTAATTCCTAGGTATTTCAGTTTTTTGGATGCTATTATGAAAGGAATTGTTTGCCCTATTTCTCTCTCAGTGAGTCTGTTGTTCATGTAGAGGAAAGTTAATGATTTTTGTGTGTTGACCTTGTATCCAGCTACTTTACTGAATTTGATTATTAAGTCTAGAAGACTTTTGGTGGAGTTCTTGGGGTCTTCTATATAGAGTATCATGTCATCTGCAAATAATGACAATTTGACTTCTTCATTACCTATCTTTATTCCTTTTATTTCTTTCTCTTGTCTAATTGCTGTGGCTAATGTTTCCAAGACTATACTGAACAGGAGTGGTGATAGTGGACATCCTTGTCTTGTTCCTGATTTTAGTGTGAATGATTTCAGTTTTTAACCATTTAGCATGATATTGGCTGTTGGTTTTTCATAGATGGCTTTCATCAGATTGAGGCAGAGACTGTCTATTCCAATTTTCTGTAGGATTTTTATCATAAATGCATGTTGGATTTTGTCAAATGCTTTTTCTGCATCTATTGAGATGATCATATGATGTTTCTCCTTGGCTTGAATAATATAGCATATTACATTTATTGATTTGCATATGTTGAACCATGCCTGCATCTCTGGGATGAATCCCACTTGATCAGGGTGTATGATTTTCTTGATGGTCTTCTGCATTCTATTTGCCAGTATCTTATTAAGGATTTTTACCTCTATGTTCATGAGTGAGATTGGCCTATAGTTTTCTTTTTTGGTTGAGTCTTTCTCTCCTTTGGGGATCAATATGATGCTTGCTTCCAGGAATGAATTCAGGAGTATTGCCTCCCTTTCAATTTCATTGAAGAGTTTAAACAGTAGTGGCAGTAGTTCCTCTCTACATGTCTTGTAGAATTTAGTGGTGAAGCCATCAGGTCCTGGGCTTTTCTTGGTAAGTTTTTAATTACATTTTCAATTTCATTGGTTGATACAGGATTCTTTAGAATTTTTAGGTCTTCTTCAATCAAGATTGGTAATTCATATGTATCTAGGAATTTGTCCATTTCTTCTGTGTTTTCAACCTTATTGATGTTTAGGTTCTAGAAATAGGTATTGATGATCCTCTGGATTTCTGCTGTGTCTGTTGTAATTTCACCCTTTTCATTCCTAATTCCCTGGATCTATGCCTTTTCTTTCCTTTTCCTGATAAGGTTGGCTAAGGGTTTGTCAATTTTGTTGATTCTTTCAAAGAACTAACTCCTGGCTTCATTGATTTTTTTTTTTGTATCATTCTCTTCATATCCATTGCATTGATTTCTCCTCTGATCTTTATAATTTCCTCCCTTGTATGAGCTTTCTGTTTATCCTGCTCTTCTTTTTCTAAAAGCTTGAGGTTCACCATTAGGTTGTTTAATTGGGCTCGGTCTGTTTTCCTAATATACGTATTCACTGCTATGAATTTTACTGCTTTCATTGTTTCCCATAGATTCTGGTATGTTGTATTGTCATTGTCATTTAATTGTAAGAACTGTCTGATTTCTTTTTTAGTTTCCTCTGTGACTCATTGGTTATTCAGAAGTGTGTTGTTCAATTTCCATGTGTTTATGAAGTTTTTGCAGTTTCTTTTGCTCTTGATCTCCAATTTCATCCCACTATGGTCTGATAATATACAGGGGATAACTTCACTTCCTTTGCACTTACTTAAACATGCTCTATGAGTGAGTGTGTGGTCTATTTTGGAGAATGACCTGTTTGCAGCTGAGAAGAATGCGTATTCTGATTTTGTGGGTTGTAACACTCTGTAAACATCTGTTAAGTTGATTTGTTCAAGTGTTTGATTGAGTTCTAGTTTTTCGTTGCTTATTTTTTGCCTAGTTGGCCTATCTATTTGTGACAGTGTGCTAGTGAGATTCCCCACTACTATTGTATTAGTGCTTATTTGATTTTTCATATCCGTTAATATTTGTTTCATATAGTTGGGGTGCACTAGTGTTTGGTGCATTGATATTTATGATTGTCATCTCTTCCTCTTGGATTGTTCCCTTTACAAGGATGTAGTGTCCTTCTTTGTCTCTCTTAATCAGTGTTGGTTTGAAATCCACTTGATATGCAAAGGGGATAGCTACTCCTGCTCTTTTTTTGGTTCCTGTCACATGGAATAGTGTTTTCCACTCTTTGACTTTCAACCTATGAGTTTGTTGTTTAATTAAGTGTGTTTCTTCTATGCAGCATATTGTTGGATCTTGCTTCTTGACCCATTCTGCCAGTCTATTTCTTTTAACTAGTGAATTGAGACCATTAACATTGATGGTTATAACTGATACATATTGACTCATCATTATCATGACTTTCTTTTTGTTGGATTCTCCCTCTTTGCATTTAATTTCTTGTTGTGCCCAATGGATTCATTCTGATGGGCTTCGTTGTGATCCTCATTTTCTTTTCCTAGGATATTGTCTAAAATTGTTTGGAGTGTTGGTTTGGTATTCATGAAGTTCCTAAGGTGCTCTTTGTCATGAAAGTATCTTATTTCTCCGTTAATTTTGAAAGATAGCTTTGCAGGGTCCATAAATCTGTGTTCAATGCTGTTTTCCTTTAGGGCTTGAAATACATTACTCCAAGCTCTTCTTGCCTTGAGGGTTTGCATTGAAAAGTCTGCTGTGATTCTCATGAGCTTTTCTTTGTATGTGATTTGTTTCTTTTCTCTAACTGCTTATAGAATTTTGTTCTTCTGTTAGGTTTCTGGAATCTTAACTATTACATGCCTATGTGTCAATTTTTTTGATCAAGGCTAGTTGGAGTCCTATATGCCTCATGTATCAGTATGTCAAGCTCTTTGCCCCTGCTTGGGAAGTTTTCTGGCATCATTTCTGTGAACAGTTTTTTTATGTCATCTGCACTGTCTCCTGTTTCTTCATTATTGACTCCAATCAGTCTTACGTTATTCTTCTTTGCATCATCTAGCAGCTGCTGGATTGATTTCTCACGGTCCCTTACTGTTTCAAAGAAATTTTTTTTTTCCTGGTCACTAATTGCAATCTCATCTTCTTTATCTGAAGTTCTGCCTCACATTGGCTCATTCTGCTTGTAAACTTTCAATGGAGTTTTTACTTCCTGGAAATCTTGTTTGCATTTGTTTTATGGATTCCATTTGTTTCATATGCTGGGATTCCATCATGTTCCTGAGCTCCTCTCTTTTTTTAATCTGTGTCCTCTAGATTTATTAAGGATATATTGCACTATGGGCACAATCTCTGATGTTATGTGGAAAATTATTTCTGATTTCATTTTTTCCACATCCTCTTTTGTTGCCAATTCAGGGATTCCAGGTGGTTGAGTATCAGATTATTCCACCTCGTTTCCCTTTGGGGTTGCTTTAGGTGATCTGGAAGTCTGGTTTTGAGACTTGTTTGTTTGTCTTCTCATTTCAATGGGGGGGCGTGCTGCTGGCACCCACTCAGCTCACCTCCTAGGCGCTGGGGGTGGCTCTGTTCCACAGCACCGGAAGTGGTGGTACCATGGCCCAGAAGGCTCCTCCTTGGCACTGGTGGCAGCTCTCAGTACATACTCTTGTGTTTGGTAATTGATCACACCTGGAAATGCTCAGGGGCATTGTCTGGAAACATAGATGAGAATAACAAAGGATCCCCTTAGTCTCAGGGCCCCAGAGCTGCTAAGTCAAGTTTTGTATGTGCTTCCTGGGTGTATTACCCCATTGCAGAAGTGGCTATGAGGACTCCTATGAATGAGCCAAATAACTCAGTGACTTAGTGAGTAGGCTCTGTCAGAAAACCCAGAAAATGTGGAGAATCCAAACAATTTTGTGAGTACCTGAGTCCTAAACCTGCTTTTTGCCAGCTCACAGAAAATGGAGGGAAGCATTTGATTTTCTTTTTCTGCTTCAAGGATTCCAGTGATTTCTCTTTTGCAGTGTCTTAGCCACCACAAGCAACTGACAGATCATAATACCCTGACAACTCCTGAGAGCCAGAAGGAGAGAAGAGCTTTTTAAAATGAAGAACTTGACTATTTTTGTGAGAAGGAATTACCTGCTAAGTGTGTGGTCTCAGAAAGAAATTTCCTTGTGGGTTGTGCACAGAGAGCCAAAGAAGTTATCCCTCCACCATTTGGAGTCATAATTGTATTCTAATACACATGCTCCTCAGGGGCTGGGATTTTATCTTGCATCTGTCACACACTCAGGGTGTGACATTAGGGAATGCATTTCCCCTCCCTGAGCCACACAGATCCTCATTTATAAAGCAGGATGTTTGGATTTTCAGGATTCCTGATCTCATGCCTTAAATGGGGTCAGGCTGGGAATTCAGAAGCTTAGTCTATCGGAAAGGGAGTTAGCTAGGACATGACAGAGCTTGCATTAGATAATGTGGAAAGGCATGGAGACCACTACAATGCCAATGGCACTAGAATTACAACACATGGCCCAGGATTGTAAACACAGACAAAGCATTTTCTCTGAGGGAACCTTCTGGCTTGAGAAATACTTTCCTTACAATAGGTATTCCACATCCTCAAAGACTTTTGCTGTCCCATCCAGTTGGACTCCAACCTCAATTAAACTGTGAATCCAAACTATACTTTTCTTGTGACTGGTCAGCACAATAAAAAGACGTCAAAAGAAACTATGGATACTATTACAGACTCTTACTAAATTCTTTCTTATTGTTTTGTGTCATCTAATTATTGAAGATTGTTGTAAGAGAAAAGACTCTGAAAATATCATCCTACTGAAATAAATTTATTTTCCAAGTGATTTTGACAGAAAGTAACTTAACTTGTAGGTAAAATTAATCAAGTTTCCTAAGTGCCCATATTGAAAATTGACTCAGAAACTGTAAAAATAATCTAGAATCTGTAATCCCAGCACTCTAAGAAGCTGAGCCAAATTAAGAAGATTGCAAATTAGAGCACAGGCTGGGAAACTGCCTTAGCAAGGCCTTGTTTCAATTTTAAAAACAAAAGGCTAAAGGAAATAAAAAATGATATGATCTAGGGGTCAAAGAAGACAGCAAAAGTTTTCTAGGAGGGGCAGTCAAACTGGGTCAGGCTCTGAGCAGGCTGCCTAGTTTGGAGAATGGCATCAGTGTGGGGGAGAGTCTTGTAAGACAAGACATGTGTCAGAGCCCTGGCCGAGCAGAGGTCAAGATGGAGCTTCAATTCTAAAAAAGGTGTCTGAGGCAAACTCCAGGCACCCAGAACACATGACACGGTTGGTGGCACCACAGAGAGTCCCACTCTGGGTACGAAGGTCACAAGCTGATGGCAGACAAGAGTAATTCCAGGCTCATCCATCTTCTCTGGACAAAGAAGCAGTGAGTCTAGCTTGGATGGAGAAGCTCAAGGGACACATTTGAGCTCAAATGTGGTATCTCCATTTTAATCCAAATAAAAACTACTGTAGCCAACATATAAGGACTGTTGCCTCTGTTCCACCTTATTCTAAGTAACTGCTGTGGGCAAACTCCTGGGCAGGCTAGTTTTAAAAGCTTTAGCTTATTATTCACTATGGTAACATACCATTTTTTCAGTTAATTAGTTAATTTCTTTTTGACAAAACTTAACTGTGACCACCACCAATGAAGAGTCAAGGTAAAAATATGGAGGGTGAGAAGAGGCAAGTAAAAGCTGTGCAGAACGCAGACATTTAGGGAACAGCAGCCCTTTGCCTGGCCTCCTCTATGTGGATTTCATTGACTGCCCTCTTTCCTGCAAGGTCAGGGGATCAGATTTGCATACTTTCTCTTCCAGTCATCCCTGCATCTTTCCAGTAAGCACCCCATTCCCCTAAACTGGAAGTGACTCCAAGTAACAGTTTTCAACCTCTCCTAGAGGTGTCCCTTAGGTTCCTTTAGGTAACTGTGGAGAAACTGACAGGCAAAGTTAAAAAGCTATAAGAATTCTTGAAAGTGTTTTATTCACATTTTACACATGTCTGAAAATGTAAGATTTGTGAATCACATTCCCTTACCCTTGGGACTCAGATGTCCCAGGCAGTTTAGCTTTCTAACTCTACTGGTAATTACCTCCATAATCTCTCCTAGAGAAACTCCTTTCATTCTGTTTACAAAAAGTGCCCTTATCTGGCCTTTACTATCGTCCCTAACTTACCTGCCCCCCAGGCCTCGCTCTTCAGGTTACCCTTTATTCTATCAGCAGCAGCATCATCCCACTCAAAAGGCCTCTATCATCTCCAGATTTATAGCCAGAATCCTTGTCACATGTCCAAATCCCCTAAGATACGTCTTAGATAACCTGTTCGATTTCAGCTTTCACTCATATTTTCTGTAACTTCCAGGGCTACCGGGCCTGAGCATACTCTCAATTTTCCCCATTTAGTGTCTTCCATCTTCCTTATCTCTACCTGTGATTAACTCATTCTGGACAGTCCATTTTCCTTTTCAGTGTCCAAGTCAAAGGTCAGCTCCTCCAAAAAGCTCTCCTGTGGCTTCAGTTTTATACCTTATCCCTAGAAAGGATTTCCTCCACTCTAGGTTTCCAATTCCTAATTTCTACTTCTATTGTAGCACCTCTCAGAATGAGCTATCTTAGTGTTCACATGATTCCCTGGCTGGAATCATCATGAATAAATCACCATATTCCTCATCCCCCAAACTGTCCTGGCACACAATAAGCTCATAGTAATGTGGTAGTGTGGACTACATGTATACAGACACTGTACACAAAAACATACATGCAATGGTATTTCTATACATATATGACAACTATATATTTTCATAGACCTGTCTTTAAAAACACACATGGGAAACTAGTAAACTTCTGGGGAGTAGAGGAGTAGGGTACTCAGAAAATGAAGGCAAAATCAACTATAAATAGCATGATTTCTCCCAAATAGATTGAGGAAAGAGTGTTCCTGAGTTTGGGTTAGGCCAGACCAAAGTTTCATGTATGTGTTCATTTCTCAGCACTGCAAGTTTGTTGAGTAATCATAAGAAAGCATGTGGAAAATGGAATACGTTTCTATTTAAAACAGTGAGCTCTTATCTATTTTACTGGAGGCTAAAATGTCCTCTGCCAGAAATCTTGTATAGTTCAGAGGCCCAAGTGATCTTTTATGTCACTTCTAGTGCTATGATTCTACATCAGAATTTAGTCTTGGCCCCAAGCTCCAATTCTTCACATAGCCACACAAGTAATCTTGCTAGGAACTGCATCTTCCAAGAACATAGTGATCCTCAGGCCTCAAGTGTGCAGGTTAGATATCCTAATAAACAAGGAACTAGATATCAATTCTCACATGCAAAAAATTAACCTTAATGTCTACATTGTTGTAATTAACTTAGCTTTTTAGTTTTCATTTCTACTTGATGACGGGAAATGCAATCTTGCTAACTCAAAGAAATTCATTACTTCCATTTTTAATTTTAGTTTATTGTAAGAAATACTTAAATTCATAATGTTATTCTTGACCTTTCTTTTTTTTCTATTCTCACAAAGGTTATTCTAACTTCCTGATGAGTTTGTTTTTATAAGTAATTCCAAAAAAATCAACTTTACTGATGTATAACTTATAAAAAAATTCATTTTAAATTAATATTTTGTCAGTTCCCATATAAATAGCTAGGATTTTGATTGGGAATGGTGTTGAATATATAAATCAATTTTGGGAGAACTATCATTAACAGTGTTGAATCTTCTAATTCATGGACATGGTATAGCTCCCAGTTTATCTAGGTTTATAAAAATTTCTCTTGGCATTGGATTGTAGTTTTAAGTTTAGAGATTTTGCACATATTTCATTAAATTTTCCCTAAGGTTTTCATGTTTGAGATGATAATGTAAATGGTATTATATTTTTAATTTTATTTTTCAAATATTCTTTTCTGATGTATAGATAGAAATTGATTCTTAAATGTTTAACTTGTTTCCTGCAAACTTACTAAGTTTATTCATTAGTTCTAACAATATTTCTATAAATTCTTTAGGATATTTTTCCTGAACAGTCATGTTGTCTGCAAATAAAAGCAGCTTTAATTCTTTATATTTTTATGCCTTTTATTTGACTTGAATAACAATATTAAATAGAAATGGTGAGAACTGATACCTTTCCTTTTCTAAAACTTAGGGGATAAGAACTCAGTCTTTCATCAAGTGTGGTACGTTAGTAGAGTTTTCATGGGGGATCTTTATAATATCAAGGTGATGTCCTTCTATTGCTAGTTTTATGAATTTTTATCACAAAAATATTAAATTAGTCATATGTAAGGGTTGATGTATATGCCCCACATGATCATGTTTTTAATTTTTTATTTACAATTAAGTACAGTGAATAATTTTCAAATCTTAATACATTTGAGTGGACTGATCTATTTAGGAATTTGTCATTTTAATGGTAGTTTTTAAAGATATTGCTTTGGTTTTATTGCTTTTTTTACTATTTTTCTGATTTCTCTTTTATTGACTTCTTCCTTTATATTTATTCTTACATTCTGTTGGGTTTATCTTGCTATTATTTTATATATTCTTAAAATGGAATCTCAGGTCATTCATTTTATACCATTTTTGTTTTCTAATATAAGCATTTGTTGCTATATACATTTCTTGCTTCTCCCCTATTTCTGTTTGCCATGATTTTAAACATTTTCTGATATTATTATAATCCAGTTAAAATACTTTCTAATTTTTCTTGTGTGTGTGGTTTGTTTGTTTGTTACAGATTATATAGGTTATGTTGTTCAGTTTCCAACGTTTGGAGATTTAAAAAACTATATTTCTATTTTATTTTTTTTTAATATATTTTTTTGAATTTATGAAAACTTGTTTTATGGTCCATGATATACTCTAACATTGTGTAATCTTCCATTTGTACCTGAAAGAAATTCTTCATCTAACTGAAGCATTCTATGAATATCATTTCACTTCAGTTACTTTATGATGCTATTCAAGTCATCTATATCTTTACTGCTTGTTCTAATAATTAGTGAGTAGTGTTGAAATCTCTGACTATAATTGAATTTGTCTTATTTTTTCAGTGCTGTCAAATTTTGCATCTCACATGATTGAAACTCTATTACTAGGTATATATACAAATTGTAAGTGCCATGTATTCTGAATGTATACACCAGTTTTTCATTACAGAATACTTCATCTCTGATAATACTGCTTATCCTAAAATTTACTTTGAATATTAATATAGACCTTCCAGCCTATGCTTAGTGTTTGCCTAGTAGATAACTTTTCATCTTCTTGCCTTTAACCTCTCGATGACTTTGTAATAACAGTGGGCTTTGTATAGTTAACCTATATTTGAGTATTGCCTTTTTTTCCCCTCCAACAAGCTGTCTTTTAAGTGGAATATCAAGATCAGTAAAATTTAATGTAGCTATAGATACGATCGGCTACTTATCTGGCTATTTAAAAAAATTATTTTCCTACTTCTTGTTGCATTAATAATTATTTTAGTGTCTGACTATATAACTATTGAGTTATTTGAAATACACTGTTTTAATTTAGTATTGCTCTAGGGAATATCACAGACATCTGTAACGTACCTCACCCTAATTTTAAATAATATTATATCATTTCACAATGCCTAAGTCTTACTACTCTGTACTTCCATTCATCTAGTCCCATCTTTTGTCATTCATTTTTATTTATGTATATATAATACATAGCAATTAAAATATTGGCCTTTTAAAGAATTAAAAAGTGAGATAAAGAAAGTGTTTTATGTGTATTAATATATAGTCAAAAATGTTTCTAATGCTGTTCATTCCTATTATTCGGAGGACAGTTCTCATCTGGTACCTTTCTCCTGCCTGAAGAACATCCTTTATCATTTCCTGTAGTGCAGGTCTGCTGATTATGAACTCACTCTCATTTTTGAAATACAATTTTGTTTGGTATAAAATTCTCTGTTGGTAGTGTTTGTATCCATCTCCACAACGGCTTAGACCCCAGATCTGAGTGACAACCCCAGATGCCAAATGTGGTGTTTGAGTTCTCCACTGGCATGTGCCTCTCATTTACTGTGGATCCAGGTACTCTTCCAGCTCTTGCCATACTGCCCCGCAAATGAAATGAAGCCTTATTTTTCTCCAAGCTACTGAGCATGGATTCTTACCTTAGACTTTGTATTGATGTTGAGGTCTCCCACTTCCAGGACTCTGGTTCTAACTCCCCAAGCCTTCTGATATGACCTGGCCCGGGCACTTATGGATAAGGTACTTCAGCTACAGTAAGCTCAGGTCAGCACCTCTGTATGTGATACTTGCCCTGGAGCCTCTCATCAGAGGCCTCTCTTATAGCAGGGCTCCCCAGACCCTAGTTCTGTCTGCTTCTCCTACCCTTCTGGTTCAGCAAGTTGTCTGGCTGAGTTCACCCTGCATTATGACATTATTTAGACTTTTCCTTTCAACTTAGAATATGAAACAAGGATAAATCATTCAACCTCCATCATCCATTTAACCCTTGTGTAAACTGTCTGAGGAATATAATGATAATTACCTTTTTCAGGGACAGAGTTGGGCGGGGGGAGAGTCAATTAAGGTTTGCACTGTGCTTTGAGATCTTTCAATGAAAGGCTCAGGGTCATTACTGTTAACAAGATACCAGAAGGAGATTTGCCAGCAATGCCTCCTTTTGAGCCAGCATGTCTGTCATTAGTAATTTGGGGGCTTGGCACAGAGTCATGGGAATGTTTTAATGGCTTCTGTTCAACCCCAGAAATAGATTGTGAAGTTGCTAAAAGAAATGCTTGTTTTCTCTGCTCTCCTCTATTTCTATACACATGAGGACTCTTGGGGGAGTTTTCAGGTTTGCTACAAGGACCCAAAGAGTGGGCAATAGGGACTTTTGCTGCCCCAGTCAACTCTCTTTCCTATCTGGTCTGTCCTAGGCACTGATTTACACATAGGTTATACCATCACAGAAGAATTTTGGCCTAAGATGAAATTTTGGAGCTACCTGGAAACCTTGTTAAGAGTGTGAGGTAGAAGTCTCCTCCCCTAAGAAATATTTGGGGAACATTTGTTAATTTGAACAAGTTATCTTATTTCTTAGCCAACTCTAAAATTCTTTCCAGGGCTGTCTTTATAAGTCAAGAAAAAATGCTTTCTGCCTGAAAGGTCTAAACTTGTTTCTAGGACATGAGTGAAGACACGTATGCCCAACTAGGTTTGTATTTGGCCCCTCATCGGGAGAGTCCATGCTACGGCTTAATTTCCAATCAACTAGTAAACTATTCTTTTAAAACTTCTCCCTTGTCCCTGTATGTCAGTTTTTGCCATCAGTTTTGTTTAATTCTTTGTTTTAAGTTTAATCAATTATTTTCTCTGCTTGTCAAGACAACATGATTAACTGGGGGAAAAGCAGATGTGTTAAGAGATAGTTTGACTCTAACTAATGGTGACCTTGGACAAGTCAGCGCCTATGAGTTTCATTTCACCCTTTGATAGATAGAGAGATAATACAAAAGCCCAGCAGTATGACTGGTGTGATTGAGTTAAAGTGAATGTAGTTATTCGATGTAAAGAATAACAGAAACCAGGAAAGCAACTCGATATAAGTCTATAGCATATAGTGGGGACAGTGGCCAACTTGAGAATTTATGCCCTGTTTACAAGAAGCAGCCATTATTCTACTGTAGCAAATGTTTGTATAACATTTCTTTCTTTTTCAAATAAAAACTGAAAACAAAACAAATAGGAAATTATTTGTTTCCCTTTTTTTTCAAAACAAATAAACTCAGAAATGTGTGTACAAACCTTTTGATTTCAAAACAAATAGGAAATTATTTGTTTCCCTTTTTTTTCAAAACAAATAAACTCAGAAATGTGTGTACAAACCTTTTGATTTTCAAGTGTTGGAACAACTCCATTGTCTTAAAAGAAGATTGGAGGGCCAGGGATTTAGCTGAGCGGTTTCGCCGCCTGCCCCGCAAGTGGAAGGACCTGGTACCAAAAAAAAAAAAAGATTGGAACAATTGAAACATTTCTGTGGACTGGGTTTGGGTAACAAACTATCACCTTGACATATATGGTTCATTTTAACCCTTATTTATAAATTTGTATCTTCTTCTTTTTCATTTATTTACAAAATTTCTTTTTGCTTTTCCTTTTCTACCTGTTTTCCCCCAGATATTAACACTGTTCCTTTTCATTATCCTAAAGTACACCAGATCCTTTGCTTGGGACATATTCACAGAAATCACAATTTCCTCATTATTCCTTCAAGCCTGCTCAAAACTACTTCCATTTCTGTTCTCACAGTCAACAATAAAAGGACACCAACAAAGCCCACTTAGTTTTGAAACAGTTAAGTCTACACTTCCATTCCCAAGAGGAAGGGGGAACAAATTTTTCCACTTTTACTATAAAATGAAATAAAATTTAAAAATTCCAACTTGACTATTGATATAAGCATCAAGAATGCTAACTCACCTGTCCACTTGAGGCTGAACTGTGGTCCAGTTTGTCAGTCCCTGCTCATGTACATGGTGGCATTCTTGACCATGCTAAGGAGTTAGCCTAAAGGAGGCATGCCCATGTGACTCCATTGCTTTTCCAGAAAAATATGCTAAGGAAGCCACAATCACTAATTATTTAATAATTGTAGTGTAAAAGGTATGTTCTTTACTAAAAATGAGCATGATTTTCCTAGTTGCAATGACTTACTTACTTTTAATTATTTTGTGAAAAAAAATGTGACTACTTCATTTAGGACAAAAAGATACCTCTTGAGAATGGTGTAATTATACTTTGTATGCATGCCACAATTTTCTACTCACTCCCCAATAGCAGAAATAACTAACTGTTAGGGGCCCTCTTTCCACAGAGTCTAGATGTAGCCACAAAATTCTTGATGCACATGGGATCCATTACTAGTCATTTGGAGTTGTGATGTGTATCAAAATCCACTATGTCAAAAAATAAAAACCCAAATATTCATTAAATAGTGAGTAGATAAAGTAGCTATACAATGGAAAATAATTTGCCAGTAAGAACTGGGGTGAACTGCAGCTCCACATAACAACATGGGTGAACCACAAAATGTTATACCAGACATATAAGACCATATGTGGCATGGGTCTTCATATGTGAAATGTCCAGAAAAGGAAAATGTATAGCGACAGATGGGAGATTAGTAGTTTCCTGGGGTTTTTGTGGGTGAGGACAAGGGCAGATTGTAAAAGGGCTCAAGGTTTGTTTTAGGGGTGATAAAATGTTCTCAAATTAAAGGGTGGTGGTAGGTGTAGGGCTTAATAAAATTTACAAAAAGTCATTGAAATGTACACTTGAAACAAGTGAATTTAGCACCATCTAAATTATACCTCAATAAAGTCTTTTAAAAGCATACATATAGGTTTGCTACCTGGAGTCAGGAAGTCACTGGAGGGAAATTTCTCTAGAATCTTCCACTGACTTTCAGTATATCACAATATTAAGAAAGGACTTCTTTTCTCTGCCTTCACTTTCCTCTTCTGTATGTTGAGGTTTCTGACCTGATGCTTTGTCAGCAACTTTGATTGACTGACTGATTGATTTGATTGTAGTGGGGATTGAACCCAGGGCATCATGCATGCTAGCAAAGCTCTCTACCCCTGAGTTGCATCTCCATCCTTTATAGATTTATGTACTTGAGACAGAATCTTATCAATTTGCTCAAGCTGGCCTTGAATTTGCAATCCTCCTGCCTCAGCCTCAAGCATGCACCGTAAGCCATGAAGAAACTTTTAAGCTCCAACATTACAGAGGAAACCAAATGAGAATAGTTACTGCTATCATTTGAGCAGAGTTGCTTGCCAGGTGGTCAACTTTATTGGAAAGGCAGATTGCAGGCTTGTCTCCTTCCCGTGTCTGCCTTACAATCTCACATCCACGCTTAGAACATTGTACAGTGTTTGACTATTGGTATATGGAGATCAGAATCATGAACATTTCTGGGTCTCCAAATACAAGATATTCTAAGGTATTTTATAAGAATTTAATATCATCGTGATGTATGATGATGATGTGACATTCCTGCCCTGTTCATTTTGTCTTTTAGGATTCCCAGAAGGTAAGACACATTGGGAGAAAATCTCTCCCTTTATAATCTAATCTGATTGGGTAAGTAGTTACAGTGAGGAAAAGAGGTATATGTGTGTACGTGTGAGTGTGTGGCTCTTTGTTTGGGTGGTTGGATGTGTTGTGTTGGGTAAGGATCTGGTTTTACTATTAAGTCCTTATGGCACTTAAATGTAACCATTATGGGCCATCTGTAAAAAGAGGATAGGCTAAGTGACCTCTTAACAACTTCTTCTTCTTCTTCTTCTTCTTCTTCTTCTTCTTCTTCTTCTTCTTCTTCTTCTTCTTCTTCTTCTTCCTCCTCCTCCTCCTCCTCCTCCTCCTCCTCCTCCTCCTCCTCCTCCTCCTCCTCCTCCTCCTCCTCCTCCTCCTCCTCCTCCTCCTCCTCCTCCTCCTCCTCCTCCTCCTCCTCCTCCTCCTCCTCCTCCTCCTCCTCCTCCTCCTCCTCCTCCTCCTCCTCCTCCTCCTCCTCCTCCTCCTCCTCCTCCTCCTCCTCCTCCTCCTCCTCTTCTTCTTCTTATTGCAGTACTGGAGATCAAACTCAAGACCTTGGGCTTATGAGGCAGGGGTGGCAGCACTGAGCTAAATGCCCGGCCACCTAAGTTATTTTGAAGTTCCATTAGCCCTTCTAGAGAAGATCCAGAGACAAACTAGGTGCTTCCTAATGTTTGTTTCTGACCCCACCAAGTTCAAGGTCTGTTAAAAATGACTGGTTCAAAATGAAGGTTGTCTAATTCTCTGGCTAATTAGATACTCAGATGCAGGTTAGTTTGTAAGGGAGTAGACTGCCAAGTGACTGTTAACTGACTCTGGAAATGCTTTCCCTGCCGTGCCGTTTTACTCTGCTTTGCTTCCCTCTTTGGTCTTAAGTTTTTTATAAATTGGAATAATAACTCTTTGGTAAGACACTAGGTCCATGATA
Organism: Heterocephalus glaber; assembly: GCF_053883595.1. Taxonomy (NCBI): domain Eukaryota; kingdom Metazoa; phylum Chordata; class Mammalia; order Rodentia; family Bathyergidae; genus Heterocephalus; species Heterocephalus glaber. The sequence goes on along the minus strand of NW_028258330.1, from coordinate 30,963,431 downwards.
ATGAATATTCTTTGGCACTAGGGTGATGGCAGAACCTCAGATGAGAATTATTTTTAAACCAGATGCCCCAGGAGCCCACCCACCCTTTTTATTTCACATTTAGTTGAAGAATCTAAGTTTTTCTTTCTGCTCTGGAGAAAACTAATGGCTTGCTTTCAGCCTATTTGTCCTTTTTCAGATGCAGCCAGAAAACTCGGCACGTCTGGGTGTGATTTTGCAGGGCCACACACACTGCCAGACAAAACCCACTCTGGTAAGGCTTTGCATAACTCTAAATGTCTTATTCTGAACACAGACAGGCAGAGAAGTGATAAATAGTCTTCAGGGGAATGGAGAGAAAGGGCTAAGCATTTATGGGGCTTAATTTATGCTGGGTACTTGAGGTGTTTATTCATCTATTTGCTTATTTAAGATGTAAGAATAATTTTGATTTTTATATAACAAAAGAATCTCAGACTCATTGTCGAAACAAATTGAACAAAGCAAAGGTAGGGCAAAAATTAAAAATATCCCCATACCAGCAGCCACACTAAGTTCTTCACTCACCCTTTCTTTTTGAAACTGAATCTCAAAGGGCAGTAACCACTTTTCATAGACTCATGGTTTCTTCTCTTAACCTTTCTAAAGGTACTTTACCATAAATGTGAATTGTTCTGCAACTCCCTCATCCTGTTTATATGCTTTTTCTACAGGATCACAAATAAAAGTACCTCATTCTTTTTAATGACTATTTAGCACTCTATTCCATTCAAGTACTTATTTTTGTTTAGCCACATCCTATTCATGAGCATATGTAGTGTTTTTTGTTGTATCCTTACATGTACATATTTATGTAGTCTTGCATATAATTCTGAAAATGGATTCTTCAATAGGAATTTATTAAACACTGTTTTGGGAAAGGGCTGAGATGCTACGAGTACAGCAGGAATAATGTACAGTTGCTTCCTCCCTCCATAGAGTATACAACTCTGTCCGCCATTGCATTTCAAGTGCACACTCCATCTTGCCCCCTCCCTGCCTGAGTACCCTTTTATATTAATAAGAAGTCTGTGGAAAAAATATATATGGATATGATTGAGGCTACTCAAACTCATTATAGCACAAGTGGGAAACATTCCCATGTCTAACTCCAAAGCCCACACACTGGTATCCTGCCACCCCAGATACCACCAGGATTTAGTTACTTCCAACCCACACAAGGCAGATGTGTCAAATTTATCTATATTATTAATCCAGACCAAGGGAACAGGCACAAAAAGTTTGTTTCTGTTGTTAGTAAAACCATGAAACTTCAGCCCATGAGAAGCAGTGAGACCCCTGACCCTCACTATGCCTAGGAGTGTCTGCCTGGGCATTAGACACATCAGGTTTTGAATCTCAGATTGTCATTTTGCATCTCAATAGCTTGATAAAGCTATATCTTTTTTTATTAGACTCAGGTTTCCTCATCTATAAAGTGAAAAATATTAATATCTGTCTGCCTGGGTGGTTGTGTGCATCAAATGCTTTCATAGCTCCTGAGATAGAATCAGAGCTTTCTAAAGATCGGCTATTATTTTGATTGTTATTCATATGCTTTTTCTGATAACCCTCTGGATTTTCTGGCTACTTTGCTAACTCTGAGCCAGGCACCTCCTCTCTTACTACCTTTGTTGTCCTTAGGAGCCCTTGGGCAATTCTGGGTATGCCCTTAGCTCCCACTGTAGGAGAATGTAAACATAATATTCCCTGACATAGTTCAGGGGTACAGGGAGGCTACTAATTAGAAATGGAAGACTGGGTACAGCTAATGGCTTCCTCAGTAGCCATTTATGTTCACAGTTTGGAAGCTGGGTATGATTACCTTTTAGAATAACTCCTTGGAGAATTATGGCTTGTTCTGATCTTGTCCTTCGGTTTCCAATATCTCTTCTGTCCTCGGAAAGCCCAGCTTTGGAACTCAGTACTTTGACTGGGCTCTTGCCAGGTTAGACAAGTACATATGCTACTTGTCAGGCTCAGGCCAAGTTGTTCGGCTGGGACATTCACCACTGGACCGGGCTATCCCTTCACCTCTGCCACCACTGGAGAGATGCCAGAGGGAAGGAGGAAGGCCTGTGCCGAGGTGGTGTGGGTCACCACTGCCGGGAGCCTGAGATGGCCTGCAGCTACACAGTCAGGGTTAGTGACATCAGCCCCTCCCAGGCTTCAGGTTCAGGCAGGAGGAGAGGGAGGCCACCAGAGCCCAGGTCAGAGGGGGCATTGGCAGCCAGAACAGACCTTCCCAAGCTTGGGCTCCTTGGGGCTTGCCCGCTCTGGTGAGGCTGTTGGGGAAACCTGTTGGGTAAGCTTATGTGTGTTTCCCTGTAAGGGTGGGTCTTACAGTGAAGGCAAAAAAGTGGAGAAAGGAAAGGGAGCTCTTTAATGACTCTGACATGTATTTGAGAAGCTGCCAAAGGGTGGTTTATGTTTCTTAAACAGAGATGTGTTACGATAGCGAGGCTGCTTCTGTGGTGGTGATAGCCAAGCCCTGCCCGAGGCTGGGACTCCCTGACCTGTTCCTTTGCCAAGTGAGGAGGCAGCACAGTGAGGGAGTGGATTGCCAGATTTGGAGGACAGCAGATGTAGCAGCCAGGGACACAAAGTCTGAAACTCTGGAATAGACAGATCATCCCCCTGAACTCCAGGTTCTTCATCACCCAAATAGCAGTAATGGGCTGCTTCTCTCAGCTGCCTGTTCCTTAGCTAGCTACATACCTGTGAGGCACCACTCTCGGTAATTCACAAATACCGTCTCACGTAACCCTATAACAACTGTATGATGCAGGTGTTGTTACTATCATTGTTTTATAGACAAGGCACAGAGGGGTCAAACGACTGGGCTGTGCTCTTGTGGCAATGCTGGAAGAGCTCAGTTTAGGCCCTGAGCCAAGGACTCCAATATCTTTTAACTGAATCATTGTGCTCTGCTTCTACAGCTTGCCTGGAACCCCGCTCCCTTTGCTTATTTCAGAATATCACATAGTGGATTGATTATTTGATAAATATTTATTTTTATATTTTGAGCCATCAGTCTTGAGTTTTGCTCACTACCATATCCCCAGAAGCTAGCTCTGGACCAAAGAGTACATGTGTAACAAACTTCCAGGAAGACTGAGATAAAGAACTAAAAGTAGCAGGTGGTTCCTTAGGAAATTGTCTGGGGCTGGTCTGGGCTCACAGCAAGTACTTGAGGATGTTATTTTCAGGGTAGGCATGTGGTGGGGCTGTGAAAGACTTCATCCTGGCTCATCCCTCAGTGTAGCCTAAGCAATCAGGCATGGAATCACCCCCATAAGGTGGTCATTGGAGGACTCTGTTGCACTCATCTACAAGAGAAAGAAGAAAAGCAGGTACCCCATTTTCAGGCAGGGCAGTGTTGTGGGTCTTATGTTTCATAACTTGTTCCTTTCAAAGGTGACCTCCAACATCACCTCCTGAAGCACCTACTACTGACCCCTGAGAGCTAACCAGACCATCTCTCTGATGGGGGAGGAGGGTTTGTATCACTGTTCAGCAGCTTAACCTGCCCTCATCTTCAACTTCAGGCCTAAGGTGGAAAATCTTTGAAGTGCCATGGGTAAATAGTCTCAGAAAGAAGGAGAAAGATCTTGGCTTCTGGACTACATGTTCTCCTCCATCTTCCTGGCTGTCCCTGGGTTTGCAGAGCTGGAGGAAATAAGAGATGAAGGCCAGTCTCAAGCTGCCATCCTTAACTGCATACTCTGTGTAGCTTGCTCATGTCCTTTTCCCACTCCTTTGGCCAAAACCAAAGAAGCAATGTGTGAGTGGATGATCTATGTACAAAGATTGCATTTGTCGCTATGCTGATGGACCTTATGCTTGTAGATAACCTGAAGTCTTTTCAAAAAGCGATAAATGCAGCCATGGTAATTTCCCTTTCCATACTGCTCATCCTGAGCCACTCAGTCCATGTTTCTGGCCACACTGAACCCTATCTCTGGGTTTCTCAAGGTTTGCAAAATGTTTGGCTGGTGCAATGGAAATATGCTACCAATCTGTCAGATAGGCTGAAAGGAAAGAATAAATCTAATCAATCTCTAAGTTGGAATAGACAATTCATTTAGATAATATCAGAAAAAGAAATATCTGCCAAATTTTGATGTGTTCAGCTTTCCGTTAGTAAAGAGAACATAGTAGAAACAGGCTTAAAATGATACTCCATGGAGTAGCATCATATAATGCATAAATTACTTCTCCTTTGTCCTAAGTAGAACATGATCAATCAGGAAATCTATGTACATTTATTGACAGCCTATTATATGCCATATTCTGTTCTGGGACTAGAGAGGTCCTCTAATGGGATTTAGTTCCCTCATACTCATTTCTGAGTCTTGAGTGGTAGTAAAGCCAGAAATAGAATATGTCATTTTGAGATGTATACAATAGATGATTTTTTCCTAATGAACACCTTAGTCACCTGCTTAAGAAGTTCATGAGGGTCAGGCTGGCTGTCTAAAATAGAAAGTTATCTTACTCTGAGAACAAGGGAGTTCTTGGCATTTTTGACTGAGTTCATTACTTTTCAAGGAGCTGTTCTCATTTGGTAGACAATTTCTTGGCTCAAGCAAACCAGCACAACAGTCACCTGCTTTCCTTGACAGGACTGTTGCTCCTGAATATTGCCACACCTGGGGTGTGTGCTGGGGCCCTTGATTAGAAGTATGAATATCTTTATCCATTCAGGATGAGGTGGTGGCAGCTTCTGTAACACTTCCCACAGGTGGCTTGGCTCTTGATCAAGCTTCCTTTGATGCATATGGGAGATCTTCAAAAGTTACTGAAGCTTCTCCAAAGGTGTATGTCCTGTCCATGTGGCCATATCATGTGAGTCAGAAGATATCATGAGACTGCAATCTTACCAATTAAAATGGTATGTAAGTCTGTGTGACTGATTTTATAACTTAGTAAGACTTTCTGTACAAGCACTATTCTAAAATTTAAACAATATTTTCTTGGATTATATTGATTTAGGAAATAGTGTTATGATGAGAGGCAAATTGGAGTCACTATTTTAGAAATGTTAGGAATATTTCCTCATGGATGAATCAAATGTTCATGTGCTGCTTGCTCCATCTTATTGGGTAATGGGTATAGAATATAGCTGTTTATGCACACATATAAACACACACACTTCTTACTCACTCTGGACAGCTCTCTCTTTTTCACTTACTCAGGGATGCTGGATGTATACACAACTCTTAGACTCTTGATCCTTTTAGAGCTATGAGCTCACATATGCCTACTCCCAATTGTTTAATAGGAGCTCTTGTGTTTTATCTATTGGGCATTCAGTGCCTGGTTTTCTAGTTTTCAGGAAGATATCTCACTCAGGGCATCAAACATCTGTCCTCCTCAGCATATCCTAACTCTTTTCTGCACCTGAGCAATCAGTTTTGCACTTGACCTTCAGCTTTGAGTTCTGTTCAACTTGTTTTTAGCACTACACAGGGGCCATTAGAGGATGTTCTTACTTGCCTTGGTCTCATCAACTTCAAAGTCCAGCGAGGGTGTGCTGTGCATGCCAATCATCGATTCAGGTGGCCTAGCAAAAAGCCTTGGACTCAGTTGTGACTCATGCCCATACTTTCCAAGGACATGGCAGGGGAATCCTCATACAGAAGCTCGAGTCTTCAAGCCAGATCACCATCAGGCCCTACAGAGGGAAAGAATAAGGGTAGGAGCCACTAGGAGAAGTAGATGGGTTGGGATCAAATCCTGGAGCCCTGAGCCATGCACAAATCATTTGGTGACAGAAACCGCCAAAGTTAGGATCCTTGGGTTTCAAGTTGATTTTTGAAAACCATTTGTAGTCCCAGTTCAGTGGAGAGACTGTTTGGATAGCAGATGTAATCATGTTATGTAATATTCACATTACCAATTATTATTAATATTAATCACTATTTGCCTAAATGCTATACAGTTTACTAGAATGATTCATTTAATACTTTTATCAACCCAATGTAATAAATTATTTTATAGATATAGAAAAAATGCACAGATAAGTTAAACAACTTTCTCAGAGTCCCAAAGTCAGTAATGTTAAAACCAGCATTTGAACCCATGAGCCTGACACAGATCTGTGTCCAACCATAATCCAATAGTGTTTCATAACAATATAAACTAGGAATTGAATATTTTTTATGTGAAGGTCCAGATAGTGAGTATTTTAGGCTTTGTAGTCATATGGTCTCTATGGCAACTGCTGAACTCTGCTGTCATAATACTTAAACATTCATTGACAATATGGAAATGAATGGTGTGGCTATGTCTCATCTCAATAAGGCTTTATTTATAAAAACAAGCCATGGGATAAGTTTGATCCAAATAGTATTTTTCTAACACTTGGCATAAACCACGGAGGAGATTGAAGTCTCAGATTCACTGGAACACTTCTGTGTCAGGTACTTCAATTAATTCATTTTATTGAATCATTCAAAAGCTGTGAAGTAGAAAAAGAATTATCAGTTTACAAATAAGAAAACCAAGGCTCCATGAGGTTAATGTTCCCAGAGACATACAGCTAGTTAATGGCAAAAGAGAACTGAGCATATCTCATCATCACTCAAGTTCCTTTGTCATTTTTCTTTCTAGGCTTTCCAAGTAGACTGAAGCCCCATAAATAATCAACTCCAGAACCTATACCATGCCCTTTTTCTTATTCAGGGTAGTGTGAATGTGTCATCACTTGGCCAGGACTAGCTGCAAGGCATGCTGGGACTCAGGAGCATGGAAGAAAAGGAGGTACTTAGAACTAAAATTGAGAGAACATTTCCAGTTGGAAGACTTTTAACTTATAAGCCATCCCTGGGGTGAATGTAAAATGATTCCTATATTAAAGAGTCATGATTGAGACTGTCTTTCAGGGTTACTTATATTAAATGTATGACTATCAAATAGATGAATGGATTGATAAATTAATGATCAAATGCACAAATGAGTGGATGAATTAGTTTCTGCAACTTTTAGGGATGGAGGATGTAGATCAGTGTTAGAGTACTTGCCTAGCATGTAAGAGACCTTGGGTTCAAAAAAAGTTTTTGTAAATTTTTAAGATGTAGCAGAAGAAAGTTAGGAACCATGGAAGCTGTCTAAGTAAGCAAGAAGGCCAGGTGGGTTCAGAGAAGTAATATGTCCATTTTTGATGGAGCTGTAAGAGAAGGCTCACTGAAAGAGGAAGTAATTGAATTCGGCCCTGAACAGTGCAAATTACTTGTCATTTAATTGCTATATGAGTTTGAAAATTGTTAAGATTTTCTGTGTTGACTATTATTTGTGTAACATTTTTGTAAATATTACGTGGGCATTTTACAAAACCAATACTTTCTGCTTTAGGACTCTATGTTTCTTTTTGTTTGTTTGTTTTGACACTGGGGATAGAACTTGAGGCAGGCATCGGCACCGCTGAGCTAAATCCCCAGCACTGGACCCCGTGTATTTCTTGCAAAGGCATACTGAACTGAAGATGGTGAGAATAAATCACCTTTTCTCATGAATGTGTGTGTGATGATGTCTTCTTACCTTTTTATATTATTGTTTCATTATTCATTTTGATACTACATTGCTCGGTGTTTAATGAGACAGAAGCATTCTTGTTCTGCATTTTGTTTGTGGATTGGTTCAGCCTATATAGTCATGTAGTCACTAATTGTATAGTGGGAAAAAAGAATTTAATAATTCAGGGGAGTGAAACAAAGAGACAGCACAAAGATGGGATCAGTGAAAACACTTCCTAGCTATGATAGAAAAAATACAACAAGGAAGTAGAATGAAAGAAGGGTGGGCATCCATTGAGGGCTTGCTGTTGATTTTGGGGTAGTTGGACCCTATATTCATAATACCCTCAACATTCTCTGAGAAAGGTCTGTCTGTCTGTCTATCTATCTATCTACTTATGGCATGGTAATAGTGGCATTTCAACTTTTTAAGATGAAAGATCAAGTTGCAACAATGAAACTGGATAAAATGTGAGGTAAGGAGACAAGACTAGAGAGGTGTCAAAATGGTAATCTTGAGACTGGGGTGAAATCATTGAGGCAGGAGAGTCCCTGCCAGTGTGACTTAGGCATGTTTAACTATAAGGCAACTCTGGGCTCCCTGTTGTGGTTTGAGCTGTGAGGGTTTATTATCCCACAAAGTAAAAGTCAGACCTGTAGCTATGAGTGATTGTAAGGCTGAGCGATACCTTTGGAGCAGGGACAGAGTGTTTAGTTTACAAAAGTCATCTAATGTCAAAAATACCAAGATCAGAAGCTGAAAAGTCACTTGAGAGTTATTGTAAAAGTTCCAAAACAAGCATGATGAACTTGATTATAAGGGAGGAGCAGGACTGAAGGAGAAGTAGGAGCATATAAGAGAGACTTGGAAGGAAGAATCTATATGACCTAATTTTGATAGGATATTTGAGACAAAACCAAAATAATGCATTTTAAAGTAAACAAAAGTCCAGTGGTTACGCATTTCATTATGCTTTCTGCATTCATTTACTCACTTTGTCTTGGTAGCAGCGCTGTGAAGTTCGTGCCCTGGTCCCTGTTTACAAATATGAAAACTGAGGTTCAGAGAGGCTTATGGGACTGGCCCATATAGTCAGAGCTAGAGTTCAAGTTCAGTTACTTCTAACTTCCAAATCTTACCTTTTCACCCAAAGTGACTTGGGGACTTGCTGCTTCCTATACATGGGAAACAAAAATGCACATTCAGTGGCTGTGACATTGGATGGACTATGCTGAACACATATCTGATTCTTTAAAAAACAAATCCGGCCGAGTGCTGCATCACTCACCCCAAGTGGCCTGAGGGAGGTAATTAAAAACAGCTGGAGCAGACATCCTGAAAGGAGAAGCAGGAAGGGGCTGGCTCAGGAAAGGAGAAGGAGAACTGATCCCGGAAGTTACTGCAGGAGACAGGGCATGGCTAGACAGAAGGGACAGGGCCAAACAGAGCAAGAGGCTGCTGTTCTGAAAGAAAAAGGAAATCACATTCTAAAAATGCAAAGGTTCCTAGGGCTGCATTGTCTCTGAGGACAGAGTAAAGTAATAGATACATGGCCCTGAAACCCTGCCGCCTTGACTCTCCATCACAAGAAAATAAGTTTCAGTCTAGGCAATAAAAGTAGTAGAGAAGCCAATGAAAAATCCACAGGTAGAAGGGCAAAGCTGAAAGATGAAGTGCCCTGTTTGTACTTAGAGGTTATTTTTCCTTAGTCTTCTCTCCTGTAGGTACTGGTGGCTCATTTATCTCAAAAGGCCAAGAAACTGATTTTTTTTTATTGATGAATGACCACTTGCCTTTTGATATACAGCCACTGAGTTAATTTTCCCTTCCTGAAGCTGCTGTACCTCTGAGTTGTCATACCTGCTAAATTACCTCCATTGAGGACCCAGAGATCGTCTGGGTGGCCCCTGAGACCCATGGCCTGGCCAGAGAGGACTTATATAGCACTGGCCCAGAAGCCTCAGCAGATGATAGAGTATTATCCTGTTGACCAGAAAATGGGAAGTCAGGAGGGGAAGTGGATTGGAAGCATGAGTGAGGCATGTTCAGTTGCTGCACCAAACCACCATCCCTCGGTACCCACTCTACTCCATGGATTTAGCTAGAGGCTCCAGGCCAAGTTGGATTAGGGGCATCTAGTTTCAAGCGAGGAGATAGCAAGAGTGGCCTGCCATCTTTTTTACTTACATGGGCAAACACTTTGTTATGAAGTTATTAATTTGTGAATGAATGACTCAGTCAAGAAATCAGGGTTTATTTGAAAATGAAAATGATATGGAACAAGAAAAACAGAGTACTAAGGACCACAGGAGGAGTCTTTTCCTGTTTGGGGTGAGATTGTAAAAATGATACCAAGGGTCAGAGATTGTCTGACTTGGGTCAGCATGTAGCTCTCCACTTCAAAGGTATGTGAGATTAAGGAACATGTGAAGCATCTCTAAAGTGATCTATATATGAAGCTAAAATACATACAAGATGAGGATAAAACTGTATTATTCCTGGTAAAGTATCTGATGTGAATTTCTTTTCTCTTGCTTCTGAAGAGCAATATAAATAACAAAGATACCTCGGTAGCCAAAGCCTCTGGTTAGAGCTAGCTTGAAAAATTCTCACATTTGTAACAACAAAGATCAACAAGAATTATTAAGTGCAAAATCATTAAGAATTATTAAGTGAAGGGCCGGGGATTTAGCTCAGCGTTTTCGCTGCCTGCTGCGCAAGCGCAAGGACCTGAGTTTGATCCCCAGTACCAAAAAAACACCAGAATTATTAAGTGCATAATGGCAAAACCAAGGCACAGCATAAAAACAGTTTGTACAGGTCCTGAAACTGCTTTGAGGGACACAAATTTAGGTTAACCAAAGGTGCCTTGAGTATCGATACTAGGTTCCACCGTTCATCTTGTTAAGGTCAGAGTATCTGTATTTTTCATTCTTTTTTAAAAAAAGCTTCCATTCAGTGAATATATCTCATATCTGAGAGTTTGTTAGGAGTACAGTGGCTCCTCCCTTAGCCATAATAAGATCGAGACAACACCAGCAGCTGCCATCTTTTCTATCTTCCTGACTCCACAACTTGGTGCCTCTTTCTGGAAAGTCTGGAAGTCTGGATCTGTTCCTGGGCACCCCAGCCCCAGAATCTGCACTCAGCTTGCTCCTGTGTGCAGAGTACCTGCCCCTCCCAGGGACTCCCAAGACAAGACACTTGCTCTCAGCCTCATCACTGATCCTGGTTCTGGGCTGGAGGCTGCTTTGGGTCCTCCGATTGCCATCTTCCTGCCCAGGATATATTTGGGGTAATCAAATGAATGAATTTTTATTCAGAACCCTAGTGATAGAGCAGGCACCTTTTGAGTTCATACAGTGAGAAAGGGAGGGACCCTCTTTGAAAGTGGGACAAAGGGAGGAGGCCTTTCCTCACCTTCCACAACATCTTTCTACACAAAGACATAAAAAGATCCCTGTATTACTTAGGTTCTGGTCTCTTCTACTACTTAGTAATTGACAGGGTCATTTATTCATCTGCAAAAGAATCAAGTTTTGTGAGCTTATTTCTCTCTACTGGAAGTTCTGATTTGATGGTCCTGGAATAGGACACAGGAAGGTAAAGAACCTACTTTGGAAAAGAAATACCTGGATTAAAACCCTGCCTCCTTCAGTCCTTAGAACTCTGGACGCAGCCTTTGAGTATCCATTTCATCAAAGGATGTTGTATGGTGGATGTAAATAGCTTAACATGTAATTCTGGTATAAGTACATGCTCAATAAATGACAATTAAAATTTCTCACATGTCATTGTAATACACACAGATATAATACATGTGCCATGCCGTACGTTGTTACCAGGAGAGCCCCTTGAAAATCTACCTTAGAACCATTTTCTGTTGTATCAAATGAAATGTAACATCTAAACACTCTAGTTGCCCTTCAAGGCTGCCCCAAGCAGAAGATGGGACTGGAGGGAATCAAGAAACCAAGAAAACAGACAGAAATTCTGATCCTGAGGTCTGTTAAGCAATAGAAAAACATCCTTTGGGGGTGTTTGCTGACAAAAACCCTTCCTGTTCCAAACTGGAGGCGAATACTGGAGAGAGGGAGGAAGCAAGCCAACATTGGTTTTGTTTGGGACCAGCTGGCTCATGTGACTAAGGCAGGAACGCAGCGCTGGGCTTGCTCCTTTCCCCAGCCTTTACATTCTGTGAGGGAAGTCACAGAATGGGAGGTCACCATATTGGCCAAAGACTTGTCCCCTGGGGTTTGCAGAGTGACAAAAGTGGCACAGAGTTCCTTTTCAGGGTGGTCTCTGACGGGAATGGAGAATCTGGGAAAATTTTTGATGATAGAACATTAAAACAGAAGCATATTTTTGGGGCTGAGAATCCCAATTTGGGGTCCAAAGTCTCAGACAATGTTGAAACTTCATAAAAAGAAAATGCTCAGTCCTTGCCTTTGGGGTTCTGATGGCTTGGGTTCCCTCCCTATTACTGATTATTTTCCTGAGCACAAAAGAAAGTTCATCTTTGCACTCCAGGATAGAGCTGCAGAGAGAATGATCCACCTATTTAGAGCAAAGGAGACAGTTTCCAGAGGATCTGCAGGGCTCTTTGCCTGGAGGCCCTTGGTGCCCAGGCTGGGCTAAGCTGATTAAAGTTCCATTCAGAATCTCAATAACCTGAAGGATATGCTGGGGCCACTGATGGGCTTCAAGATTAGCCACTAAACGGATCTCTCTCTGGAATTGTGGCTGCTGTATTTTTGGAAACTGAGCACTTAAAAAAAAGATTCTATTTTCTCATGGCTTTGCGTGTGAACCTCATTAATTTCCCAAAGTCTCAGCAGAAGAACAATTGCTCTAATCCCATCTGGCAAGGTTCTAAAGCCCGCAAATTTCTCATAGAATATAAAATATATGGAAAATGAATAGACACACTTATATATGACCTCTATAATAGATGGTTCAGTATACATAATAGGCTACGCGCCATAAGCAAACATGCACATATGTGTATATAAATATTCTTTCCTTGCCTTCCTGCCCTTATCCTGGAATTCTTAGCAATTTGGCCTGTCCCTGCTTATTAATGATGTTTCCAGAGCAGAGCTCATTGGTGCATTTTCTGCAATGGGCTGATTAATAGGTGGACACGGGGGAGCTCTTTGGAAGCCAGGGCATTGCCGGCTTGTTGACCTTGATGCTCCGGGATAGTCTTGCTTCAAACGACGGAATCTCAGTTAGCATCATAAATTGTGGAGCCACTGGTTTTATTACCCCTCTGCCTCCTGCTGGGAATGTTGTTTCTCTTTAATAATGGGCTGAGCAGCAGCAATATGCACTTCCCCTCCTCCTCTAGCCTCCATGACTTGCCTTGTGCGTTCCACTCCCCCACCTCCACTCTTGACCTCCTAGCCCTGATCACCAAAGCAGACAGACAGACCAACAGACAGAAAGTCAGACAGACAGACAGACACACTCACGCCAAATAAATGTACACACAAGCACCGGACACACAGTCACATGCATGCATACACACACGGATATATATGCACATATATTCACAGGATCATGTTCATTTAGATGCAATACACATCTCCATCATCCCCGATTCCTTTTAGCTTCAGGACTTAGTAAGGACCCACCTTCCACCCCTCTTCCTTGCCACAGCTAAATCAGGTATGGATTTCCAAAGGCACTTTTCTAAATGTAAACAAACAAACAAAAAACAGAGAGTAACCAATTGGAGAGAATATAAAGAGCATAAAAACAGTCTTGCTTTCAAAATATAGAAATCTAGAATCACAGTAGAAATAGAGAAGAACCGGCCTGCCTTCTGTGTACTGTGCTCAGAAGAGCAAAGAGAACTCCTTGAATCTTCAGTTTCCAAAATCCCATGGCCTGCAAGAGCCATTCTACTCCTTGGACCACCTCAGGGACTAATCACTCACAAGCTTGGATCAGAGCTGGAGCCAAGGGAAGGTTTCCCTTCCTGTCCACCATTAGCCTCTCCCTTTTCTAGATCACCGTGCTTCTACACCTAGTGAGCTCCAGCTCATTCTTGGGATCTCTGCTTCTTATCGCCTTTTCAGGGGAGCCCCATCCATTAAACTCTGCTCTTTACATTCAAGAATATTGGTTTTTTTTCTTGTTCACAGTAAACATCATACTCGTAAATTCCTGTTTGCTTGTGGGAGCATTTGGTTAACGTCTGTCTCCATAGCTGAAGTGTAAATTCCTTCCGTGTTGGGTCCCACATTTGATTGTACTTACCCTTAGATCTCTGGTATTTATTCCATTACCAGGAATGCAGTTCACATTAAACAAATATTTGCTCATAGCATAAACAACCTTTCCATATTGGATTATACACAGGAGAGGTGACTTCCAAAATCTATTCCAGTTCAAAAGTTCAGAACAAGAATCTGTCCATATTGTAGTAGCTGTGTGGGGTTCCACTGAGATCCCTCTTGCTCACTTGGTGCATCCATGGCTCAGCAGGATGGGAGGTCAATGATTCACAGCTGGACCCTTTAGACAGTGACTCTGGGATCAGGGTCCATCTCTTCCAGAAATGCCTGGGAAGCTACCTTCTCTCCAGAAGTTTGTTAATAGCCAATGGCCAAAGAATATGGGGGAGAAAATTTGCCTTTTGACTCAAAGTGGAACTTTTATTGTGTCATTCAGACACCAAAGCTGCCTGTGGAATCAGGCTGAGACTAGACTTTAGCTGAATATGCATATTAGTCAGCTTTGTGTTACTGTAAGGAAATATCTGACACAGCCTACTTAGCAAGAAAAGAGATTTACCCACTCACAGTTTGGAAGGATACAGTGCAGATTCGGTCCCCCATCAGTTCAGCATCTGGTGAGGGTGTAACTGTAAATGGTGTCAATAGTGTCATATAATGGCTTAGCGAACACTGGGGAAAGCAGTCACATTTTGAGGTGGAACCAGATGGAGAACTGGAAGGACCAAACTTGTTACTTTTATAAAAATCCATGCAGAGAAATACCAAGGGACACTTGAGAATTACCTTCTAAAAGCATGTCCAGTGAGCTAAGGGCCTCCCAATAGGGCCACCTCTGAAAAGTTTCACCATCTCTCAGTGGACCATTCTGTAGACCAAGTCTTCCATCACAAGTGACCAGTGGGGGACATTCAACCACAACCAAACTATATAGCAAACCATCTTTGGCTGGATGCTTCCCTTGCCCTATACCACTTCCTTCTGTTCTTTAAAGTTTTTGGGGGAGGCACATTCTTAATAACTTGTTTGATTATGATTCTCATCTTAAGAACTGCTCTAGGGGAACTAAACCAAGACATATTTAATATTTATAACCATCAGGATACTGGCGAACTGACTTTCTGAAAGAAAACTAGATGCCCACTCTGATTTGTAGCATTTCCTAATTTCCATGGAGTAAATAACTCCAACTATGCTAATTTCAAGCTACCAATGTGATGTCATTGGACTAAGGTGGAAAGAGATGCATATTAATGGCTTGTGGGAATCAGTATGAGCCATATATAACATATCATAGCTTATGATATACATAAATCAAAAAATTGTACACATAATAATATTTGTAGTAATACCATTAGATGCTATGTGCTAAACATTTTGCTAAATATATTTATTTCTGTCCTCACAACTCTGAGAACTTTGTATTGTTGTTACTCTCATTTTACAGATATAGAGACTGCAGTTCATATAGTTCCATGATTTATCTAAAGTCACATTGCTAATAAATGATGGAGCTGAGATTCAGATAAGACTCCAGATTGTAATGTACGCCCAGATTTAGTGCTTCCTATTGAAAGGTAATACTTGCTCTCTTCATATGGATAAAATTTAACATTTAAAATGGTGACTTTTTATGCCTTGTAATTTGTGTACTTTAAAATACTTGATTATTTCAATAAAATAAATCACACAGGACAAATATGGTCATTTTAAAGTTGACAATGTGAGGCTTACGGTGATTTGTTGAAAGGTTGGAAGGAATAGATCTGCAGCTGCACATCAGGCCTTTTCTTAGTTCATGTGTCTTTCCAGCAGATCTGTCTCTTTCTTCCCCAGAACCTCAACTCTCAAAGGGCAACTGCTCTATTGTTTGAATGTGAAATCTATCCAACTCCTAACCAGAAAAAGGCAACATTCAAGATATTGTATGGAACATCATTCATAGTTCTTCAGCAGATTGAAACCTACATCAATTTAGGTTAGATATAAACTCAACAATGGAAGATAAACCATTACTCCTAGAGAGGTGAAAGTTAAACCAACTCATAATTGTCAAATTCCCGAGGTACCTGTCAGGGACATCCAAGGAACTTTATGATACTTTGCTTTGGAGTAAGGGATCCAAAACCCTTAATGTAGAAATTGGCACTTGACAGGCAGTTGATGTATTTACTAGGTCATTTTTCCTTCCTTGACGAAAACAGTTAGCAGATCTTGCTGGAAAATTCCAGGGCACTTGTGCTATGGTGCAATGGGTGGGTCCATAGGACATTTGGTCTGGAGGTTTTTGGTTCACCCCTCAACACCATCTTGTGGGCAATGGAAACTTTGCCAGAGTTTGGGGATGCCTGCACAACCATTGTGTGATTTAATTTAAAATAAGAATTAGGTAACATATGTTGCTCTATATGGAAACCTAGAGAATATATAAAGGTGAAGAAGTTGAGTTTATAATCAAAAATAATGTCATCCACTGGTACTATTACTTTTTTTCCTTATATTCTTTTATTGGTACATTTTAGGTATACAATACATTTACATTTATCATTGGGTGCTTGTACCTGTACATGATGTATCTTGGTTCTTATTTTTTCCCCATTACCTGTGCACCCTTCATCCCCTCCACCCTTCCCTATTTACATAGACTTCATTTCCATTTTTTTTCTTTTCTCATAATTTTTCCTTTCCCTTCTTTCCTTTCCCCTTCCCCTCCCTTCACCCCTACCCCTTTGGACCTTTGCTTCCTATTTCAAATTATCAAGTATTCCTTTGAATCATTTTAACCCTTATTTACACTTCCAGTTTCTCACACTAGAGAAACTATTCATTATTTACACATGTGTGTCCCATTTATTTCACTTAAGAGTACGCCCTTAATATGCATCCATTTAGCTATAAATGTCTCTAGTTTCTCATTCTTTATGGCTGAGTAGTACTCCATTTTATAAAAAAAACCCCACATCTTCTTTATCCAGTTTCCAGTTGATGGGCACTTGGGCTGTTTCCAAGATTTAGCTACTACAAACTGTGCCACTATAAACATGAGTGCACATATATTGCTGTGGTATGATTCTTTTAATTCTTTGGGAAAGATACTCAGCAGGGGAATAGCTGGATCAAATGGGACCTGTAGTCCTAGTTCTTTGAGGTATCTCCATACTGATTTCCACAGTGGTTGCACCAGTCTGCACTCCCACCAGCAATGGAGAAGGGTTCCTTTCTCCTCACACCTCCTCCAGCATTTGTTATTGGTTGATTTCTTGATAGCAGCCATTCTTTCTGGGGTGAGGTGGAATCTCAGTGTTGTTTTCATCTGCATCTCTCGAATAACCAGTGACGTTGAACAATTTTTCATATATTTACTTGCTGCTTTTACTTCTTTGTCTGAGAATGTCTGTTCATTTCAGATGCCCATTTTTGAATTGGGTCTTTAAATTTGGAAGGTCTGATTTTTTTAAGTTCTTTATAGATTGTAGAGAGTAGACCTTTGTCTGAGGTACAGCTGCTAAAAATTTTTTCCCACATTGTAGGTTGTCTCTTAGCTCTGTTAGTGGTTTCTCTTGCAGTGCAAAAGCTTTTTAATAAGATGAGATCCCAGTTGTTGATCCTTTGTGGTAGATCCCATGCTACTGAGGTTTTGTTCTGGTACCATTATTGATACTAAGTGGGGACAAGACATCTGACTGTAGTAGGCTTGCTTTCTCTCACAGTACTAGTTGTGGAATCAGGCAGATCTTGGCTTGATTTTGACTCTGTGTCTATGGTGTTGACCAAATTACTTTCCAGATCTCACCACGCTTCCACATTTGAAAGGTAAAGAAAGAAGTAATGCTAATTTACTGCCTTCTTGAGCAAATATGAGAATATTTATATTTAAGCCACTTGCTCAATATTCAGCATTTTAAATATATTCATCAATGGTAATTAATACTGATATTATTACTATTAATATGACATTTTTTTAAAGGAGGAATGTTTTCTGTCCTTTCTATCTCTTAGAGTTGCCACCTTGAGAGTTATATGCTTAAAAATCTAAACCAAATTCTAGGAGTTAAAACTCATGTAATTTCTTTCCCTTCTGTTGGAGGGAACCCCAGGACAAGAATCACTCCTCTTCCAGTCTGGAACTGTGGATGAGTTAGGTGGTCATTCAGTAAAATATGGAGCCACTTATTTGGCACAATATCCACTTAGTACCTTTAAATCAATAGACATTGATATGGAGGGTCTGATGATTCCTGGAAACACATCTATTGAGTCCTTGGTGTATGTAAGAATATGCGGAGGTGACTAAGGACTAGATCCTACTTCAAAGAACCCACCGTTAACACTTCTCACCATCCGATAGTCCAGGGACTATTCCCTGCTTTTCTTCTGGGGAGGGGGCCGAGGGAGTGATGTAATCTTTTACATACACCATTTTACGCATAATTTCCGTTAAGCTTAGCCATAGCCTCCATTGGGAAGAACTTTAAATTCAGTTGCATTTGGTGAGTGCCTGCTGTGTGCCTGACATTGTGCTGGTTTCAGTGGAGGGTCCAGTCACATCACTTGCTCTCCAAGTACATGGCTGTGCTAAGGTGCCAGATAGTGAGCTTGAGATGGCACCTTTCCAAAGGGAAGAAAATGTTCTTGGTTGAGCTTAGCTGCAGGTGGTAAGAAGATTAATTAATCAACTGACACCCTCGAAGATACCCTGCTTTTGCTCCTGTTTTGTGGCTATTGTGGGTGGTATTAAGTCTGGGGGCCAGCCTTGGCGGTATATTATCTATCTGTTGAAAACGTCCAGACTACTGTGAGCGCAATCTTCCTCCTATCTCAGCTTGCCCTGGAAGTAGCAGAGACAGGAGGAGATAGCTGGACTTTGTAGAAATCTTTCATGTAATGGGCAGATCTTCCATGTGAAGGGCAGTGTGTTTTACTCCAAATTCCCACTTTTTCCCATTACAGAGGCTGATGGCTGGTAATGTAGAAAAAAACAGCTCGATGTGGATACAGCTTCACTGTCACTTCCCTCAAATAACTCATAGTCAAGCCCGGTGTGGTGATGCACACCTATAATTCCAGGATTCTGGAAGATTGAGACAGGAGGAGAACAAGTTCAAGCCCAGCCTGGGCAACGTAGTGAGGCAAGACTGTCTCAAAAATAGGCCTAGGGAAATAGGTCCATGTGAAGGCCCTGAGCTCAGTTCCTAGTACTGAAAAAAAAAAGATAACCAAGTCATATATAGAGGTCCATCAATTATAGGGGAAGGCCAAGTTGGGAGGATATTGGGTAACTTTTGAGAATTCCCCCCCAAAGTCCTGAATACCCTATATTCAAGAAATATTTATACTCCCTCCCTGCCCTATCCTAATCCTCAGCAGTCTCTAGACTCAAATGAAAGTAAACTCCCAGGAATTCCAAGGTAATGTGCCCTATAAAGGAAATGACATCGAGCACTCTATGGAAATCTGCATGTACAGAAATACGTGTTGGTTGCAGAAATTGCCCTTTCCCGCTGCCTGCTGTTTCTGAGCTTAGAAAGCAGGAGTGCAGGACATGACCAGTCACAAGGACTCAAGCCATTTGGTCAGACACAGGGCTGACTTCTGAGAAGCTGAACAGCAGAACAGCCACCACTAACAGCTACGCACTCAATGTGTGCGATCAAAGTGAATCTCTCTGGACATCCTCGGCAGAGTTGAAGAAGAGAGGTTGCGATTCCCTTTGCAGAACAGATCTGTGTGGAAGTTGTGGTGGAGATTGAAATCACACACATTGCATGGTATTTCCCTATTCGTTCTCAACTTTAATCAGAAATGCATTTGTTGAGGTTGCAGAGTTGCTAAGCGGTATTATTCTTTTAAAATTAAGAGTTAAATATTATTCAGAAATGTAGGGTGCTGGTAGGTTCTATTCCTGAATCTGGGTGCTGGTTGTACTTAAGTATGCTTGTTATGGTCTATATGTATATACATATGATATGCATATGTATTTTGTACATATACCAAAATTTTAGGAATGAATAATGTAAGCCGACACCTGAACTTGGTCATACAACATAATTTAAATTATTCAGTCACAAACACTCAAATGTCTGTGATATTAAAATTCTGTATCAAAAAATAAAATAAAATAAAATTCTGTGAAACAGGATCAAGGCAGCTCGGCCCAACTTAACACTCTGCATTGAGAGTACCAGGCAGCTCCTCTGATGCCTCTCAGTGCCTCTGATAGCAGGGCCACTGAAGTCTCTCTGGGCACACTGAATAACTCCAGCCCCTGCCCCTCTCTAAGGCCCTGCCTTCTGGCCTGTGGCTCCTCCCAACTGAATCCTGGCTCCTATTAACCACAAGGTCAGACTCATCAGTTCTGACCTGGGCAAGCTCACAGGCCCACCAGGCTATGGCATTTGAAAGGAGTCTGGTGTCAGATTTGTGGGATCATTTGCACCTGTATTTTGTTGCACAGCTTACAAATCCTGCTCTCTCCTTTCATGATTTTCATTCTTTCAGAAATCCTTTGGCTTTGGCTTGTAGAGCAGCACTCCAGTGTCCTGTTGGAGCTTATCTCTGCCTCTTCTTCATCATCTCTTTCTGAGAAAGGACTTTTTCTTGCCCCTCTTATTTCCTGCTCTGATCATTCAGATTCTGTATTCTACCTCCTTTGCATATACTGGGGACTTTAAACAGAAGCTGTCAGCTGGGCACCCAGTGCAAAGGCCTTTGTGCCTGACACCCTCTGTCCCAGACCCTTGTTTCATTCTTTCCTTCAGCTTGGCTTCCAAGGAAGCCCCATCTGCTTTCCATTCCTTTTCCCTCTCCTTGTTGGCTCTTGCTGTTTGATATCTGAGTTATGACATTTTTTGTCCCAGTGCTTTAGGGAAGCTGTTGACTTCAGAAATGGGAAGGTCTGACTGAAAGATGGGAGGGAGGGAACCAGGGTTGGATCCAAAATCCTAAGTCAGCACCAGCAATATAAGAGGTCACATGCATTGGGCTTCTGGGAGGAAGAGGCAGCACACACGGAGAAGAGAACGTTGCCCAGGCTACATCCAGGGATCCCTGAAAACAGGCTGTCTGACTTTAGGGGACAGGATGGAGGGAGGAGGAGAGGTGCAATAACATACAGGAATGAGTTTATCTCTCTTTGACTCTCTGTCGCTGTGAAAACGCCCTGATTTACTCCTCTGCTCATTCTTTGTTCATTTCCAAAAGGATTTAAAGAAGTTGACTCTCCAGATTTCATGGATTATGTGAAGCCAAAATACCCCTCTAATACTGTGTGTAGAGCATAATTTCTGAAAATATATCTCAGAAGACACGATTCTCCAAGGCTAGGGTCAGGTAGAGAATAGCAAGTTGCAGGATGTCAATAAATCTGCAAGACCTCAGGCAGATTATTTATCATCTCTGAACCCATTTCCTCCATGTCTGTAAGTGAAGGTAATGATCATGGCTCTGCCTGATGGTTGCTGGTGAGGCCTGGACAAGATGCAAGAGAGCTCTTGGTAAACTACAAAGTGAGAAGTTATAAGCAGAATGTGAACAAATTTCAGGAAATGAGATTCTGCTGGACACCAAGAGCCTTGTGACATAGAAAGTGCCTCCAAGCCTGGCCTTTTAAGTTGTTGTCAAAATGTGTATGCAGCAAAATCTGTGCAGCTCTCTCTGTTGCTGGGTTCAATGTCTTTGGTTTCTTAGGTTACAACCACAGGATCTTATGTACTCCACCTTCTCTGGATTCTCTATATTCTTTGTATGATTCTGGCTCTCTGACTTTTCTGACCTTTTCTTTCCCTTTCAGTATCCATTGCAAAGTTTTCTTTGTTTGCATCTTAAAAATTTAGAATTATCATGTGCTATACTAATAAAAATAAAAAAGAGTTCCACTCTTAACTTCTTTTGCTTCTCACTGCATTTGTTTAATCTATCTAGGAGGCTGTTCTCCGCCACAACTCAACTCCTGATAATGCCTACATCCATGATAAACCCTGTACTCTCCACCAAGTTCTAAATCCATGTATCTTCCTGTCAACTCCTCCTGTCACCCTTATATACCCCTTACAGCCCCATTATCTTCCCCACCAAATTCCTCTTGTCCCTAATCTTCTGTATCTGTGCATGTGTGTCTGTAGCTCATCTACCAAAGCCAGTCTCACTGGCTGAAATAAAAGTAAGCTTGAGCACACAGATCACACCTGTCTTTTCAGTATGAAATTCCCAGTGACTTGTGTATGATAGAGGCTCAGAAAATCCATTTTGTTAAATATATAAAAATTAATTATCCTCAGAAGGCTGAGGCCCAAAGATAGCTGTGGGTTCGAAGCCAGGCTGGGCTACATAGTGAGTTCAAGGGCAGCCTGAACTACATAGTGAGACCTTGATCAAAAAAAAAAAATCACAACAATTATCCCTTTCTCTCTCATTTCTCAGTAAATAATAAAATAACAAAATTTATGTAAATTTTATAGCTAGAACTTGGCATGATGCCAGACATATAGCCACTTAAGTATTTACTAGGTGTAAAGCAATTTACGTATGTATAATATATATTATATATGTATATGCACTATTCTGCATGTGTGTATGTGTATTTTCACATGGTGTGTATTGAGGAGGCAAACTTTATTTCTACACTCTTAGGGTCTTTAGCAGAGCCTAAGAATTAATGTGATATAAGATAGATTAATAGGAGAAAATCTTATAAATGTGTTTAATGTAAGTTTTATGTGACACGAGAACTCTCATAAGGATATGGACATGCAAAGAACTGGCAAAATCTAAATGCATTTTTGCTGGGTTGAACAGGGAAAAGCAATTGTAGAAAAGTAATTAAAAGGCTAAAAGAAGGTACGATTTATTTTTACAAGGTTCATACACAATTCTCTTGGCCTCTACTTCCTCCTTAATAATAAGAATGTTTTGTTTTTCCTGGTATAAAAAGGGCAGTTCTTACATGGGAACTTCACAGCTTATTTGTAAGAAGGGGAAATAGAGTGTCTTTCTTGTATCTACTGTTCTTCAAATGCTTCTAACTTAAAATAGTCAATATGTCAGAGCAGCCGATTTTGGCATGATTTGAACTCCTGACACACACACACACACACACACACACACATGCGCGCACTATATACTTACATTTATGTGTATTTTTTCATTATCTTCAAACCCAAGCAGATAGCAAATGATAGTTGTGTGTTTATATTCCACTTCTAAGTGATCTACAAATGAGAATTCATTTAATCCGTATAATGATGGTCTTGGGTCAGGCATTACTATCTTCTCTGCTTTGCAGATAACAGCTGGAGGTGGAGGGTAGTGAAATGCCTTGCTCACCATAACAGCTGGTAAGCTGTAGAACAAGTTTTCCCCCTCCCTCTTGTCTAAGTTTTGCTGTCTCTCAAATACTCAGTTGGTTCCATAAAGGCCATGATATGACTCTGACACATTCCTCCAAAAAACAAGTCCCCCAGATCTTTCTGAGCATCTTCTAGTTAGTTTGTCCTTCTCTCCTTGAATATACACAGAATGCATATACATGATATATGCTGAGTAAACAAATGAACAAAATAAATAAGCAAATAAATAAATGTACATATTTCCTTTAACTCCTTTGGTGGGCCTACTTCCTCTATTTCTCACCTAAAAGATACATTTCTCGCTTGCCTAGTGTTTTATGTGGTTCAATGTTGCTTTCCAAAGATGATAACCATTATTCTTTTAGGTTCTCTCATCCATTATCATTTTTCCTTTAAACAGCTGATTGAAAGGGACTTGTTTCCTTTGTACAGGACACTTTTGTCTGATAATGAAGCCAAATGCTTTATCCCATGAGAATGCATCTTCATTTTTATAATGGACGTCAATGGGAGTTAATAAAGGGAATGGAAAAAGCACTTCGCTGCCAACTGCTAAAGTGTGCATCCATTCCATCCTGAGAATCCCACCTGTCCCCACAGCATGCCTCTGGGGGAATCCCACCAGCAGCTGGGGTGACATTATATAAGACAGTGCCTTGCGACCATTTCATCAGAAGTGTCACGCTCATGCTGCTGGGGTGCTTAGTGCATATAATACAGATGAAGTGCAGCAAGGGGGTCCCTGACAGTCTTGGAATGAAGACTTTTATCTTAAACCTGCCCCCAAATATTAGTGAGACTGGATTTACTTTCTATTTTTGTCCAAACCAAATCACAGTCACTGTCATGCTGTGGGGACAATTTATTAAGCAAGTGCATAGAAAGTGGGTTCTGCACTGGGGGGCAGGGGGAAGATGCAATGACATCAAAGATACAAACACAGGGTGGAGCCAGACTCCCTAGAATTCATTTCTAATGTGAAGAGATTTGAAGAAAGTTACTTGGTTCCTTCATGTACTATATTTTCACTGGAGGGCTTCTTCATGAGCTTGTTGAGAAACTTAAATGAGAAAAGGCTATGAAAACACCAAACTCAGTCCTGTGGTGACAAAGTGTAGATGCTCACTGAGTATTACCATTAAAAGTAATAATGGCCATGACAATGGTGCTGAGGATGATTCTGTGTTGTGGAAGATACAAAAACTAACTCAGACACAGTCTCAACTAAGTCTTTATCCAAGACGCCTATGACCAGTTGGGTGATAAACATGCCCTCAGCTAGCTATTACCAAGAAAGGTACAAATAACAGGTATAGCAGTTGGCTGGCAGATGGTACTCTCGCTGGAAGTTGTCAGGAAAACCTGAGAAGTGTTAGTGCCTAAACGACATCCTCAAATACATGGACTTTAAAGATGCAAGGGGGGTTTGAAGGGTCAGTGTTGATGGAATAAAATCAAATCTAGCTATAATAACTCCTGAGAAGCTAAGATATTTTCAAGTTGTCTTGCTGCATGTTCTGCTATGAAAAGTTATGATTACGGTTTTACATTTTTGCACATTTATTTATAGAAGCACCAGCAATATTAAAAGCTAAACCCTTCAATATTAATGTTGGTCCTTCTTAAAAGTATGTGTATCTTTTTCTTCAAATGAGCTCTCTAACTCATCTCAGAGTTAATGGGATGTTTGGATTAACTGTGAAATCAAAACTTTTTGATATTAAAATTTTTTTAAAGTTTCAAGGAATCTTTCAAAAGTAAAGTTTGTTGAAAAAGCCCTGGTAACAAAGGAACACCAATCATATTCAGAAATTCAAGGGAATTGGAGAGAAAAACAACTGAGGAAGTGAAACGTTGGGATGAAGACCTGATACGTGTAATATCACAGCATCTTTGGAATATCATTCATTTCAGAAGCAAGCCCCTGAAGATTCTCTAAAACACAGTCCTAGCAAGGGTAGAAAACTTCCATTGAGAGCTTGGCAAGATATTGGTGAAGGCACTTTTTATGATACTATAAACCCTGGATCATCAGTTTATACCAAGAGGGCACTGCATGCTATGGCACGTTGATTGTGCCACATAATTGCAAGAGACACCTTTAGGGCAGCCCTGCCAAAATCTTGCCTCAGCAACAGTAAGAAGAAAACTCCACTGCCTTTGAGTTTGAACACCACAAATTGTGCAGAAGTACTTAATCCTTGCAGCCTGGAAAGGAGGAAACATAGGACCCATCCATCTAAAATACTCATCTCTCCCAGTACTCATTACCACTCACATATGTTGCATCCCCTGCCCTTGTTTTTTCTATTAATTGCCTTTTCCTCACTGAAAATCCATAGTTTAGGGGTTGCTTGTCTTTCTCCTCCGTGTATGGAATCTTTTATGTGTGGTGTTTGATGTGTGGCAGGCCCTTAACAAAATTGGAACAATGAATAAATGAGTAGTACAGTTACTTTCAGCTGGTCTACTGCCATTGCATGATTCATCTTGACCCTTCACTTATTTTTTTTTCATTTAGTAAAAACATTTTAAATTGAAGTATACTCAGGAAGGTGTGCACATCATAAATATACCTTTTTCACTTAAAAGAATTTTTAAAGACTGGATACAGGCATGAAACTAGTTCCCATATCAGGAAGTACAGCATGACCAGCCACTCGGCCTCTTGTCACCCAGTTGCAGTTGTACCCTGATGACTGCCTTGGAGGAATCATTATTGTACAGCAAATTCTAGTGCTGTTTTTGCAGTTTATGTACACAGATTCACTCAGCATGTACCCTTGTTAGTTTTTCTTCTTTCACTTAATATGTTCTGAGACTTACCCATATTATTGTACATAGGTATAGAATGTTCAGTTGTTATCGTGACTTATTGTGTAAACATGGAAAATTTATTTATCCACTGCCTACTGTCCATTTGGGTAATTTCCAGTTGGAGTTATTATGAAGAATGCTGCTATAAACAGGCTTGTACATGACTTTGGGTGCACAAACATACACAGAATTATTGAGCATATATCTGGGAATAGAATTGCTAGGTCATAGGGTCTGCAAATGTTCACACAATGAGCACCAACAAAAAGTTTTGCAAAGTTCCACCAATTGATAATTTCAGAACTTATAATGTATGAGAATTTGCTTTATTCCACACCATTCCAACACTTATTTTCTATCTTTTTTCATTTTGTTGTGTTAAGCTTTTTTAGGGACACTTTCCACCTACAATCCCACATCTCCTGCCAGCCTCCAGAGAGGGGAGACAAAGTTGGTGCTTTGTACCAATACCTTAGTAACTAACTAAGACTAAGCATATTGTGAATTTGAACCCATCAGGGCTATCTGGGAAGAGATTCACTACAAGGTTATTTAATATAGTCTGGTGGGTTCTGCAATCAGGCCAACTAGGTAGTAGATGCCTCCTATTTAGCACAAACTTTACAAACACAGCTCTGACTATATCAGGACTAGAGCCAGCCTCCAGGTGCATTTAGACCTTGCTCAAATGACCCAAGAGGTTTCCTGGTAGGAAGAGCTAATCTCATCCATTCTATTTCCCTCAGAGCTTTGTTTTTTACTCAATGTTTTACTTATCGCTTAGTCCTGAAATCAGCTCTTTACTTGCCTGACACTAGAATTAGAATTTGAGCATTAGGATTTAAATGACCAAGACTTACTTTAAATCATCAATATGTCCATGGGGTGGGATATAGTAGATACTCAATAATTGTTTGCTGAATGAATGAATGAATGTGGTTATGGGCCTCGGGTGGATAAGCATTGTGGAAGTTGCTATTTATTGTGTCAGACGGCATTAAGTGTGGAAAAATTATAAAATACAAAATGCTACTTGAAAGACTAGGTATGAGCACACATTGGGCAGGACTGAACTGAGTATATAAAAATGAGGCTTCCATAGTAGGGTTTTCTAAACTGAGAATACTGGTATTATCAACAGTAATCCAGATCTTATTACAGTGCTGGCATATGTTCTGTAAGTTTTCATAATACTTCCACAGGAAATAATTTCCATTTTACAGATGGTGAAATTGAGCAAGAAAGGTTAAGTAAATTTACTCAAGATTGCAAAGTTGGACACACAAGATTTTAATTCAGAAAGTCTGATTTGTCCCTGAGTCTCAGCCATTTTGTACAGTTACTTTGAATTTAGCTGCATTTCCTCCAATAATTTAGTGGCAAAAATAGAGCAAGTATCAACCTCATTTCCTTGGTGTGCAGGTCAACATTCACAGGCTTATGTAGCGTTTATCCACGATTATACAGCTATTTAATGAAAGAACTGGTATTCTTCAACTCCAGCCTCCTTTCTAGCGTATGGGTGTTGAGGCGAGAAAAATGGCACTCCACAGATAAACTGCACCTCTCCCTCTTTGTCCACAGCAGAGGTAGCAAGACCGGTCATGCTCAGCATGAGACCTAAATACAAATGAAGAGTCCAGGGCCTGGAGCTGCCACCCTCTCTCAGAGCTCATCTCCGCTGCAGCGATCCTCAGCTCTTCCCCGGGCCTGAGCATTGCAAGCATTCGAGGCAGTCAAAGGTTTAGTCTACAGGATGCCCCTTGGGGATACTTCTTCACGAACAATGTCCCAAAACAAATCCAGACTATTTTGTTGGAAGCTACCCCAAAAGACATGATGATCATGCTGTGATTCCCATCAGTCTGGGTGCATAAGTGGAACTTCACACGTTACATTCACGCACACATACACACACTTGAGAAATTACGACTTACAGCTATTCCCATTTGAACAAAAACATGTTTTTGGGTTGATGAATATGTCATTGCCTGAAACTGCTTTAAGTAGCAACTCAGATGGTTTTAACAAAGGAATCTAGCACAGCTACCAATCACTGACCAGCTTCCCCATTTTTGTTTTAAACCACAAGGAGAGCTTTCTTTGATTATTGAGTTTAGCAAATTTTCTCATCTTTTCTAAATGGTTCTAGTTCATAATTAGTGAATAATCCTCCATTTTATGTTCTTTGCTTTTTGACCAATTGGAGTGTAGTGCTTTCCTTCCTGATTTATCTGAGTTGTTAACCAAGTAAATGTGACACTATTCTATGCACAATATTGGTCCATATGTTTTATTATACATAGCATTCTATATTTTCAAATTTATATATTTGAGATTAAAAACAAATATTTAGTTTGTTCAACTATTTTCATAGTTTTATAATTCATTTTTTTATAATTCATTTTTGATTAAAGATTATAACAAATTAGAAAATTAGCATTTAATTTTTTTACATTGGCATTTTAATCCTTTGAATACGTGGTTTGGATTTGGTATGAGAAGAGATGAATAGTCTTTTTAACTGTTAAGTTGCACAATATTTATGGAATAAGTCTTCACTTCCCAAAGGTTTGCAGTGTTTTATTTATTCTATGTTAAAAACTTTAGTGTAGACCAGGAGCAATTTTCTTTTTGCTACAACATATTCTTCTCTTTTATTAGTCTTCCTCCTTGAAATTTCTTTTGTAGTATGACTTATAGAGCTATCAGAACTTTTCTCAAGACAAAAGTCTTTCTATGGTAATAGTGGAACCATATAAGGAATGGATAATAATCATTTAATTCTTCATTACCATCCTATATACCACTTTCTTTTTCTGGTTTATGCTTTTTTCATTGGCTAAAAAGTTCCACAATAATGTCATCTAAAAATAAAGGACATTATTCTTTTGTTATTGCTTTTGTAGCAAGTAAACTTCTAGTGCTAACTATGAAAAATAATTATGTCTATAATTTGGCAAAATATACACTTTTATTTTCAAGACACAGATTTCCTTATAATAAGAAGTAGTTTATGTTTATGAGGAACATTTAGAAAATGAAAAATGTAGAATAAATTTATTTTTCGTCATTAGCAGAACTATCTAATTTATTGTGTATGATAAAAACATTCATCATAGTTAATACTATCATGCATTTTTATTTAATATTTTAATTAATTATTTTGGCATTTCAACAGATCACAGTTTTTATATATTAAAAATAAGTGTGCCAAAATTTCAAACAGATATCTAAAACCAACACCTGCATCCAGAAATGTAGCTTAAAAATGTAAAACGTTGCTAATCTCACTAATGATAAAAATATAAAAATTAAATTACATTAAAAATATAATAATATATTTGAATACAGTACTGCTGTTCGTTGATGCAAATGTAGTGAGATGGACATAATTTACGTACTTTTAAGTTAGCTTTAAAATATAAAGAGTACTTAAAAGTAATAGTAGGAAGCTTTAATTTTGTTGAAACTTTGAATTAGGAAATATGCCTTCTAGTTCAAAGAATTTATGTATTATCTCTAGTAAATAAAGTTTTAAAAATATTTAAGAATAGAAGGGTTGGGCCAGGGATGTAACTCGGTGGTGGTTCTGCCGCCTGCCTGGCAAGCCAAGGACCCGAGTTCGATCCCCGGAACCAAAAAAAAAAAAAAAAAAAAGAATAGAAGTGTACATACATATTTCGGTGTGGAATATTACACGCCCAATAAAATTATGTCAAAAGGAATTTTTGGCAATATTAATTATGACTCATGATACTAAGTGAAAAATCAACAAAGTTGCATGGCATATAAACTATAATCTTAGTTTTGTAAAAATATGCAAAGACATCCCCCTTCCCACATAAATAAAAGTTTTAGAAGAATATTTATGGAGATTAAAGCAGAAAATTCATTTTCAGTTGTTGATCTTACTAGTTGGCGATCTCTAGCTTTTGTATTTTCTTGCATGTGCTACCATTAATTCATGTCTCTCAGCTACTACACGTGCGCCCTTCCTTCCCTTCAACACGATACTAGAATACCTTTTCTTTGGAGCTCATCGCAGTGCTACTCATGGCCAGTAGAGGGCGCAGAGAGACACTGGCTGGAAAAGGATTTTCATCCCTGTTCCAGTGTGGCGTCTTCTCTCTGGCACCTGGTGGCCTCCAGAGAGTTTCAGCCACACTGCCAGAGGGAACATGACACTTTACCATGAGCGACCCTCCCAAGGCTCCAGAATGTACCTCTCAGGAAATTTACCCACCACCCAGGCGCCATCTTAGTCTGAGGTAGAGCTTGTTTGAGCGGGTGGGGTGGATTGGGTCTGTCTCTTCTGGAGCCAGCCGTCGCTTCCTAGACTACTCTTCTGTGATTTTTGGAATTTTTACTCCTTAGTAGGCAACCTGATGTTATACTCATTATTTATTATGTTAAACTTTTCTTGTTCAAATTGGGATGTGCTAGGTCCCTTGTTTGGACATTAACTGATATATTGTTTCCACATTTTCTACAGTTCCCTTTACAATCAGAAAATAAATTAATCTTACTTACCTTTTATCAAATCTATATTTATGTGTGTGTGTGTGTGTGTGTGTGTGTGTGTGTGTGTGTGTGTGTATGTGTGAGATCTTAGTAAAGGGAAATAAGCATTAATTTATTTTCTGGTTATAGTGAGAATTGTAGAAAATGTGAACAATGTATTGGAACATTGAAATATATACATATGTGAAAAATATTTATATGTCTATATAGATATCTGAGAGTATGTGGGTACCTTTTGTTGGTCAGTTTTCCATCATCCTGACAAAATACCTGAGAAAATGAACTTAAAGGAGAAAAGATTTATTTTGGCTCATGATTTCTGCAGTTTCAGTCCATGGCTAGCCAGCACTATTACTTTTAGGCTCATAGTGATGCAGAAACATCATGGCGGAAGGGTGTGGTGGAGAAAAGCTGCTCACCTCATGGTAATCAGGGAGCTGAGAGAGGAGGATCCAAAGAGGAAGGGGCTGGGAACCAGAAATTTTCCAAGGTCACACTCTCAGGATCCCTCTCTTCAACTAAGCCCTAGCTCCAGTTTCCATCACTTCTTCAAAATATCATCAAATTATGGTCTTATCATAAGGGATCTTATCATCTGATTAATCCTTTTGATGATGTTTCAGTCCTCATGAGCCAATCACCCCATCTCTCTTCCATGATATGGTGGATATTTTAGCTCTAAATTTTCTAACAGAACTCTTAGTGTCTATGATAAAGTATTCCTTAATGTTAACAAAAAATACAAATGATTTTTTTATGAGCTACTTAGTACTTTTAACTCATTTTGATATATCATGTTCATGTCTATAGTGATAAATGGTGGTTTTGTTTTGGGAGACTAATTTATTGTTTTGCCATGAGGAT
This sequence comes from Heterocephalus glaber, assembly GCF_053883595.1. NCBI lineage: Eukaryota > Metazoa > Chordata > Mammalia > Rodentia > Bathyergidae > Heterocephalus > Heterocephalus glaber. The sequence goes on along the minus strand of NW_028258330.1, from coordinate 30,932,104 downwards.
TTGTATTTGTTTTATTGAATTATACATTTTTTCTATTTGTTCATATGTTCTGTAAAACTAAATATGTTTTAGAGTTTAAAGATGTTTCTAGTAGAATCACCTGGGTTAGAGATATTCAGGGTTATAATTTTTCTTCTTTGGTTATTGATACCACTTGGCTCCAAACAAAAGACAAGAGCTGCATTATGGACCTGAGGTCATAAAGAGTTGTCAAGAAATTCAACTCACACTTTCATTGATTCTGAGTGAAAGATATTATGAATCCAACTTTCTTCTTTTGTTAAAACAAAAGTAGTGGTCTCCTGACCACTCCTGAGTCAACTCAACCAATAAAATCTTGATGTCACAAAGGTCTATGCTAAATTACATGAAGCTCAAGAAAGTTGAGTCCAGAAGAAAAGGAAATTGCTCTGTGTTCAACATGAGCCAAGCACTGTGATAGATGTTTTCGGTTTAGTTTTTTATATAGCCCAGTCATGAGAAGTAGGGATTATTGTTTCCACCTTGCAAAATGCAAAGTATCATCTCAGAGGTAAAGAAACTTGTCCAAGATAACTTAATTAACAAATGGCAGAGATGAACTATAAACACCAGTCTGCTGATATCAGTCTCTTATTCTCTCCCCTAAACATCCTCTTCTGTAAATATATGATTATCAAGCAAATCACCTTTTAAGTTACTGATTGAGGGTTTAGGAAGCCAGGAGGACCCTGCATGAGGCAGAAAAGGTTGACAGAAAAGACAAGGTGATGGTTCTCTTTCTGCTTTCTCCTTTCCTGGGCCACCACTTCCTTGTTTCTCTAATTTGTGAACAAATCAGATGCTTCTTTGGGATGATTGTGTGAGGGTCTGCGGTGGTCATTTCTATATTACATTATCTAATTACCATTACAGTGCTAATTAACTCTTCATATTTTATCTTCCCTCCCCTGTGAGATTGGTAGCACCTGAGGACTTAAGCTCAAATCTCTAGAATCCAAATTTTATGTTCCCTCTTTTGGAGTAAATGCCAATGAAGGGCTAGGGTCTATTTAAAAGGACTGAATTCTTTGGACATAATTGGGATCATTTTGTGGCCGTAGGATATAGGTACAATACTACTTTACATTCATACTATATCTCTGTAACTTTTTTTTTAAATTAAATTCTTTTATTGATACATTGTAGGTATACAACACAATTACATTTCTCATTGGGAATTGTACCTTTACATAATGTATCTTGGTTCTTATTTTTTCCCCATTCCTAGCCCTCCCTTCACCCCCTCCACCCTTCCCTATTTAAAAAGACTTTATTTCCATTTTTTCCATTTCTCATCATTTTTCCTTTCCTTTCTTTCCTTTCCCCTGCCCCTCCCACTACCCCTACCACTTTGGACCTTTTCTTCCTATTTTACATTATCAATTATTCATTCTAATCATTGGTCCATTTTAGGTATACAATATAATGACATTCATCATTGGAAATTTGCACCTTTACATAGTCTCTCTTGGTTCTTATTTTTCACCCTTGCCCAGCCCTCCCTTCAACCCCTCCATTCCTCCCTATTTACAAAGATTTTGTTCCTATTTTCCATTTTCTCATATTAATCCCATTCCCTTCTATCCTTTCCCCTAGCCCTCCAACTTCCTTCCCCTTTGCCCCTTTTTCTTCCTATTTCACATTACCTATTATACATTTTAGTCCTTATTTACACTTTCAGTTTCTCACACCAAAGAAACTATTTGGAATTTATTCATGTGTGTCCTATTTATTTCACTTAAGAGTATCGCCTCAATGTGCATCCACTTAGCTATAAATGTCTCTAATTTCTCATTTTTGATGGCTGAATAGTACTCCATTTTATAAAAAAACCACATTTTCTTTATCCAGTCTCCAGTTGATGGGCATTTGGGCTGTTTCCAAGTTTTAGCTATTACAAACTGTGCTGCTATGAACATGAGGGCACATATACCACTGTGGTATGATTCTTTTAATTCTTTGGGGAAGATGCCCAGCAGTGGAATAGTGGGGTCAAATGAGACTTCCAGTCCTAGTTCTTTGAGGCATCTCCATACTGATTTCCACAGTGATTGCACCAGTCTACACTCCCAACAGTAGTGGAGCAGGGTTCCTCTTTCCCCACAGCCCCGCCAGCATTTGTTACTGGTTGATTTCATGATAGCAGCCATTCTTTCTGGAGTGAAGTAGAATCTCAGCATTGTTTTCATTTGCATCTCTTGAATGACCAGTGATGTTGAACATTTTTTCATGTATTTATTTCCTATTTCTACTTCACTGTCTGAGAAATGTCTGTTCATTTCAGATGCCCATTTTTGGATTGGGTCTTCAAATTTGGGAGGCATGATCTTTTTAAGTTCTTTATAGATTCGAGATAGTAGACCTTTGTCTGAGGAAGAGCAGGTGAAGATTTTTTCCCACATTGTGGGTTGTCTCTTCACACTGCTGGTGGTTTCTCTTGCTGTGCAGAAGCCTTTTAATAAGAAGAGATCCCACCTGTTGATTGTTTGTGCTAGTTCATGGGCAACTGAAGTTTTGTTCATAAAATCTTTTCCTACACCAATGTCTTCAAGGGCTCCACCTAACCTCTGTTCCAACTAGTTCAGAGTTTCTATTTTAATATTTCGATCTTTAATCCATTTCAATTTTAGTTTAGTGCATGGTGAGAGATACAGGTCTAGTTTTAGTCTTTGGCAAGTTGAAGCCCATTTTTTCCAGCACCATTTATTAAAGAGGCTATCTTTCCTCCAGTGAGGGTGTTTGGCTCTTTTGTTGAAGATGAGATGGCTGAGTGTGTCTGGCGTTGTTTCTGCATCTTCTAATCTGTTCCACTGGTCCTCAAGTCTCTTTCTTTGCCAGTACCATGCTGTTTTTATCACAGTAGCTTTGTAGTGTAATTCCAGGTTGGGGATTGTGATACCCCCTGCCATGTCTCTGTTACCTAGAATTGCTTTTGCTATTCTGGGTCTCTTCTTGTTCCAAATGAATTTTTGGATTGTTTTCTGGAGGTCTATGAAGTATGCTGCTGGGATCTCAATTGGAATTGCCTTAAATCTATATAGCAGTTTTGGAAGTATGGCCATTTTCACTATATTAATCCTTCCTACCCAGGAGCAGGGAATGTCTGTCCTTTTTCTGGTATCATCTTCAATCTCTCTTTTCAGAGTGCCATAGTTTTCAGAGAAGAGGTCTTTGATTTCTTTCGTTAGGATGATTCCTAGGTATTTCAGTTTTTTGGATGCTATTGTGAAAGGAATTGTTTGCCCTATTTCTCTCTCAGTGACTCTGTCATTGGTATAGAGGAAAGCTATTGATTTTTGTGTGTTGACCTTTTATCCAGCTACTTGACTGAATTTGGTTATTAAGTCTAGAAAACTTTTGGTGGAATTCTTGGGGTCTTCTATATAGAGTATCATGTCATCTGCAAATAATGACAATTTGACTTCTTCATTACCTATCTTTATTCCTTTTATTTCTTTCTCTTGTCTAATTGCCATGGCTAATGTTTCCAGAACTATATTGAACAAGAGTGGTGATAGTGGACATCCTTGTCTTGTTCCTGATTTTAGTGTGAAGGATTTCAGTTTTTGACCATTTAATATGATATTGGCTGTTGGTTTTTCATAGATGGCTTCTATCAGTTTGAGGTAGAGACCATCTATTCCAATTTTTTGTAGGGTTTTTATCATAAATGCATGTTGGATTTTGTCAAATGCTTTTTCTGCATCTATGGAGATAATCATATGGTTTTTGTCCTTGGCTCTATTGATGTAGTGTATTACATTGATTTATTTGCATATATTGAACCATCCCTGCATCCCTGGGATGAATCCCACTTGATCAGGGTGTATGATCTTCTTGATGATCTTCTGCATTCTGTTTGCCATTATCTTATTAAGGATTTTTGCATCTATGTTCATTAGTGAGATGGCCTATAGTTCTGTTTTTCAGTTGGGCCTTTCTCTGCTTTGGAGATCAAGGTGATGCTTGCTTCCAGGAATGAATTTGGGAGTATTGATTCTCTTTCAATTTCATTGAAGAGTTTAAACAGTAGTGGCAGTAGTTCCTCTCTAAATGTCTTGTAGAATTCAGCAGTGAAGCCATCAGGGCCCAGGCTTTTCTTAGTTCATAAGTGTTTAATTACATTTTCAATTTCATTGGTTGATATTGGGTTGTTCAGAATTTTTAGGTCTTCTTCGTTCAACTTTGATAATTCATATGTATCTAGGAATCTGTCCATTTCTTCTGTGTTGTCCATCTTATCGGTGTATAGGTTCTGGAAGTAGGTATTGATGATCCTCTGGATTTCTGCTGGGTCTGTTGTAATTTCATCCTTTTCATTCCTAATTGCATGAATTTGGGCCTTTTCTTTCCTTTTTCTGACAAGTTTGGCTAAAGGTTTGTCAATTTTGTTGATTCTTTCGAAGAACCAAGTCTTGGCTTCATTGATTTTTTTGTATTGTTCTCTTAGTCTCCATTGCATTGATTTTTCCTTTGATCTTTATAATTTCCTCCCTTGTATGAGCTTTGGGGTTGTCCTGCTCTTCTTTTTGTAGAAGCCTGAGGTGCAGCATCAGGTTGTTTAATTGGGCTCATTTTGTTTTCCTAATATGCATATTCACTGCTATGAATTTCCCTCATAAGACTGCTTTCATTGTGTCCCATAGATTTCGATATGTTGTATTGTCATTTTCATTTAATTGAAGGAACTGTCTGATTTCTTCTTTAATTTCCTCTGTGACCCATTGGTTATTCAGGAGTGTGTTGTTCAATTTCCATGTGTTTATGAAATATTTCCAGTTTCTTTTGCTATGGATCTCCAATTTCATCACACTATTGTCTGATAATATGCAGGGGATAACTTCAATTCCTTTGCACTTACTTAAACATGTTCTAAGTGTGAGTATGTGGTCTATTTTGGAGAATGACCCATGTGCAGCTGAGAAGAATGCGTATTCTGATTTTGTGGGGTGGAAGACTCTGTAAACATCTGTTAAGTTCATTTGTTCAAGAGTTCAATTGAGTTCTAGTATTTCATTACTTATTTTTAGTCTAGTTGATCTATCTATTTGTGACAGTGGGGTGTTGAGGTCCCCCACTACAATTGTATTAGTGCATCTATGACATTTCATGTCCATTAGAATTTGTTTTATATAGTTGGGTGCACTAGTGTTTGGTGCATAGATATTTATGTTTGTCATCTCTTCCTCTTGGATTGTTCCCTTTAGAAGGATGCAGTGTCCTTCTTCATCTCTCTTAATCAGTGTTGGTTTGAAATCTACTTGATCTGCAAAGAGGATAGCTACTCCTGCTTTTTTTTGGGTTCCTGTTGCATGGAGTATTGTTTTCCACCCTTTAACTTTCAGTCTATGAGTTTCATTTTGAATTAAGTGTGTTTCTAGTATGCAGCATCTTGTTGGATTTTGCTTCTTGACCCATTCTGCCAGTCTCTTTTGATTGGTGAATTGAAACCATTAACGTTGATGGTTATAACTGAAACATATTGACTTATCATTGTCATGACTTTTTCTTTTTGTTGGGTTCTCCCCCTTTTCATTTAATTTCTTGTCATACCAGATGGGTTCATTCTGCTTTGCTTCTTGGGGTTGTGATCCTCAATGTCTTTTCCTAGGATATTGTGTAAAATTCTTTGGAGTGCTGGTTTGGTGTTCACAAATTTCCTAAGGTGCTGTTTGTCATGAAAGTATCTTATTTCTCCATCCATTTTGAAAGATAGTTTTGCAGGGTACATCAATCTGGGTTGGAGGCTGTTTTCTTTTAGGGCTTGGAATATGTCACTCCAAGCTCTTCTTGCCTTGATGGTTTGTGTTGAGAAGTCTGCTGTGATTCTGATGGGCTTTCCTTTGTATGTGATTTGTTTCTTTTCTCTAACTGCTTGGAGAACTTTGTTCTTCTGTTGAGTTTCTGGAATCTTAACAATTATATGCCTATGTGTAGCTTTTTTTGATCAAGGCTATTTGGAGTCCTATATGCCTCACTTATCTGTATGTCAAGTTCTTTTCCCCTGCTTGGGATGTTTTCTGCCATTATTTCTGTGAAGAGATTTTTTTATGTCATCTCCACTCTCTCCTGTTTCTTCATTGAACCCAATCAGTCTTACGTTATTCTTCTTTGCATCATGTAGCAGCTGCTGGATTGATTTCTCATGTTCCCTTATAATTTTGAAGCAATTTTTCTTTTCCTGGTCACTAATTGCAATCTTATCTTTTGTATCTGAAATTCTGTCCTCACATTGGCTCATTCTGCCCTGTAGACGTTCAATGGAGTTTTTCATGTCCTTGAAATCTATTTGCATCTGTTTTATGGATTCTATTTGTTTCTTATGTTGGGATTCCATCATTTTCCTGGGCTCCTCTCTAGATTTATTAATCATGTCTTGCACTAGGAGCACAATTTCTCCTGTTATCTGAGAAATTATTTCTGATTTCATTTTTTCCAGATCCCCTTTTGTTGCCAGTTCAGTGGGTCCAAGTGGTTGAGTATCAGAGTGTTCCATCTAATTTCCCTTTGGGGTTGCTGTAGGTGATCTGGAAGTCTGGTTTTGAGACTTATTTATGTGTTTTCTCATTTCGACTAGGGCAGGGGGCTGTTGGCACCTGTACAGATTACCTCCTCTGAGCTGGGAGAGGTGGGACAGGGGCCGGGAGCAGCAGTAGGGATGGTGACCCAAAAGCCCTTTCCTGTGGGCTGGGAGCAGCCAGAGGGATGGTGGCTGGGAAGCCCCTTCCTCTGGACCCGGAGCAGTGGGATGGCAGCTCAGAAGCCCCTACCTCTGGGCTGGGAGCAGTGGGAGGGATGGTGTCCTGGAAGCCCCTTCCTCTGGGGCAGGAGCAGCGGGACAGAAGGTGGCCCAAAAGGCCTTTCCTCTGGGCTGGGAGCAGAGGGAGGGATGGTGACCGGGAAGCCCCTTCCTCTGGACCAGGAGCAGTGGCACGGTGGCTCAGAAGCCCCTACCTCTGGGCCGGGAGCAGCAGGACTCAGTACCTTGATCTGGTGGTCTGGTGTCCTCTGCGTCTTTGTAGTGTGGAACCAGGTGGCTGCCTGTCTGCAGTGTTGTGATTCGGTGTCTTCTGTGCAACTCAGGACCTTGGTAGGGCGTGCACAGACCTGCCTGTCTGCAGCGGGCTGATTCGGCATGTTCTGTGCCACTTGGGACCTCGGTAGGGCGTGGGCAGACCTGCCTGTCTACAGCAGGCTGATTCGGCGTCTCTGTAACTTTTGATGTGGAGAACCCTTGGCTTTAGCCTTGACTTTGCCTCTCTTCTATATGTGATCTTGGGCAAGTCACTTTTCTTCAAGGGGCCTCAGTTTCTGGATGGGTAAGTGATGGAGTTGGTGTTCACAGTCTAAAAACTTCATTCTAGTAGCAACATTGTATTTTTACTGCCCAGTTGATCATCTAAGGGCATGCAAAAGTGGGGAGTTAGGAGGGAACCCCCTTGTAACTCATAAGGGTTGCCTTGTCTAAACAGAATTTAAGAACAGTAGTACAACTAACTAAAGGCCTCCTTCTTTCCCAAGTCTAAACAATGTTGGTGATAAAAACTTACTCCCATTGTGGCTGGGGCACAGAGTGTCTCTCCTGCCCCTTTGAGCAGGTTGCTGCCTGTCCACAAGGCCCACTGCTGCTGCAGGCAGAGACATTGTTCCGGCCTCTCTTACACATGGGTGGGTGAGAAACAGGAAGCAGGCAAGTGTTAGAACCCATGTCATGCAGACATAGCCAAGGACTGGCTTTGGCTCCTGATTCTTATTCCTGGGGTCTCTCTTCCAAGTCTTGTCCTTGTGAGCTGGTCATTCCTCCCAACAACGGACCTTGCCAGGCCAGAACAGAAAGGAAAATCCTCTGGCCCACAGGACAGCATTTCTTGGCTCTTCAACAGGAAAGTCTAGTAGCATGAACTGGTTTTATAATTTTTAAAAGGCACTTGAGAACAGTTCCAGCTCTCTTGATCCCATCAGTTAGACAACATCAGATAGGGCCCTAGGCTTTTGGAGACAAAATAAAAGGGCTCAAATTCCAAACATGGTGTATATTATCCACCCTACAACTGTGGACAACCTCTGTATAATGAGGATGATATTACTCTGGTAAAACTGTTGTTGGAAAGAGTGAGTGGTTAGGTAATTTTCATTCAATCTCTGGTTCACTTCCTGGCCCAGACAAATGCTAGTGTTTAGTTTCTGATGCCCTGGTGAAAATTAACAGCCAGCAACTTCCAAGTATTGAAGCAAACAGAGGGTGAAGGTTCCTCCTTGCCCCGGGGTTCAGAGGTTGGTAGAGTTTTGGAGGGCCTGGGCCTTGGGGGTTCTGAGCCTCCATAATTTAGCCCACGTGGGCAGCTGGCTGTGTGCTGCATTCTGTGCGGAGGCTGCGGGAAGCGCAAGCAAGGAGCACAGCGCAAGAGGCCAGCCACAATTTAGGCTGCAGCCTGGAATTTCCTGGTTTCAGGGGGGTGGTCCTGGAGTCTGAACTTTCCTTGGTGCTGGTCCTGCTATTGCTGCCAGAACCAGGCGGTAGACGGGAGTTATTTCCACCAGACCGCCCAGGGTGCGGCGGGAGCTCTCTGCCTGGGCCCTGCAGCTCCAAGCTGGCCAGGGCCTTCTGGGGCAGCTCCAGCTCCTCCTCCCTGTGCAGACCATGTGGGCTCAGATGATCCCATGCTCAGCCAGGCCGGATGGATTGTTTGTCTCTGCCTGGGGAGAAGAGTCAGGCCTCATACCTCCAATAAAAGGTTAACTGTCCTGGCCCTGGGTGCTGAAAGCGAGCTGTAGAAATTGTGACTTTCTTGAACCTCCACTGGTGCCTGAATGGCAAGGCCTCCTGGCTCCTGAATGATTTATGATCCCAAGTTAAAAAAAAAAAAGACTTCACATCAGCCTAATAGAAGCAAACAAAAAAAGATACGTTCCATTTGAAGAAAATAGTGGATAGCTTATAAAGGTAGAGGAGCTCCACTGCCAGGTTTTGAGGACAGAAACCAGGTGAACCTGGGCAGTAGAGCTCATGGAAAATAGAAAAGAATGCCTCCAGAAACACTCAGTTCTGTGATGTATGACCTTGGCTAGCTGGGTAAAGAGTCAAATAGGATCCAATTGGTCAGAGTAAAGAAGGAGCCTTGATTGACAGAGCCCTCAATTTTGCATCTTGTAAAATTGATCTCATTAATTTTTCTGATGAGCATCTCAGAACTGACTCACAGTAGTCAAACTCATACATAATAGATGTATAAAGCAGATACCTGTGAATCAGCTGACAGAGTTATCTCTACCTTTGGTGTGAAATGAATGTGTCTGCTTATTATCAAGAAAACTGAGTTGATCATTGAAAAGATCTTCAGTAAATGGTGGTGAGTGATCTTTAGGGGGGGAATTACGCATTCTTGGAAAGAATTGTGACCTTCTTGCTTCTTTATTCCATTTTGTCTAAGCACCATTCATAAGGGATAGACACAAGGTACCAGTTGGATGTGTGAATCCCTACGCTGGAGCTCTCACTCAGAATACCTTAATGGAACTCACAGTTAAATTGTAGCTCTGGCTCTTCCCATAGCTGGAACTTCTCTTCTTTGACGGTTATTCTTTCCACAGCCCATGCTGTGCCTGGCGACATCTGTGTGGTTGTTGGAACTTCCAAGGAAGGCTGTAGAATTTTTTGTAGCAAACATCTTGTTGATAGTGCAAGAAAAGTCTATCATTGATACAATGTTTCACTGAGTTATAAATCACACCCTTCACCCCATCTCCTGTCAAAACAAAATAAAAACAAAGTGAAATATCCCTTATCAGACCTCCTTTCAGAGAACATGTCAGATGTAACAATTAAGAACCGGTGTTCTTCAAGAAGCTTAACAGACACTGCGCTGGGCTTACATGCAAATTTTGAAATGCTGCTTGGTGGTGTGAACCAGTTGGCTCCTTCTACACAACAGCCTGCAGGATTCTGCTTATTCAGACGGAGATTGCTTTAAGAATCGCAAGACTATTAAAGACACATTGATACTATGTAAAAGAGACATTTGTGCAGGTTGCTGAGTTACACGGGAAACAGGAGGCCTTAGGCTGTGTCTGGTTCTGTGTGATCCCAGCAGGGTAGATATTTCCAAATATAGACAAATTGTGTGACACTTTAAATTACAGTGAATTAAGTAACTGCCCCCCTTCCCAATAAACCAGAGTTCAGGCTTCCAGCAGTCTCAGACATCTGGAACAGTGCCCAGGTAAATCATTCAGTAGACAGAGACAGTTGGGTGGCTACAGATGGTACCACATCGATGGATGAAGTGGCCATAGTTCAGTAGTCTGGACAGTTACCTCTATGGGGTGGCATCTCTGTACAGAATGAGGAAGTGGGAGGAAGCTGGGGAAGGCGAGTTTAAGAACAATGTAGAAGTTAATTGTGTCTAAGTGGCAAACTTCTTCTCTCTAGGGAATTGTCACAAGCAGTGAACCTGGGCAAGACAGTGGTGGTTGCTCCCAGTTCTGGATGTTTTACCTTTGGCCCTGTTTCACAGGTCTCAATGCTGTCCCACTGTGTTGTCTGAGGCCCCGGGCTGACAGTCACTCACAATCCTAAAGTCACCAGTTCATAGAGCTCTTTTTTTTTTTTTTAAGTACAGGAGATTGAACCCAGGGCCTTCTCATTGAGCTACATCCCCAACCCTATTTTATTTTTAATTTTGAGACAAAGTCTTGTTAAGTCACTAAGTTGCTTAGGCTGGACTCACAAATCCTCCTGCCTCAGCCTCTCAGATCTGAGATTACAAGCATGCACCATTGCACATGGCTAGGGCTTCGTTGTGCTGTGATGTAGAAAGGTGAGGAATAAGCTGAGGACCCCACTCTAATGCCTTACACTGAGGGGACACATGCCAACCCTGATTAGTCATCTGGGGATTCTACAGGCAAATTTGACCCGAAATCCTATGGGAAAGCACACTATCCCAACTCTGCATGTATGTGGTGCAGGAGACTAACCGCTGTGGAGGAATCATTGGAAGATGAGAAACCCACGATTACTCAAGTGCAAAGAAACACAGGGCATGATGCAAATGTTCATAGAGGTAAGCCTTTTGGGGAGGAGGCAAGGATGTGTGTTGTTACCTTCACTACTTGATACTGGGAGGATGATACCCAGAGATGCCTGTGTGTGTGTGTGTGTGTGTGTGTGTGTGTGTGTGTGTGTATGTGTGCGTGGTACTGAGGGTTTAACCCAGAGCCTTTACACTGAGCTACACCCCTAGCACTTTTTAATTTTTTATTTTGAGATGCAATCTTGCTAAGCTGCCTAGGCTGGGTGTGAATTTGTGATCCTCCTGCCTGAGCCTATAGAGAGCTGGGATTATAGGTGGGCCACAGTGAACACATCTAGGTTGAATTTTTCGCTTTTCATCCCACAGCTAGGTCACTCATGAAATTCATTTGCTTTTTGCCTTCCTGTTTTCCCAACGTACTCAGCACCCGGCACCCAAAGCAATGAGTAAGGAACACAGTGGGTAGGGGGTGGGGTGGGGTGGGGGAGGGGGAAGGAGGGGTGAGGGGTGCACTGTACTCAGCGGATGCTGCCCCCTCTCAGTCTCTGGCGGTATAGAGCGCCCACCCCGCCATTTAATTCCAGTTTTATTTCCAAGCAGTTTCTGTGGGTTAATGAAGATGTAAGCTCCCAGGCTCAGCCACACTATGTAAAAGAACTACTTATTGCCTGTTCCATCTCACTGACTTTTATGGTGATACTTAAACCAAAATGGTGAACTATTACACTTCATAGCCTGCAAATAAAAGCAGGGTGTTAAAAAGTAGGGGCCGTAACCCCTGATTGTGGCAAAATGACTTGTAATCTTTGTTCAGCTCCCCAGGGCCAGGGCGCGGGGCGTCGGTCAGCCCCACCCAATGAATCCGGGGCCTCAAGGGGGCGCCTGGCCGAACCTCAGTGTGAGTTTAAAGCAGGCAAGTTAGACCTGGGGAAGGGCGGTCAAGGAGCGAGGCCAGGCCCCTCTCCCACGTGGCTGGAGTGGAACGCTGTCCCCCACGCCTCCTTGGGGGCCTCTGCCCTGAGCCCAAGCTCCTCATCCTTCATGCTGGCCCTTGGCTGGTGGAGGGGAAAGCTACTTAGATACAGCCACAGCCCCAGTCTATGCATCAGGCTGAATGCAGCCCATGCTTCTTTCTAAGGATTTTATTATCTTACATTTCATTTATTTGGCTTTCCTTATGTAAGAATTATATGGACCCATAGCATAAAGTCAAACATTTGTCTTAGCTTGGGTTCTGCCCTAAGCAGATGCTGAGTTAAGGATTCAGAGGCATGCACTGACTTGGGAGCTAACTCCAGAACACAAGGGAGTGAGACAGTGACCAGGCACCAGTGGTGGGGATGGGTGGTGGGCAGGGCCCTGCTGGGGCAGCATGCCCTCAGGCCCCAGATCCTAAAGAACTGTGAGGAAGAACCCGCCAGGGCCTGCCTAAGGGAGCCTCAAAGTAGTATCCACGACCACTTTCCTCATGGTGGAAGTTTGTGGACAGGCGTGACCTGCCCCAGGCCAGCAGAATGGGGGGAGGAGCGCAAGCTTGTTGCCAGAAGCCAAAACCATATATACAGAGTCACACATGTGGGCACTGATCATAACGCTGTAGGGAAATTTCATATATGCTAAGGGAACATGGGCAGGGAAGGGACAGCGACTCCTCCGGCTCTAAATGGTAAAGTGAAAAAATAAAAAAGAAGGACTGAAGGAAGGAAGGGAAGTAGAAAGGGAGGGAGGAAAGAGGGAAGGAAATGGGTTTTTTCTGTCAAATAAACTAAACCCAAATCCCATTTCCAGATGATTACTCCTTGCAACAGTTTCTGACGTATCCTTTTGTGGAAATGTACTTTCTCTCTCTCTCTCTCTCTCTCTTTTCAAAGTGTAACTTAGTTTTCAAAAAATTACATAAGCAGGAACCTCATTCTATGTGTGGTTTTCCTTACACAGGATATACCATATTTGTTTTATGGTCTAGTTTAATAAACTAGGGTAGCAATAATCAAAAATTAGTGACAATGTAAAATTATAATTTATGAAAGATATAATACAGTATAAATTAACAAACTTATCTTTACAGATTTTTTTTCCAGCACACCAGTGCAGAGCTGGGTTGCTGCTTTCAGCTAAGTTCGGTTGTCCTCATCCATTTGACCCCAATATGGATCTGACCTAAGCCAAATCACAAAATCCTCTGCTTACTCCTCTGCAGAATCCCGGTACACAGATTACCTACCCAAAAGGTTTGGGAAAGGACCAAATTAAGTCATTTGGGGGAAAAGCTCCTGTGTCAGAAATGCTCAATAAATATTTCCTGTTAATATTTTATTCCCCAAATGAGCAAAATCCTTTGTCAGATCCTGGGTCTTAAAGAAAATAGTAAGGGGAATCAGGCTTCATAAGCACATAAGCTGTGTATGATCCTTAAAACATACTTGACTGTCTGCACTTTACATTAGCTGCCTACCGTGTGCCCAGAGCAGTAGCAGGTGCTTCGTGTGCTGGCCTTAGTTCACGTGGAAGTAGATGGCTGTCTCCAGTGCCTTCAGATCTAGGGTCCAGCTCCTATCCTCTTGTAGCTGAACTGGACCTGCCAATCTTCTTGACCAACAGAATGCAGCAGAAACAGAATCCTGAGGCTTTCAAGGGTGTGTTGTTAGAAACCTTAACACTTCTACTTGGAACTTCACTCTGGAGGAAGCCAAATGTCACGTGAGGATTCTAAGGATCCTAGGCCCAGAACACAGCAAAGGAGCCATGCTAGCCCCGTGCAGTGGCTGCTTGGACAGAGAGATGTCCCGACCTACTGGGACCCCATCATTTACTCCCCCGCCCCGCCCCCAGACTCACCTCTGACCAGCCATCAGCAGACTTTCCAGTCAAGAAATCCACAAATAACTCCAGCCCTACCAGCACTTCACTGCAACTCACAGAAGTCCTAAGCAAGAGCTACTCAGAGGAGCTCAAAGTGTAGAATTAGGAGAGATAATACCATTTAGAGCAGTTTGGCACAAAACAAAAGATCACTGGCATGGAGATCCAGATCAAAGTATAAGGAAGAGAAGCCAACCTCTATTTTCCTCATCCTCTTGTTCATTTTTTCATCTTATTTCTTTCACAATTAGGCAACAAATTTTGTTTCTGGTTCTTGCAACCCAGAAAATATTCATCTTCAGTAATGTCAATTAGTGCTTTCACAGAGTAATCAGGTGTTGCCCCATAGGTTAATTCAATTGCAATTTTTGACTTAGAAGAATTTTTTGCAGGTTAAGCAACTATTCAACATCTCTTTCATTGCAGAATCTGTCGCATGAAATATAGAAAGAACTTTGCAAGATGTAAATATGAAAATTTATTATTAATGCATTGATATTGTTTTTAGGAACAAAAACTTTTACAACAAAGGATATATCTTCAAACATTCATTTAAAAGACTGTCTCTATAAACTCTTTTATTCACCTAGAAGGTACTTTGTTCCTCATTTTTAAAATGCCAGCTTAACTTTTTAAAAATAGTACATGTTAGTTGTACAAGAGTGAGTTTCATCTGGCGTATTTGTTAATGCGTGTAACACATGCTGATATTTTTCATCATTACCACTCTCACTCTTCCCTCTCCATGCCCCTCATTCGCTTCTTCTTCCCTCTGTCTCTCTTCTATTTTCATGCCTTCTTTCTTTCAGATTTTATACATGAGATAAAACTTGATATTTGACTTCCTGAGTCTTGCTTATTTTGCTTAACATGATGCCCTCCAGTTCTATCTGTTTATCTGTAAATGACATGATTTAATTCTTTTTATGGCTGAATAATACTCCATTGTGTATAAATACCACATTTTCTTTATCCATTCATCAGCTGACAGGCACCTAGGCTGTTTCCCTAGCTTAGCTATCGTGAATCGACCACAAAAACATGGGTACATTGATATCTCTACAGTATCTGGCTTTAATTCTTTAGAGAATATACCCAGGAGTGCCATCTTAATCTGGAAGTGAAAGATTGTATTTATCATCATCATCATCATCATCATCATCATCAATTGTTGTTGTTGTTATTATATTATCTTCTAAGGTGCCATGTCTACTGAAAGACACTCCTATGGAAGAATAATATGTTCAGTAAATTTGTCACTTTGTAAAAGAAAAAATGGATAATTTAAAATCTAGAAGCCTTTCAAAGTTCTTTGCTATATTATAAAAATATTTTATAGTCACTTTATCACCTTAGAAAGGTAACCATTCTTTTTCTAGTTGAAAGATCTTTTCTCTTATGAAATTAAACATATTGATAACAACCTGTACACACTTTTGTGCAATCATGGCTTCAGTACTTTTTTCTTTTAACTACACTTGATCTTAGCCAAAAGGCCGAGAAGTGATTTTTTTCTTTTAACTACAGACAAGATGTTGTAGTTATGAATTTTATGTCTTGGGATAACTTTATAATTTCAGTTGGAATTTTTAACTAAATTTCATTTAATCAGCAACTCCATCAATAGATTCACTTGTCATTGTTGCAAAAAATACTTATTTCATACTAAAATCATTTATTGCTAAAATATTTTTTCTCCATTGCATATATTCTGTAGTGTAAAAAAAAGTTCTTTCTATAGCTCATGACAAATTCCATAAGGAAAGAGATGTTAGGGGCATCTGTACTTTCACCAAACTGGATAGCAAACCTCACACACCAAGTAATCTCTTTTTAATGCTCGACTTTTCAACTCTTCAGCAAAGTTCTCTCTGTATCTTCCAACAGAATGTGCTGACAAAGGAATACATTTGTATTTGTTCCCACATTGTTTTCTCTGCATTTTTTTCAGTTTTTTCTTATGGCAGGAAGATTGACTATTTCCCCAGTGACATTTTTATGACTCTGTTAATAAGCAGAAAAACTCAAAGTAGGCATCCAAACATTTAACAATAAGCTTAGTGAAATTTTGTCAGGTACTTCATAGAATATTATGTGACTTTAAAAATAGCTGAAAAAATATAGTCATATTCTGGTTGCTTCCTTCTCAAAAGTCTTGAAAATTGTGCCTAATAGTGCAGATTTCATTGGCTACTTTCTTGGTGACAGATTAAAAAAGAGCAACACATAGTTTGGGGAGGCCAGAAAGGAGGTGCTTATAGTGAGACTGGAGCTTTTAGGATTAATGCTGGGCAGGCATAGTTAAGGGTCTTAGCACAATAGTCTGTAACAAGATAGTATCGTTATGTAAGTCAAACTTCACAAGAACTAATGCGATTTGTAAGAAGGCATTTTTAACTTAAAAAATAGATAACAGTAACATGAATCATCTCTCACTTTAAGATTATAAGAAAGCAACCAAATAGGCTAAGGGTATTAGTTTCCTTGTTGAGGTCTCTTCAGAGAATGATGAACCAGGACCAGCTGCAAACTACACTGAAAAAGGTTTTAAAATTTTGTTTCCCTGCGTACTACCCACACCTTTGGGAGTCGTTCTTTCATGCATCTCATTTTTGTTTTTTCTAAATTCTCAGTTAACACTGAATGCTAAAGGCCATTTAACCCACAATGTGTTGCCCTGTCTTGCCTCCCTGCTCCATGGTCACTTTGCTGGTCTCCCTTCTGTCAGTGTCTACCCTGCAGTGCTTCAGCTGGAAGAGAATACTCTCTTCCTCTGACCCTCAAAGTAGGATCCAAGAAGGAGAGGGAAGAAGGTTGAAGGGGTGTGAGGCTAGTGTACAACAATGCCAAGGTTCACTGAGCAGAGCAAGAGGCTGGGGGCGTCTGGGGTTGTTTCATTTTCCTTTGCCTTACAATAAACAACACGTGCACAAAAAGGTCATAACCTTCATCCTTCTCAGAAATCAAACTGTGCAGATGATATGAGACCATGGAGGGCATCAGCCTTGGGTATGAGAGACAAGTCAAAAAATGCCTGAAAAAGATACGTGACCAATGAATGGAACCAAAATTCATTATCTCCCACCTCTCTCTGTCCCTCTCCCCCTATAAGAAACACGGAAAAAAAGAATCATAATGGCCAGAAGAGTGGGAAGGGTATGGAGGGCTCCCAAAGCAATGTAGGTTGATAATGTGAGTTATTTATCTGTCTAACTCCTTCTCTGACCCTCAGTTCTCTGCTGATAGAGATGCATTTTGCTCATCCTTCTACTTTTGGCACCCAGCAGTAACAGCTTAAAAATGTAGATTCCTCCCTCAAAAATTTCTTCACTTTCAAATTTTTCCATTTTTATATAGAAGTTCATAATATTATCTATATATTATCTTATCTTCTATGAATGAGAGAGAGGAGAGAGAGAGAGAGAGAGAGAGAGAGAGAGAGGGAAAGAAAGACGGCCCTATATGCATCCAGTTAGATTTGTCAAGCTTTCTCTTTCTTCCTCACTTGTCTTGGTTGCTTTGGTAAAATCCAGGTTACATGGGAACGTAGCTAATAGACAGAGAAATACACTTTCAATTCTGGACAATCCCAACCCCCCAACACAGAGTCACCTAATCCCATCTTCATATCCACTTTTTTTTTCCTACCTAATGCACACTTCATCTATTAGCTAGATCTACAGTTTTGGCAAGCTGGTTTCTTGTCTTGTTTCTGCTGCACATTCCCTCCCTTCCTTCCCCTCTCTCCCTTTCTATTCAGGTTAATTTATCTGATCATATGCAGTGTGCTGCAGCCATGTTAAGACACCAATTGAGTTTCCACTTGGAGGCTTGGAGGAAAGATTACCATTAAAACGTGACTTCCATCCACTCAGCTGAA
This sequence comes from Heterocephalus glaber, assembly GCF_053883595.1. Lineage (NCBI taxonomy): Eukaryota > Metazoa > Chordata > Mammalia > Rodentia > Bathyergidae > Heterocephalus > Heterocephalus glaber. The sequence goes on along the minus strand of NW_028258330.1, from coordinate 30,914,308 downwards.
ATTACTATTGATTGCCAAAGAAAAATATTTGTGCTGTGAAGCTGGGAGCTATGATGTTGAACCATATTAACATAATGTTAGCATAGCTACGGGTGTTTAGTAGCACGCAATCAGATTTGAAATGAACGTTGATTATAGATGGAGATTAATGTTCACATATTCATAGGAACACAATGAGAAGAGCAATTTCCTTTCTACTACAGATCAATGGTTTCCCCATTCAATTATACAGCTGTAATAATTGCATTATGCTGAAATATTTCTTAATGGCTAATTTCTTTCCTTTTGTGTGTGTGTGTGTATGAGATCTTTTGTCAGTGATAGCTTCTGCAGCCTGAGGACAGCATAAGATGTTTTAATCACTGGTGCCATTTTGCAAGCTTTGACCAAGCCAGTAATTTCCTCCTTTTCCCCTTTCTGTGCTATCCTCTCTTATTATCACCCAGAATCGCTTCCTGGATGATTGAAACATAGGGACTTGACTCAAGTCTTTTCTTCGCTTATTTAGAGAGTGGGGACAAAACTAGAAGCCTATGGCGCTATGCATTACTCAATCCTTTCTGCACATTTGCTGCATGTTCTTTAGAGGAAGAAAGAGATGAAGATCCATTAGCATTATACATAGGGTGACTCTCCACCAGGCTCTTGTGGAGCACATGTGTGCTGTCATCCCTTGTACCTGAGGGTGATTGGTTCCAGCCCCTTCCGTGGGTACCAAAATACACAGATGCTCAATTTCCTTATATAAAATGGGGCAGTACTTGCACATAATCTATGCACATTCTACTTTATACTTCAAATGATCTTTAGATTATTTATATTACCAAACACAATGTAAATAGTTGCTGTATAATACTGTTTAGGGAATGACGACAGGAAAAAACCTGTACATGTTCAGTACAGATGCATTTATTTTTTCAAATATTTTTGATCCATAATTGGTGAATCCATAGATGCAGAACTTGCAGATAGAGAGGCCAACTGTTCCTATTGATTTGGGGACCATTCACTGATTAAAAAGCAGAGACAGCACCTAGGGTCTTTTGCAATACTCTAAGCAGATCTCTGAGGCTTGATGAAACATTGATGTTTACATTGTAAATATACTATACATAAATATGAAGTTTAAATACAATTTTAAAACAAATTTATAGATACTATAAGGATAATATAAAATATGATGAAGATGGCGAGCTCATCTTTTTTCTAGAAATAATGATGTCCTCCTGCTTCTCTGGACACAATTCTGGCCCGCAGTCCGTTTTTTAGAAGAGCACTTTTTTACAGTCTAGTCATAATTCCCCTGACTCTTGCCTTCCTTGGCTGGCATGGGTGGGTGATAAGAAGGACAAGCTAATTCAAGAGAAGATGGGAAGTCCTGGAGAACTGATGCCCAGGTCTCAGTGAGGTGGTACAATCGTGTGAGGAATAAAGTGCTCTTTGCAGTTAGAAGGAAAGATGCCCATCCATCACTGTCTCTCTCCTTCTCACCTTTCATTCATTTTTATATCACTGTTTGCCACATCATACATTATATGCTTATTCTTTATTTTTTGTGTCCTTCTCTCCACCTCCACTAAAGTTTAAAGTCCTTTGGGGTTGGGGCTTTGTTTGTATCAATCAACTCTGCAAAATCAAGACTGAAATAGATATGCAAAGGCCCTGTGCTATGAGAGCACACGACAGGCAGCACACAAATCTGTGCTCTCTCAACTCTCAGTCCTTTCCTGTGGGTCCTCTGCTCTGACATGGCTGAAGCTGAGTCTCTTTCTCAATGTCAATGCAGTCAGTGGCTTCATATATTTGTCACAAGGGTCTTCTTTGGAGTTAGCACAATTGGGTCATGACGAAGTGCTGAAATGGGATTTGATCTCCCAGATCTGTTTTTTCTCAAATGATCAGTATGAGCAATGGAGGTCCCTCCCTTTGCCAGGGGCCAGGTCAGAAGTAGCTTGTATTTGGTTTTGTTCACAGAAACAGAGAGCAGATGGGGTTTTCCAGAACCATTTCCACATCTAAAGAAGAATGCTCCAGCATAGTCTTTCCTTTCTCCTTCCTCTGAAATGCCTGGCCTTGAGGGGACTTTGTTTTTCTGCACTGGGGATGGAATCAACGGTCTTTGTACCACTCTACATTCCTAGCCCTTTAAAATTTGCTTTTAATTTTGAGACAAAGTCTGGATAAATTTCTGAATTTCCTGGGCTGGGCTCAAATTTGCAACTCTCCTGCCTCAGCCGCCCAGAATGCTGGGATTGCACGTGTTCAGCACCACACTTGGTTGAGGGGACTATTTTGAGAGCAAAGTCCATTAGTTGAAATGGCAGAACAGAAAAATGGAAAGCACTTGGGTCTTTGATGAAGTGCTTAAGACTTTGAATTAACTAAACTTTGGGCCTCCCTGTCTCAGGGCTAGTTACTTTTCTTTTGGGGTTTTTTTCATACCTGTATCTAAAGTTGTCCCTAAAACTCACTTTGTCTGCTACTGACATCTGATAACAACCCAGCACATCACTGTTTTCTCTTACTCCCTTCTTGCCTCCCTTTCCTCCTTCCCCTCTCCCTCTCTGTCTCTCCCTTTCTCTCTTTCTTCCTCATTTGGGTGCATATTAGCACCACACTCGCGCCACCAATGTTGCTGGTGCCCCGATGTACGCACGTGGGGTCCCACACACAGTCCAGCCCTGATCCTGTGTAGGCTGAGACTCCAGCCAGCACATGTGTGCTTTTCAACACATTCCTATTCTAGGAGCTACAGAACTCATGACAGCCCTTTAAGTTACTCAAGTGGGCTGAGAAGCTGAAGGTTCAGCTCCACTGAGAATGAGAGGCAGTGACCCTCTCTTAGCCTAAGTTTGCTCATCTGGAGGATGAGGACAATAACATAGATCATGGCACTGAGCCAAACATGGAGCCAGAACTCAATAAATTCAGGTCCCTGAGGAACTCAAGCAGAAATATTCTCATCCTGCCTCCTGCTCCCTTCTTACTGCTCTTCTTTCCCGCCTTAGCCCCTTGGAATTGGATCAAATGAGTGTACAGTGGCTGTGACTCATCCCCAAATTCTTCTTTATTCATGTCAAAATGGGATTTAAGTATTCATAAATTAACAATTTGGTTGTGCCTATCAGTATCACCTAAAAGTAAAATCTTTCCAAAGGGGACCCAGCTTTTAGTGAGTGTGGAGAGAGAGAGCAATACAGTTCTGTGTCACTAAGGCACCAAACTTCCATATATTTGGTATGTGTTCTTAGGATTCCTTGCTAACAAGAATTATTTAGATGTTCTTCTTTGTGAAATATCCACCAAACAAGAGCTGATTTTCTGCAAAGGGTCATTGCCAGAAATGACTAAGCAAAAAGAGTGAGAAGATGAACAAGGAAAAACAGCAAATGACCAGGGTAAATACTGGAGATTAGCAAAATATATGTAATGATAAATTCCTCTTTATAAATCTAAATACCAAAAAAGAAATCTTCACAGTTTTCTCAGATTTGCTTGTTTGTCACACATGGTTGATTTATTCAAGAGAAGGACATAAACTGAATACAAACCAGCCTCGGTCCTTGCTGCTGCCTGCTGGATTTACATCTCAGGCCATGGATAGTGATTTCCAGGAACAAGCCTCCCTGGGATTACTTTCGTTGCAAACGCTCTTCTTTAAAAAGGGGGAAATAGCAATGTTTAAAAGTCTGACTGTGAGTTGGACAGTTTTGTTTGCTTTCATATCCTGCTGCTCCTCTATTTTTTGATCGTTGACAAGTTACTCAGACTTTATGAGTCATTTCCACATCTATAAATTAAAGGTACTACTTATTTCTACTTTCTTTCTACTCATCGTGAAAAGTCACTGACATGAACTACCTAGCTTAGGGTCTAACACATAGCAAACAAGAAATGATAACAACTGGTGCTCTGCATAATTATTTCTGCCTTACAAATGAGGAAACTGAGACACCTAAGAAGTCAAATAAACTTGTCTAAATTTCTATACCTAGTGAGAGGTGGAGACTGGATTTGAAACCTGGAAGAATGTTTCCAGAGTTCATGCTCCTAACTACAAGGCTTGTATTGCTTCTTCAATAAGGCATTAAAGTAAGAGAGATGGGCAATTTTTTAAAACCTGTATGTTTAAGATCAAATGCTTATTCATCTAAGTTAGCCAAAAGCTCAGGAGTGCATTGGTCTGGCATTTTAAGATTCTAACAATTCCATTTCATTCTGCTTGTCACTTTTATCCCACTGAGACTCCTTATAAGAATTTTCCCCAAATGCATTATTGTCCCCAAATCTTCATTTTAAACATATACAACTCTGTTTATTTGAAGCCAGGAGGGAGGTACAGAATTCAGTAAAATATATTCAGTTTCCCCAAACATTTGCACTCTCCCTATTGCTAATTCAAGTGACTGCTGGGCTGCCCTCAACTCCAGTGGCTTCACAGTGGCTCTGGACTGCTTAGCTCATGATGACTGAAGCCAGAGCTGCAGCAGAGACAGCCTTGCTCAGGGGGGCTATGCTCTCATTCTCCCATGGGTTCAGTCCAAGTGTACAAGTTCAAGCCAGTGGTCCAAGGAGCCAGTCCAAAACCCAAATTTACACATTATGTACACCAAAAAATGGAGCAGTGACTAAAGAAAACCAAGATACACAGCACAGGACAAAGGAGAAATGGAAGAGTGGCACCAGGGGGCATGGAAAAGACCTAAGGTAGTGGCAAGGTGGAGGCATGGAGAGGGCCTGCCCATTCGTGATGCACACACTGCATTTGTTCTTGTCCTGCACAACTTCACACTGTATTAGACCATTTTCTGTTGCTATAATGGAATACTTGAGGCTTAAATGCTATGACTTATAAAGGAAAAAGATTTATTTTGGGTCATGGTTCTGAAGGCTAAGAAGTTCAAGAACATGGTACCAGTGCCTGCTCTGCTTCTGCTGAAAGCTTTGTGCTGCTTCAATTCATAGTGGAAAGTGGAAGACTAGTAGGTGTGTGTGGGAAAGAACACAGCAGTGAATTTGTTTTATGATGACTCAATTTCAAGGTAACAAATCCCATCCTGCAAGAAGAACTCATTCAATACCAAGAAAAAGTATTAATCCATTAATAAGGGCCCTATCACTATGACACAAACAACTCCCTCTAGGTCACACCTCCCTACACTACCACGTTGGGGAATTGAGACTCCCATACACAGAATTTGGAAGATATGCTCAAACCATGGTATATACCAAACCTGATGAAAAATGAAAACATTTGATCCTTCCAAGGTGTTAGGATTTGCAGCTGTAATGCCAGAGTAGACAGGAAGAGGTAGACATGAGATGACTGAGCTGATTGGAGGCAGATAAAGAGTTTAATTCTTAGAGTTAGTGTCGAGATGGATACATGTACACAAGCAGAATAGAATAATCATACCCTAAAAGACAACATTCCTTCTACAAATTAGAAGAGTTAAGTGATGCATAAAGCATCATTAATGACAGTAGAAATGTTGAGGGTCACACCCTTAACATTTTACTGGACTATGAAATGCAGGACAGACTCCAAATTTGTTATTTGATCAAATAACCAGAGGGCAGGAAAGGAATCTTAGTTTTATTTATCGTCTAGTTAAAACCTCTCATTTAATGAGTAAAAAACTCAGTCCCCAAATAGCAATTTCTGTGCTCTTCTCAGGAAGGGATTGACATTTATTTTGGTAAAGGAATAGATCCTAAGTATTTTAGTCTCAGTGGACTATATGATCTCTGTTATGACCACTTATCTCTGCCATTGTTGTGCAAAAGAAGTCACAAACTGTAGGCAACAGAAGGAATACAACCGTATTCCCATAAAACTGTATTTACAGAAATGAATGGTGGGTGGACTTTGGCCTGTGAATCATCAGTTTTCAATCCTTCTAAAGCCCAGCGATCTTTAAAAATCGAATTTTTATGACAATGCAATTTTAAAAATACAGTGTATTATAAGATATTATTTAGTAGAGATAATATACTACATACTATATTTTAATAATAGAGTAGAATAAAATACACTAAGCATTCCAAGCTGTAAGTTTGAGGTAACTGTAGAAAATACTCTATGTTGGTCTATATCTGATTGAAAGTGTCAGCTGTTTAAGAGCGTAAACACTAATCTTAAATTACTTAGAAAGGTAATTTTGTATAGATCTGTATAGAGGCATGGAATTTGACTTAAAGCTTTTTTTTCCTGAATGAGGAAGCCTGTGGCATGACCATCCAACTTGGGTTTGGAGGTCATATATGGAAAGGCAAAGGTAAAAACCAAAACTTTCTTATAGATAAAGGGTAAATTATCTTTCTAATGCTGTCTCTTTCTTTTAAGGCTAAGAAGAATTCAGGGTTATTTCTCACAAAGAGTAGGATTGTCTAGAAAAAGAAAGTCCTTTGGGGGTTAATTTTAGCTAAACATTACATTGGGAAATCAGTGTGTATTTTGTTGCTATAATTTTCTTTTTTTTCCCTCATATACTCATCTATAATCTGGTTCCATATTCATCCATAAACCTGACACTGCAATGAGAGTGGCTTGGGTATAGCGTTTGGTAGCTGGTTAACTGCGGCAAAAGAACACAGCCATTTTTGTGTTGGGTCTTTAAATTTGGGAGGTCTGAGCTTTTAAAGTTCTTTATATATTCTAGATAGTAGACATTTGTCTGAGGAACAGCTGGTGGAAATTTTTTCCCACGTTGTGAGTTGTCTCTTCACTCAGTTGGTGGTTTCTCTTGCAGTGCAGAAGCGTTTTAATAAGAAGAGATCCCAGTTGTTGATTGTGCTAGTTCACCTGCGACTGAGGTTTTTGTTCATGAAATCTTTTCCTACACTAATGTCTTCAAGAGTTCTACATCAAAAAATCAGACCTCCCAAATCCAATTGGGTCTTAAAGACCCAATCCAAAAACGGGCATCTGAAATGAACTGACATTTCTCAGATGAAGAAGTAGAAATAGCAAATAAACGTATGAAAAAATGTCCAAAATCACTGGTCATTTTAGATGCAAATGAAAACAATGCTGAGATTCTACTTCACCCCAGAAGGAATGGCTGCTATCAAGAAATCAACCAATAACAAATGCTGGTGGGGTTGTGGGGGAAAAGTAACACTGCTCCACTGTTAGTGGGAGTGTAGACTGGTGCAAAAACTGTGGAAATCAGTATGGACAGATGTCTCAAAAAACTAGGATTAGAAGTCCCATTTGACCCATCTATTCCCCTGCTGGCTATCTTCCCAAAAGAATCAAAAGAATCATACCTCAGCTATATATATGCACAGATGTTTTTAGTGCCACAGTTTGTAATAGCTAAAGCTTGGAAAAAGCCCAATTGCCCATCAACCGGAGATTGGATAAAGAAGGTGTGTGTGTGTGTGTGTGTGTGTGTGTGTGTGTGTGTGTTTATAAAATGGAGTGCTATTCAGCCATAAAGAATGAGAAACTAGAGACATTTATAGCTAAATGGATGCACATTGAGGCAATACTGTTAAATGAAATAAATGGGACACACATGTGTAACTGCTGAATAGTTTTTCTGGTGTGAGAAACTGAAAGTGTAAATAAGGATCAAAATGTATAATAGATAATATGCTCAAAGGAGAAGGGGAAGTGGGAGTGGTAGGAGAAGGGAAAGGAATACTTATGAGAAAAGGAAACAAAGCCTTTGTAAATAGGGAGGGGTGGAGGACTGGAAGAGAGGGCAGGGGAATGGGGAAAACAATAAGAACTAAGATACATCATGTAAAGATACAAATTCCCAATGATGAATGTTATTATATTGTATACCTAAAATGTACCAATAAACTTAATGAATAATTAAAAAAAAAAAGAACACAGCCAGATGCAAATTCTGCATTCTGGGGTGCTAGGAACATGGGAGAATGGTCTTCATTTCTTCCTGACCATTTAGCAATAGCAAAAATGGTTACTCTACTTGCAGAAATAGCCTGGCAAGCACAGTGAGATAAATAGATTTCATATCAGTTTTAAGCGTTATGGGCAAAGGAAGCCTGGGGTTTAGGATAAAGATATTGGCTTTGCTCTGAAAAGGATTTTGGACCTGGAATGCTTGGCTCTGTGCCCCAACTATATAGCTATCTGGACATGGGATCCTTTCCTCCCAAAGATAGGGCCCTTAGAATTCTTAGCATTAAATGAGATAAAAATGCAAAATATTTAATGATTTTCCTAAAACCTTATGAGAACTGAATAAATGATAGCTAATTTCCTTTGTTAATATCTCATTTAAAAGTTTAGCACCTGCCTGTTTCCTGATCTTTACACTTCAGTTTAAGAAAATTCCTTCAGATTCATCACCCACAGTCTTGTTCTGAGATGAAATCTAGTGGAATGTTTCCCTTCTATCTTCCTTCTTTGAATGTTTGATTCCCATCTTCTTTCTTTTTAGAGGTTTTATCCCAGAGACACCTCAACCTTACAAAAATATTTTCTTTTTCTCACAATCCAAGATTACTTTCCTTCGGGATGTGAGAAGATTTGTTTTGTTCAACTTTTCCAGACTCTTGAAAAGATGGCAGGGATTTCTGTTCCCTAATACACAGCACTTCTGTTATTTCTCCTTAAGCTCACACTGGATCAAAAGACTCCAGTTTGGAGTTATTATAGTAGTGATACTGATATTACTGAGATGTACAATGCATCTAAATATGTGATATACATCGCCATTTTAAACGCTGAAGCTTTGAACATGGAAATCAGCATAAACGAAACCATTTATCCATACATTAGCTGTGCATATCACAAATACAAAATCTTATGTGTGATTGGAATGATCTCCCAGGGTGGTGTTGTCTATGTGACTTAAACTATAGGTTAAAACCTAACTCTAATTACAAGGCAAATCTGCTGTATTAAATGAAGGCTCTGCACTAGGGCCCAAGCAATGAGCTGTAGAGGATGCAAAATTATCATTCCCCAAATTATCCTCAAGAACTAATCATATAGAGGGAGTGGAAAAGCACTGCATTTCTTGGATTCTTCAGGTTTTAAGAGGCAGAGAGTTGTTGCAGTTGCTTCCAGTAAGGTGAAGTTGACTCTAAGACAGGGCTTCCAACCTCACACTGTGGACACTGAGCTGGATAGAGCTCTGTCAGGGGCCATTCATCAAGTTCATGGTGGGAAGTCAGCAGCGTCTCTGGCCTCTACTCACTAATGCCAGCAGTACCTTTTCTACTATAGTTATGATGCCCCAAATTGGGTCCAGACATTGCTAAATGCCCCTGGGAACAAAGCCAGTACTGATTGAGAACCATTAATCTAAGACTACAAATGAGGATATTTGAACCGGGCATCTTAGTGTATGGCTGGGCCCCAGGGAACAATGGATGAACAGGACTCAAGAAGGGGAGAACCATGGTGGAATTAGGCTTTAGTGGCTCCTGTCATACAGTGCTTCATGGAATCCAATACTGATGATCTTCAGAGCAAGAGGTCCTTGATCTTCACTGGAGGACTTTTTCTGAAGTCTGTTCATCGAGTTTCTGCTTGATTCTCTCCCACCTCCTGGTTGGCCTCTGTGCTCATGCTTTATCATTTCTCCTAACTCCTGGCTTTGACTCTTACATGTTTTCATCTTTGCTTTTGCTATTTTCCTGTTGCACCTTCATGTTGTAAGTCAATTTTATAATAGGAAGAATCATATAAGCCCATTTCTTGTGGTTTCTTACATCTAGTTTCTCAGTGATTCTGAGCCAGAAAAAGGCTTAGTTCCTGGTGGGGAGGGGTGCATTGGTGATTCCATTGACTAGAATCTCCTTCAGGGTCATGTGACATAGTTCCTTCTAGATTCACTGGCATGGCTAGCATCATATTTAGACATTAATCAGGAAACAAGTCAATGAAGAAAGGAAATACCACTACTTGGTGCTAGTATGCTAAATGCTTTGCATATAACTTTGGTTCTGCTACAGTTATGTAAAGTATATATGGCCAGGATCCACTGTGCAGGCAAAAAGCAAAGTGAAGGGGCTGAGCAAGGTGCCTACACCCTCCTACCTGGAAGGTGGGTCTGGGATCCATAGCCTGGACTTTTTCTGCTCAGCATTCTGTCCCGTGGAGTTAGAATCCATGTTTTCACTGGCTCCTGTAACTCAAGCTCCAAGAGGAAATCTAAATGTAAATTTTGATAATATCCAGAAATGATATTAGGAAAGGAGGATGGTAAAGCTAGGGAAAATTATTAGGGATGATTAAGGAGAGCAACTATCAAATTTCTTTCTACTACAATTTTGGTATCTTTCCACACTTCACCCCCACTTCCCAAACACAGTTGTTTGTAGCCTCATCATTATGTAGAAATTATTACTTATTTTCCTCTAGTAAAGAATTTGTGGCACTCTATTATTTTTAGGAGAAATGCTTTGTGCCTTATTAGCCCCAAACTAAACATGCATGTTTTCTCTGACTTCAGAGTTAATACATAAAAAATATGTGCACATAGTAGGTAAACAAAAAACGATCTCTATACTTCTCCCTCTCTCTCTCTCTCTCTCTCTCTTCCTCTCGCTCAGTAGTCTCTGCACTGTTTAACTATTTATCCATTTCTTAAGTCCTAGAGCTTGGTACAGTATAGGGAGTAAGGATATCTAACATTTAATGAATGTATCATATGTCCTAGATTGTTCTAAGGGCCTTGCATTTATTAACTTCCTGAGCCCTCAATAAAAACCTCTTACTAGATATTATTTTTGGCTTTGATTTACAGATGGAATAACTGAGAGACAGAGAGGTTAAACAACTTGCTTAGTATCAAAGAGCCAGGAGGTGTCCGAATCAGGGAATGAGGATTTGAACTTGGGCCAAATGACTGACTCTGAAGCCAGTCCTATTAGTGTGTCTTACTACTATTTTCACCAATGGTAGAAAGCTATGTACATTAGTAAAGAGCATACACTTTTGCTCTGTTTTGAAATATTCACTTTCAATAGTCCTAACTCTCTCCTCTCAGTTTGGAGCCTACTGCTCACGCACCTGTCTGCTGGGCCACAGCACCCATCACCCACATCTGGCAGAGCAGGGTGCTGCTTGTCAGGGGAGGCCGATGGGGCGTGGCCCATTGAGCTGTGAAAATAGCTATCTGCAGGTGTGGGCGAGGCCACAGCCAGCATGGCCTCCTTCTCTGGGGCACTTGATAGAGAACCACCCCAGTTCAGCCCTGTGGACCTACCTGCCCATGGGCTCATGAGAGGCTGAGGCAGCTTCCCCATGCCAGCCATGGTGCCAAAGGGTTTGGAAGAAAGTTCTGGAAGGTGGAGAAAGAACATTTTGAATGCCAAAGCAATCACTTAGCTACAGAAACCCTTTGATGTTGCCCTCTCCTGTGCCTGCATGCTTTCCTTCACGCTGCCTCTGGCGCTGTTGAATGAGGATGTGCGGCCCCTACTCTGCCATGGCTGCTTTCAGCATTTACAACCCACGCATAGCCAGTCCCCTCTCCGGCTTTTCTTAGATCACTCCTAAACTCTGCTCCTGCCTGCTCTGCTAGGTCACTGTCCCAGGCCCATTAAGACATCTTCTCTCTCCCCTCTAGACGTTCAAAATGACATTTCCTTTGTCATAAAACCTTTTTCCTTAACTCTCTTGGTTCGTGCAGATGACTCCTGGTAACCATTGCATCTAAGTTTGGAAGCCACTTTTCCACAAGAGGTTTCTGTCACTTTATATCTGGGTACAGTGTCCTGGCTATGTCTTCAGTAGCCACTGAACTTTGTCCCTTCCCCAACCACGGAAGGGCCCAGTAATAACTTATCCACGTGTGGAATTGTGAGCCTTGGGAGACATCAAGCTTTATGAGGGCAGGAGCTCCAAATATTTTATTCACCATTGCAGCCTCAAGGGTTGGCAGAGCATTAGGCCGGTTAGTGTTTTTGAGGTAAATGAATAAAGAATGCCCTTTAGAATGACAAATAGTCATTTTTATTTGACCGTCTGGGATAGTAGCCATCAGGCATCCTGGGAGATCTCTTTAAAAAATAAACAGATTTATGTCATGTTCCTTATTTAGACTCCACAATGGTTTCCTAGCTCGTTAGTATAACTCTCACAGTCTGTGTTCAGCCCCCTGTTGATCTTCTCTGTCTTCATTCTCTGCTACTATCCTCTTAATGTATTGGGCCACCCTGGGGCTTTGTGTGTACCCATCCCTCCTTCTGTGAAAATCTTCCATCTGATCTTGGGAAGGCTGTCTCTTTTGGCTGGAGTATTATCTCCCTGGTGGGCCTCCTTTGATCGTTTGTTCTCAATTGGTTCTGCCTATCCTTTACTAACTAACACTTTTCCATTACATGGGCCTGTTTTATTTTCTTTTCTGGACTCATTATTATATAAAATAATTTCTCTTTTCTTTTGATTGTTATATATATTTTTTCCTAATGGGATGTCAGCTCTCCTGAGGGCTGGGATTTTTTTGTCTTATTTTCTGCATAGGTCTGGGGTTAGATCAGTGTCCTGCCCAAAGTATATAGTCCATAAGTATTTATTGAATGAGAGGACCATGATGTACTTATTTGTTTGATGTTCTAATTATGAAGTTTGGATGGATGTATTGATTTCTTACCAAATATTTATGATTCAAGAACTTATTTGATATAGATTGCATAAGGAAAGGTACTTAGTATGATGCTTGCCATGTTGGTGCTAAATCTCACTTGCAGTTCTCTTGTAAGCATAGGGAAAAGTGGACCCCTGGAAAGGACCATCAGTCAGGTAGGGGTGGGACCTTTATCTCAGAAGCCCAAACACAAAAAGTTATTCTAAACTGTAAATACCTATCACAGTGTCTGGCACATGGTAGAGACTCAGTAGATGCTAACTATTATTTTCATTGTTATTTCTTTCCATTATCACATCCTAACAGTAAGAGATCCCTGTCTTTTTCAAATGGCTCCTCCAAGCTAGAGGTGGTATCTTATTCCAGTAAATGACATAGTAACATGATAGATGCGCAACTGGAATGAAAACATGGCTAACAGATAGGAAGCAAAGGCAAAATGTGCTACATCTTGAGGATCCAGTTGAAGTCTCAATTAGACAACTCAATTTTAGCAATGTGTAGACATCACAGAATTACTCATGAAAGGGAGTCATGCATTAGTTCTTCTCATTTTAAAAAATGTGATTATTTCTACAAAATTTATTCACGATTGCTTTCCAGCCTCATTTATAGGTTGTTTACATTGTACCTACTGCTTAAGAAGGCTCAGTTGTTCATGTCCTTCAAGTCTCCTTCCAATCAAAGTACTGACTTGTCCTATTCAGGGACCACACGTCGCTTGGGGAAGTGCATGGCTCCACAGGAGGCATCAGAGGGTGCTGTTCAGGGCACAGGCACTGCCAGCAAATCTTGGCCGGATCCATTTGTAAATATGTAACTTTGCTTTTAAGGGACCCTTCCATGTACAAAGACCACATGAGGAAACATTGAGTTTGTTCTGTTCACCAGTACCATGGCAGTTCTGTTCACCAGTTCTGGCAGTTAGTCTTTCTACATTTTGGCACCCACTGTATGTTGTTAGTCTTGGTATACTGTGCATAAAGTTGATATATATTATGTATTATAGTTCCTTCTATATTCCAAGGATTATGTGAAACATCCACCCATGTTGAGATTAAAATTCAGAAGGAATCTAGGAGGACTTCCCATAGGCCAGGCATTCTTCTAGGCATGAGGACAAATAGCTTCAGATAAACTTCTTGCCTTTAAGGGGTTTTACTCCAAGGAAATCACAGCCTTGTGAAGATGGAAACAGGATAAAGGATAATTCGTAAACAAGACAGCAACTCTGAGAGTGCCCTGATATTTTAAAAACGAATGTTATTAATCCAAATTTGGACTAATGTGAATTTAAACAAGAAACTTTTTTTTTGACTCTAACCAAGTTGTAGCTTCTGAAATTCCTCTGGAGTAACTAATGCCGCTAAAGAACCTTGCACAGTTCCTGGCTCACAATCCATCCACATTAAATACTCATCAGTTTTAGTTGGGTTTTCTCTTGGCTTCCCAAGACCACTTTGGTTGATCCATGGGAATTCAAGGGGTATGGAGGTGGGAAAGTACCAAATTCCTACCAAGGGCCTCTGAAATCAAAGGACCAGGTTATTTTACTTTGGTAGCTTTGCCCTCTACTGAATTTGATCTTTACCAGGCTGGTATTTTCCAAAAACAGCAAACATGTCTCATTTTCAAGGAAGTGCTTAAAATGTCTCTTCTGTCATTAATGAGTTTCTCAGATGGGCAAAGCTATATTCTTTGGGTACAAAAAGCAAAGAAAACTAAACAATGAATGGGGTCTATACCTTGCTCCTCATACTTTTGAATGTTTTGATTTCCATGTGGGCAATTATTAGGGAAATTCTATCTTTACATTAGAAACCACATTCAGAGTGCATTCGGAAGAGGAAAATCTTCACACTAAATTTAAGGTAAGTGAAATCTCAACAATGAATTTCTTTTCTTTTTAGTAGAGCAGGGGAATAGGTTTGTGGGAATAGGTCTCATCATAAGATAGCATCAATTCAGTCTCTGATGCTCATCCCTTCCTCAAAAGACTAAATCATGAAAGCTACTTCCAGAAACCTTGAAGGAATTATAATCCAGAAGCCCACTTTCATATTTAGAAAATAAACCTCTAAAAAATATAAAAACCAAAATGAATCAAGAACTATTTTGTTTATAAATAAGTCTCAAATGAGTTTTTAATGTGAAATCTTTTTAACTCATTGTCAGTAGTTTAAATTTAAGCTAAATTTCTTCACACACTGAGGCAACTTAATATTAAATTACAATATCCAAGGTCTTCTTGTGGCTGCAGAAAGTTTGATTAGACTAGAGTTTCTTAACCTCAGCACTAGTGACATTTAGGAGGGGATGAGTCATTGTTGTGGAAGCTGTCCTATGCACTTGTAGGATGCTTAGCAGAGTTCCTGGCCGCTAGCCACTACATACCATTAGCAACTCCCTTCACCCTAGTTGTGACAAGTAAAAATGTCTCCAGACATTGTATGAGAGTAGGTGGGCAAAACTGCCCCATATTGAAAACCACTGATCATTTGATTTACTATCATTCAGAATGTTCAAGTTGAAGCATTTTTCCTGTTCCTTTGGGAGATATGGATTAATAAAATAATTATTTAATTTACTATTAGACACATTACATGTTAAACAACCATTCACTATTAAAATCCAATTTATATAGTGTTCATAAATTGTCTCCTAGATTAATTCATTATTTACTTTTGGAGGAGCATGTTTTAAGTAGCAGTTTCTCACTGAAGGAGGAGTGAGGTATCAACAATGAGAATTGCTCTGGACCAATGACCATTGTTATATGTCCTGTACTCATTGATTATGCAAAGCCATTATTGAGGATTGAAAAGCAAAGCTTAACTCATGCCAAAGATGATGCTGGGGATTAGGTCTTGCCCCAGGTGTCCTCCTGCCCACTGATGATCTCATAACAGCTAACACTAGGGGAGGATTCATGGTGTACCAGAGCAATGCTGAGACCTTGTGCAGCATCATCTCATGGCATTCTGCATACAACCTTATGAGGTAACCACTATTAATCATTTTACAGCAATAGAGGTATGTCTACATGGTGACATGATTTGCCTAAGGTCTTTTAGGTAGTAAGTAGGTGAGTGGAGATGGAAAGGTCTGGCCCTTACCTACTCTATATTAGTACACTTAGTCACCTTTCCCCCTCATAACAGTTGTCTTTCAAGACTTGAATTGTTTCAGTTCTTTTGGATATGTTTATTGCATTTGCTGAGAATTCCATCAACATTTTCTTAAAAGATAGTAATGCACTGAGTCCTGAGAAAAATGACCTTCTATGTGCCATGAGTATTTTCTCTTCTTACTCTATCCAAGAGGGAAACTGTTAGCTTGTTGTACAATGGAGCCTTTGCTGTCAGACTAAACAATGGCATCTATTAATCACATGAAGTGCATGGGAAAAATACTATTTTTCCTGTGAACTAAGTCTTAAGGGTTTCATGGTTTGTATCACAGTACAACATGGTTTTAAACCTCGGCTTAATAGGACTGAGCTTCCTGGGTTTCGACAGCTTACAGAACCACTGGTAAATAACTAGGGATCTTGTGTCTTTAATCACTGAAACAGAAGCAGAGAGCAAAGGGCCAAAGGCAGAAAGAGGCAGTGGGCAGAAGAGTGAAACCAGCAGGATGTATGGGGTCCTGGGAACCGGAACTGCAGACTGCACTCCTCAGATGGGCTCCTGTGGCCCTGTGAGCCCGGCCTTATCAGTGGCAGGGCTGCGCAGTGTCTACCCTGATCTTTATCACCTGGAGCACTGTGCAGCAATCTCCCAGTTTCCTAATCAGGGTCATGTTAATACATCATTTATTACCTCTGAGGACAGGCCAGAATGGGGCTGTTGATGAGCTGTGGAAGTGAAAGGGGTGAGAAGGTGAAAAGCTACCTCTGTCCTAGCCTGCAAAGTATTGTTCTTCTTTCACTGCAGTAAATAGTAATAAAATAATAATAATAATAATAATAATAATAATAAGTAACCTCCTAGATTTTTTTAATATCTGCAGTTGCAGTCCCATTGGGAATGTGTGAGCACAGAAATATTCCACCCATTTTAATGTTACAGAACCATTAAAGAGGTTGACAGAGTTTAGGAACCTTCCTCATGGCCTTTGAGATGGGCCCAGATTTCCAATTTTCTCCACCTTATTATTAAATGAAGTCCTAATCTAAATGCATCCATCTGAGCTCCTTTTTCTTTTTTCCTCTCTAACAACCTGAATCTGGCACACTTCCTTCCCCTTTAACCCTCACAAGCTAAAAATAATACCCTTTTGGAGAGGGTCAAAAAGTGTCAGTTGGAGGAGTTTAATTAGCTGGAGTGGGCAGTAGACAGTTCTAGCCTTCCCAATTTGCTACAAATTCTCCCAGGATCTGGAGCCAAGCACAATTGGAAAATTCAGGTTTGTGGGCACCAGAGTTGGGATTTTCTGATTTACAGGAAGAGTCTGCCTGGAAACAAAGCTGTTTTCCACCTCTGGTAACAGGCAGGGTCATGAGGAGCTGTGGACATAAGGTGTAGGGGTTCAGAGCATGGACTGCTGGACTAGATCTTTGAAGTTTGCTTCCTGTATTTCCATTTACTAGCTCTGTGACCTTAGGTGAGTTGTATAACCTCCTAGGCCTTGCCATCCTCATCTGTAAAATGAGGATAATCATAGCACTCACCTAATAAAATTGTCCTGAGGAAAAATGAATCAAGTTGAACACTTAGAACACAGCCCAGTACAGAGAAAGTCTAATGTGGGATGTTCACTAACAACATCATTTGTTTTTCTTTCTTTTACTTTAGAGAGCCTAGACCCATCCTGCTCATCAGCATTAGCTTCTTCATCCTTTTATGGATAGCACATAGAATAAAATAGTCCAGTATGAAGAGAAAGGTTTAAATAATGTAATAATTGAGATTCACATAGAAAACAGGATTTTACCTAATTTACATGTGTCTTGTTAATTATTTTTAATGAAATTTGGCATATCTCCAGGACTATAAATAATTAGGCCTGGACAGCTCTTAGAGGCTCTTTATTAGCGATGGTGAACATATTTCAGAGCTTTCAATGATAACAGATAGCCAGCAGCAGCACATAGGCCATAGGCTCCCCACCACAGCTAGGTAATCCTCTACAGTGCAGAATCTCTGGCGGGAAATACTATGATAATACTGAGTCCAGATTACCAAAAATCTTATCGAGATTTTTAAAATAATATCCCTGATCTAACCCTTGGTTGCCTACTAGTGAGATATGCTAAGATCTTATGGCTATGGGAAGATATTCAAAATCTGTCAGTAGTTGTCAAAGGTGACATTATAAGAACAGACTGGATGCAGGGCTGAACTCTAAAGGGTAACAAGGACAACCCAACCATTCTTCCTGTTGCAGAGTAATGTACAGCTATTGAGTATAGTATCATGATGCACAGGGCCTGAGGGAATCAGGAGTACCATTCTGGAGCAGGATTTAGGATCATAGCTGGGGTTCCAGAGACCCAAGTTCCAGAGACCGCTATCTGCTTGAAGTGGGAATAAAGGTAGAAACTGGTAAGAAGAAAGTTCAAGCTCTGGTTCATGTGGAGACCTCCTGGAAAAGCCAGATAGGAGTCAGAGTTCTTCCAAGACAATGAGATTGAGACAAATCTCCAATCTGAGCATGTTTGAGGTACTGAGATGGTTCCCACAAGTCCTTGTCAGGTAATCTGAGGATAATCTGTGGGTCCACAGCCTTGGGGAATCTGAGGTCACACTTGAAAAATGCTAGCCTGTGTCTAAGCACCAACTGGGTCCCAGATTCACCAATAAGTGAGTTTACTGAAAGGTCTTGTAGTTATGGCGCTACAATCTTATCAATATCCTTCCTCCTCCCATAGCAGCAGGCAACTGTTAAGGAAAATTATCTATATATTAAAGTGAGTAAATTGGGATTTAAAGCTCTAGCTCTAAGATGCCATGTTGCTTTTATTGTTCAGAATAATATATGGTCCATGATAGTGAACTCATTGCATTCTTTTGAAAACCCAGCTCTTTAGTAAGTCTGTCTCTTATTTGAATCTAGACCTTTCTATGTATGACTTCTTCACTAAATTCTGAGTCTTTTTTCCTTGAGGTTAACATTGAAATTTTGTCTATTTATTCATGACATATCATTATTTGTTTTCCCCCCTATTTCCTCTCCCCTTTAACTTTTCTTTTTCATTCTTCTATTCCAAAATCTCTGATTTAAAACAATCCCATGTGTTATTGCTGCCGACTGCATGGGTTAGCTACGTAGTTCTGATTTTAGGGATAGGCTCAGCTGACACCAGGTGGGTCTTGCTCATGTATCTGAGGTCAGCCACGAGGTTGGCTGGGAGTTTACTGTCTAGGATGGCTTTGATCTTGGCCTTTCTGTTGTTGGACACCTGCCGTTACCCAAGTCTTGGTCACAGATGTCCAAAAATGACATTAGAAGTTCACACCCTCTTAAGGTATAGGCACAGATTGGTATACACCATTACCTCTGCTGTATTCTTGAAGGAAATGAAATTACAAGGCCAATTTGGATTAAAGGCCCAAGGAAATAGCCCTTATCTTTTGATAGGGGAGTAGCAAAATCGCTTTTCAAGAGACAAGGATAAGCTATTTTTCAAACAATCTACCACCTTTTTTTCTTCTCTTAAT
The DNA here is from genome assembly GCF_053883595.1 of Heterocephalus glaber. Taxonomy (NCBI): domain Eukaryota; kingdom Metazoa; phylum Chordata; class Mammalia; order Rodentia; family Bathyergidae; genus Heterocephalus; species Heterocephalus glaber. The sequence continues at coordinate 30,895,065 of NW_028258330.1, read as the reverse complement.
AAGCTATGAATAATTCCAGCAAAATAAGAACACTGAGTTGGACACTAAGGTGTTAATGTTAGGGAAAAAGCACAAGTTCCTTGTCCTCCTACACATTACATTCTAATGGGGAAGAGAAAGTGGAATGAAATGGATGTCCATGTACAAAAATACATAGTGCCCTTAAGAAGTATGAAGTGTTATGAGATTTTAAACAAGGGAAATTGACATAGTTGTGGGAAATGTGAAGTACAGAGGAGGGTTCCCTGGAGAGCTAACCACTGGGGTGAAATCTGAAAGTTGGAAGACAAGGGAAAGCTAGGTATGGAGCTTTAGGCAAAGGAAGAGGATATGTAAGCACCAAGACCAAGTGCAGCCATCACTCAGAAAGCAAAAAGCAGTGTTGTCACCTGTGACCAGACCTTGGAGCCAAGGCAAGAATTTTGCTTATTATGCTGAAGATCAAAGGAAATCACTGACTGGCTTAAGTGGGGTGGGTTGGTGATGAGAGAGTGACAAGGTGGTTATTAACTATTATGCCTATAAAGCTAGAACAGAAAGGGATGGAAAAGAAGCACATTTGAGTTTGAACAGTTGCAGGAGAATGATGATAATTTTTTGGAACTTATAAAATATTATTGAGCCCTGGACAATGGACTAGAGATTGCATATTACAAGAATTTGAGTCCTTAACTCAGAAGAAATGCTCTGGACATCTCTCCACACCTATGTTATCATTTACCACTTAAAATACATGACTGCAGTTGATTTCATAATATCTTCTTAACAAATTTGAAGTCTATAATTAAAAGCAGAGAATCCCAAGTCAGACTGTCTAGGTTCTCCTTGGGTATAGATAACACAATCTGTGTGATCTTAAGTACGTTAGTTACTATTTCCAAAGTCTCTTCACCCACAGCGTGATACAACCATATTAGCCACACTGTAGACTTGTTATGAGGACAATTTATACATGTGAATCAGTTTAGGAGTATCTAACCCATAATAACTTTGTTATTATTGTCATTAATATTACTATCATCATTTTTATATTATTTTTGTGTTTCCTTTGTCCATTTTCAGTTTGAAGTTATCTGTCTTATTAAAATGACTTTAGAAAGAAAGCCTCTCCATATTTTTGGAAAGCTTTTTCTATGACTAGAACAGATTATACAGTATATAAATTAGCTAGTTTTTAAAGAATAGTTTAAAAATATTTGGTGTTATTAAAATCATCTGAAATTCATATTTCTTAAGTTCATATATCCTCTCAAGATTACTGCAATAAAGTTTTCATGTGTCTAAAGTTTCAACCGTATTTGTTTTTCATCTCTTGGATATTTAGTGTGTTTTTTGTACCTTAATTTTGTTTTATTTCATCAATCTTGACAAATCTTTGTTTATTTTGTTGATCATTTAAAATAATTAGCTGTAAGTCCTAATGATTTTATTTTGTTTTGTTTTCTATTTCATTAACTTATGATCTTCATTTCCAGCTTTCCATTTTCTTTAGTTTCTATTTAATCTGTAGTTTATTGCATTGAATATTTAGCTTAATACTTTTCCATCTTTCTAATATTTGTGTTCAAAGCTCCCTGTTTCCATCTAACACTGCTCCAGCTACTTTTCAAAGACTTCATTTGCACTACTGTCATTGTCATTCAAGTCTAACTACATCATAATTTTCATTTTGATTTTCCTGACACTTTTAGGTAAACTTTTAAAAAGTTAAAACTTTATGGAAAATATATATTATTTTAGTTGTTATTTTAACATTTATTTCTCATTTAATTATATTGTTGTCAGACTATTTTGGTATTTCTTATGAAATTTTTTGCATCTGTCTCATGATTTGGAAAGTAATTTCCATTTTCTACCTTACCAATTTTCTCTTCAGCTGCATTTAACCTCCTCCCTAATTCACTCATTCATGTTTTTGAACCTCTAAATGAATGATTGATTCTTCATATCCAAATATTCTGATTGGTTCTTTTTCAAACTGAAATACCCCTTTTCGTAGAGTTCTGTTATTTTAATTATATCTAATACTTTTATTCATCTTTCACAATTAAATATTTTCATATAGTTCTATTATTGTGATTTTTTTTCTGAGTCACCTGGACCATTGGATCTCATAGATTTCCTTACTGGTTTCTTCTTTTTGACAATTGTGTTCATCTTCAGCAAGGATTAAACATTCTGTGAAGTTCTGCCTTCCAAAGAGGTTGTGACCTCATAATTACAAGATTGTATATAATGAGAGTCTCTGATGGAAAGTTCAGTAGTTTAAGTGATTTGAACCAGTTTTTAGGTTAATTTCTGGGTTTACTATCAATGCATCATTCAGTTTATTTAAATTTGGACCACATATCTAACAGTGGTTTAGGACTTGAGTTTTTCTTTTTGCCAGTAATTTTCTCTCTTTTGATTCAAAGCTGAAGACATGAGATACATTGCTTTATGGATAATAGCTACTTTTTCTAACCCATGAGGATAAAATGAAATCTGAATTCCAACTGCTCCCCACCATGTTGTTTTTAAATGAGCATTACAGTTTTAGCACTGGGCTTATAGGATTCTATGCCTTCTCTAACACCTGAGGGTTGGCACTGAATTACTTTTAGATTATTGTCCTTGTACTGATGTTATTTCTCCTTTCTATGGAGATCTCTTGTCTTATTGTGATTTATTTAATATTTTCCATTTTATCCAGAATTTTTAGGTACTTAAAATACAAAGTTCATCAGTTCAGTATTCATGATGCAAAACGTTGGCCTCAGAGTTTTCTGTAGTAACATTTAGTAAAAGAAAACAAAAGAATATTGTCAACATAGCTCTAAAGTAAATAAGGTAAGTCCATTGTGCTGGATTTGTGTGGTTTTCCAAAACCTGATGGCTAAAATGTTATGAATATTATAGCAAGGTAAGCAGAGTCATTATTTAATCTTAAATTGTATAAAATTATAATTAAATAAAATTTTAAAAACAGATGCAAAAGTACTAGACTCCTTACTTTTTAATTATTTTACTACATTTTGTTGTTATCTGTGATCTTGGAGACATTAGTATCTATCATATCTCTATAGTTGAGATGCTATGTATAGGCAATGTTATTTTCAGTGTCTCTCCCCAAATCTGCAATCACTGACAGCATGTTGATAGATTTAAATCAGTTATGGTAGGATTATTTATTTCAGGGAAAGTGATCATTTTAGTCTTCCACAGAACCTGTTGTTAACCACTTAATAACATATTACTGGACAGAAAAATATTGCAGTTAATGTATACAAGCAATATACAGTTTATACATTCACAAATATGAAAGAACTCATATTAAAGTACCCATTTGTTCCACTTGGAAAAATATCAGTGACAAAAATCAAGGCAATAACAGGACAAACATGAATTCAAACAACAAATAGAAAATGAGAAATAAAATAAGAGGAGGTAAGGAATAAATGAATTTAAGCTTAGAACTAAGACAAAATAATTATAAATTTTAGCATTGCAGTACACAATTTAATGTTACAAACTTTAGTTTTTTGGTTTTTTTTGAGGGGGTACCAGAGATTGAACTAGGGACCTTACACTTGCGAGGCAGGTGGCAGAGCCACTGAGGTAAATCCCCAGCCCACAAACTTTGGTATTATTCAAAGAATAATATATCTACAAAAATAAATTGGAAAAATAAGGTGTCAAGAAGTATAGTAGTGTGAATTTCATCTTTTAGAAGAAAAATAAAATTAATATTGTTAAGTAAAAATTTGGTTTAAAACTTAGTACCTGACGAAAAATTTGGAGCAAGCATGCTTAATGATAATATATTAAAAGTTTCACAGCTGAGAGTAATATAATGACAATGATACCTGCTTTCCGACTATTTAACATTGATAATGTAGATTCTACCAAGTGTGGCCAGGTGAGATGAGGATTTAAATGGAAGAATTAAAACTATTTGTTGTGTGACACCATTACTGGTGCTACTGAGCTGATTAATTTCTACATCTTTTCAGTGGACAGAACTCATATATTCTAACATTACATTATTTATAAAACAAATTTCATTTTAATTTTATAAAGTTAATAATTTATTATATATAAACAGCAGCCATTTATTATGCTCACTGTTGCTGTGGATGACAGATTTGGACAGGAAACATTAGGGGTAGCTTGGCTCTGGTCTTCATTCCTAGGTCTGGGGTTGGGTAACCTGAAGGCTTGCTCACTCACATGTCTGATCTTTGTTGGTAGCCATCACTGGGATCCACTGGAACTGGCCAGGCTTCTTTATGTAGCTTGAGCTTCCTCACAATATGGTGAATGAGTACCATAAGAGAAACCAGACAGAGGCTACATTACCACTTATGTCATAATTTTGTAAGTTAAAATGCTTCGTGGATTTGCAGTGATTATTGATCATTTAAATCACTATCTGATTTTATGTGAGATTCAGGTAAATTAAATAATTATGTCACTGTTACCACCAGATATTCAGGATTGTATGGCTTGTGTGACTCTTTAGGTTGGTTCTATATTTATTCCATATCAATAATCCAGTTCTAAAAAGATAGGGATGATAGAATCAGACTACTCCATTTTAACTCATTAACTTTATTCACATGATGCATATAATAGTCTGGTATTACTTTACCAATATGATAATTGCAACTATTAAATAAGTTTAATAAGAATAAGTCCATTCTTTCCTTATTTCTGAAAAATAATGGTATTTTGTCTACGTTGTCAGCATCTATAACCATTATATACTATGGACTCTTTAACTCTCTAAAACTCTAGGTGAAAATTAATGCTCATTATCAATCTTATTTCAATGTCTTTATGATAGCTTTACTTTTCTGAGCTTTCTTTTCTAGTAGGTTCTTCGGAACAAGTGCACGGGAACAGCAATCACTGGTTTCTTGAATATGATAAAAATTTGCCTGTTACCTTTGTATACAAGTCAGTTTGGATGGACAGCAAGTCCTTGGCTCACTTTTATTTTTCCCTAAGTATCTTAAATATTTTAACTTAAATGTTATTCCATATCTTTGTTTCTAGTGTGAAATATTGCAAGTGAAAAGTCTGATAGAAGTCTAATATTCTTTAAGTGTTTTGTATTTCTGCCAAAATGCTACAAAGATTGCTTATTTTTTCTTTCAAGTCTAGTAATTTTATTAGAATATGTTCCAGTGTGCTTCTTTTGGATCAATTTCTCAGGTAGGTGCTGTGCCTATTCAATTTGCAGTTCTAATTTTTTACAGTGGACACTTGACCTACAAACTTGATTCATTCCCGAGGGCTGGTTGTAACTCAAGTTGGTCAATAAAGGCTTAGACTCCTCTACACAGCCTTCAAAGTTTCTCTCCTGTACACAGGCAGGTCTCAGTGTCCTTAGAGAGACATTGTCCCAGGATTTCTCAGCTCCACACAGGAAAGGACGTTGTATGTATTATAAAAAAGATATTACAGTTTTGGGAAGTATTCTCTCAATTATTTTTGTTACATTTATTCTATTTCTTTGCTTTGTTTGAGACTATTATACATCTGTTGAATCATCTCTGCTTATTTATATTCAGTATTTGTCATTTTCTTCTTAAATAATTTTGTCTCTTTTTAAATTTCTTTCGGATTTTTAATATTTTGTTTTTTTCACTTTCAATTCATAAGCCTGATTTTGTTGTGTTAATTTGCAGTTGTAGGCTTTTGTTTTAGATTTCAATTCTGAAGGGTTTTTTTTTGTCCTTGTAGTTTTTCCTGAGGGGTTATACCTCTTTTTAAAAAAATTGTGTGATACATGTTGCCTATTTGTTTTAAGTATCAAGCTTTTCACGTCTTTATCTCATTTAGGAACAGTTTGTCTTTGTTGTGACACGCCCTTTATTGTGTTTCTTTGTATGCATTTGTCGTCTGCAGGGACTTCCTTTGGTATATTATTTTATCCTCCTGTTTTTATGTAAAATTGATATTTTCCCTGAACTTTTAGTGAAAGCCGGGGTTCATGCTAGTTTTCTAATTTAACAATGCTGTTTGTATTGTTACAAAATATATGGGTTTGGTTTCTAATATTCATCACTTGGCCTTTCCCATATTGGTGTTGATATCACTTAAATTCTATTCTTTGTTTCCACCAATTCATTTTTACTGTATTTTGTTTCATGAGGTTACCTGGTCACCTGGCCCAAACTGTATATGATTACCAGAAATTTAAGTTTTTGTTACGTAGCTTCACTATCTGATTTTATGTGGGATTCAGGTAAATTAAACAATTATGTCACCATTACCACCAAATATTAATAATATATTAATAATTAATAATTGGATAATAAATTTTAATAACATCAGTAAAATTTGAAAACTCATGTAAAAGCATCAAAACCATCAAATTTCATAAAAAACTTGTAAGACTATTTCTACATGACTTTAAAAAAATCTGTTTTAAAGTAGAAGACATGATTATAATTAATAATAAAACATTAAAATCATTTTCATACAATCAGGAGCACTATAGCTACTTATGCTGTTGATATAATTAGGAGTAATATTGACAGATAAATTAATTTTATCATTCATGAACACAGGAGTACAAGTCTAAAATTACTAGATTATTCTGAGTGTATTTAATAGGGGGCAATGGTTTTAAAAATCTATTCCTTGGTTTTCTCTGATTTATTTCAGATCAAAAAAGCCAGAGAAGACAGAAACCATTAAAATGACAGCTAGTAGAAATAAGAAGACACCTGGATTTATCCTCTGATTCTAGAAATTCAATAAAAATATTAATTTGTGTTTTCTTTTGATGTTTGGTTTTTTGTCTTGGTTCCACAACTTCAGAAAACAGAGACATTTATTATGTGTTGTTATTTAGTTTTATTTCAGAAAATAAAAACAAGTAAAATGATCACGAGGCTCTAAAAGATATTTGCAGAGTTGTGCATTAAATACTAAAACAATTCCAAATGAATCCTTAAGGAAAGATTAAGATATGAACATATAGAACTTTCCATAATTCTAAGAAGTGACAAAAACAAAGGAACAAAAAAATAAACTCAGCCAATTGCATGTGAGACTAAATGCAGAGAAAGTATTTCCTAATTAATATGGGCAAAAATGTCTTGGCCAGTTTTTCCTGTTTCCCTCATGGATGGGAGGCCTGGCATGCTGCCTGCTGACGTGCCACTCCGAGTGTGTGCTCTGATCTGGTGTCAGGATGTTGGGCTCACAGGTCAGAGAGAGATGTGCTATTTATTGAGACGTACACAGAGTACTTATTCACACATTCGTTTGCACCCCTGTTTCCTCCTACCAAAATTCTCTATTAGAAATAGTTGAAAGGATGGAAGTGTTCAACCTTAGGAATAGGAAACATAAGGAAAGGATAAGAGGGCATGTGCTCTGTATTCAGTTACCTGGAAGGTTGTTATGGGGGAAAGGAACTTATTTGACGTTATCCCCAGTGATCGAATGCACCAAATAGACAAGAGCCTTTGAATTTCATCTCAAAGCTTGAGGAAGTTACTCTCTGCTTTAGAAATCTTTCATGTCCAGCTCCTGTTCTCACTCAGACTGATTTCCACAGTTCTGCTCTTCCTCCAGGAAAGACGTCTCCGCAAAAGTCATATTCTCCTTCAGAAGTTTCTCTTCTAGCTTCTTTTCTAGTTTCTCTTCTCTCTGGATGTCTTGCCTGAATTAAAATAAACACGTTTCATTTTAAAGGAAAATAAAATCACCCACAGAGTGGATGGTTTAACATCAATGCACCTGATACCATTATCAAGTGCAGGGAAGTCACCTTGGAATCAGAATTATCACAAGAATTGTCACACTGAGATATGGTTACATTGCACTTGGTCCTACTGTGAGTAAATGAAAAAAAAATGACCAAAGCTGCTTCTTATAAACAATGGAATACTTTGGCCCCAAGACTAAACCAGACTAAAAGTTGTGGTTGTTGCCCAATTATACGCAACCACAAATAGCCTGACTTCAAGGCTGTGCTTATAGTCAGACTGGACACTGCCCTTCAGGAGCTCAGAGGGAGGGTTGCAGCAGCAGATACTGTGTCAGTTGGCTCTATCCAGACATTTGATGACATACAATCCTTGTTCAGTCATCTGATCTGTTTGGCTCTAACTTGTTTTCAGAATTTAAAAAAAAAGTATATACATTTTAAGGCTCCTGGATATATCTCTTTCTGGGATCAAGTTTTCTGGTCCCCCCGCACCAGGCCTACTGAGGTCAGATTCCTTGGATTGGTGAGGCTTCCCCTCAGCTGTCGGGTCCGTGTCATTTGGGCTTTGGCCAAGGGCAATGGAGAGCTGGAACAGGGTCTCAGAAACTAGGGCACCTCAGCCCAGGGTGACATTATTACTCAGAAATAATAAAGGAGCCATGGAGAGATCATCAAATCTCTTCTTTTGTATTGATGGCGCATTTTGGACACATCTGTAGAAAGTCTGAGAACTAACCGTAGGCTGATAAGACATGTCTTTGTCTAGTCCTCATGAATATTAGATAGTGACTTTTACCGCGGGTTTGCTAGAACATGCAGGTCAATCTCTCACTGAGAACAACTACCATAGCTGAACAGAATAGTTCTTAAATACTGAAGTACCATATGGCTAATATTCCAGAGAAAGAAGAAAGTCATAGAGGTGCAGCCCTTAGAGATTCCAGTATAGGTAACTGAGAGGCTGGAATCTGAGCAGAGCATTGAAACAGATTACCAAGGAGTCTAGAGCACTTAAGCATGCAGAGCCTTAATAACACTCGCTTTGGGATGCCTTTGAGACTTGGAAAGACTACCCTCCAAAAATAACAATGAACCAGGAAAACAGAAGATTTGTCTCTTGTGCAGATTACAATCTTAATTCCTTGATTGCTAACTGTCAGAGACAAACATTTTCCCCATGAGCAAGATAGCTCTAATTTCAAGTGTCAATACTAAATTTAAAATAACTGGGTAAAGAGATAGTCAACATTACAACAAACAAGAGACACAACTGAAAATAGAAACAGCTACAGAAATGATCTAGATAGTGGACATGGATTTGTAAAAAATGTCACCATTCCTTCTCCTCTGTTCCTCTCCTTTTCTTCTCCCATCCTCCTTCATTTTCTGCTTTCTGCTCCTCTTTCTCCCCCTTCCTCCTTCTTCTCAGTTTAATTAGGGATATATGTATCATGTTTTAGTTGGAAACTCACCCTCTTAATCTATTTTGTCTGAGCCACCTTACCAACTGAAAGCATTTACTGGCAACTATGGTCATGTTCCTGATGAGATCGTTGCACCAAACCTATGTTCTAATTGGCCTTTATTATTTAAAAACTGTCAGTATTATCTTTGATCCGCTATAATTCAGAATCAGTCGTTTCTTCCAGTACTACAAGTCCCTATGTCTGCGGCCCTGTCATTCCACACAAATTCAGTCAATTCTTCACTGACCTATCTCTTTCTTGCAGAGCACTGTCAAAAGCTGATGTTGACTGACACACTTTATTACATTCCAAGTTGCCAGATTTGATGATGAGAATCAGAAGTTCATTAAGGACATTTTTGCGTTTCATATTATTTTTAGGAATCACTTTCACCAAATGTTTTCATTTGGGAAACACAAATCAGTATCTCTCCACTTTAGGTAACATATTCATTTCTTGCTCCCTACTGGCTGCTACCTAGTCCTTTAACCAATGTCATGTTTTGTTGTTACTCTGACTTGTATCAGTTGAACTAGGCAAGTTTATGTTGCTGTGAAAACAGCCCCCAAACCTCCAAGCTGTAAAATAAGAACTTTTTTTCTTTCTGCTACGAGTCTATTCCAAGGTGTGAGAGCTATTAGCTCATTTTCTTCATTTGGGTATCCAGGCTGATCCTTGAAACACATCTGACTAAGAAAGAGATCTCTGTAGGGATTCACACTGATAATTAAATGTGCTTGTCACTTTTGTTCATAGAACATTGTACAGGTTTAATCATTTGACCTCACTGGCTGCAAAAGAGTCAAGAAACCAAATTTACCATGGACTGAGAAAGTGGAGAAACAGGAGCATGTAGAGAACAGAATATCTAAGTCTCATATGAACCTTTATGTATGTAGGCACTGGGTGCAAGGCAGGAATGAGAAAATGGATATTGAACTAATGGTTCTGAGATGTTAGGCCAGTGGTGGCGAACCTATGGCACACAGGCTACAGTGGTCTGTTTGTATCACTGAAAGCTCTAAACCATTCACCATCACTGTGTTAGGCTACTATGTGGAAAAACATGAAAGTTAAATGCCTAGTATTTATCTTATCCAAAGATAAATTCTATAGAGTTTAATTGTATAAAAATGGAAAGAGTACTTTCACAGTTTTACAAGAAAAAGTTCTTTCCAAATTTGGCTAGTGGAGAAGTTCTTAAGCCAAAATTTTCCAAACCAAGGAAAAGGCTAATAAATATAATATAAGTACAAGAAGAAAAGTCAATAAGAGCAAAGTTACCATAGACTAAAAGGTCATGCCACATACTAGAAGTAGCTACTTGCAATCACTTAACTGAATACATTGCAGAAACAAGAATAAATGATGAGTTCCAACAAGTCAATAAAAAGCAAGATAAAGTGGAAACATAACAAGGCAAATAAATTTTCTGCAGCAAAATAAACATATATATTCTCTGAGATTTTTTCCATATAAAGGAAATATTATATAGCCGTTTCAATGAATGAAACAGTAACTTATATTAATATGAATACAAGATCGGATCCAATGCTTAGAAAAGAAGTGTTTTAAAATAGTATGTGCAAGTCAGACATGGTAGCACACACGTAATCCCAGCACTTGGGAGGCTGAGATAGGATTGTTTGGTGTTTAAGGGCAGCTTGGATTACATAATGACTTGAAGGCCAACCTGAACTACATAGTAAGTCTGTCTCAAAAAAACCAGAAAAAAACCCCAACTATGTGCAGTATGGTACCAATTGCATAAAGATATAAAACATTATAAATGTTTTTCTATATATGCATATATGTAGTGAACTATAAAAATATTTACATATTTTGCATCAACCTTTTTAGTAAAAAAATGGTTGCAGATGTATTATTTTAATTTTAAGGCCTCATTTCATAAATGATAGAAAGATTTCTAAGCAAAAATTAATATTTGTTAATATTGGTAGTAAGTACATTGGTGACTATTACATCATTTGCTATAGTTTTTGTGCACTTTAGCTACTTAAATATAAAAAAGTAACAAAGAGACAATATAGGCCCTTGTAGACATTTACATGTCATGACACACACATGTTGCATACGTATACATTTTATTTATGTGGAAGCACACTGTGTACACAACAATGATTCTATCAGTTAAGTTGTATTCCACTGTAAAAAACAGGTGTAGAACTCACATAATTAGAAGCTCATTGATAGAAAACTCGAGTTGATGCAGCAGTTCCAAATATTATCAAGTCCCGTATTACCTAAGCTCTTCTTATACTTTACTCTGCCAACTGTTGTTGGCAGTGGTTTTCAGATGTTTCCTGCATCTCTGAACATCACCTCCTCGTGTGTGTGTGTGTGTAAAATATACATATTCTATCTCTCTCTTCTGAGGACAAAAAACAATCTAAGGTGGCTTCTTCAGAAAATTCGTTATATTTCCCTGGTCAGGATGGGAACACATGTAAGACTAATTTACTTAGGCAAAGGGGAACAGAATTTCCTTGTCTGATTTTGACAAACTATTGTTCTGCTAGCAAGAAAGAAGAGTGAATGGTAAATACTAAGCAACCAACTATATATTATTTATAGATCATTACTATATACCCTAGAAAATACATGTTTCAAAATAATACACACAGTATGGTGCCAACCGTGTAAAACTGTGAAAAATTCAAAATACATTTTATAGTTTTATTCATATATGCCAAGCACTTCTCTAGAAACTTTAAAAACTTGAGAATAGGTTTTATGGAATCTAGCATTGCCCCATTATGGGCAGATTAATCAGTGATCTGTTCCCAGGATATAAAAGGAGATAGGTGTTGGGGGCTCGGCATCGAGTTGACTCATGAACCTGAGCTTGTACTCTCAAGTTTCCCCAAGAAGCCCTGGGTGAAAGCTTTGCCATCTCTACCTCAAGGACCCCCAAAGAAGAGTTCATGGGCTTGAATACTAATGTAATTGGAGTCTTTTTAAAAGTCATCCTGGACAATGGAGCACTAGCTCAACCCACTTCTTTTTAGTGGTTATTTACTTTGATCCACCTTTTTAAATTCTGCCACCCTTCCCTGAGGACCCCTCTACACTGGGCTCATCCTCTGACAACACACAAATAGGCCAACAAATAGCTCTTCTCTTGGCCCATGTATCCTCTATCTCTTGGCTTATTTAACTGATTACTCTTTTCAGTAATAGCTGTTTATATTTCACAGAGATATTTGTTGAGCTTGGCAAATGCCATGAGCTCCACACATTTTCAGTCCCTGCCCAAGGCAAATGGTCATGTTTGAGAAATGTTTTCTGCTGTAACACTGATGAGTGAAAAACAGTTGTTGCATTAAGAACAGACATAATGGCAGCATATTGCAAGTCTGCTCCTTCTTGAAGGACAGTCTATTGCTGAAGAAGATTAATACAAATACAGATCAGTATGGAAGGGAAGTGTAAAGACATAGGAACATAGAGTCTCTTTTGGCCATCTTCATTCCCAAATAAATAGTATCCTAAGAGGAAGAAGGGTTCTGCTAAGTCTAATTGCTCAGATTTGCAGGTACAGTATAGCCACCTCTGCCACTTGCCTGCCCTGGGATGCAGTCACATCTGGACTTGGATTCCTTTTGCCTTCATCTGTTTAGCACCTAGTCCTAAAAGAAGGACCAGGCACTGGCAGGGAGCACAGTTAAGCTTCACACTCTCAAGCAGCCAGTGTCATACATTTGGAAGCCTTGAAAGTACCACTTAATAGGACCTTCATATCCTTTTGAGCCAACTGAAGAGAAAGTGCTGCTAAACTGCTCGATTGGCAGAGCTAAGTTTATACAGATGGAAGAGTTAGCAGAGACCACAGAACAAATACCAGCAACCAACCCATTTCACACTTCTGAAAAAAGAGAGAAAGGAATGGCAGAGGCAGGCCAAAGAAAACAGGCTTCGGAAGACTTGAAACTGTGGGCTGGAATTTTCAGCCATTCCTATTTCTTTCACACTCATTTTGAGTGGCTTGCTCCATCAGAAAAGCAGAAACTTTTCTGTATTTACACTTCTTGGGTTGAGTCTCCTCAGGAAAAGAGGCAATTAGTTCTCAATCACAAAACAAGTCTTCTTTCCAGCATCATCAGCACAGTTTTTCTGGAGTTTGGGCTTTTTGTGGAGGATAAAGGGAGGCACCATTCTTTCCAGAAGAGTCTATGCTGTTGGGATTCCCTTAGCTTGTCTTTTTGTGGCCCACACTAGCTCTTAGTCTTTTTTATTTTCTCTTTTTTCTTTTCTTCCAGGAAAGAAAGCCATTTTCCCTGGAGTATGCTTAAACATAAAACTCGTCCACAATCTGCTGCCTCACACAAATACCCTTCAGTTTCAGCTGAAGCACTTAGGTGCTCATCAAAATGTATTCTAAAGTAAATTCGAGGATTGTTGCTGCCTGGGGGAACGTGTGATGCCTCTAGCTCTGGGCCCTGAGGCACTGAGGACAACATTTGGAGATAAAAATTAAAGAGAGATTTAGTCCACATGGCTGTGAAATGATCAGTTACCATCTCGTGTTGTTGCATAGAATTTATGGACAGTGGTTGGAAGAAACTGTTCTGTGAGCTGGGATTACAAAAGCCAGTGGGATGGGTTCAGCTGGGGGCCTTGCCTGAGAAAGAAAGAAAATGATGTGCACAGGAGGCAGACCATACTATAGTCGTCTGTGCTCTGGATGAACTGGAAAATGGCTGTGAGAAATCCTTCTGAGGGGTTAACCAGGTTATTCAACTAGTTTACCAGAATGTGTGGACATGTGTCTACGAGGAAAAAATTTGCAACTGTGTTTAAAAACAGTCCCATCTGTTCATATGTACTTTCGAAGCTTAGATGGAAAAACACATTAGTGAAAAAAAGAAGAATCAGACTGTTAAGAAAACAGATCATTTCAATTCAAGTTGGTAGCAGTGAATAATAGATTGGTTAATAAAGACAGGGCAATGGAAAGCAGGTAGTGCTATAGAAGGGAGAGGAAGCAGCACAGGGAAAGGCAATGAGGCTTCCCAAGGGGATTTCTCTTGGCTAGATGAGACCTCCAAAGGTTGATATACTGACATGTTGCATGCTCTTTGTTTATAAGAAATGAGGTTGGGCCAAAGAAAAGTCCATTAGAGAAAGTACTGGCATCCAGATAACTTTGAATTCAAGGGAAGAAAAATCCTCCCTGGAGTTGGCAGAGTAAAGAGATAATAAAAATCCTCTTGGTGGTTGGAATCAGGGTGAAGGAGGAGGACAAAGCAGTAAATTTGAGTAGACATATTGCTTTCAAAGGTTTGAAAGCCATTTGAGAGAAAAAGCAGATATAATAGTAGCATAAACCCTGATTTTGACAAACCAGGTTTTAGAGCAATGGGTATGTATCAAGGTAAGACATATGTGAGTGAGGGAATTTCCAAAGAGTTCAGTTGTATTGGTTTTCTCTTGGGAGAAAGAATCGTAGGGAGTCAGGTCAGTTCCATTGACGGAAAAGCAGTTGGAATTCCCGTGTCAGACAGGCCAGGGATCCCTGGCTTGAGTCCCGCTCTTCTGCTTACAAAGGGAAACATAGCCTGGATAGCCTCTATCTGTAGTAAGATATTCTAGAATGTCTTTTATGTGTAATTGACCAAGACTAGGAAAGCCAGCCATAATTCAGAATTCTATGCCTAACTTTTCTTTACCATGAGCTCTTTATCAATTCAATCCTGATAAAAATCATGAATCTCACTTTTCTTTCTTTCTTTCTTTCTTTCTTTCTTTCTTTCTTTCTTTCTTTCTTTCTTTCTTTCTTCCTTCCTTCCTTCCTTTCTTTCTTTCTTTTTCTTTCTTTCTTTCTTTCTTTCTTTCTTTCTTTCTTTCTTTCTTTCTTTCCTTTTTCATTCTTTTTTATTCTTTGTGATAACTGGAGATTTGGCCCAGGGTACTTGCTTCATTTCCATCATTCAAAAAGAAAAACCTTTCATTATGATTTTGAGACAGGGTCCCACTAAATCACTAAGTTGCCCAGGCTGAGATAGAAGCACGTGCAATTCTTCTGCCTCAGCCTCCTAGAGTGCTAGGATTATAGGCCTTAACTACCACACACAAAAAATTTCATTTTCTGACCCTGAAAGCTGAAGGTGTTAGAGAATTTTATCAGTTACTCAGAAGACAATGCACAACGGTGCCAAACTCAGCTTTCTGTAGCATCTTCTCAAACAGAGCAGGCGACACGTGACAGGTGTGATGGGCGACGGGGAGCGGTGAGGCCTTGGGTCCTGTTTGCTCAGCCCCTTCCAGCCAGTTGCTGATACAGAGGCTCCAGAGAGCAAAGTTTTAGTCATTCTAGGGCTGTATGGTGCTGCCTTTCTTTGATATCAAATTGCCAAGTTTAACCAGGGATTTAGCTCAGTGGTTCTGCCACCTGCCTCACAAGTGCAAGATCCCAAGTTTGATCCCCGGCATAAAAAACAAAACAAAACAAACAAACAAATAAAAAAACCAAATTACCAGGTTTAAGTAAAAAATAAAATTTTCATATTAAATTACATCACAAAAACATTTGAATCAATCTTAAATCTTATACTTTTGGGGTAGCTCTCACCTTGCAAGTGAGAGGCCTAAGAAAAGAGTGTTCTCACTTTCCATCAAGTCTTGCAACATTACTTCCTGTAATCAGTATATTATATACCAACATTATCACATATTATACACACGCACACACACACACACACACAGACACACACAACAGCGTTTGGGATAATATAATGAAAAAACAATACAAAGGTAATTACAAATATGAGGTCAATTTTTTTACCTGTTTGTTTCTCCCTTTACTAGAATATTAGCTCCATGAATATAGCTTCTTTTGGTGTAGTTTGTTCACTTCTGTGTGTCTAGTGCCCAGAACAGTATCTGTATATAGCAGGAGCTACATTCCTTACCGTGGAATGAATGAGTGGATATCTGATTTTGTTCTCCAGAAAGCTATTCAACAACATTTGTTTTGCTATCCTGCAATGTAAGATTCTGCCTGGGTTCAAACCTGCAACTTCCCCCTCACAATTCATCCTTTCTCCCTCACATGTTAAAACTTCTACTCTTGTTAGTAGTGATTTCGCCAATGACTACTCTATATTAGGACTTATGTGATATTCTCAGGGACATTTCTCTAGTCAGATGATATCTTAATTTCCTTAAAAACAGGTGATCTGCTTATATGTAAGCAATCATATGGTTTTTATCTTTCATTCTGTGAAAATTGTCCCTCACACTGATTGATTGGCAAATAAAACCAACTTTGCATCCCAGGATAAATTCTACTTGGTCCTGATAAGCAATCATTTTTCATGTTGTGCTGAATTGCTTGCTCATATTTTTTTGAAGATTTCTCCATCTATGTTTGTCACAGATATCAGCTCATTTTTATCACAAATGTGTGTGCACGTGTGTGCACACACACAGACACACACACACAAACTGAGAACTGTGTGAGGAGATGGACATGTTAATTTGTTTGATCGCAGTCATCATTTTGTCATATATATATATATATATATATATATATATATATATATATATATAGCAAAACATCATGTTGGGCCGGGGATTTAGCTCAGTGGTTCTGACACCTGCCCTAAAAGTGTAAGGACCCAAGTTCGATCCCTGGTACCAAAAAAAAAAAAAAAAGATGAAACAAAAAAAATTATTTTGTCTACTTTAAATATATGCAATCTTTACACTAAATGCACAAGAAGGTCTGGGATATAGCTCAGTGGTAGTGTACCTTCCTAGGTTGTTGAAGCCCTGGGTTCAGTCCCTAGCATTTCACAGCAATAGCAACAACAAGAAGTGTATGATTGGTTACCATAAACTCCTTCAGGTACTGGGGCATAGGCTGCCTAAAGAAAGGGACTCAGATCTGTGGGCAACTTTCTTCCCCTCTGCTACTTACTGGACTGTGCCAAGCCCTTCCTTTCTTTCTGCTCAATCATCCTCTCATCAGCTGTTATTTTCACTGTTCAGTAATAACATCCCTAAATATCAGTAGTCTCTTATGCAATGTTCCATATCCTTTAAGCATCTGTGCTAGCATGCTTAGTACACTGGGTTAAGAATTGTGTGCACAGCAAATAGGTTGAAGCCCCTGACTCCAAGGAGCTGAGAAGCTAGTGGAGAGGGCTTCAAGGTGTTTTGATAATGCCCCCATGTCTATCTTTCTTCATAGATATATATTTATATAGCTACATACCTATATGTGTACGTATATGGGTTACAGTATATGTAGATATACATACATATATTATTTCAAAGATTTTTGAAAATATACTTATTGAATAACCTTCTTCATTATATTCTAGTGGTTTATTTTGTTTCATTTTTAAAAAATCTGGCTATACTACTGTTTAAACTCTTCAATGAGATTGAAAGCGAAGTAATACTCCCAAATTCATTCCTGGAAGCAAGCATTACCTTAATCCCCAAAGCAGAGAAAGACTCAACTGAAAAAGAGAACTATAGGTCAATCTCACTAATGAACATAGATGGAAAAATCCTTAATAAGATACTGGCAAATAGAATGCAGAAGATCATCAAGAAGATCATGCACCCTGATCAAGTGGGATTCATCCCAGGGATGCAGGGATGGTTCAATATATGAAAATCAATCAATGTAATACACTATATCAATAGAGCCAAGGACAAAAACCATATGATTATCTCAATAGATGAAGAAAAAGTATTTGACAAAATCCAACATGCATTTATGATAAAAATCCTACAGAAAATTGGAATAGATGGTCTCTGCCTCAATCTGATGAAAGCCATCTATGAAAAACCAACAGCCAATATCATACTAAATGGTCAAAAACTGAAATCTTTCACACTCAAATCAGGAAAAAGACAAGGATGTCCACTATCACCACTCTTGTTCAATATAGTTCTGGAAACATTAGCCATGGCAATTAGACAAGAGAAAGAAATAAAAGGAATAAAGATAGGAAATGAAGAAGTCAAATTGTCATTATTTGCAGATGACATGATACTCTATATAGAAGACCCCAAGAACTCCACCAAAAGTCTTCTAGACTTAATAACCAAATTCAGTCAAGTAGCTGGATAAAAGGTCAACACACAAAAATCAATAGCTTTCCTCTACACGAACAACAGAATCACTGAGACAGAAATAGGGCAAACAATTCCTTTCACAATAGCATTCAAAAAACTGAAATACCTAGGAATCATCCTAACGAAAGAAATCAAAGACCTCTTCTCTGAAAACTATGGCACTCCGAAAAGAGAGATTGAAGATGATATCAGAAAATGGACAGACATCCCCTGCTCCTGGGTAGGAAGGATTAATATAGTGAAAATGGCCATACTTCCAAAACTGCTATATAGATTTAATGCAATTCCAATTGAGATCCCAGCAGCATGCTTCATAGATCTTGAGAAAACAATCCAAAACTTCATTTGGAACAAGAAGAGACCCAGAATAGCAGAAGCAATTCTAGGTAACAGAGACATGGCAGGGGGTATCACAATCCCCAACTTGCAACTACACTACAAAGCTACTGTGATAAAAACAGCATGGTACTGGCAAAGAAACAGACTTGAGGACCAGTGGAACAGATTAGAAGATGCAGAAACAACGTCAGACACACTCAGCCATCTCATCTTTGATAAAGGAGCCAAACACCCTCACTGGAGGAAAGATAGCCTCTTTAATAAATGGTGCTGGAAAAATTGGATTTCAACTTGCCAAAGATTAAAACTAGACCTATATCTCTCACCATGCACTAAACTAAAATCAAAATGGATTAAAGATCTAAATATTAAAATAGAAACTCTGAACCAGTTGGAACAGAGGTTAGGTAGAACTCTTGAAGACATTGGTGTAGAAAAAGATTTTATGAACAAAACCTCAGTTGCCCATGAACTAGCACAAACAATCAACAGGTGGGATCTCTTTTTATTAAAAGGCTTCTGCACAGCAAGAGAAACCACCAGCAGTGTGAAGAGACAATCCACAGTGTGGGAGAAAATCTTCACCTGCTTTTCCTCAGACAAAGGTCTACTATCTCGAATCTATAAAGAACTTAAAAAGATCAGACCTCCCAAATTTAAAGACCCAATCCAAAAATGGGCATCTGAAATGAACAGACATTTCTCAGACAAGGAAGTAGAAATAGGAAATAAATACATGAAAATATGTTCAATATCACTGGTCATTCAAGAGATGCAAATGAAAACAATGCTGAGTTTCCACTTCACTCCAGAAAGAATGGCTGCTATCATGAAATCAACCAATAACAAATGCTGGCAGGGCTGTGGGGAAAGAGGAACCCTGCTCCAGTGCTGTTGGGAGTGTAGACTGGTGCAAGCACTGTGGAAATCAGTATGGAGATACCTCAAAGAACTAGGACTGAAAGTCCCATTTGACCCAGCTATTCCACTGCTGGGGATCTTCCCCAAAGAATTAAAAGAATCATACCACAGTGATATATGTGCACCCATATTCATAGCAGCACAGTTCGTAAGAGCTAAAACTTGGAAACAGCCCAAATGCCCATCAACTGGAGACTGGATAAAGAAAATGTGGGTTTTTAATAAAATGGAGTACTACTCAGCCATAAAAAATGAGAAATTAGAGACATTTATAGCTAAGTGGATGCACATTGAGGCGATACTCTTAAGTGAAATAAATAAGACACACATGAATAAACTCCGAATAGTTTCTCTGGTGTGAGAAACTGAAAGTGTAAATAAGGACTAAAATGTATAATAGGTAATGTGAAATAGGAAGAAAAGGGGCAAAGAGGAAGGAAGTGGGAGGGCTAGAGGAAAGGATAGAAGGAAATGGGATTAATATGAGAAAATGGAAAAATAGGAACAAAATCTTTGTAAATAGGGAGGAATGGAGGGGTTGAAGGGAGGGCTGGGCAAGGGTGAAAAAGAAGAACCAAGAGAGAGTATGTAAAGGTGCAAATTTCCAATGATGAATGTCATTATATTGTATACCTAAAATGTACCAATGATTAGCATGAATAATCGATAATGCAAAATAGGAAGAAAAGGTCCAAAGGGGTAGGGCTAGTGGGTGGGGGAGGGGAAGGGAAAGAAGGGAAAGGAAAAATGTTGAGAAATGGAAAAAATGGAAATAAAGTCTTTGTAATTAGGGAAGGGTGGAGGGGGTAAAAAAAAATCTGACTATGACCCTCTAAATTTACTTGCCTATATCTAAGTCTGAATTACAATTAGGACAATTAAGCAGGCAAATGAAAAATGCCTACCTTGGATGGGATATTCCTAGAGTCATTATAACAGAATACATTCTCTCAGGAGTGGAAGCCAGAGCTGAATTGTCACTCCCTCCAAGCAGATTTGCTTTCTGACTATGCTTCTTAAACTGTAGCGTAAATATGAAACAGTCTTGGATTTATCTAAAATGTGGACTCTTAATGCAATAGGTGAAGCAGTGGGCCGGAGACTCTGTGTCTAACACATTTTCAGGTGATGCTGTTGCTACTCTATCATCAACTACATTTTCAAAAGCCAAAATTAGGACACAATGTCCAAAAGATGGGCCAGAATTATCCAGGGAAGAGATAGGAAGGACATCCTGGAGGAGGGAAGGGCATTAGCAATGTTTCACATGTGAGAAACACCATGGGTTATATACAAAATAGGAAGAGTAATTGCCTTTTATATACCTTCTCCACCTTTTCCCCTGCTCCATCTCTTGATTCTTTTCTGCTTTGCAAAAGATCTATCTCCTTTTTTCCTATTATCTATTTTTTACTTTTCTCATTATTTGTATTTTGGATTTCTCATATAACAGAAACCCTGTGATACTTAAGCTTGTGTGTCTGATTTATTTCACTTAATATCATGGTCTCAAGATGCATCCATTTTCCTGCAAATGACTCAAGCTTACCCTTCCTTATGGAAGAGTAGTATTCCATTGTGTATAAATACTACCTTTTCTTTATCCATTCACCTTTTGGTCCACCTTTTGGCTGCTTCTAAAATTTAGCTATCACAAATTGTGCTGTTATAAACATGAGTATGGATGTGTCACTATGATATAATGTCTTTAACTCTTTCAGGAAGATATTTTAGAAGGGGAATAGCAAGGTCAAATGGAATTTCTAGTTTTAGCTTTTTGCAGAATCTCCATTCTGATTTTCATAGTAGCTGTACTAGTTTACATTCCCACCAACAATGTAGGATTCCTTTTTCCCACAACCTCACCAGCATTTGCTTTTATTTGATTCTTTTTTCTTTTCTTTTTTTGGTACTCGAGATCGAACTCGGGTCCTTGCACTTGCACAGCAGGTGGCGAAACCACTGAGCTAAATCCCTGGCCCAAACAGGTGGTGATTTTTTTTTTTTTTCGTAGCAGGGATCGAACTTGGGACCTTGAGCTTGCAAGGCAGGCACCGGAACCATTGAGCTAAATCCTCAGCCCTTTTATTTGATTCTTGATGATACCCATTCTTTCTGAAGTAAAATGGAAACATAGCTTGCATTTCTGTAATGCCCAGCAATGTTGTACACTTTTTAATGTATTCATTGGCCATTTGAACTTTTTCTTCTGAGAAGTGTCTACTTAGTCATCTTTTGATTCTTTTATGGAAGGTCTAATTTCTTTTAGTACTTTATATATTCTAGTGCCAAGTCTTCACAAGTAATATAATCATTGTGTACTATAAACATTTACTAATAAAGAAATTAAAACTGAAAAACCATATTATTTTAAAATTACCCATTCATGTCTTACAGTGGATGATAAGTTCTTTCCCTTACAATGAGGAATAGTCAGGGCAGCAACAAGACAAAGTTTTTTGCACAGGAAGAAATTTGGAGAAAAGGAAGCAAAATCGACAAACTACATTTTAGAAGAAATTATACTTTATTATGAAACAAAATACTGGAAACAAATTCTTATAATATTTCTTTTTCACTGGGATGGGCTCACCACCAGTTACTGCACTATCTGACATTAATGCAGATCCTTGGGACATAGTTTATATAAGACAAAATGTAGGTGTTCTTGGAAGGATCTGGGGGTTTGAGCAATTTGATATTGAGGATGGAAAATTTAATGTCAAGAGCAAGAAACAGCCTCCCATCAGGTGACTCCTGGATGCTGAGAAACAAATTTTTTAAAAAGAGGGAAAATTCTGACAGAGACAGAAAGAATGAGGTAGGCATAAGAAGTCAAAGCAAACTACTAAGGGAAGCATTGAATCTCCTTCTTTTTCACCTGTATTAGAAATGAGGACTGGGCCCCTCAAATCTTTTTCCAGTCAATGTTTGTCTTTTTTGTATACATCCCTCCTCTTCTCAAAAAGAATCTGTAGTAAGTGTGGTAAGCACTGGCACATCCCCACTGGCAGCCTTGGTTTGTGACTCAGCCTTGTGGTGAGGACAGAATCAGAATTCCCCAACTGGCAGGGATAATGGGAGAACTGATTGGAGTCATGTGGCTCCAGGTAGATTTCTCAGTGCACCAGTTTGAATCAATGGAGCCTGCTAACCTGGGTATTTCTCTCTTTTCTTCAGTCACGTTCACTTTCTAACTTTCTTGCTGAAAAGGCTTGCTTTAGATGCTGGATGATTGTGTCTTGTATGAACCTGGTTCCAGTCACCAATGAGATTATACTGAATCTCAAAATAAGGTTCTCCAAAGGTGGTGGATATTTTACTGTTTGCTTCTAACTGGATTGGGAAGTTCATTGACCACAGCTGTCCATTCCCACTTTGGTCATACAGAATGGTTGCAGGAGAAATTGACCTCATTAAGATGAAGAAAACATGTTTGAGGTGTTAACTCAGATCCCAGGAATCATCCAACAGGTGCCCGCATGGACACTTACTTCCTGTGCTGGTCACCTTCCGCTTGGCTTCCCAGGAAGCCGTCTCTCCTAGGAAACCACCAATGGACTTGTTTGTCTGTTGTTTGAATTGGCTGAGGTGCAATGAAGAGAGCCTAACACCTGGAGTCGGCAGCATTTTTTTCTACCTCAAAATTGGTCTCTAATGTACTGTAACAGGGTTATCTCCTATGGAGGGTAGGCTCTGTCTGAGGTGTAGTTCATACCTGTCTTATAAATAAACCATAGGTGCCTCTGGGTACTGGCTGTACATGGTTTATTTCTTCACTGCAGAATGAAAACCATTAGCTCAAAACTCTGCCACATTAATCCCTAAGTTATACACATCCATTCACTTCAAAACACAAACATGCAGATTTTAGTCATTTAGAGACTACCTGTTTCATATACTTCACAAAAATCTTACCCAACAGCTGTTACCAATGATAAGAAAGGACCTGGTAGAGATATAAGACCCTTAGGAATTCTCTGACACTGAGGCTTCCTACTATGCTACTGAGTATCATCACTAAGAGGTACAGGCCTCTCTCCGATCCCCCCCAGGAACTTCTTGGCCTCCTCTTCTTCTGTATGTGACCTCACCCCTGTGATGCAGTCTGTGTGGAGCTGCCCCTTTCATGCATCCCTGTCCAGATGCTGTCCAATAAAGCTTTTTATGTGTTACTGCCTTTCATGGTCATATCTTTTTTTTTGATCAGCTCTAAGATTCCTCAAATTCCCTATACATTTCTGTCCCAGATCCACTGAGTCAAAATATATAGGGGTGGGATTACCTGAAAGTGTGCCATATTTATGACCCTTCTCCTGTGATGTGTTTGTACACATGCACTTGTCCATATGAGCACTAAAGTTTAAGAGCCATAGGTTAGAAGATTTTCTTTGAATCCTGTTTCTGGCACTTGTTATTTGACTTTGGGACATATATTTTCACTCTTTGTGCACTAATTGTTCCCCCATGTAAGGCTAGCATGACAGTGTCTATATCCAAAGGAGTTGTGAAGATAAGTATAATAGAATAGATGGAAATAATTAGAGCAGGAATCCCAGTATAGCAGGTGCTCCACACAAGTGTGGGGTCCAAGGTCATCTCCTTGTTCTTGTCTAATTTTCTTTGGACCATGTCCTTGTCATTTTAAAACATGCCCCTTTTTACATGCCTTTTTTAATCATCTGGGCTTCCTCATTGTACCAAACCATTTGTAAATCTTATTTGACATACTGTTGTGCCTACCTAACTTTAAGTCTTTTAATTTTCCTGTCCCTCTGCTATTAGGTTCCTCTGTAACTGCATTATCTAACTCTGTAAAGTGTCTGAGAGCCAGAGTTAGATGACAAACTCTGCACAAGGATATGTATTGTATTGTTACAGTCCTTATCCCTAAATTCAGATGGGACTCAAATGCTATTTTTATATAAGATTTTATTCAGTTCCATTCCATCGTCTAGTAGGTTATTTCTGGTTTGGCTAAATACATTTTTCTCTCTTCCTGCTTAGAATCATCTACTGAAATATAATTATTTTTAGCAACTTTGCTGAGTTGTTTGCAGTTTTATGTGTAAGTCTTTGCTCTCTGGGGACATGATAAATACATGGCCCAATGTCCCAGTAAATGGTGAGGGAGATGTGTGAAGTCAGGGTGTGATTCCCCAGTGATGGTTACTAAATGAGATCGTTCACCAAAGGTGTCTTTGTGTACTGTGGAAGTCTTTAATCCCTACATGCTGGTTTCCTTAACATGAAATGCTTTTGTCCAAAGAAGATGACTCGTTTCCACATTTCATCTTTATCCTCCCCTACTTTTTTTTTTTTTTTAAAGCTATAGCATGTACTAAATATAAATGGAACATCAAGAGTAATGACTTTTTCTTCTAAAGTCATGGCCAGGTTAGATGCAATGGAAACACACACAAAGACTAAATCATATGCAAATTTGGCAGTAATACCATGTGGCTAGAGTGGGGAAAATCATAATGTGACTCTGGTTTCATATGTTATCATTGGCAATGAGCAATGAGAGGTGACGCACATACAATGATGCTAGCAGAATTGTATTTATGCAGCTCCAGAGGATTGGTAGGTGGAATGATGGGTTTGAACAATTATAAAGTTGTTGAGTAAGGCTAGAAAGACACAAAAAACAAATATGAGAATCTTATTTAGAGAAACAAATTGGGTGGTCAATGTGATAAGTGATCAGTAAAGAAAACTTTTAAAATGAATAAGTCTAGAAATTTCACCAGCAAAGAAAGAAACATGTCACATCAACTTTCTAAATGGAGACCAGATAGACTAAAGATTTGCCTAATGTACATTTCCAGTGTAGAGTCTCATGGATCTAAAGAGGAAATGGATAATTTCTTACTGTCTAAAAGGACAAAAGCAAAGAATATAATTTGAATTGTGATTAGAGCACATATTTTACTTATTATTTAGGCTAACATATACATAGAGAACTAATATTTACAACTATGCCATGAGCTTGACATAAATCATCTCATTTGATCTTTACATCAACCCTATTTTTAAGTACTCTTATTTCCATTTTACAGATGAGTAAATTGAAGTTTAGAAAGGTTAGTGTACTCAAGGTCAGAGACTTAGTAAGTTGTAGAGCCAGGAGCCACATCCAGGCTGTCTGAATTTGAATTCCTCAGAAGCAGAAATAAAAGGGAAACTTGAAGCTAATATTCAGGAGCTGTATTTATCCTGTAGACATATCAAGGCCATGTGTGAACATGATACTGTGCTCTCTTGACTCACTTAGCTGTTCATAATATGGACACTACAACTTCTTTCCTTCACGTAAGGTAGATCTAGAGCTAGCTTTGCTAATCATTGATATTATATGACCATGGGGAAAATCAATTTATTTCAGCCTTTTGTTAAATCTACGATTTTGGGATAAAAGGTTTTATATCCAAGATAATATGAACTGGATTTATCAACCAAAAATAAATAAATTGTAAAACTAGATAGAATTTATTAAAGCACAGTTTGCAAAATGCTAGACATAATATGATAAAGGAAAATGTTTCTTGAGGGATTAAACCCTGAAAATTGTTCTAATATATTGCTATGAGAGAGGGCTAAGTACAGGAAGGGGAAACTCAGGCAGAGCATGGTGAACTCTCTAAAATGTGAATATGGAAATGAGAGTCCAGGGAATCCAAAAGCAAGAGAATATCAAAGAGAGAAAGCTGTTAGGAGGATAAAAACTCCAGAGATCCACACAAGCACCCCTCAAATATTAATCTGAGGACTGTGTGTGTGTGTGCATATGTGTATATATACTTGATCTGAGATCAGGGAAAGAATCATGGGAAAGAATAGAAGGTTGGTAATGTCAATTGTTCCTACCATCCAGGTAAAGTACCTTGTAATCATGAGGTACTAGGTAGGAATCATAGGAAAGTCTTGCCTCAGTAGTGGAGAATAATTACTTATACACTGAACACGCTCGTGGTCTCACAGAGTGTATATTTAAAACATACGCCCAAAATTAAACTGTTTCCAAGTGACTTAAAGCCTCCTAGAGCTAAGTTCAAGAACATTTGTGTGAATACAAAAATATCTAGCACTCAACAACATATAGCACACAATGCCTGACATTCATTCACAAATGATGAAGCATCCAAGAATCGAGAAAAATGATCAGAAAATAAACTTACCATTCGAAACCAACTCACCGCTAAGACATATGCTTGTGTTAGCAGAGAAATGACAGCGAGAGAGTTACTGTGGCTGTATTTCAGATATTCCAAAATTTAAGAGGAGACATGGGAAGATAAATAAAATAGATCCAAACAGAAGTTTTACAGACAAGAACAACTAAATGAGAGATAAAAACATATTTCAGATGAAATTAATAGTATGCTCGATTTTGCAGTAGAAAATACTAATGAAATTGAAAACATAACAATAAAAGCTATTCAAAAAATGGAGACAGAAAAAAATAATAATTAAAAAAATGAAGACATCCATCCCAGTGAGACGTAGGACAACTGAAAGTGGCTAAATATATGAGCAATTGGAATTATCATAGGAAAAAGAGGCAGAACAGGTGGGGGATTTAGCTCAGTGGTCCTGCCACCTGCCTTGCAAACACAAGGTCCTGAGTTTGATCCCCAGTATAAAAAAAAAAAAAATTCAAAAGGAAACATTTCATTGGGCTGGGGATTTAGCTCAGTGGCTTCGCCGCCTGCTGCGCAAGTGCAAGGACCCAAGTTTGATCCCCAGTACCAAAAAAAAAAGGAGGCAGAACAAACACTTGATGAAATAATGGCCAACATGATTCCAAATTTGGTGAAATTATAAATCCAAATTTGAAAACATCAAAACCCTCCAAACATGAGGAAAACTACAGCAAGGCAAATGATACTCAACTTGCTAAGTACCTGTGATAAGGACATAATTTAAAAAGCAGCTAGAGGAAGGAAACATATCCAAAGACAAAAAGCCAATACTGATAGCAGACTTATCATTACATATAATATAGAGAAAAGAGTAAAACAACATCTTTAAAGTATGGAGGGAAAACAATGTCAGTCTAAAACTTGATATCCAGTGAAAATGTCTTTTCAAAAGTGATGACAAAAAATGGAGACAAAGTCTATGTAAATAGGGAAGGGTGGAGGGGGTGAAGGGTGTACAGGTAATGGGAAAAAATAAGAACTAAGATACATCACGTACAGGTACAAGCACCCAATGACAAATGTAAACGTATTGTGTACCTAAAATGTACCAATAAAAGTATTTAAGCAAAAAAAAAAGTGATGACAAAATAAAGCCAGTTTTCAGACAAATAAAAACTGAAGTAATTTATCTTTACTAGCAGATCTTCACTACAAGAAGGATTAAAGTAAGTTCTTGAGGCCAAAGGAACAAAATACTAGATGTAAATATGGATATACACAAAAAAGTAGGGCATTGGGAAAGATAACTAATCCGCAAATATGTGACATTTTTCTTACACCTTAATTCTCTTGACTATTTAAACAAAATAATGTGGTGTTCATTGCATATGGTAAAGTAAAACGCATGAGAATAATCTTCCAACGAACAGGAGGGGAAAGGTGGTGTGGTATGAGATCACTAGAAGGTAGATTAGGATGGAAATCACTAAATAACAAAAAGTTGTATGCAATCACTAAATAACAAAACAAGAAGTTGTATGCAATCACTAAATAACAAAACAAGAAGTTGTATGTAATCACTAAATAACAATACAAGAAGTTATAATTAACAGTAATACAATGAAGGGGATAAAATGTAATAACAAAGATATTCAGTTCATTCAAGGGAAGCAGAAAAGAAAACAAATGTAAGAAAGAATACATGGAACAAATATACAAGGTGCTAATTTTGAACCTTGTCACAGAATTAATCAAATTAAAAGTAAATCACTTAAATACCTCAATTAACCAGCAATGGCTGTCAGATTAGATTAAAAGGAAAAACCTATTCTAGCCATCTTACAAAAAAACACATTTCAAATGTAAGGACACAAATCAACTAGAAGAAAATTCATGGAAAATTATATAACATGCTAATGCTAATTAGAAGAAACCTGGAGTGGCTATCTTGGTATCAGAAAAAGTAGATTTTGGAGCTAATAAAAATAATTGAGATAGAAATTTTATTTTATAATTCTATAAGGGCCAATTCATCAAGAGAATATGATTCTAAATGTTTCTGCACTAATGGCAATTTCAAAATATGTGAAAGAAAACTAATCAAGGACATTAAGAAGAAATAGGTGAGACTACAATGATGTCTGGGGATTTTAATATTCCTCTCTCAGAAACTGATAGAAACAAAATAAACAGAAAATTATTATGTATTTGGAAGATTTGAGTAATGCTATCAAGCAACTTGATCTAATTGGCATTTATAAAGCACTCTAGATAACAACGCTAGAATATATATTCTCTTTAAATGGATCCAGAATATTTTCTCATGAGAAAATATATCCCAGGTGAAAAAAACAAATCTCAATAAATTTGAAAGGTTTAAGTGACATGATATGTGCTATCACATCACAATTAAATTAAATTCAAGTATAGAATCCTGTTAACAGATCTGTAATGGATGACAAATTCTGCAGAATACTCAGTATTTGTGGACTAAATCACAACTAGTTTAAAAATTGATGGGTGAAAGCAAAAGTCAAAATGAGATTAGAAATTGTTTCAAACTTAATGGAGATAAAAGTACAACATATCTTTTTTTTTGGAAAGCTGCTATGGCAGTATCTAGGGGAAATTTATAGGATTGAATTATGAAATGCCAATATTAGAAAATAAGACAGATTTTAACTTAATGCTTCAGTTTCCAACTTAAGAATATGGCAAAGAAGAAAATTTGAACTTCATATAGGTAGACAAAATAAAATGAAAATTGTAGCAGAAGTGAGCCTCCTGGAACATACAAAACCAGTGGAGAAAAATCAATAAAACCAAAACTTTGTTTTTAGATAAGACCAATAAAATTAATAAACCTGTAGCCAGAGTAATTAGAAGAAAATATTGAAGACTTATTATCAATATGAAAATTATAGAAGTCTTATTACTGAAGATTTTACAGATATTAAAAGGGTAAGAATATATATGTATACATGTATATATGTAATTCTGTGCCAGTAAGTTTGATAACTTAGATAAAACTCTATAAATTCTTTGGAAGACACATGTTACCAAAGTTCTTTCAGAAAGAAATATATAATCTCACTATCTCCAGTATCTTAGTAGTTAACTGTATTTGTAGCTAAAATACTTACAAAATTTTTTTAGACCATAATGGTTTTACTGGTGAATTATATCAAATACTTGACAGAAAAATAATACTAATTCTATACAATATCTTCCATAAAAATTAAATGGAGGAATAATTCCCAATTTATTCTATGAGCTCACATGTCCCTGAAATCAGAAAATTACATGACACAATGAAAACAACAGACCAATATCCCTCATGAAATAGATATAAAAATTCCAAACAAAAAGTCATTTTAAAAGAAATAAAATTATTTTCAATCACAATCAACATGATTTTTTATGTTTAAATCCAATGACTCATTCTACCAAAAAAGCTAGTAGAACTAAAAGAACTGAGATTAGCATGGCTGTAGGAAACAAGAACAATATGTTAGAATCAATATTTCTAAGTATTAGAAATAAACAGTGAGAAATGTAGGTTAAACAAAATAACATCATTCATAATAATGAACAGTATAGGAAAAACTTAGTGATGAATATGAAAACTGATATGAAAGACATAAACAGAAAAAAAGTAGAGTGACATATTGTGTTCTCAGGTCAGAGGATCCAATACTGTTAATTCTTTCAAAATTGAGCTGTAGATTTTACAGAATCATAATAAAATTTGGGAGGTCTGATTTTTTTAAGTTCTTTATAGATTCGAGATAGTAGACCTTTGTTTGAGGGACCGCTGGTGAAAATTTTTTCCCACATTGTGGGTTGTCTCTTCACACTGCTGGTGGTTTCTCTTACTGTGCAGAAGCCTTTTAATAAGAAGAGATCCCACTTGTTGATTGTTTGTGCTAGTTCATGGGCAACTGAGGTTTTCTTCATAAAATCTTTTCCTACACTGATGTCTTCAAGGGTTCTACCTAACCTCTGTTCCAACTGGTTCAGTTTCTATTTTAATATTTAGATCTTTAATCTATTTTGATTTTAGTTTAGTGCATGGTGAGAGATACAGGTCTAGTTTTAATCTTTGGCAAGTTGAAGCCCAATTTTTCCAGCACCATTTATTAAAGAGGCTATCTTTCCTCCACTGAGGGTGTTTGGCTCCTTTATCGAAGATGAGATGACTGAGTGTGTCTGGCAGTGTTTCTGTATCTTCTAATCTGTTCCACTGGTCCTCAGATCTGTTTCTTTGCCAGTACCATGCTGTTTTTACCACAGTAGCTTTGTAGTACAGTTGCAAGTTGGGGATTGTGATAACCCCTGCCATGTCTCAGTTACCTAGAATTGCTTTTGCTATTCTGGGTCTCTTCTTGTTCCAAATGAATTTTTGGATTGTTTTCTCAAGGTCTATGAAGTATGCTGCTGGGATTTCAATTGGGATTGCATTGAAGCTATATAGCAATTTGGAAGTATAGCCATTTTCACTATGTTGATCCTACCCAGGAGCAGGGGATGTCTTTCCTTTTTCTGATATCCCCTTCAATATCTTTTTTCAAAGTGCTACAGTTTTCAGAGAAGAGGTCTTTCATTTCTTTTGTTAGGTTGATTCCTAGGTATTTCAGTTTTTTGGATGCTATTGTGAAAGGAATTATTTGCCCTATTTCTCTCTCAGTGACTCTGTCATTGGTATAGAGGAAAGCTATTGATTTTTGTGTGTTGACCACGTATTCAGCTACTGTACTGAATTCGGTTATTAAATCTGGAAGACTTTTAGTGGAATTCTTGGGGTCTTCTATTTAGAGTATTGTGTCATCTGCAAATAATGACAATTTAACTTCTTCATTTCCTATCTTTATTCCTTTTATTTCTTTTTCTTGTCTAATTGTTGTGGCTAATGTTTCCAAAACTATATTAAAGAGGAGTGGTGATAGTGGACATCCTTGTCTTGTTCCTGATTTTAGTGTGAAGGATTTCAGTTTTTGACCATTTAGTATGATATTGGCTGTTGGTTTTTCATAGATGGCATTTTTTTTTATGCCATTAAGTTTATTGATACATTTTAGGTATAAAATAGTTACATTCATCATTGGGAACTTGTACCATTACATGAGTCTCTTTGTTCTTATTTTTTTCCCCTTCCTTTGCCCTCCCTTCACCCCCTCCACCCTTCCCTATTTGCAAAGACCTTGTTTCCATTTTTTTCTCTTTTCATATTTTTTCCTTTCCCTTTTTTCCCTTCCCCTACCTCTCCCAATTCCCCTGCTCTTTTAGACCTTTTCTTCCTGTTACACAATATCAGTTACACATTTTTTAAATTACAATACTAAGATCTAGGAGACATGACCACAGATTTTACAGAATTTAAAAGGATATAGAAAGTATATTACAAAAATCTTTTTTGAAATAAATTTGACAACTTCTAAGAAGTACCTTGGAAGACAAATTAATGAAACTAACTCTGGAGGAAATATAAAATTTGAATAGCACCTATTAAAGAAAGTATATTCCTAGCTTGAAAACCTACCTATATGACAACAGCAGGCTCATAAACATTTTAACTGATAAATTATATCAAACAAAGCAGAAAAAAGAAGGAACACTTCTCCCCTCATTTTAGGAACTCAACATTGTGCTAATCCTAAAACTGGATAAAGATAATAGAAGAAAAAGTATGAACATAGATAGAAATTTGTTTAACAAAACAGACTATTGGAAGTCAGATCTGGTAGGATGTAGAAAGTGGTTTTTTTATAGGGATGGCAGTGTTGGTTCAGCATTGGGAGATCCACCCCCAAAAGTCATCATTTTAACAGAGGAAAGGAAAAAGCCATATGATCCTGTCACTAGTCAGAGAAAAACTGTTGGACTAAATTCTACAGCTGTCCATGGTAAAAGCTATGAGGAGACTAGAAGTAGAACAGAAACTTCTCAACAGATTAAAGACATGTACTCCATACTTCCAGTGACAATGCCTTATATAAATGGAGAAGACACAATGCTTTCTCCTTGAGGTGGGGAACAAGGGCAGATATACTTACTCTTTATCTGTCCATTAAACTTTGAAACCTAGTCCCCACCAGAATAGTCTGGCAATAAAATGATACAACTAGGATAGGATTGGCATGGCAGAAGCAAAATCTTTATATGTAGATGAAATGATCATCTACAGAGAAAATATTAAGAAATCTCTAGAAGCCCCTAGAACTTGTACTTGAATTTAGCAGGATTAGAAAACACAAGGTATATATAAAAATTCAGGTATATGTATACTTGCTATAAATGAAGAATTGGATATTGAAATTTAAAAGTTATGTAGGAGTACAAAGGACCTAGAAAAGTTAAAAACAAAAACAGTATTGGAAGATATTTAGTACCTAATTTTAAGTCTTCTTCTAAAGCTACAGTAATCAAGGCAGTGTTGGTGTAAGGAAAGACATATAGATCATTTGAATAAAAGAATCTAGAAATAGAACCACACATATATAGTCCACTGAATTTTGAAAGATTATTTAACATTAGCATTTTATAGAATATAAACAATTCAAGAGCCGAGGAAGAGATAGTGTTTTCAGCAAACAGCACTAGAACACCTGGTATCTGTATATAAAAAATTCACCTCAACCCTTTTTTCCATACAAGAAAATAACTTGAAGGGATCTATGAACCTAAATATGAAAGCCTAAAAGTATAAAACTTTAAGAAGAAATTGCAAGGGAAAATATTTATGAATTCAGCGTAGGTAAGAACTAGCTAGGATACAAAAGACATGATGTATAAAAGAAAAAAAATTGATAAATGAGATTCCATCAAAATTTAGAACTTTAAACAACATCATTAAAATGAAAAGTAGTTCTTAAACAGACCATATTTACAATGCATATAGCCTATGAGCAGAATATATAAAGAATTCTTAGAGCTCATTAATAGACAACCCAATTAAAATGTAGACATAAGAAGATGATAAATAGCCAGTATAGCACAAGGAATGGTGTGCAACTGTAGAATCAGAAAAATACTAATCAGTACAATAATAAGATTGAATTATACACTCATTAGGGAGATGAAGTTAAAAGTTTTAAAAGCCTTGTCATGACTTTTTCTTTTTGTTGGATTCTCCCCCTTTGCATTTAATTTGTCACGCCCAATGGATGCATTCTGCTGGGTTTCCTGGGGTTGTGATCCTCATTGTCTTTTCTTAGGGTATTGTCTAAAATTTTTTGGAGTGCCAGTTTGGTATTCATGAAGTTCCTGAGGTGCTCTTTATCACAAAAGTATCTTATTTCTCCATCAATTTTGAAAGATAGTTTTGCAGGGTACATCAATCTGGGTTGGAGGCTGTTTTCCTTTAGGGCTTGAAATACATCACTCCAAGCTCTTCTTGCCTTGAGGGTTTGCATTGAGAAGTCTGCTGTGATTCTGATGGAATTTCCTTTGTATGTGATTTGTTTCTTTTTTCTCACTGCTTGTAGAATTTTGTTCTTCTGTTGGATTTCTGGAATCCTACCTATTATATGCCTATGTGTAGATTTTTTTTGATGAAGGCTAGTTGGAGTCCTATATGCCTCACTTATCTGTATGTCAAGTTCTTTTCCCCTCCTTGGGAAGTTTTCTGCCACCACTTCTGTGAACAGTTTTTTTATGTCATCTGCACTCTTTCCTCTTTCTTCATTGACTGCAATCAGTCTTATGTTATTCTTCTTTGTATCTTCTAGCAGCTGCTGGATTGATTTCTCGTGTAGATGGCTTTTATCAGATTGAAGCAGAGACCGTCTATTCTGATTTTTTGTAGGGGTTTTATCATAAATCCGTGTTGGATGTTGTGAAATGCTTTTTCTGAATCTATGGAGATGATCATATGGTTTTTGTCCCTGGCTCTACTGATATAGTGTATTACATTGATTGATTTGTGTATGTTGAACCATCCCTGCATCCCTGGGATGAATCCCACTTGGTTAGGGTGTATGATCTTCTTGATGATCTTCTGAATTCTGTTTGCCAGTATCTTATTAAGGATTTTTGCATCTAAATTCATTAGTGAGATTGGCCTATAGTTCTCCTTTTCAGTTGGGTCTTTCTCTGCTTTGGGGATCAAGGTAATGTTTGCTTCCAGTAATGATTTTGCGGGTACTGCTTCCCTTTCAATTTCATTGAAGAGTTTAGACAGTAGTGACAGTAGTTCCTCTCTAAATGTCTTATATAATTCAGCAGTGAAGCCATCAGGACCCGGGGTTTTCTCGATTGGTAAGTTTTTAATTACATTTTCAATTTCATTGATCAATATTGGGTATTTTAGTATTTTTAGGTCTTCTTCATTCAATTTGGTAATTCAAACATGTCTAGGAATCTGTCCATTTCTTCTATGTTTTCAATTTTATTGGCATATAGGTTCTCAAAGTAGGTATTGATGGTCCTCTGGATTTCTGCTGGGTCTGTTGTAATTTCACCCTTTTCATTCCTAATTGCATTGATTCGGGCCTTTTCTTTCCTTTTTCTGATAAGGTTGGCTAAGGGTTTGTCAATTTTGTTGATTCTTTCGAAGAACCAACTCTTGGCTTCATTGATGTTTTTGTATTGTTTTCTTAGTCTCCATTGCATTGATTTCTGCCCTGATCTTTATAATTTTCTCCCTTATATGAACTTTGGGTTTGTCCTGCTCTTCTCGTTCTAGAAGTTTGAGGTTCAGCATCAGGTTGTTTAATTGGGCTCATTCTGTTTTCCTAATATGATTATTCACTGCTATGAATTTCCCTCATAAGACTGCTTTCATTGTGTCCCATAGATTTCAATATGTTGTATTGTCATTGTCATCTAATTGAAGGAACTGTCTGATTTCTTCTTTAATTTCCTCTGTGACCCATTGGTTATTAGGAAGTGTGTTGTTCAATTTACATGTGTTTCTGAAGTTTTTCCAGTTTCTTTTGTTGTTGATCTCCAATTTCATCACACTATGGCCTGATAATATACAGAGGATGACTTCAATTCCTTTGCACTTACCTAAATATGTTCTATGAGTGAGTATGTGGTCTATTTTGGAGAATGACCCATGTGCACCTGAAAAGAATGTGTATTCTGATTTTGTGGGGTGGAACACTCTGTTAAGATCTGTTAGTTTCATATGTTCAAGAGTTTGATTGAGTTCTAGCATTTCATTGCTTGTTTTTTGTCTAGTTGGTCTATATATTTGTGACAATGGGGTACTGAGGTCCCCCACTACTATTGTATTAGTGCTTATATGGTTTTTCATGTCCATTAGTATTTGTTTTATATAGTTGAGTGCACTAGTGTTTGGTGTATAGATATTTATGATTGTCATCTCTTCCTCTTGGATTGTTCCCTTTACAAGGATATAGTGTCCTTGTTTGTCTCTCTTAATTAGTGTGGGTTTGAAGTCCACTTGGTCTTCAAAGAGGATAGCTACTCCTGCTTTTTGGGGGGTTCCTGTTTCATGGAGTATTGTTTTCCACCCTTTAACTTTCAGTCTATGAGTTTCATTTTGAATTAAGTGTGTTTCTTGTATGCAGCATCTTATTGGATCTTGCTTCTTGACCCATTCTGCCAATCTATTTCTTTTGATTTGTGATTTGAGACCATTAACATTGATGGTTATAACTGATATGTGTTGAGTTATTGTCATCACTTTTTCTTTTTGCTTGATCCTCCCCCTCTGCTTTTAATTTCTTGTTGTGCCCAGTGGATTCATTTTGCTGGGCTTCCTGGGGTTGTGATCCTCATTGTCTTTTCCTAGGATTT
Source organism: Heterocephalus glaber (assembly GCF_053883595.1). Classification (NCBI taxonomy): domain Eukaryota; kingdom Metazoa; phylum Chordata; class Mammalia; order Rodentia; family Bathyergidae; genus Heterocephalus; species Heterocephalus glaber. The sequence goes on along the minus strand of NW_028258330.1, from coordinate 30,858,607 downwards.
TGTCTTAAGTTTTTTGGAGTGCTGGTTTGGTATTGATGAAGTTCCTAAGGTGCTCTTTGTCATGAAAGTATCATATTTCTCCATCAATTTTGAAAGATAGTTTTGCAGGGTACATCAATCTGGGTTGGATGTTGTTTTCCTTTAGGGCTTGAAACACATCACTCCAAGCTCTTCTTGCTTTGAGGGTTTGCACTGAGAAGACTGCTGTGATTCTGATGGGCTTTCCTTTGTGTGTGATTTGTTTCTTTTCTCTAACTACTTGTAGAATTTTGTTCTTCTGTTGGGTTTCTGGAATCTTAACAATTATATGCCTATGTGTAGATTTTTTTTGATCAAGGCTAGTTGGAGTCCTGTATGCCTCCCTTATCTGTACGTCAAATTCTTTTCCCCTCCTTGGGAAGTTTTCTGCCATCACTTCTGTGAACAGTTTTTTTATGTCATTTGCACTGTCTCCTCTTTCTTCATTGACTCCAATCAGTCTTATGTTATTCTTCTTTGGATCATCTAGCAGCTGCTGGATTGATTTCTCATGGTCCCTTAAAATTTTAAAGATTTTTTTCTTTTCCTGGTCATTATTTGCAATCTTATCTTCTATATCTGAAATTCTGTCTTCACATTGGCTCATTCTGCTGCACAGACTTTCAGTGGAGTTTTTAATCTCCTAGAAATCTGTTTGCATCTGTTTTATGGATTCCGTTTGTTTCCTATGTTGGCATTCCATCATGTTCCTCAGCTGCTCTATTTTTTTATTTTTAGCCTCTCTAGATTTATTAATCATGTCTTGCACTATGAGCACAATCTTTGCTGTTATGTGAGAAATTATTTTGGATTTCATTTTTTCCAGATTCTCTTTTGCTGTTAGTTCAGGGAGTCCAGGTGGTTGAGTATCAGTGTTCCATCTCATTTCCCTTTGGGGTTGCTGTAGGTGATCTGGAAGTCTGCTTCTGAGGCTCATTTACCTGTCTGCTCATTTTGACATGTGTGTGTGGGGGGGGGTTGTTCCTGGCTCCCATAGGGCTCACCTCTTATGTGCTGGGAACTGTGGCATGCCTACTCAGAAGCCTACTCCTGCCTGGGAGCCATGGTGTGCTGATCTGAAGGTCTCCTCTGGGCTGGGAGCCATGGCATACCTACCTAGAAGCCTCCTCCTGCCTGGGAGCCATGGCACACTGATTTGGAGGTCTTCTCTGGGCTGAGAGCCATCGCACGCCTACCTTGAAGCCTCCTCCTGCCTGAGAGCCATAGTGCACTGATATGGAGGTCTCTTGTGTGCTGGGAGTTGTGGCACACCTTCCTGGAAGCCTTCTCCTGCCTGGGAGCCATAGCACACTGATCTGGAGGTCTCCTATGTGCCAGGAACTGTGGCGCGCCTACCTGAAACCCTCGTCCTGCCTGGGAGCCATGGCTTGCTAATCTGGAGGTCTCCTCTGGGTTGGGAGCCACAGCACACCTACCCAGAAGCCTCCTCCTGCCTGGGAGCCATGGCACACTGATCTGGAGGTCTCCCATGTGCTGGGAACCATGGCACGCCTACCCAGAAGCCTCCTTCTGCCTGGGAGCTGTGGCATGCTGATCTGGAGTTCTCCTCTGTGCTGGGAGCCACAGCACCCCACTTCCAGATATTTGTGGAGGAAAAATAAAAGAATATGTTCAAACAAATATTTATACAAAAATATTCATAAGATCCTTATTTGTAGAATTCAAAGTATAGAAGAAAATCTCCATATGTTTATTAGCAGTTGAATGGATAAACAAATTGTGGCATCCATAAGTGGAACTCATCAATACAACTAATGAACTATAAGTACATGCTATAACATGCATATATCCAAATAAGTGCTGAGTGAAAGAAGCCAGAATATGTGCTATATAATTACATTTGTATAAAACTAAAGGAAATGAACATGAATGTATAGTGATAGAAATAGATGGTGTTAACAGTGGAAAGGACAGGACAAGATGGCATTTTCCCAAATATCACTCATAGGACTCACAGCAGCCTGGCTCCATGAATGGATTCATTCCTAGGCCTCCAGAGATTTGTACCCAGTTGCTGTTGAAAGGGGTCTCCTAATCTGTTTAACAATATCTTCAGGTGATTCTGACATCTAACCAAGTTTGGGACTTGCATAAATGGTATTTTATTACTTTCTCTCAGTGTCTGTCTTTTAGAGTTTAGGATTGTTTAAAACCTCAACTTGAGCAAATGGAAATGATGAACCCATTTCTAAATTCACTCATTTAAAGGAAGAGCCTAGAAAAGACCTTAAAAATCCTGACTTTTAAATGAAAATATCTTCCATATATCCCAGGGCTGTGAAGATATGAATCTAACTGGGATATTCTCAGGGAATTCCAAGTCACCAGGGGAAACCGGCTAATCTCTCTCTCTCTCTCTCTCTCTATATATATATATCTATACCTATCTATATCTATATCTATCTATATCTATATAGATAGATATAGATATATATAAAACATACCACCATCCACCATACTTAGATCATCAAAGGTTTCCAGTTATCTTCATTCTGATAATCAATTATGATTGTAATGCAACCTAATTTGACTTGGAAAATTTAAATAGAAATGAACAAATAATTTTGCTTTATCTTGCTAGTTGAAGCCCATAAGATTATCTGGTACCTTTACCTTAACTTATATCATTACTTCTTGGCTGGTCTTTAAATTCCTTGAACCTGTTATTTATCCCAAAGAACCTCATGATGCAAAGTTTCCAGGGGGGAAATATAGCCCTTTCCAGGCCAACCCCATGCCTAGGAGTTTTAGATAAATAAAACTTAAGTCTTGCATTTGGACAAAGATGTGCCTTCCACAGTAATCTGAGACTACTTTGCCAGCATATTCCTTATGGAGGATATCAGAAACAGCATCACGATTTCATCATGACTCCTTGTTCTGCCTCTAAGCCATGCTGCATAAAACTGTCACCTTTCAGGCTGATGCAGAACATCAGCCTAACATATACTCCTCTCACTTTATGTGACCTATCTATCTTGTTTAAATTATTTTCTAGGGGCCAAAAATGTACTGTTTTGAACAGAGAAGGGTGCTGGGGGGAAGTCCTGCCTCTCAGCTCCTACTGGTTGCTAGTCTACATTCAGAATCGTGAGTTAACAGGTCAGATCACATCTGAAAACCCAAAGAAATGAGTAAACAATTCACTCAACTAGGCCAGAGAGACAATGATGCTGCAAAAGGAAAATACAAAATGACTACATTTACAGTAGCACTAATGGTGGGTCACTACAATTAGAGAATTGGTTTAATGTGTTCACTGTCTCTTTTAATCACAATATGCTTGTCAACACATAGCTTTTACAAAGCCTGTTATCTCATTTGTCAACCCAAGCTATAGAAGGTCTCCCTGGTCAGGGTTTGGAAGGAAAAGAGAGTTTGCTCATAAAAAATCCAGATGTGATGGTTAGTGGTAAGGGCAGAAGCACAGTGTTAGTCATCAGAAGCTGGTCGAGGACCAGAGACTCTTGTCCCGATCCTTTAGGAAGGATAAAAATGTTTGCCCAACCAGACTTACATAAGCTCCACACACATTTATAGAGTTCACTGTATGCCTTTGATAGTAATAGGTAATGGAGCTAGAGATGTGGGAAACTGAGTCCCTCAATTTGGTAACCAAAGGAGATTTCCTTCATGAAAAGAGGAACAAGAAAACTCAGTTTAATCTCTGGCTGTTTTTCTTTTTCCAGTATCAGGAAAATTTCTCCAATCTACAGTTAAGAAAATTACATTTCTTAACAAAAATAAATGAATTATATAAAGTAGTATTCCATTGATATTTTAGCCACAGCGATCATCTCAATAAATAGCTAACAATTATTAAGCACCGATCATGAGCTGTATAAAAACAGTGTTTATTGTGTTACTCTCTCCAGTAACCCTCAATAATTAGTCTATGAGAATTAAGTGATATTTCTATACCAGTTTTCAAAGTGAAAAAACAATTTAGAGAAGTTAAGTAGCTTGTCTAAAGTCACAGAACTAATAAGTGCAATGTGGACCCAAGCAAAACTACATCTTACAGCAAAGTGGCAAATCTCACCTGAGACAAACCATTACAAAAGCTGATTTCATCACTGGGAGAGGAAGAGAGGCTTAATTTCATCACTTTATAGAGTATGCTGTCTGTGAGGAAAGCTAGAACAATCAGGTGAGGTCTGGGTGTTTGGGACTATCATCTGAGCATAGCTTCATCTTTGGCATCTAGGGAATTCCATGGGTTAATAATATACTCCATTTTGTGGCATTTTGGAACATTTGGAGAGAAAGTCACTCTGTGAACATAAAACTAATCATTGCATATCTGAAAGCCTGCTGGAAAAAGTTAAACATTTCAACAAACCCCCTCCACTAAAAGTGTATTCAGCATTTTCCCTCCTCAGAAATGACTTGTAAGTTTGTGCTTTTAATTATTATCATTCTCCTCTGAAATTACAGGCAAAGCACTCAGTGATATTTGAAACATCAATTACTGGCCTGCAGCCCTCTGATACTGTTTCTCCGCCTGCTGCCAGGGCTGCAAATCCATTTTCTGCATTTCTTTCAGATTTTCTGAACAAAATTATGGAAAATCGCTGTTGGCACATGGCATTTTTCAATGGTCAGAGTTATTGAATTGTGCCATTATGTGCTACTTGGAGAAGACATTCCAACTTAAAATGCCAGCGTTAAAACTATCAGAACGTTTTCTCCAACCTGGACTTCATAAATTTTCCACAGGAAAAAGCTGAGAAGTCTGTCCCAGCTTTGCCTGGAGCTCCTCCACAGCAGAACTGCACAGTTGTGATGTCTTAGGTTACTGATTTTTAGCTCTTTGCGTCTTCTGTTTTCTCTTTGCACTTTCTCACACTGTGTGGCCATAGATCCACTGACTTCCTTTTGAAGAGCAATCCTCCTGTCACCTGGGCTCTCAGATCTGTCAGAGAAAGAGCAAGCTCACAGCCATTTTGAATTTGCCTTCTTTGTCACTACATAAAAGGCCTAATCGGTGCAGCAATTCTTCCAAGGCAACTCAAACTCAAGATTCCCACCTCTATTCTATCTGTATTCCCAAGCAAAAGTCACACACAAATAAGGATTCTGGAAATCCTCTCTGTGAGGCCATATGGGCTTTCTGTTATTGCTGCCTATCAGTTCCTTTTCAAATATTTCACACTCATCAAGTTCTTTACTACCGCTGAATTTTCTTTTAGACTCTTTCAACAATCACATGGCTTATAATTTACCACTAGTCTCTTCCTTCTCCAGTGTATCTTCCGCGTTGCTGTCAATAGATGATTTTAAGAATGTGTATAAGTTTATCCAACAGATTATCTGACAGTCACAACTCTTCAGGGACAACGTTGATCTGGTCCTGTGCATTCTTCTGGCTACACTCATCTTTTTCAACATCCTCTATGCTACACCAGCACTTACCATTGTTTCCTGGAAAGGCAGAAACATCCCAAAACTTTACCGTACCATTCCTCACCACTCAGTACCCACTGCTCAGAGTTTAGCAAACACCATGTTTTATACCCTGACTCAAATTTCACCTTCCTATTGACGTTTCTGTCCTTACCCAACCCCCAAAACTCATGCACTCTGCCTTGTACACAAATCTCTAGACATTCAAAAAATGGTGAGAACTGTGGAGTAATATGTGGACTCTGAGATCTTGAGAAGTTTTTATCAAATTGCTCATCTTATCTAAGCCTCAATTTCTCCATCTATAAATTTATTATTTTTATATTTTTGTTTTTGAGACAGGGTCTCCCTCTTTAGTTCAGGGTGGCCTTGAATGTCCTATGTAGCTCAGGTGGCCTTGAATTCTCAGTGATCCTCCTGCCTCAGCCTCCCAAGTGTAAGGATTATGAGCACTTGCCACAATGCCTGGCTTAATTTTTACTTTTATTAGCACATATTTGAGGTACATAATCATTGCATTCATTGTGGAGTTTTGGTGCATGTACAAAACTTATCTTTCTTTATTTTCACATTATCTTCTCCTCCTTCCCCCTTCCAAATATAGGATATCAATATGTACTTATAGAGTTATTCATAGTATTTAATAAGCTCACTGATTTAAAATGTGGATATTGGAGTAAGTGCCAAACAAATTGTAAAAGTTACTATTATTATCACTGTCACTTTTATTATTGTAGAGTAGCTTATTACATGTTATTACAATTATTTTGTGCATCTCTTACTATATTGCATACTCCCATGAAATATGTTTATCTTTTTCTCCTGTTTCTCCAGTATCAAGAATAACTGACTGGCTATCATTAGTTTTTCAGTTAATGTTTACTTTTTTTTTTTTTTTCGGTACCGGAGATCGAAGTTAATGTTTTCTAAAAGAGCAATTTAATCTTTATCTGAAAAATCCATAAGTTCCTGAAACTCAGCATAAAAGGAAGCCAAAACTATTAGCTTTCTTCAAAATATGTAAAAAGTCTAGAATAGTGCCTGATATATAACAGTTGTTGGTATACAAAATAACTATGTTATGGTTTAAATTAATTCATCCAAACTTCTAAAGACTGAAAATATGAATTTCTGTGGGAGTTGAGACATTTGGTTAAGCTGTATAAGTCAGAGATTTTCTGAATATTTACTTAAAAATCATACAAACCTCATATTCTCTTGGCTTGTTCTCTAGGAATCTAGACTAGTCCACTGTATTACTTAAACTTAGCTCTTGGGTTCCTGGGTAGAAGATAACATCATTCAGAAATGATGGGCTATACCTTACTCATGAAAACCCTATAGTTGTTTTACGTATGTTTTGAGATCTAGGGTAAAATATAATTCCTATATCCCATTAGATACAGCTGCAATCACATACTGTATGCCCTCTTGATCTTACCTCATCAAAGGTTAGCCTTAAACTCTGTGTCCTTAATCACAGGCTGGTGATACATCCAGATACCTCTTCATTTCACTGATCGGTCTGCACATTGCATACTATTATTTTCAGTGGCCTGCATATACTAATTATGTTTCCCTAGGGTAATTGCTGTAGGCAGGAATCATCTTCCACTGATTGTGTGGGTTAGGACTGTACCTCTCTTGATGTACCTTTTCTATGTGTTAGCAAGAATCTCCTCAATGTCATGTGAGGTAGCTGTCATAAATGGTATTTGGAACTAAAAGAAAAAGAAAATGATTGATTTATCTGGTCATTGATATAAAGAAGGAAGAAAAACTACTAGTTCTTCTTCAAGTGTAGCAAGTTTGTGTAACAGTGCCCAGAAGATAGCAGTTAGTAGAATGAGCCTATATTTGGACTGGCAAAGAACACAGGTGGTGACTGGTGTCCACCTCCAGGCCTTTCTGAATTTTGGGTTCTCTACCTGGCGTCAGAGAGAAATCTGACCTGGACTTCTACCCTTACTTTAGGATAGGTCTGCTCTGGGTTGAGATTTTTACCCTTCCCAAACTTGATTTTTTGGATGGAGATAATGACTTTCTAGTGTAGTGGGAGACTAAAATGAAATTTTATGGTAAAAATGGCCTGGCATGTTATAATTTTTCTCATTTGCTTGATTCTAAAAATATTTGTAGATTCTTCCACAGATTAGGCTCTCTGTTAAGTGTCAGTGACACCAATAGTGAGTGGAAGGTGAAAGATACATGGCTCTTTTATTAGATTCTAGTAGAGGAGTTGGGAAACATTTCCCGCAGAGGACTAGACAGCAAATATTCACATGGTTGCAGACCATCCATTATTTGTTACAATTACTTGACCTCGTTGTTGTAGTGCAAAAAGAGCCACCAACAACATATCAATGAATGTACAGTTTATATTCCGATACATCTTTATTTCCAAGCAAGAAGTGGGCTGGGATTGATCTATAGGCTATAGTTTGCCAACTCTTGGTTTAGGGGGACAGACAGCGTGTAACCAAACAATCATACAAATACATAAAAGGCACCTGGCTGCAGTTGCATGCAAAACTCAGGAAGCTCACAGGGATTGCAATGGAAAGATTTAAGGGGCTAGAAAGAAAAGAGGGAAAGGGACTAGAGTGTTGCATAAGAGTGAAGTGGTTGGAAGGACCAAGAACATGAAGGACATTATGGGCAATATCTAGAGACTTCTCTTTACCCTCAGTGACCTGGGAAGCCCCTGGTGCCTGTTCACTCCTTTCCTTTCATGCATGTCTCCAGGTTGGACCTTTGGACAAGGACTGTTGATGACAGGTGTGGTCCTCTTTTTAGATGATCAAGAATAGTGATCCAGAATCACTCTTTTATGACCTCATAAGAAATCAGAGTTGCTAAATGAGATTACACCCTTTTCTTTCCTTCTCAACACACAGAGTAAGAGGAAAAGGAAATTTTAGAGAAACTCAACTTTGTTTTCAGTGCTTGCTTTCTTCTGGAGTCTTAGGCCTCAGAATCCAATTTCCTTTCCCTAAGGTCCCTTCTTGCTCTCTTCTGGCTGTAACCTTAGTATCCTCATCCTAGTGGCATATCCAGGCACCCAGCAGCGGTGGACTGGGCCATACTGTTCCTTGCTCTTTTCCTGGGGGGATATTACACTTCTCTATGAGTTTCGATGTATATAGCCATGAAATGATAGTTTTTCTACTCACCTCACAATGTTATAATGGAATTCAACAATACATTTTTCTTTTGTGTTCTATACAACATCATCAAAAAAGATGAAATGCAAGAATGGTGAAAGCATTGGTGATGGTAATGGAGGATCAGAGGCAGAGAATGATGACAATATGCTGATAGATAATGTAATAGGTTGTCACTCCTGAAGCATTTATTCAACATACATTTATTAAGCACTTGTGTCAGGCTCTTGATGGTAGCAATACAATAGTTAGGAGAAAATATTGATGACTCTTATTCTTAAAGATCTTACAGTCAACTGAAGAGAATGTCCTTAAAAGATTGTTCATCCAAGTAAAATAATTATGTAAAAATCAATAATTTATTCACAAGTATAATTAAGCAAAGAGTCCTATCGGAAGTGTGGAGGAAAGGGGGAGTGTCATGAAAGGAAAGACTTATTAAAGAAAATGGAATTTAAATAGAGATCTATTTAATAGAGGGTATCGCAATTTGAGTTAGTTCATCCAGATGAAGAGTGTAGGTAGAGAAGTGTAGGTAGAGTCCAGGTAGAGAAGGCAGAAGATGGGAGGATCTGAAGATACACAAGATCATGATGCTAGTTAAATGTGAAAAAATTAAAAATGGCACTAGAATGAATTGAACCAAGGGAAGATGTTGTGTGTGGGGAATTCATTGCAGAAAGGTAAGTGAAGGGTGGGATGTTAGGAGGCTGGTGCAGGCATCCCTGTGAGAGATGGTGACAGGAACAGGCATGCAGTAGCAAAGCAGGAGAGAAGGGGACAGATGCAATTTACAGGTAAAGCTGGTGGGCTCTATTTAAGAATTAGAGGCACAGGTAATCAAGAGGGGAAAAATCAAAGATGACTCCTAGGTGGCCTGGAGTGGGAACTACATGAGCGGGGCAGCTGATTGCTTGAAATGTGGGAGGGGGTTGGAGGAGAAATTGTGCATGTTACACCTGTGGGCTGACGTGTGTGTGTGTGTGTGTGTGTGTGTGTGTGTGTTGACAGAGAGTTAAAAGCAAGAGAGCACATGGGATTTAGATGGGAAAGCTAGTAAGATAAAATACCTTTGTTTAGAGAGTAAGATTCATATAGATACTTTGTAAAAAAAATAAATATACAGCTGGATGCTGATGCTGGGTAAAATGGCCATTTTTCATGCGTTGATATTGTCCCTGATTGAAAGTCTAAGTTTTGGAGCCATTTATTTTTTTGTTGTTGTTGTTGCTCAAGTCCTACCTGGGTCCTGTGTGAGGTGGAATAATGGCCCAGCAATATCCCCACATCTGAATTCTAGGAACCAATGACTACCTTGGGTTATGTGCAAAAGAGAATTAAGGTTGCAGGTAGAGTTGAGATTGCTAATTAGTTGACTTTGAGATGAAGAAATTTACCTGGATAATGGAAGTGAGCCCAAAGTAATCACAAGGTTCTTGAAAGTAAAAGAAGGAAGCAAAACGAGAGTATGAAATATGACGATGGAAGCATGGTCAGAGAGATGTGATGGTGCTGAGTTTGAAAATGGGAAAAGGAAGCCGGAAGTCAAGGAATGTAGGTAGTACCAAGAATCTAGAAGAGACATACAAAATTATTTTTCTTGAGAGCCTCAATCAAGGAAGAGATCACTGCCTATGCTTTTATTTTAACTCAGTGAGGCTCATCTGACTTCTAATGTACCAACCTTGGGGGCCATAAATTTGTGTTGTTTTAAAACACTAAGTTTGTTACAGCAACAACACCAAAAAACACATCTCCTTACTAGTGTTGTGAGAAAGGTATTTAACTTTTCTGTGTCTCAATTTTCTCATGTGTTCAGTGAGGATGATTGAAATACCTATTTTACAGAGGTGAGCATCAGTTGGGACAATATGTGTAGAGCACTTACCACGAACCTGGCAGGTAGTAAATATACAACATTAGCTCCTTCTCTTTCTCAACATGCCTGTCCCAATGAAAGAGATGATGCCTGCTTTTTTCAAAGAGAGGGCAGATGTATTGGATGTTCAGCAGTGATTTGCCTATGCCAACAGGCTGTGATTTGCCCAAGTCACATGAAGAACAAGGGCAACTTTAGCCCCCAGTACCTGGCCTGAATTAAGTATACTTCTAATTACTTACCTACACAGATCCACAGGTGAAAACCCTCTGCCAGCTCCTTATCAAAGTGAAGGGTGAGTCTGAGAAGCCCGTTTTTCATCCTTTAGTGAGGTTGCTCCTCTTCTCAAAGGTAAAATAAAATAAAACTCCAAGATGAAAACTATAGAGTTCTTAAGAGTGTCAGTATGCTTTGCAGCATGCTACAGTTCGTAATATTCAAATTATCAGCAAATAACCATTATTATAAATTATTAACTGTTTGTGAGTGGAATGATTTACATATTTTAAAACATTTTTTTCATATTAAATCTTCAAAACACCTTTTTCCCTTGCTAAACAAGTAGGACTGTTGGGTTGACAGATTTTCCCCCTAGCTTTATGGAGCTCCTGTGGAAGAGGGGAGTATTTGCTGTCTGAGTTTGTGTTGGGAGCCTGGCACCTTGTCCTGGAAATCTTTGTGTTTTGCTATGGGTATACATGCTTGGATCTGTGGCCTTGAACCTGCCCAGGTGCACACCCTTGTTTTGGCCTTCAGCTGGATTCTGGAAGGAGTTGGCTGATTTATAGTTAGAAGAGGTTGGATCTCCCAGGAGCTGTGTGATGCACTTCTTTTTTGAGACAAGCTGGTCCTGCCCTATTGTAGTCTCACCCTGTGTCCCCCACCTTCAGATTTGCTGTGCTGTGTTCTCAAGCTCCTCTCTGTGTCTGGCTTCTGATCTACTTGGCTTCATGGTAATGCTCTCAAGGTCATTTCTGATACTCCTTGACCAGAGCCTGGGCAACAGGGATTCCAGAATTTCCAACCTCTGACACTCGATCTAGTGTGACAGTCCCTGAAACTCGATCTCTTAAAGTCTGTCTCTTCCTGCCTGAACTTTCCAATTAAGTCATTTGAGAGTGGTTTGTTCACCAAGATATTCTTTGCAAAGTAACCCTGCCCAAGTATTATTTGAGTGATGTAGGATTAAACCAGGCATTGGCTTGATTATATGGCAACATCTCTTTAAAAGGATGAATGTTTGGCTTAATACTTGACCTACAATACAAAGAGGAAGATCCCAGCTCACATTTTTGCCCCTAAAAAGGAATTGCTCTTCCCAAACCCCAGAGGAAAGTAGAGTCTGGCTTTCTGATTATACGTTTCATTGCAATGTAGTGATGTAATGTCATACATGATAAAACTAGGGAGCTGGGCTTGAATTGAAGTCAATTGAAGCTTACAGGCTTAATCCAGGTTTGGGTATTTCAAATTTGTCCAGCCATGATTTCTGGGGCAAGTATTTGAGGTTAGAATAGCTTATGAGTGACATGGACCATTGGTTGGTTTTGTTTGCAATTCAATGGGCCGCTGCAAAGGAAACTTTGCTTATATAGCTTTTAAAGCATTTTGAAGGGAAAACTGAGTTAATCTCTGTGCTCTGAGAGAATCAGAAAGAAAGTTTTTCACTAAAGTTTTGGTGAAGCCAAATGAGTGTGAGCAGGTAAAGATTGTGTTAAGGATTATAGAGGAGCTGGCAGGATTGGTTTTGTGTGAGCTTGTGAGTAATCCCTGGTTTGTTTAACTAGGTGATTCTGGGTCAAGGAGCAGTTGACACAAATGAACACAGACACATTTACAAAGAAAGGCCTGTGCTTTGGCCTCAACTCCACACAGACAAATGGCTCTGTGTTTTCACCATTGTCTGTCACACTCTGGATCTTTCCTGAGGATGTTGCTCATGAAAGGCACAAGCCTCTTTACCAGTGACAGAGTCCAGGATAACTCATGTATGAAGGGTACTTTCACCACTGCATTCCCCAGAGGGTGACAGGGAGTTTATTCCAAAACAAAATAATGTTTGAAGACGTAGAATTGTCGTTGGCTGACATAACAGCTGGATTTTGTGCCTTGATACAAACCACAAATCTGTATGGAAATGAATACTTTTTTATTGACATGTAATAACTGCACATAGTTGTAGGGTGTAGTGCAGTAATTTGATATATGTTTACATATGTAAAAGCATATCAGGGTAATTAGCATTTCCATCACAAACATTTGACATTTCTTTTTGTTGGAAAGCCTTAAACTCCTCTCTTTAAGTTCTTTTAAAAATACATAATAGGGCTGAGGATTTAGCTCAGTGGCACCATGCCTGCCTCGCAAGGGCAAGATCCTAAATTCAATCCCGGGTACTAAAATATATATATAATAAGTTTTTGTAAATTATAGTCACCCCACTGTGCTGTAGCACATTCCTACTATTTAACCGTAGTTGGGTACCTGTTATTCAGTTTCTCTATCCTACCTCACCTCTACCATTCCTAACCTCTAATGATGACTATTCTACTCTCTACTTCTGTGAAATCAACTGTTTTAGCTCCATATGTAAGTGAGTACATGCAGTATTTCTCTTTCTCTGCCTGGCTTAGTTCATTTAATATAATGTCCTTCAGTTCCATCTATATTTCTACAGATGAGATAGTAAATACTTTTAAAAAATATCGAGATGTTGTGTCATTTTTTTGTTAGTGACCTGGAATTCATCAAATAGGACGAAAGAATACATTCGTGCACATCTATAAATAACAGCTATTGTTTGAAATATGGTAGGAGGAGCAAGTGTACACAGGGACTTTGGAGAAGCCTGGCTGTGGCAGACAGCTTTAGCAATATGGTACATAGGGAGTTGACATTGGAGGAAAGAGCAGGGTTCAGATGATAGAAGCCTATCACTTTGCTGAGGATTTTCCAGGAATGCCTCCTTTACAATCCCTACCACTGTGTCCCCAAACTCCCTGTCTCTGATGAGTTAGTATTACTTCAGGTAAACTACCTTAGATATTTTACTTTCCTCATTTCCTGGCTCCATCATTCTTCCTGCTAGGTATGAGAGCTTCTTAACCTAGGACTACTGCTAGCTTCAAAATAACTTGTCATTCTTGAATTTTTCCAAATACTCCAAACGTTTGTCTATGGTTTCTTCCCACTTTAATGCCACCCAGGAGGCAGTTCTTGATCATCCAACTTTAACGTGTATGGTAATATCTGAGTCTATTTTGTTTGTCCTTCAAAGACTGAAGTATTTCCAGACACATGAGGGTCCAGTCGGCTGAAGGACATCAGATGTGTCCGAGGACATGGACTGGTGCTGACTTCTGATGAGAGCCTGCTATCCTCGGGAGGAAGACTTTCAAGCAGTGGCCTTGCCCTGATCCCTGCAACTCCTCCTCTGGCTTTTTCTTCCCCTAATTATAAGCTGAGTTGAGTCATCTTGTGTAGCTAGTGGTGGTTATGGTTTAATGTCTGCTCTAATAGTTACTTAGTCTTTAGGAAAAGTAAGGAAAGTGGTTGGTTTGAAACTGCCTAATTCTCCTCAGGACTGAGGTCATCCAGGGAGGTTTGGTAAGAAGACACAGAATATCTTTAAAAGCCACTGAAGAAACAGTGCTCAGAGTTTCCATTTAGCCATCCCCCAAATATCTGTCTCATTTTAATTCAGATAAGTAATAAGAACACAATAGAACCATGGAAAATGCAGCTTACTCTCAGAGAAGGATTTATCTTTAATTCCCCCTTGTATATCCTGCTAAAAAGAAAAACTGAAATCAGAAGTTCTAAAGCTTGCCTGTGTCCAAAATTTACTTGGGGTACTTACAAAAATGCAGATTCCTGGGCTATAGTCCCAGGTGATGCTCATTCACTGGGCCTGATTGCAGGGCTTAGTAAAGTGGATTTCTAACATCCAGCACAAAATGATTCTAAGCAAGGCATGCATGACCATGTTTTGAGAACTAGGAGCCAACTAGTTTTGCTTGATGAACAAGGAGCTGAAGCAGTGATGCACTTTCAGCTGAAGTAAAATATCTTCAGAATTACTAGGGTATAAAAGTGTTTAGGGTCTAATTAACATTTAAATAATAAATAACTGTGGTTAATTAGACCCCATCCCTTTCTATTCCCCAGTAATTTGTTTTCTTTACAAAGGAAAGAAAACAAACTGCAAATTGAATAAACAGTAAAACTAAATCAAAGCTAGAAAATAATAACAAAGGAAAAATATAGAAAAATACATACAAAGCATGTTATTGTATTTTTAAAAACTGTAACTCTCTGCTATTTAAAAGAAATATAGACAAAATAGACATTTCTGTATAGTTTCATATTTATAACTCACAGTGATTTTCCATTTTAGACATTTCTTATAAGAGCACTATTATGTACATATACACAAACATGAACATGTATGGATGTTCATTGTAGCACTATTTAAAATATGAAAATTTTAAGACAATACTTATGATATGTGCAGGGCTAAAATGTAAATACTGTAATGCTAGATGTTCTGAAATCATTAAAATTACACAATAAGAAATGTATTTAATATTACAAATTTTTCTTTAACTATTAGGTGAAAAAGAAAAAATGAGGTTACAAAAGTATATGCAGAGTTTATTCCTAAATAATAACTATCAATGCATGTATCATGGTATTTTAAAATTTGTTTTTTCATGTCTCTAACATTTTCCACAATAAGCATGCATACATTTTGAAGAAATATTTTAAAAATAGAAAATAATAAGATGTTTGGTTTCAATATACCAGCCAGATGCAAATTAAAGTTTTAAAATGAATGTTTTAAACAACCAAAGTTTTTTCACTAAAAAAGAGGAACATTTTTCATTTATTGTAGTTTAAAAATTATACTAATCTCTCTTATTCTAATAAAATACCTAAAAATAAGAGTATGTAAATCATTGTACTACATAAAGGTAACATTCATGTATTCATTTATAATTTGAGACATATATCTATGCATCTATGTATGTATCCTGTGGAGTGCCTTAAAAGAGAGTGTCTAATTTTGTTTGTTTGTTTTTGGACCAGGGATTGAATTCGGGTCCTTGCGCTTGTGCAGCAGGTGACGAAACCACTGAGCTAAATCTCCCGCCCAAGAATGCCTTATTTTTTATTGTTCAAAGAAAATTAATAAATTCTTTCTCTATCACAGCACTTCCATAAACAGAATAGAACTTATACAAACCTAGAGACATTAGCTATAGCTATTCTTCAAGAAAATTCATATACTGACTATTTAAGCATTAACAAATGAACTAAAATTCATGTACTAAACATACAGGTCTAGCATTTGGAAAAAAGCATAGATACACATATTCAAAGATTAAAAATATTTTAAAGTATTTTTTAAGCCAGTACCTTGGAAAAAAATATCTCTAAGGGATGATTTTTAAGGTAATATATATGATCAAAAATAACTTTCAAAATAATATTTATGTGGTACATGCCTGTAATCCTAGCACTCAGGAGGCTGAGGCAGGAGGATTGCCACAAGTTCAAAGCCAACCTAAACTACATGGCAAGCTGTCTCGAAAGACAAAACAAAAAAAAACAAACAAAACAGCAAAAGCAAAACAGAAAGCTATTGAAAATCTACTTCCAGAAATGGCTCCAGAGTCAGCAGTGAATTTGAAATTTCTGAGGAACAGATAACATCAATGTTAGAAAAACTGGTTCAAAATATAAAATAAGAAGAAAAGCTTTTCAAGTAATTTTATTTTTTTTCAGGTAACTTTACAAAATTAGAATATCACTGGCCTCAAGATCTGAAAAGTATTATACAAAATCCTAAAGGATTTATCCACATTTACCTGTACTAAGTGACATAATTAGGAATCCAAAGCAGGCTCATCTTGTGCTCTGTCCCCTCTACTACACTGACCTGGAAAGGCTGGGGGAGGGATTATAAAAAACTACTCAAACTATAGTCATGATGAATCTCCATTACAAACCCAGGGTGACCTAACTGGTAAGGACTGGCAGACAGAACATGGGTGTAGAGTTAAGATGTTTTCTGGACAGAAATATAAAGTTCCCTGGACCAAATAAATCACAATACCTACTACAATCAATCTGAAAGTGGTTCCCTGGATCAATCACAATAGCAGAAAAGAGAACTCCTTAGAAATGCAAACTCTCAGGCCTATCAAACCAAACTAAATCAGAAACACTGGAGTCCAACAAAGCTGTGTTTTAAGAAGCTCTCTGGATGATTCTGATGTAGGTTAAAGTTGAAGACGCACTGATTTCCTGGGAGCGGCCAAAGATTGGGATGTTTGCACAGTTCTCCATATTCCAAGGTATATCCAGGAATGAGAATCACAGCTGTAGACTTCAGAGCCTGGGCTACAGACCTGAAATACTAAGGATGTTTTAAAGTTCCACTGTCAGCATTGACAATTAGACAGAAATATCTGGAGTGGCATTAGTATTTTTCATATCTTTCTAGATGACATCAATACATAGTCAAAATAGGAAACAACTGCATTCCACCCTTTAAGGCTGTAAAATTCCACCATGAATTTAGTAGGTGTCTTTCCTCATTGCTATATAGCAAAACATAGGATCTTAGACTTGTGAGTGGAAAAAAAAAATGATGACCTAATTATATTTTTTTCTGGGTCTTTTACCTAATCTGCTGGGGCATGTCAATTGAGTGAGTCTATGGAACATTCTGGAAAATCTGGTGGGAATACCTCCTTTGTCATCAAATTCCTTTGAAGGATTCAAAAAATTATAGGGAGAGGAAAAAATCAATAAATATATCACAAAAGGTAAAAGTTAGTTTTTAATGAAAACAAAGGGATAGTTATGAGGGATGCTTCCCTATGCTGAGACTATTCCAGTGATTTGCTGATTTGAATACAACCATGGGCCTCAGCTGGAGTCAGTCCCACTGGACAGTGGGCATTGCCTTTGAGGGACAAAATTTCCCATTTGAGTTTCCAAAAATAATGTTTAATGTTTCTGCAAGACTAATGTGCAGTGATAATAGAGAATAAACAAACTTTAGGTCAAGAAAGCTCTTGAAAAGGAGAATTGTCTGAAATTAATTCTGTGTTAGGCAATGTTGTGGTGGAGCATGAAAAGTTCTGGAACTGAAACTTTCATTTCTTTTGCTATCCAAGTTGTGAATTTCAAAAATAACAAGTCATTATAAAAGTGAAACACTAGATTCTTCACACCCACAATTTTAATCATTTTAAAACTTCCTATGACTTGAAGTAACTAAAACAGCTTTTCAGTGGTTAATACTCACTGAATTTTTAGTGTTTTCTGGACATGAAATAGCATGAATATTCGATTTTTGATACCATGCTAGGCATTTTGCATTTATTCATTTAACATTATCTATGCTTTAGGGTCTATATGGTTGCTGAAGATCATTAGTGATACATTTTTCCTGCTTTCACTGAGCTCAAAATCTAATGTTATAATTAAAACATGATACACTAACTATATTCAAGGAAAAGGGAAGTACCTCAAAACAGGTACCTTGGGGAGCTCCAGTGGCAGAATTGATTAGCACACTTTACTTCTACAGATTCAGACATATTGCTCAGCTTGGCCAGGTGTTGTGGCTTGTGTCTAGATGTTTCCCCAAAGCCTCATGAGGCCATAAGTGGAGCTTTTTGGAGGTGGGTGGATCTGGAATGTCTGTTGCCAGGATTAAGGATGTGATGCTGGGATTGATTCATGGTGTGATGTTAGGGTTAAGGGTATCCCACCCTGGAATGAGTGCTACCCATCCAGTAGCCTGGATAGAATATAAGGGAAGAAAGAGGGTTGTTGCTGTCACTTCCTGCTTGCTGCCTTCTGCCCTCCATGAACTGTTTCTCCTCTGCCAGGCCACCCTGCCTTGGATCCAGGCAACTATGAACTGAAACCTCTATAAACTGTGAGCTAAATAAATCTTTCCTCCTTTAACTTTGGGTGTTGAGTATTTTGACTCAGCAACGAGAAAGGTTGTGAAGATACCACCGCAGTGAATGAGGCAAAAATCAAGAGAAACTTATTGGAAGGGACACATTATACTTGGCCAGAAACAAAAGTGCTACAGTCTTCAGAAGGAAACATTTAAGTACCTTGTGTTATTTAATTTTCAGTCAACACTAAGAAATAGGTACTATTAATAATATCTTCTAGAAGATTTTAAAGAAAATAGTCCGGTAACAGAGTTGATGGCATGAAACAAACTTCATGGGAGGACACTCACTATCTATCTATCATCTCTATCATCTATAGGCTGTGAACTGAACTGAGTACCCCTCCCCAAAATTCATAAACTCATATGTCAAAATCCTAACCCCAATATGGCTGTAAGGGCAATTAATAGTAAATTAGATCATAAGGGTGCAGCCTTTATCTATGAGAACGGGGCCTTAAAGGCAAAGGAAGAGACACTAATGATATGCCTCTCTTCACATGTTTACAAAAGATGGAGCACATAGGGGTACAGGGAGAAGGTGGCCATTTACCAGTCACAAAGAGAATACTCAACATACATCAACTTGAGTGGTTTCTCGATCTTGGACTTCTAGCCTCCAGGACCATGAAACAATACATTTCTATTGTTAAAGTCACCTAGTCTGAAATTCTAGCTCCAGCAGAATAAAGCTCGCACGCTCTCTCTTTCTCATCTATCTACTTACCTACATACTGGTTTGAAGGACCTTATATAAATGGGAGATAATTTAAAATATGTTTAGTTAGCTTATTTTCATAACCTAATAGTAATTATTATATTTATTATGTATGTGATAAGAAAGGGCATTGATCTCTGAATATAGAGATGATGGAAAAGTCTGTTCCTGGCATTTGACCCTTGTCTCTCCTTTTCTCTCTTCAGAGGGACTTCTCTGTATTTATCAGCAATGCACAGAGATAAACTCTAGCTCTGGACCGAAATGATCTCTTAGTTTTTATCCTGAATAATAGATTAGCTGAATATCACATATGTTTAACTAATTTGAATATATTAGTTTCAACGTTAGAGGTACAGGATCTGAAAATGTACCTTTGTTGATTTTCTGACCCTCATTTTCTTAACCTGCTATCTCTAAAGTATGATTGTGAAGATCACATAAATGACAAAATAATATACTTTTAAAATGTTAGTTTCTTCCCCATTCTGCCCACATGGATAGTGATCAGAATCCCCACAGCTTAATCTTCTTTCTGCCTTTTAGAACTCATTCTAAACTAAAGTAGTTCACCTGAAATGTGCATCTTTCTTTATTT
The DNA here is from genome assembly GCF_053883595.1 of Heterocephalus glaber. NCBI lineage: Eukaryota > Metazoa > Chordata > Mammalia > Rodentia > Bathyergidae > Heterocephalus > Heterocephalus glaber. The sequence continues at coordinate 30,838,819 of NW_028258330.1, read as the reverse complement.
CTGAGACTTGGATTTGGCCCTTGACTATGCTGTATATTCTGGTTAAGGTAGCAAAAGGGCCAAGCGGTAATTAAGTTTTCAGGCCTATTATTGAAATCAGTGAATTATTGACTTATTTGTAAAATTGGCAATAACTTTCAGAAGTGAGATGCCTTTTTCAGACGGTCAACTCTAAATTTGGCACTGAAGCAAATTGTAGAGCTTTTAAAGCAAAATAAGTCTTTATAAAATGCTGTCCATCATGTCTCTTCCCAGAACCATGTATAATACCATATTGTACAATAGAAAAATAAAGAAGGGAAAAAGATAACAAGGTCTGCCCCTATTGTTGGCCTTACTCAGAATTCTAAATAAGTAATGTGAGTTACTCTAATAACTCACAATTTCAAAAGTCCATTTTATTTCAAAGAAAAACCTCTTAGCCTAATTTAGGGTGGACAGAGAGGGCTGCTCTCTCTGGCCAGGAGTCATGAAGTATGATTTTTTCTTGCAGCATTTCTATAAGATGTTTGTCCTCTATTCCAAATCCCAAGTCTCTTTCTTTTAAAACTCAATACAATTTGGCTCAGAAATGCAAGACATGGGGAATAAGATACTAGTTATTTCATTCTACACTGCTTCTCTCACCCTTGACTAACCTCTCATTTAAGAGATTTAAAATAGTTTTCCATATAGAAAATGTTTTACCTTTTGATATTTTTGGATATTCTTTAAAAACCTCCTCTAAAGTACTGAAATGTAATATAGTAGGCACAGGTGAAAACTATTGACTCTTTGAAAATAGCATTTCTTTTGGGTCAGCCAAAAATACAGGAATGTTTTCACTTACTTCCCACTAAAGAGAAAGCTATTTCATGAAGTAAGTTTCACCTTTGAGGAATAACAAAAAAATTTCAACCTTTAACTTTGAGAATTCACCAACTGTAAGTTAATATTTGTGGACAGCGCTGACTGAATCATAAAATCTCGCTAAACATATCTGCCACGTGACACTTGTGGTGTAGCCAGTGGCAGGGTGCTGTGGAAATAGCTTAGGTTTTGATCTGCTTGGAATAACTGTGTGAGTCTTGGAAATACCATGTCAGCTGTCTGAGTCTCAATCTCTGTATCTTAAAACTGGGATTTCTTTGCCCCCTTTCCCTTGGGGTCTGTGATGACAAAGTAACGGGGCTTGCAAAAGACAGTATCAAGCCCAGTGGCACCGGCTCTCTCCTTCAGCTGCCCTCCTTGCTTTCTCACTGTGGATCCAGCCCATTGTTTTGCTTTGGCATCTGTGGTAGGCAGAGCAGGGTTCCCTCAGTGATAACCGTATCTTAGTCTTCAAAGCCTGTGAACATATTATGCTGTATGCCAAAAGAGATTTAGTAGAAGTGATTAAATTAAGGACTTTGAGATGCAAGATTACCTTGGATTATCATAATGGTATCAATGTAATCAGTAGGGTCATTATAAAGAGGAGATTAGCCAGCAAAGATTTTCTCCCGTTCTATAAGCTGTTGCTTCACTTTGTTGTTTCTTTAGTTTTGCCAAAGTTTTAAGTATTTATAGCAGTGTAATTTGTAATAATTGGACTATGGAAACAGCTTAGGTGCCCAACAAGTTATTATTGGGTTAAAAAAGGTAATACACACACACACACACACACACACACAAACACACACACAGGAATATTATTTGGCCATGAAAAGAATGAAATCATGTTGTTTGCAAGAAAATAGATGGAACTAAAGACCATAATGTTAACTGAAAGAGGGTAGACTCAGAAAATCAAATATTTCATGTTTTCTCTCATATGAGCAATCTTGAAAAAAAAATTAAATTTAAAAAGAGAGATGACATGAAATAGTAAGGAGACCATTAAAGAAGAGAAAGGGTATTGGGGGAGGGAAAGTAAAGGGGCAGGGAGATAGTGGAGGGTAAGACTGAAGTATGTTATATACATACACAAATGTCGAAACAAGACCTACTATTCTGTATAACTAACACGCACTGAAAAAAATAAACAGAAGAAAGAGGTTTCACAGTGACATTTGGAGATGCTATGCTGTTGGCTTTGAAGAAGAAGAAGTAAGGTGTGACAAGCCAAGGTATGTAAAAGGCCTCTAGAAGGGAGAAAAGGCAAGGGAATGGATTCTCCCTTAAAACATCTGGAAGGAACAAAACCCTATCAGTGCTTTGACTTTAGTCCTATGAGATCCATTTCAGAGCTCCAGAGCCATGAGACAGTAAATTTTGTTACTTTAAGCCACTAAGTTTTTGTTAATTTATTATATCAAAAATAGAAAATGAATACAATATCTCTGCAGGGCCAAGTGCTTTGGGTAGCTGTAGAAAGTGGCTTTCATCATTGTTTCTCTGGCACCTTAAACAACTGATAGGTGGCTGATGAGTAATAACCACAATGGATCATTGCTCTTTTATACACAATAAAGCTGAGGCTTCCAGAGCAGAACAAATGGCTTGGTTTAGATCACTTACAACTTTTTTCTAGAAATCTGATTTTGTAGAAATCAGTGTTGCTCATCCTTTGGGAGTTTGGAGGTCCCCTCTCTTTCTGTCCCACCTTCCTGAATAAGTTCAAGGTCATAATTTTGTGTCACTTTTATAACAAATCTCAGTGAGAACTACAACAGAGCCTCAAAAATAAAGTCTTTGGAATTTTATACTTTTCTAGGGATGCGCTCAAAACAAATTTAAGTGAAGCTCCCTGGATTTGACATTTCAACCTTAAACTATGATTATTTCAAGAGGTCCCATGATTGATCCAGCAAAAGCCTTCCTGTGTTCCCATTAAGGAAAAAGGAAAGTGAAACAAGAGGGGAAAAAGAGAAAAAGAGTGAGAGTGAGAGAGAGTGAGAATGAACATAAATTACCATGCTTGGATAAGAGGAAAGAAAAATTCTAAAGGATGTGGTTGGAGATGTTTACCTAGAACCAGGCACCATGAGTATCTGAAGACAAGCTTGTTTGGACACTCTATCACTTGGTGCTTGATATTTTTATGAAATGCTACAGAAAGTGTTAGAATATCCAGTTAGTAATGATATAGTGGAGTTGGCAATGTGTCATTTGCCTGGGTGGTCCCTAAATTTTTCTGGCTTTTTAGCCAATGATATTTATTTTAATAATAGCTCATGGAACAAGTGGCCTCTTCTCTTCCTTCTTCATGAACAAATTTGTGAAGAACACCTGTTTCTTATTCACATCTCTGGAATCTGTGTGTGAGGTTGCAAATGAGTATTTCTTACTGAGGGTTGATCTGCTAGCAGATCTCTGAGACGACAATTAGGCTTTTTTTTTGCCTGGCTCTGAGGGCCACAACAGAAGCAGAAAGAAGCAGCTGATGACTGTCAGGCTGACCTCCCTGACCTTTGGAGTTTGGAAGAGTGCTCTGCTTTGTTGGTCAGAGATAAGGATACTGGATCCTTGCAGAGTGCTCAGATAGATTAATTCATTGTGCCATGGGTCTAGGGTTGGAAAGTGGCTTCACAAGCTACATTTTTGCTATATCTTTTATAAATGTAATCTGCATAGTTTTAAGTTTCTACAGACTAAGTGTGTCCAAAAACAGCACCAATGAGCACTTGTCAAATGTGCTTTAGAGAGAATTCAGAACACTGATTGGGTGCTTGGACTTAATCACTTATTTAACTTGCCAACAAAATTTCACTAACTCTGCTACCTACATGTAATGCTGTATGCTGGATACTGCACTGGTTTAAAAAATTTACCTCAAATGTTTGTTTTGCTAATCTACCAGTTTTGGTAAAAATGACAATAGAGAATGACCACATAGAAGTGATGTTGAAAATGTAAAAACAGAGGCTTATAAAGTAATATATAAGAACAACAACAATTATATCATGGCCTGCAGATGCATTGTATAATTTAATCTTTCAATCACTTTGTAGTAATATAATTACCCTTATTTTTTATGTAAATATTGAAGATCAGAGATATTGGATAAATTTTCCATCACAGTGCTAGTAACACACGGGACTAGTATTATAGCCAGTTCTATCCAAAATATATAATAGGTACTAACTTAGTCCATTGATTTCTGGTTAAAGAGTTCTAGAGTAAAGGAAATGGAAATATAGTAATTACTCACAATATATTTATTTGGAGGAAAATAGAATTCTTTTCCAAAATAAGTTAGCAGTAAGGTATTCATTTTAAAAATGGATATTTGCAAACTCACATCTAGGAAGAACTCAGTGACAAGTCAGTTGGCATTGAGGATTTGCAAGACATTATGTATGAAAAATTGGGATCACATGCAAAAAATAAGTTCTTAACATTGACTTTCTCTTGATGTATTAAGAAGCTCTCAAGCAGCTAGAAGTAAGGTTATATTTGAAGTGCCAGTGAATTAGGAATTCTTGGAAGATGCAGCAGTAAAGGGAATTCTACTAGCATGGGACCAGGAACCTTTGTGAACAATATCTGATTTATTCCCCTTTGTGATCTCAGAGGGTCAGTGTTACTAACACTATTTTTGCAGAAAATGACATTGAAATACAGTATTTTTTCTAAGTAGCACTAATTACTAGACCATCCCAAACTGATTGTTGGGCCACAGGATTGCACTGTACATATAGCTATGCATTTATATAATGTTTATTTGTAGTTCTAATCATCTAATCATCTCTTTATAATAGTGCTTTTATTGGGAATAGATGGTCTGTATTTCAAACAAGAAATGTTGAAAATGAGGACATACAAGGTCTTGGTTAGAACCAACATTCTTTGTGACCCAACAGATCTAAATACTAACTCTGTGATGAGGGATACTAGACATTAATCATTCAACATTCATTTGTCAATGAACTTTTGGAGCAAGCTCTGAGAACCATTAAGTGTGTTGGCATGTGGATTAACTGATTGAGCTTTACACACCAGGACATGGGAACCATCACCTGCTAATCTGTGTTCCACTTACACACACTCTACAGGCCTATGTAGGGAAGCCATCTGTAAGCAATGAAGCCCTCTGTTAACTCTGGCTACATGCCATGGTCTTCCTCAAGGATGGCACTGAAGGGTGACTACTAGACCACACAGTAGAAGAAGTAGTCTCAGGTATAATTCCTTTTTGCTGTGGATGCTTAAACTAGGTATCCTTAGTTGGTATACTAGTGCTTTTCCCATTTTCATTTGGTTTCTAAAAATTGTGCTGTGTTGGAGATATAGTACTTGGTTCCTCCATGAAGTGACTGCACCCCAGGAAAACTAAAGCAGCCTTGACTCCCTAATGAGGCTACACGTGAAAAGGAGATCAGGCTGAGTGCCGCTTTAGGACAAGGCTACGTCTGAACTCCGGCCTGTACTGTAAATCTCTCTGCATTCATTCCTCTGCCTCTTGCTTCCACACTCACCCTTCACTCTCCAACCTTCCCTGTTCAGAAGCAATATTTTAAAATAGCAGAATGGATGGATTTTAAAACTTCATAGAGGGAAAAATAAAGGGTCTGGAAATCTAAGGGCAAAGAGATATTTGAGGAGAGCAATTTCCAATGAACAAAGCCAGCTAAATTTCATTTGTAATGGGTCATAGTTTAATAGGAAGTCAATTTGCAACTACAGGCAAGGACCAGCCCTGTCCTACTTTAAATGGACTTTTCATTTTTTTTTTCTTGTCAAATCTGACTTAAAATAGATTCATTTGTGAAATTTCTCTTTTCTAACAATAAAGTAAACTATTCGTACATTTTTATTCAAGTATTGAATATTAGTTACTTTTAGTTTTCTTTTGATTTATATTTATATATTATTAAATGCATTTAATACCATTAAATTGATAATGTTATTAGCATTACTAGAAGTGGTAGTGGTGGTGGTGGTAGATGTGTGTTCTAGGTTTGAATCCAAATCTCTCTCTGATTTCTGATTATATTGAGCTGGGCTGGAATATATTTGGGACATATGAGAGCATCTTAATATAGATCATACTATAGATATAGAATCTGCTGAGTTTAAGTCTCAGCCTCCTTACCCTTAAATCCTACTCTAATTTCACTTAGAAAAGTACAAATCTAGTATGTGTACATGGAAAACAAAATAATGTAAAAGAAAATGGAGTAAAAACCAAGATTTGCTACACTTTCCCCAAATTCTTTTCTTTTTAGGTAATCATATTATAATTTTCTTACATATTCTTATATCCATGCCCATTCACCCAGAATATATAGACAAATATTTCTCTTCATCCATTGGATAACACACACACACACACACACACACACACACACAGATTATTCTGTATCTTACTCTCCTATCCAAAACTGAAAACTTTATACTAGAAAATTTTATCAGCCCATATGCATATTTTATTTTAAAAATAGTTTTCTAGTATTTAATTATGTATGGCAAATGTGCAAAATCCAAAAAAAGCAAGTGAATCAAGAGATAGCTTGATGGGGAAGGGTGGGAAGGGAAAAGGGGGTGAAAAAAGGCATGAGATGTGTTATGTACATATGCCAACTTCCCACAAGGAATGTAAACATTATGTGCTGCACACATGGACTAATAAACTAAAATTACAAAAAGTATGTATCATACTTTTTTTCCTTAAATTCTTTTATTGCTACATTTTAGGTATACAATACATTTAAATTCATCATTGAGTACTTGTACCTGTACATGATGCATCTTGGTTCTTATTTTTTCCCCATTCCCTGTCCTCCCTTCACCCCATCCACCCCTCCCTATTTACAAAGACTTTGTTTCCATTTTTTCCATTTCTCATAATTTTTCCTTTCCCTTCTTTCCTTTCCCCTTCCCCTCCCACTTCCCCTACCCCTTTGAACCTTTTCTTCCTATTTCAAATTATCAATTATTCATTTTAATCATTTTAATCCTTATTTACACTTTCAGTTTCTCACACTAGAGAAACTTCGGTATTTACACACGTGTCCTGTTTATTTCACTCAAGAGTATGGCCTCAATGTGCATCCATTCAGCTATAAATGTCTCTAGTTTCTCATTCTTTATGTCTGAGTAGTACTCCCTTTTATAAAAAGCCCCACATCTTCTTTATCCAGTTTCCAGTTGATGGGCACTTGGGCTGTTTGCAAGATTTAGCTATTACAAACTGTGCCGCTATAAACATGGGTGCACATATATCGCTGTGGTATGATTGTTTTAATCCTTTTGGGAAGATACCCAGCAGGGGAATAGCTGGGTCTTGATGTATCATACTTTGTCAACTAGTCTTCTATTGATGGGAACTTCTGTAGTTTTTCTTTTCTTTTTTAAAGAAATTATGGAACCAAATTGACATATCTTCTTTGTTGTGCAAATATATTTACAGTATAATTTCTGTTTTTTAATTAAGAGAGTTAGAGATGGTAATTCCTTCCCAGATGAGTGACAGCCTCGATTAATATAGTAACCAAAAGAGAGAAGTAAGATTTAAGAGAGAGAGAGAGAGAGAAAAAACAATTAAGAAACCAAATGTTTCCAAAAGAATGATCAATATCTGTGAGCAGAAAAGACCAAGGGAAAAAAGGACAAGGGAAAACTTGCTCTGGCTCAGTTCTATTCCTAGTCCCTTCATAAGGTCTGCTAGAAGCTGAGTTCTTAGCTGACTGCCCCTGGCTCCTGTTGGAGACTGCTCAGCCTCGCCAGGGGTGGGTAGAGGAGGCTGGGGTCGGGGAAACCTTGAGCTCCCCCTAGAGGCTGGAGAACATAGACCACACTAGAGAATATGCAGTCTATCAAAGGGCGTATTTGAAGGAAAAATACAATAGCTCCAAACAGCTGGTCACGTGCGGGCCTCTTCCTCTGCTGTCTTGACTCATGTGCACACAGTTTTACATAATTGCAGTGATGGCCTAGATTCAATTTTGTATTCGACTTTTTTTCCCACTTAATATTATATAGTAAATGTTTTTCCATGCGGCTACATAATCTTTCTAATTACCATTTTAATGATTTCATAATACTCCTTCCAGTTCACATATTAATTTATTTAACCACTCCCAATTGGTGGACATTTTAGATTGCTTCCAGACTTTTTCTAATATAGAAAATGGTCCATAATATCTGTTGTTTTTCCATATTTGAATGGGTTTCTTAGATTAAATAGTGTGTCACAGGGTAGGGTTGATTTCACAGCTGCTAATACACTTGGCACGGTTGATCTCATAAACAGCAATGCCCTTGAGTAGGTCTCAAGATGCTAACTTGGGTTTTAAAATTATTTTTGTTTCTGTCAATGTGATAATGTAACCTGCCAATGCCTTTTGCTCTGTGCTATTTCTTCTTTACTTTCCACACATCCAAACTAAAGCATTTAACCCTTGGTTGGTCATATATTCATTTACTATTTTATGAGACCCTAATATTTACCAGGAATTTTCTGTATAATCATGTTTCCTTGGTAAGATTGCAACTTTTCTGGAAAACAGGAACAAAAGATGAGGATGCATCGTGTTAGTGAACTTATTTTGTAAAACCAAAAAGAAAAATTCATACTTTGCAAAACGTTAGTTATTGGACCTAAGGAGAATGTGGGTTGGAGAAAATTTGCCAGCACAACTCAGCTCTGCAAAATGCATCAGGACTGAATAAAAGTAGAACTGAGAGGTGAGATGGCAGAGTGGAGCTGGCAAAGCAGTGCATTGTTGAGTGAGTAGAAGTTCACTGGCAGAAGGAGATGGTGGCATGTTCTTAGGGTTCTTAGAATTGGTCCATTTATGTTCAAATGCTAGCTCTGCCCCTTATATGAGGATTTAGTAATTTATACTATCCCTCTTTCTTTTTTCTTTATTCCTTTTTCATAGGCTTCTCTCAGCTTTTAAAACTCAGATATCTCATGTGCTTTTACTTTTTCCAAAACTCTTCAGAAAAAGTAAAATTCTACCTTACCCATTGTCTCTAATCCATGATCTATTGGTGACATATCTTTATTACAGCACCCACTACATTATGAGGTCTACATTGGCATCTGAAGTCTTTGGGGGGAAGATTCCCCTCAGTGTCTCCAGCATCTAGCATAGTACCTGACACATGTTAAGAATTTTGCAAATGTTTGTTGAATTTAATGACTTGAATTAAATGTTTAAGTAATTATGGAACATCAGCAGGAAGAAATATTATGCAGCAATTAAAAGGATAATTAGGAAGACTGCACAGCTCAGTGGGAGTCTGTTTATGATATGTTTATGTTAACACACAAAATGATATCTGCATTATAATTCTCACTGTCTAAAAATATCAGGCTAGGTACTAAAGAGACAGAGAAGAATGAGAAAAAATATCTATCTCTAAGATGCTCATATTCTACTGGGTGATTTTTGTGTATGCAAAAATTGTCATGGTCTGAGACCATGTATAAGTAAAAGTATATGTGAAGTGCTGAATTTGTCTAGGGAAGTTGGTGAGATAAACATGACATTCACTATGGGGTTTGGTAATTAAGAGGTAGGCAATAGAAAAGACATTGGAGCTGATTATTCTTTTTCCTTTTTATTAGTACATGTTTGCAGTACATAATGATTACAGGATTACAAGATTTTTAAAACAAAAATCAGGAAAATGAAAAGTCATTGAATATTAGAGAAATCATTGAAAATTTCTTTGAAGCATTGTGAGAGAAGAGATGTACTAGGAAATAGTGTTGAGTCATATTGTAGATGCCTTGATAAGGTGTTTGATTCTCAACATGTGGACAGTGGGGAGTGGCAAGACTCACTTGCTTTTTCTGATAATCTTGGCAGAGCAGAAAGAATGAATAAGAGAAACAAATACAGGCCAAGGACACCAAGAAGAATGTAGCTGCTACCTACTTCTGGTGGGAGATAATATGACTTAATGGTGGAGATGGAGCAGGGTCAGACTTGATACCTTCAATAGGAAGGTAGACAAGATCCAGTAATTTGTAACAGGTGGATGGAGGGAAGACTCTAGAGTGACTCTCCACAGCAGACAATGATTTGCAAAAAAAGTAGAAGGAGCAGATCAGTGGTAAGAGGGTGGGTTGAAATGGAGTGAGATTTTGGGTATAGTTTTTGACATGTTGAGTTCATGATGCTATTAGATTTGATAGTTACAAATGGCTGACTGACTATACATTCAGATAAATGATTCTAGATTCTTAGGAAATAACTCCTGGCAAAAATGTCTACCAAATGGGGCTAACAATTAGGCTCTCCCTAATCAGTTGTGAGCAAATTATCTACCTTTTTCAGCCTCAAATTCCTGGTCTGGAAACTGGGATAACAAAGATTGTCTCACAGGGCAAAGAGAAAGTGGAATGAGATAAAGCAGAAAAACCATCTGCAAGAGGGATCCAATAAATGTACACTCCACTTCCACGTGTTTCCCACCTTTCCCCACATATTATCTGAGAACAAGAGCACTTGAAATACTGAAACAGAAACCAGCAGCTTCAAGTACATATCTACTCATCGGTGACTGATTTCTCTAGTGCTGTTCTAGTTGTTAAAATGCCAGTTATTAGTGAGATTCAGAGTGACGATCTTCTCTTCATTGATAGCCAGACTATTTTCCAAGCAAAGTTTTATCCTGGGGGAAATATGGACTTTCTCACTATGAGCATCATCAGGTTCCAGTCTATATGAACATTCCAATATGGTGGCTTCATTTCTCTCTTCCACTCTACTTGAGAGTGAAATTTTGAATGTCTATATGATTTGAACAGAGTCAGCTCTTCATATTGTCATCCAATATGGTATAAGTAGTAAAATGATAATTTCACATCTAAAAAAATTGCTCTATGTTTGTACCTTAGGTGCATGGATTCCTTTAATCATTGCAAAAAACCTACATGATTTTATTACATTTTATCCACATTACAAATAGTGAGGTCGGTTATAGAAAGGTGAAACTGCACAGGGAGTGAGTAGAGGACCTAGGATTTGAAAATCAAACACATGAATCTAGAATTCTTACATCTAACTACTACCTCTCAACCAAGATGGCATTTCCTGCCACTAAGGGGAGGGAGGAAGAAGGTGAATTTAAGAGACATAGGAAGTGAGAAGTGCTGTATGTCTGTAGGTTTTAATTGTTGTCAGTCATGAATCATAAGTCTGTCTTGTTTCTCCATCTAGGGAGGCACAAGGACAAGCAAACAAGATGGCATTAATCTATGATTAAAAAATTATGACCATTTATATGCAAATGAGGGCTGGCCCTATGCTTCTGGAAGACTGACTAGGACTACATAGAGTCAAAACTGTGGGAGATTTCTTCCTTTCCAAACTCTTCCAGGGCAGGTGTAGAGGCTCAGCTCATCTGCCAGGGTGATTTGGAGGATCACTGATGATTTTGTTTGGTTTTACAAAGCACAGTGGTGACTAGATGCTTTTCAAAAAATTATTCATTAAGTTTATTCGTACATTTTAGATACACATTATGATCACATTCATTACTGGGAATTTGTACCTACACATGATTTATCTTGGTTCTTATTTTTCCCATTCCCCTTCCCTCCCTTCCATCCCCTCCAACTCCTCCCTATTTACATAAGCTTTGTTTCTGTTTTTCCCTTCTTTTTTCATCTTTTCTCCTCTTTCCTTTCCCTACTCCCCTCCCTAGTTCCCCTTCCCCTTTGAACATTTTTTTTTCTATTTCACAATGTCTATTATACTTCATTTACACTTTCAGTTTCTCACACCAGAGAAACATTTTGGTATTTACACATGTGTGTCCTATTTATTTCATGTAAGAGCACGATCTTAAGGTGCATCCATTTAGTTATAAATGTCTCTAGTTTGTCTTTCTTTATGGCTGAGTAGTACTCCATTTTATTTTTTTAAAAAACCCCACATCTTCTTTATCCAACCACCAGCTAATTGGCTTTTGAACTGTTTCCAAGATTTAACTATTACAAAATGTCCCGCTATTGGGTATCCATATATCACTGTGGTATGATGGTTTTAATTCTTTCAGGAACATACCCAGAAGGGGAACAGCTGGGTCAAATGGTCCCTCTAGTCCTAGTTTTTTGAGGGATCTCCACAGACTGCACCAGTCTACACTTCCACTAACAGTGAGAGTGTATTTTTTAAATTCTTTTATTGGTACATTTTAGGCATATAATACGTTTACATTTATCATTGGGTGATTGTACCTGTACATGATGTATCTTAGTTCTTATTTTTTTCCCCATTACCTGTACACCCTTTAGCCCCTCCACCCTTCCCTATTTACATAGATTTCGTTTCCATTTTTTTTCTTTGCTCATAATTTTTCCTTTCCTTTCTTCCCTTTCCCCTTCCCCTCCCACCATCCCTACACCTTTGGACCCTTTCCTATTTCAAATTATCAATTATTCATTTTAATAAATTTAAAGCTTATTTACACTTTCAGTTTCTAGAGAAACTATTTGGTATTTACACATGTGTGTCCTATTTATTTCACTTAAGAGTATGGCCTCAATATGCATCCATTTAGCTATAAATGTCTTTAGTTTCTCATTCTTTTTTTTTTTTTTTTTTGTACTGGGGATCGAACTCAGGTTCTTGCACTTGCGAGGCAGGCAGCGAAACCACTGAGCTAAATCTCCAGCCCAAGTTTCTCATTCTTTATGGCTGAGTAGTACTCCATTTTATAAAAAAAACACATCTTCTTTATCCAGTTTCCAATTGATGGGTACTTGGGCTGTTTCCAAGCTTTAGCTATTACAAACTGTGCCACTATAAACATGGGTGCACATATCTCGCTGTGGTATGATTTTTTTGGGAAGATAACCAGCAGAGGATAGCTGGGTCAAATGGGACCTCTAGTCCTAGTTCTTTGAGGTATCTCCACACTGATTTCCACCGTGGTTGCACCAGTCTGCACTCCCACCAACAATGGAGAAGGGTTCCTTTCTCCCCACAGCCCCACCAGCATTTGTTATTGGTTGATTTCTTGATAGCAGCCATTCTTTCCGGGGTGACGTGGAATCTCAGCATTGTTTTCATCTGCATCTCTCGAATGACCGGTGATGTTGAACATTTTTTCATGTATTTATTTGCTGCTTTTACTTCTTTGTCTGAGAAATGTCTGTTCATTTCAGATGCCCATTTTTGAATTGGGTCTTTGAATTTGGGGGTGTCTGATTTTTTTCAATTCTTTATATATTCTAGATAGTAGACCTTTGTCTGAGGTACAGCTCTGGGAATGTATTTTTATGCTTGTGGTCCTTCACGCTTTTCCCTAGAAAACCCTGACAATTTCCCTGATCCAATGTTGTCTTGTGAAGGCTTCCACAAATAAGCCTATGTTTCTCTAGAGTTACTCACAATTTTTAGCACTCCGTAATGGCCCAGATAACACTCATTCATTCATTCATTCATTCACTCACACATTCTTCCACTCAACACATTCTCACTTGTTTATTGATACTAGGCCCTCCTGTAGACACTGAAGAAAGTTCCCACTTGCTTTCAGAACAAACTAGAGAGATGGAGGCACTATTCTTCCATGAATATTATTTTGATGGAAGGAGGCAGACAAACAGACAAGCAAGAAAACCATATGTGTGATATTATTGTAGAAAATGATATATGTAGTAAAGAAATAAAAAAAGCAGGTTGGTGGGAGGTCAGGGAATCCCTTATGAGGAAAGTTTTATGAACAATAACCTGGATGAATCTGGGAGATGAATCATACAGAAAATAAGATCAGAGACCTAGGAAGCTCCATTGTAACTTCTGCCAGTATGTGTGCCTTGTGAGGGCAGACAGTGCAGCCAGTAACAAAACAAATGACTGTGATGATGATGATGAAGATACTGAATATTATTCTTGAGCATCGTAGGAATTAGTTAACTTGTAGGTGATTTGCATTCATTTCTTTCTCACAATAGTTCTGTGAGGTAAGTGTTGCTCTATCTGATTAGTAGATGCAGTAACACCATCAGAAAAATAAAATGAGTCGTTCAAGGTCACACAGCCAGTAAGGGATATTAGCTGAAATTCAAACTCCAGCTTGTCGCCAAATCCTGCAACCTTCAGTGACCTCTTTGCTTTGCATTCCCAGCAGCTAACATGTGGTCTGACACTGCAGACACTTAACAATATGATGAATGGATGGATGGGTGATTTCATTACCCTCAGTGTCTCATAAATGCTATCTCATATGATTGTTTAAATTTCTGACATGTTTGAGGCTGTGTTGTATTTAGGCATTTGACAAGTACTGCGTATCTGAGGAGATAGTAGGATAGAGAGTGAAGCCTCCAAAGATAAGTAACGTTGTTGTTGAAGGCCACATATGGATATGAAATAAAGCACTGTGGCTCTCTACTTCTTCCAGTGCATATACAGCTCTTTAGCAAAGATAACTGTCTTACCCCAAATCACTAAACACACAAACACATAGACCACACACACACACACACACACACACACACACACCAGAGACACAGTCCTATTCCTACAAACACTCAGGAATACATACCACTAGTATATCATAAGCAAACAGATACAGTCATTTAGAAAGATGCACACATTTACACACTCACATGACCTCCTACATAGAGAGGCATACCCAAACACACTCAGACTCACATATGCCCGAGAAGAATCCTGGCTGCCACCAACGCGAAGCAGGCAGCATTACAACTGGCATGGTCACAACTGCCAGCACTGAATTTTTAGCAGCTAGGAGAAATACGTTGCTTCTCTCTCTTCCTTGCTGCAGTAATAGCCATGTTTTCTATATTGTTATCCCAGGGTCACCTAACCACTGACTAGTTCTTTTCCTTCCTCAGTTACTTCTAGAAGGGCTGATATTCGAGTCCTTTCTAATCTTCTTGGTGGGAATCAGACTTTGTTAATTGCACCCTGTGGTATCCTTGCACCTGTCTGAGAGCCTTAGAGAAGGTTCCTGGGCCTGGGATGCTCTCTCTCCACCACATAGCTCATTCCCTCAATCCCTTTCCATCTTTGCTCAAATGTCCCCATCCTATCAAGGTCTGTTTTGATCCAACAATACTGCAACATGATGATGATGATGGTAATATGGACCACTACTGCTGAGCCTTTATGAAGACCTAGGTATAATTCTTGGTGATTTGTACTCATTTACTCTGCACAATAGCTTTGTGATGTAGAAGTTGTAACTGATTTATAAATGGAGCAAAACTGAAAGACAAAATGACTTGTTCAAGGTCACTCCTGCCCCCTCTTCCCTTTCCCTGAATTATTTTTAATCCATTTCATAGAACTTACCAGATAATGTACTTATTTTTTATTGAATGTTGTCCTCTTTTCCATTTTCCTCACTTATACACTTCAGAATAAAGGTCTACACAGGTGAGGATCTTTCTCAGTTTTGTTCCCAAGCACCAAGCAGAGTCTGGCACATAGTATGCATTCAAAAATATGTGTTCAATGAATGATTGAATGAATACGTAACACCTAATTTTTGCTGAGCACTGATTTTCATATCACCTATGCTTTCCTCTGTGAAATAGTTGTCACTTATCATGATTCTGTTTTACAGACTTTTAAAAAATGAGGCTTAGGGAGTGAAAGCCACTTGCTTAAGGTCACAGAGCTCCTCTTAAAGGAAGTAGCCAATTATATTATGCTTACTCCAAGGTGCCAAAGAAAGAACTTTTCTTTATCTCAAAGGATTCTGTGGTCAGTGACTGGAAGCCTAGTGGGGACCGTAAAGGAAGGTGTGATCCTTTACTGTGCCCATATCTTCAGCATTCTTACCTTGATTAGATGGTGAGGAATTTTCTGTCTCCCCATTCTTGTCTCCAATAGTTAGCGTCTGAACTGGACTCCCAGAATGGATCATGTTCCATTATCACAGAAAAAGTCACCTAGTAGTTTACAAGGCTTCCCTGGAGCTGTCTCTTGTGATTTTGGAAGCCTCAGGACCTCTGTGCTAGCAGTTAACTGATCACATGACAAGGTTCTCACTGGGGAACTCTGAACCCAGGGACTTTGGGAGTCCCAGAAACCCCATGAAGAATATGCAGTATGCTTCTTTCACTGGAGCTTCTCTCTCTCTCTCTCTCTCTCTCTCTCTCTCTCTCTCTCTCTCTCAGCAATTTCCTCAATCTTTGTGGCCACAGTTGGAGATGCTGTAGCTGTTGCTTCCTCTAGCTGAGCATGATCTGTTATACAAGCTCACTCAAGCTGCAGCCCTGCACAGAGGATGGTGTGGAAAGGGCAGAGGCTGAGAAAGAAAGGCACCCACAGAAGGGAAGCTAGAGACTAGAATGATGGCTTCTGCACATCACCTCCTCACCTGCACACATATCCTATCCCTGTTGCATCCTATTGTCTCCCAAGTTAGAAATCTGGACATCACCATCAGCTCTCTCCAGGTCCGTACCCAAGCTTCCTTTATTCTCATCTCTCTTTAAATCTTCTTCACATCTCTTTTGCCCACCTCCTTCTCTCCAACATCACAGTTACCCTCTTGGTCCTAGCTCAGACTCACTGCTTTTTACCTGGAACCCACACTCATCTAAATGTTTTTGGCCTCCAAACATGTCTGTTCCACTCACAGATGGAGCCCCCTTACCATTTCCAAATGCTAAAACTGTCAGTTTTACTCCCTACTTTCCTGAGAAGAGCATCCATGCTCTTTTCCTTGAATTACAAAGCCCTGGGTGATGTAGCTCACACTGACTTCTCCAACTTCCTCTCTATGGACCTTCAGGGATACTGGTGGCCAGACAGACTACTTCCCAGTGCTTCTTTTCATTTTTCAGGTCTATTATGTTACCTTTTGATGTCTCTGCTCCACCTGAAATACTCCTCCTCTTTTGCTGTTGGCTAACCCTCATCATTCAATACCCATATTATTGGGTATCACATCTGTCTACTGAATGACCCAGAGATCTGCCACAGCCCTCCTCAGTACCGGAAATTGTTACTTGCATATGTCTTCATCCCATTCTAACCCCATATTCCTTTTTCATAACCCCAGCTCAACTCTCCCTTATGGGACCATAAATCCTACTGAGTGAGCACATCCACTTAGACTTTGAACTCTAAAGCCAGGGCTGTGTTGGCATTATAAACAACTAAGTTAGGCAAAAATATTATAGGCAGCCAGTCAGAGCTAGGCCCTCAAAGAAGTCAGTGAAAAAAATAACACATTACAACTGTGGCTAGAGGTTGAGGCACATTTCTTGAAGGCAAGGCCCCAAAATAAAGATGAAGTGACTACACCTACATTCTTCCCCAAGGGATGAATGATAATGATTGATATTCTAAATAGACATCAGTCAACTTGTGTGGGAGACCAAGAAGACCTGCTGACCCAGTCCTTCCAGGAAAGATTCCTGACCTGTCCCTTTGAGGAAAGATCCTTGTTCTTTTATGTGCATCTGCTACATGACCTGCTTCTCCATTAGATCAATATTATTTAAGTAACTATACCTGTAATCTTATTGGTTGACCATAGTTTTGTCCCACCTTATGCCTATCTCATGATTTTGTACCCACCTTGTGATCTTGCTCTGTAAAACTTCTTTGAGAAGTGGGCTCCTGGGCAACTCATTTTCCAGGTACCCTCCTACCCCTCCCTCCCTGGCAGGAGCTGTCTATCCCTCAATAAATATTTCCTACTCTTTTTTATCCCCATTAACTTTATTGGTACATTTTAGGTATACAATACAGTTACATTCATCATTGAGATCTTGTACCATTACATGAGTTTCTTGGTTCTTATTTTTTTTTCCCCTTCCCCTGCCCTCCCTTCACCCCTTTCTCCCTTCCCTATTTGCAAAGACCTTGTTTCCATTTTTTTCTCTTCTCATATTTTTTTCCTTTCCCTTTTTTCCCTTCCCCTACCCCTCCCAATTCCCCTGCTCTTTTAGACCTTTTCTTCCTGTTACACAATATCAGTTATACATTTTTTACATTACAATATTAAGATCTAGGAGACATTACCACAGATTTTAAAAGGATGTAGAAAGCATATTACAAAAATCTTCTTTGAAATAAATTTGACAACTTCTAAGAAGTAACTTAGAAGACAAATTAATGAAACTAACTCTGGAGGAAATGTAAAATTTGAATAGCACCTATTAAAGAAAGTATATTCCTAGCTTGAAAACCTACCTATATGACAACAGCAGGCTCATAAACATTTTAACTGATAAATTATATCAAACATTTAAAGCAGAAAAAAGAAAGAACACTTCTCCCCTCATTTTAGGAAATCAACATTGTGCTAATCCTGAAACTGGATAAAGATAATAGAAAAAAAAAGTATGAACATAGATAGAAATTTGTTTAACAAAACAGACTATTGGAAGTCAGATCTGGCAGTATGTAGAAAGTGGTTTTATTATAGGGATGGCAGTGTTGGTTCAGCATTGGAAGATCCACTCCCAAAAGTCATCATTTTAACAGAGGAAAGGAGAAAGCCACATGATCCTGTCACTAGTTGGAGAAAGAGTATTGGACTAAATTCTACAGTTGTTCATGGTAAAACCTACCAGGAGACTAGAAGTAGAACAGAACCTTTTCAACAGAACAAAGACATATGCTCCATACTTCCAACAAAAACTCCTTCTATGAATGGAGATGATACAATGCTTTCTCCCTAAAGTGGGGAACAAGGGCATATATGCCTACTCTTCATCTGTCCATTAGACTTTGAAACATAGGTCTAAACCAAAATAGTCTGGCAATAAAATGACACAACTAGGATAGGATTGGCATGGCACAAGCAAAATCTTTATATGTAGATGAAATGATCATCTACAGAGAAAATACTAAGAAATCTCTAGGAGCCCCTAGAACTTGTACTTGAATTTAGCAGGATTAGAAAACACAAGGTATATATAAAAATTCAGGTCTGTATATACTTGCTATAAATGAAGAATTGGATATTGAAATTTAAAAGTTATGTAGGAGTACAAAGGACCCAGAAAAGCCAAAAACAAAAAACAAAAACAATGTTGGAAGATGTTTAGCACCCAATTTTAAGACTTCTTCTAAAGCTACAGCAATCAAGGCAGTGTTGGTGTAAGGAAAGACATATAGATCATTGGAATAAAACAGAGAATCTAGAAATAGAACCACACATATATGGTCCACTGAGTTTTGAAAGATTATTTAACATTAGCATTTGATAGAATATAAACTCAATTCAAGACCCGAGGAAGAGATAATGTCTTCAGCAAACGGCACTAGAACACCTGGTATCTGTATATAAAAAATTAACCTCAACCTTTTTTTTCCATACATGAAAATAACTTGAAGGGATCTATTAACCTAAATAAGAAAGCTTAAAAGTATAAAAATTTAGGAAGAAATTATAAGGGAAAATATTTATGAATTCAGGGTAGGCAAGAACTACCTAGGATACAAAAACCATGATGTATAAAAAAAAATTGATAAATGAGATTCCATCAAAATTTAGAACTTTAAATGACATCATTAAAATGAAAAGTAGTCCTTAAACAGACCATATTTACAATGGATATAACCTATGAGCAGAATATATAAAGAATTCTTAGAGCTCATTAATAGACAACCCAATTAAAATGTAGACATAAGAAGATGATAAATAGCCAGTATAGCACAAAGAATGGTGTGCAATTCTAGAATCAGAAAAATACTAATCAGTACAATAATAAGATTGAATTATACACTCATTAGGGAGATGAAGTTAAAAGTTTTAAAAGCCTTTTCATGACTTTTTCTTTTTGTTGGATTCTACCCCTTTGCATTTAATTTGTCATGCCCAATGGATTAATTCTGCTGGGTTTCCTGGGGTTGTGATCCTCATTGTCTTTTCCTAGGGTATTGTCTAAAATTTTTTGGAGTGCCAGTTTGGTATTAATGAAGTTCCTGAGGTGCTCTTTATCATGAAAGTATCTTATTTCTCCATCCATTTTGAAAGATAGTTTTGCAGGGTACATCAATCTGGGTTGGAGGCTGTTTTCCTTTAGGGCTTGAAATACATCACTCCAAGCTCTTCTTGCCTTGAGGGTTTGCATTGAGAAGTCTGCTGTGATTCTGATGGAATTTCCTTTGTATGTGATTTGTTTCTTTTCTCTCACTGCTTGTAGAATTTTATTCTTCTGTTGGATTTCTGGAATCTTACCTATTATATGCCTATGTGTAGATTTTTTTTTTTGATGAAGGCTAGCTGGAGTCCTATATGCCTCACTTATGTGTATGTCAAGTTCTTTTCCCCTCCTTGGGAAGTTTTCTGCCATCACTTTTGTGAACAGTTTTTTATGTCATCTGCACTCTCTCCTCTTTCTTCATTGACTCCAATCAGTCTTATGTTATTCTTCTTCGCATCATCTAGCAGCTGCTGGATTGATTTCTCATGTTCCCTTACAATTTTAAAGCAATTTTTCTTTTCCTCCTCACTAATTGAAATCTTATCTTCTGTATGTGAAATTCTATCTTCACATTGGTTCATTCTGCTGTGCAGACTTTCGATGGAGTTTTTAATCTCTTGGAAATCTGTATCTGTTTTATGGATTCCATTTGTTTCCTATGTTGGGATTCCATCATGTTCCTCAGATCCTCTATTTTTTTAATCTGTGTCCTCTCTAGATTTATTAATCATGTCTTGTACCATGAGCAAAATCTTTGCTGTTATCTGAGTAATTATTTCTGATTTCATTTTTCCCAGATTCTCTTTTGTTGCCAGTTCAGAGAGTCCAGGTGGTTGAGTATCAGAGTGTTCCATCTCGTTTCCCTTTGGGGTTGCTGTAGGTGATCTGGAAGTCTGTTTTTGAGGCTTGTTTATGTCTTCTCTGCGGGGGGTGTGCTTCTGACGCCCACACGGCGCACCTTCTCTGCCCTAGGAGCCTGGGATGGAGGTGGGGAGCTTCCTTCCAGATGCTGGGACGGGTGAGCTTCACTGCCCTAGGAGCCTGGGATGGCAGCGGGGGAGTCTCCTTCCAGATGCTGGGACCGGCTGAGCTTCTCTGCCCTAGGAGCCTGGGATGGAGGCGGGGAGCTTCCTTCCGGGTGCTGGGACCAGCTGAGCGTCATTCAATATTTCCTACTCTTAACTTCGTCTGTTCCTAGAATTCATTCTTTGATTTTTAGAGAACACGATCTTGACATATCAGACATATAGCAGGTTGGAAATTATAATATCTCCCATACCATTTGGAGGTCTATATATCATCCTTAGATCATTGCTTTCATCTTAGCCTGGCCAGTTCTTGACACAGGATGTGGAGTAGAGGCTCTGTTCTTTGTATCAGTGCTAATTCTCTTACAAAAGCTAGAGAAGGTGAAGAGAAGGCCTCAGAAAACATCAGGATATATAATTGCAGCAAAACCCAAATTACTGGGAAAAAGGCCAAAGCATAGCATGGAAGATTTCTCTCCACAAGGTACCCTATGAGCAGCAAGTCATTAGAGTCCCTTAACAATACTCATTTGAACAAACCAGCAAGGCCTAGATTTTCAGAGAAAAGGAAATGCTCCTGTACCTAGGCCACACGTAGTCTGCCTATGTGACCTCCTGGGCAATGACACAGGAATGATCAGGAGGACACCATGACTCTTGGACATAAGATTGTTGGAATTACTTGCTCAGTTATGGAAAGAGATGGTGGCTTAGATATCTCTGGGCTTCACTTCAACCAGTGAATGGTGTATTCCTTGGTGCTCTCTTTCTTGGAGTGTGGCATCTTCATTAACATAACATTTGCAGCTAAACCTCCACTCCCAGGGTCTGGCTTATTCCTATTCATCCCCAGAAGCCTTCCTCTTTCTCTATTAACCATTGTCAAAGGGCCTGGAGAGTTCAGCACTATTATTTCATCCCAGGAAAGAAAGATATAGGGAAGAAGGTCCTCTTAAATGCTGAGAATCTGAGGTGGGTGTTATTGGGGCAGATGGGGACCTGCTAATTCTTGGTGGTTTTCCAGAATTTACCTTCTTTAATATATTTCACAGAAATCATCCAATCTGATATACCTCCCAGCAGGGTTTGGCAGATTATTCTTAAATCTCCTTTGCCTACACAGATGAAACAGTAGATCCTGAGCAGAAAAAAAGCAGTTTTATCTCAGGACTTTGTTCCAGTTGGGAGAAATGTTAACTCAGAAATGCCTTCCTTGCTGGGGTGTGGGAAAGGCGAGGTTCTGGAGGTCACTGGATCTTCCCTTGGACATCCAGGCCTCCTGGGGCTTTTTGTCCTGATTTTAGCATATGAGAAGGGAAACCTCTGAGGAGAATGTCAAATCTCTCTAACTAGGAAAGTGAATTTAAAAGCTCTCTCACTCCCCATCCCTTTTTCTTCTGGGCCAGCATTATTTCTTATTCACTTTCCATCCCAGTATGGTGAGTGTTCCTTAAGGTTACGACTTCGGATCTTACCTTGTCCCATGTTCCCCTAGTGCCAATCATCCACAAATGATATTATTGGTTGACCTGATTCTGATACCTGTGTAGCCTTATCCAGAAATGGTTGGGCAAATTTTTTTTTTAGTTAGGGAGAATTGGCCCTTCAAAATCATCTGGCATTGGCTGTGGACTCAATGCAGTGATACTCAGTTGTCAGTGGCTCCAGGCTCAAACTTTCCTGTACTGGAACAGCAAAGTTTGAAAAGAATCTATGTGGTGTTCATAACTTTGCTCAATAGTAGAACTGAAAATCCAACTTGAAGACATCTGTATGTCAGAGAGTGAGTCACACATGGAATCTCCAATCTAAGCACTGTTATCGCCCAGACAACATATTATAGCTCTTAAAACATTTGCTATTGTGCTTTTTTTAAATGTGTGTGCTTTATTTGTGTAAAATATCATAACCATGGCTTCAAAGAAAGTCAGTGATATCAGCAGTAAGCTAAGAACCAAACTGTGAAACCATAATAGAATTTAAAAAAGAAATCATTATGAAATTGTTAATGTCTTGGAGAAATGAATTTATAAGTGTAATTTTTGGTCCTCAGAACAAATTGTTTAATTTTCCGTTGTTTTTTATGAAAAAAATAGGTTCAGTTCTCAAACTTTTCAGTGTTCAAATGCAAATTTGGAACAACCCGAGGTATCATTGTATTTCTGAAGTCACATTGGACTTCAGCCTCTTTAGGACCAGGCTGCAGAACTATCCCCCACCTTTGCTTATTATTGGAATTAAAGCCTCTCATATTCAACAAGGGCTGTTTCATGTCTGAGCATTTATTTATTTTTTAAATTAATTTTATTGGTGCTCTTTTCATATACATAATGATCATATTTATCACAGGGAATTTGCACCTGTATCTAATATATCTTTTTATCATTAAGTTTATTGTTACAGTTTAGATATACACAATGATCGCATACATCATATGGAATTTTTACCTGTACATGATTTATCTTGATTCATATTTTTTCCCATTCCCCTCCCCTCCCTTCAAACACTCTTCCCCTTCTTATTTATAAGAGCTCTGTTTTCATATTTTCTTTCTTTTCTCATTTTTTTTCTTTTCCTTTCCTTCCTTTCCCTCTCCTCACTCCCTCATGCCCCTTCCCATTTGAACATTTTCTTCCTATTTCACAGCATCTATTATACATTTAGGTCCTTATTTACACTTCCAGTTTCTCACACCAGAGAAACAACATGGTATTTACATATGTACATAATATATGTTGATTCTTCTTTTTCAACCATTCCTCTCTCCTCCCTTCAACACTTCTTCCCCTCCTTATTTAAAAAGCTTTGTTTCCATTTTTTTCCCTTTTATTCTCTTTTTTATTTCCTTTTCTCTTATGAAATCATTTCTGGGATGTACTTGGTAATGAAATAATAAATATGGAAAGAGAGGAATATTAGGGTAGAGAGAATGGAACTGATTTTTCTGAAATCCCAGTGAGTTAGGGGAACCAACACAGACTGGGGAGGGTTAGGGCTAGGGACTGGATGCTATCAATGCCCCATCATATCTAATTTGCAAATCAGTTCTTGGAGGTGGGAAGAAGTGTCACTGAGACTTGAACTCAAGATCTTCTGATCCCTGAGCTAGAACTCTTATGCATTACTGTCACAGTTGAGGCATTTAAAACCAAGCATTTAATATTTAACATCCCATAAACACAAAGTATAATGGTCTCCCCCTCCTCGTGCATGTGTGTGTGATAAATGTTACAAGTATCAATTCTTATAATAAAGAGAAATCTACTTTCACTCCATTAATAGCCTCACTAACCATTTATTGATTTGTATAGGGGAAATTAGAAAAAATGATACTGCAAATTATGGCTGTTAGAATTCTATTAGAGAGTTCATGCACACATTCCAGTGAGGGGAGGGTGCACAGAAATATGATACAGACATGGAGTACAAGAGATCTCAGTGTTTGCCATTAAAAGATCACAAGTGCCAGGCACAACAAGTTATAGCTCACTCTTTAAGACTTTAAACCATCTTTTCTTTTTTGTGGACCTAGACAGAGTAGCATGATATAATAGAGCAGAGGTTTAAAATCCCCAGTCTGTTACTAAATGAGTGACCTTGGTAGGTTGCTTAATCCCTGTGATCTTCATTTTATTCAGCAGTGTTATTTGGCTAATAGTACCAGCCTCGTGTTTTCTCAAAGACAGAATGATCATGCAAAGACAGTTCTGCCTGGGATACTCTGTGAACCATCAATTCCTATTGGGTTCTCCTCATTCATGAAGACTCCTCTCAATTTGTCAGAATCTGAGCACTAGGCATGGAAATCACAAGGCCCTACCTTTTGATCTTGAATGAATGTTACATGCTTTGGAAAACATATCCTCCCAAAGCCTCACTTTTATTATTTATGTAAATAAGAGAGAAAAATTGACCTTGTACCTTTCTTTGCTTGGGAGATGGAGGGCAGGTCTAGATTTAGAAGTAGAAAAGATCTCAGGTAAGATGCTGTAAGAGACTGATATAGAAGATTCCCTCCATGAGAAATTAACTGGACTTTGGGAATCTCTCAGGCAGAGACAAAGAGAGGGGGAAATGTAAGAAGAGAGAAAAGATCTAGAAAAAATATTAGGTGTGTGTCATGCAAGGTTCCTCTTAAAAATGTGACCCACTGGTTTTCATTCCATTTTAAGTGGCTTTTCAGCGCTGCTTAAACAAATACAGTAAACAAATATCAGGCTTGTTGAGAGTAAGTTGATATACGAAATCCTTGCAACAGTTCCTGTGCAAACTATTATTAATAATAACACTGACAGTATTGTTATTACTATCTAGACTTGTGTTAGGTTCATGGTGTATTCAGGAGTGAAAGAATTGAGGGTATGTTCAGAAGAATGCTGCCATCTGCATATGATGCTTAATGTGGATTAAACATCTAGGATATAAAATCACAATGGAAACTAATTCAGAAGAAGTAGGAGCCAAGAAAGTCTAAACTGCTTAGAAAAGTCAAGTTGTTCTTAGCTTCAGCCCAGGGTGTCTGAAGCACTGGAAGGGACAGTGGACCTGCTATCATTTGATAAGGGTTCAAACCACTTTCTCTTGATGTTCAAAAAGTATGGTGGTGGAGGCCAAAATTGGGTCACAGCTAACTCACAGGGCATCAAAGCTTCCAGACACTCCCTCTAAAGGCTAACATCAAATGGTCAGTGCCACACTACGTGTCCTCTGTAATATGGCCCTCTATGCATTTGTGGTGTCTCCCTCACATCCCAGACATACTCTTGGTAAGTTCTCCACAGCTTTTCAGTCCTGTGCAGAGACCTTCTATCTCTGCATGCTGACCCTGCCCATCTCTCTGCTTCCACCTCCACAAGGGATTTCCCTGCTTCTCTCTGCCCACCCAGCCCAACCCAAGCCCCTGCTCTCTTGCTGTGGCTTCTCTAAGAAAGCTTTCCTAACCCCCTCAATCCAAGACTGATTTCCACTCGTAGCTTTTCCTAAGATCTTGGAAGAGACTCCTTCTGATACTCAGCAGGATTTGGTGAGGCTCTCCCACCTCCCACTCCCTGCACACACTCATATGGAGGGCTCTTTCTTGCTACTGTATATGAGTCTTAATTGTCTGACAGTAGGGAATTATGGGAGTTCTGATAAGGGCATCCACAATATGATCCTGTTTCCAAACAGGTTGGCAAATGTTCCCTGTAATGGGCCATATGTTAAATATTTCAGACCTTCTGAGTGACCTCCAACCTCTGTTGCAATTTCTCAACTCTCCTGATAATGTTAATGTAGTCATAGATAACGAATAAATGAACAAGGATATGTCTCAATAAAACTTTATTATCAAAACAGCCTCTTGCATACTGCAGTCTTTGAACTTCTATTTTAGAAGATAACTGTAGGCAAAGGAAGAAATGTCCCTGTGCTTTCATTGGAAACCCCACCCCCAATTGAACCTGTTTTTTTATTTTCATTTTTAATATTTCAGCCAAAAAAGAAGAAAAAATAGACTTACAAAACAGATTTGATCATATCTTCCAAGATGACTACTACCAAAAAAAGAAAAAAAAATGAGAGCTGTTGAGAATGTAGAGAATCTAGAATCCTTGGGTATTCTTATTAAGAGTATAAAATGATGGAATTGCTTTGGAAAACTGTGTAGTGGTTCCTCAAAAAACTAAATAAAATTGCCATGTGATCTAGGAGTTCCACTTCTGGATGTACATCAAAAAGAACAGAAATCAAGGTCTCAAAAATATTTGCCTGCTCATATTTATAGCAGTATTATTTATTACTTGCAACAGCTAAAAGATGAAGAACCCAAATGTCCATCCACAAATGGATAAAAAATATGCATATGCAATAGGATATTAATCAGCCTGAGGAGAGGAAGGTAATCCTGTCATTCTGACAGCATGGATGAACCTGGAGAATATTATGCTAAACAAAATAAGACTGTCACACAAAGACAACTATTACCTGACGGAATTTATACATGTTACCTAGGCTAGTCAAACTATGATCATAGAGACAAAAAGGAGAATGATGTGATGATTACCAAAGACTGGAGGGAGAGAAGAACAGGAGCTGTTGTTTGATGGGTGGGCAGTTGCAGTTGTGCAAGAAGAACAATGCTCTGGAGAACAGATTAACAACAGTGTAAATATATGTAGCACAGTTAACTATGCAAACGAAAATAGCTAAGATGGTTATGTTTTATAAGTATTTTATTGCAATTTTTTAAGAAAAGTAAAGTTGGTTGATTTAAAATATTTTCAGCAAAATAAATCTTGATTTAGCTCCTTTCAGCTCACTGTACCTTGAACAGGCTCCCTCTGCTACCAATGGATGCTGGCAGCATAGAAACGGACCCGGGAAACAGAGGTACTTGGGGTGGTCCCCTACACTGGAGAAAACAACCAGAATCTCCCCATCATCCTGTCCATGAGAAGACAGAGTGTCCTTTCAAACTGGTAGAACATGGTAATTGCTACTGCTTAGCTAGTGATGTGCCCCAGGAACTTGGCCAAGGTGTCAGGCTGGGATGTCATGTCCTATGCCTCTGCACCGGGGGCGGCACAAGTGTCCTCTCCTGCTTAAGTTATTTATATAGGTGGTTGGAAACGTTTTGCTTGTACAAACTACAAACTATTAGATTAGGCCAGCAGAGACAGCCAGAGGCAATCTTTTAACAAAGTGAGTGGGATTCAAAGTAGGCATGGAAAGCAAATATTATTTCACTGAGAGTCGATTAGAGGGAGCTCTGCAGATGAGCAGTAACTGCTTTGTTAACTTAGCTGGGGGAGGTGAGCAGGGCCAGGTAGGCACCAGCTGGGTTGGAAGGTGAGCAGCCTGGAACGAAATGGTAATTCAAGGGTGAGTGGCTGTGTCAGGCAGCCCTCCACACACACTCCCCCCTCTCCTTATTTAAAGTACATGATGGAGCTTAGCAGCTGAGAAGCCTCGGTTTGCTCTAAAATTTTTCATTTTAATTCAGGCAAACACTCTATAAATCCAATGTATCGGAAAGCAAATATTTAGGCTGAGTAAGAAGGTCCATTAGATGGAGTGCTTAGATCTAGGGCCTGAGCATGTGGGAGGGGTGGATGGGGAGTCCTGGAAAGAGGCTGGGCTGGAATAGGAGTGTGGAATGTAGGTACCAAGGAAGAATATAAGGAAGATGAGATCTGCAAAGGGCTTGGGTGCAGGAATGATGGGGAGATGTACTTAGGGCCAGGTCAGTTTGGAAAAGGCTGGATTAGCAGGAGACTCAGAGCTTCTCATAGAAAAAAAATTGGAAGAGGCATCAGATAAAGGTCAATAACTGAGGCCTTGGGAGAAAGGTCTCTGAAAGGAAGAGGGCAGGCCAGAAGGGAACTCAGTAATTTGCAAACATACAGCTACATACTGACTGCCTTCTCACAGTCAAATTCTAGGAGATGGCTGGGGTACACTAGAGAGTTTAACATTGTTTTCCACTGAGGCTGCAGGGAATTTTGTGAAAAATGTCAAATTGATATAGGAATGCCTGAACAACCACCAAAGACTCTGGGCAGCAGAGCAATCAAGCAAATGATACTCAAGACCTCCTGCATGTCATATCTTCCAAGGATGTTCACAGGAAATAAGAGGGTCTTTCACATATGGAGGCAGTATGTACAATAGTTAAAGGCATGGGATGTGGAATGAGGAAACATGGATTAAGTCTCATCCTACTCATGTACTAGCTGGGTGACCTTGGAGAAGTCACTTAGCCTCTTTGAGTCTCGATCTGTCCATCTGTAGAATGGGGATAATTATTCTTCTTTGAGGTAATGATGATACCTTCTTCCTTCTTATTAAGAAAAAATGGATAATGGTTAGCACAATGACTGGCACAAAGACAGTGATAGATTAAATTTAGTGAACTTAGTGGTTTTTTAAAATTGATTTTGCTCTAAGAATATTTCTCAAAATTGATGTCTACAAATTATCTGAAGGTATACTTCATATTTGTGAGCAAATACTCTAAAGGAATATGAAGACTGTCTACAGAGTGGCAGGGCTGAAAGTGTCTTCTGTGTGTTTTCCCCTTTCTTTACTAGCTCTCGGGAATCTTTGAACCTGAAAGTTGAACCTGAAATCTTTGAACCACGGTCATTTGTTATTCAGTCTTCTCCACAAGGTGTTTTAAAGAAAAGGAAGTAGCCAGGTATAATGATCCACCACAAAAGTGTCTTTGGGATCCTATTAATGTTAGTACTTTGCCTTTCAGTAAAGTTAAAGATTAGCTAAGAGAAGCCTCTCAATATCCCCTTCCAACTCTGAGGCTTAAGACATATTGGAAATGTCTTAAATCACCCACAGAAGAATAGGAGAAACACATTTGATAACGATAATAACCACCACTTAGTCAGCCTTTTTTATGTGTCAGGCTTAAAATTAACTCTTTTGCAAGATTTTTCTCATTTAATGATCATCACAGCTCTTTGAAGTAGTGACTATTTTTATCAACATACTGCAGCAAAGAAACTTAGCCCAATAGGAGGTCATCTTTTGTTCAAAACTATACATCTGGTAAATGGCAGGGATCAGGTTTGAATGGATTCAACCAAATCTGAAGCCAGATTTATTAATTTGAACTGCTCTGTGAATGTAGGGACAGCCATCTCCAAATTTGGTTCTATCATTAGGGGCAGGGCCAAAATGGAGCCAAATCACAAGACTCTTTACTGCATGTGAGGGCTTTGGTTATTAGAAAAAGATGACAGTCTCCTGAGACAAGGGAAGGGCAGGTTTTATTTTTCCCCCAAATAAATATGTCCTAATTATTATAGATACACATTGCTTTGGGCTCTTAATCAATGATGTTAGCATTTGTCAGTGTTAATTTAATTAGTACAAGAGACCTTGCTGATAAAAATATTGGATAATTATTGTTTTGTGTAATGGTTTTTAAAGTACACTGTAAAAATCTCCAATGATAAAAAATTCTCAACAGAACTTTATCAAAGAACGATATTTAAATAGATAAATACTTGCTTGGAGGCATGTCTGATGAAACATTTGTTGTGGCATTGGATTTACCATTTCTGTTGTATTGTTCTGGTTTACAAAAGGTAAAGAGTGTGAGTCATGGATGGTTTTGCTAAAAACAATTTTGAGATGTCCTTGGAGAAACAGAATGCTTTTATAGAAGCAACACTTTGCTGGGGTGAAGACTCACTGTTCACACTCTTGGATTCCTACTCTTGAGAGAACCGACAGCCCCATCTTTTTGACTCTTGGATAACTTTATGGGAAGAAATTTTGAATGAGGGAAGAATTTCAGATAAATCTTGGTAATCATAGAGTCAATGTAATGGAAATGGATCTGCATAACTTCTAGTGTATGGATGAGTAGGGGTAGATATATTCTTTGGGTTAGTGATTATGATTCATGTCTCAGAATGACTTGATTTGTTCTGGCAAGAAGGAATTACATGCATTGTAGAGACTACCAGAAGAGGCATTTAAAATAGTTTCTTGGCTATGTTTTATGACCCACACACAATTCCTAAGCAGATGGGTAAGGATTCATCATGAAGGCTGATTATACCTGTTGTATAAAGTCCTACACAACACCTGATAAAGCATGCACAACCTTACAATCCAATGTATGGAATGGAAAAGACCTTTAAGTAAGTCTTCTAAGTCAAATGAACTTCAATTTATTCAGACCAGAGACTATGAGAGGAAAAATATTATGTGTTTTGGTCACATGATGCCTCTTTCCTTGCCTTATGAATCCTAAAAGTTCAAAGAGCTTTTGCTACCCTAGAGACTGTAATGGAGAATTCTATAGAATTTAGAATCCCAATATTCCCTTACAATTATGTACTGTAGCTGTGCCCTTGGGTTGGCCTGCAGTATGGCTCCCTGAGTCAGAAAACTAAAGCTTGGGAATCAGAATTTCACATTCAAACTATTTCAACTTTAATGTCCATTGGCATCTAACACCCAGAATGTTCTAAACTAAACTCTATTCTTTCACTTTAAAACTGTACTTTCTTCTAAATTCTTTTTATTGGTGAGCTAGTACCTATAACAGCTCACTTGATACCAGAACTATAAATCAACAAATTATTATTCACTCCTCACCTTTCCTTACTACTCATGTGGTTTTGACATTTATGTTTGCTCACTTTGTTTCTTAGAACACTTCTGGTCCATCAGTAATATCTCTGCTTCATTTAAAGTCTGTATCAGTTCTTGTTTGACAATGAAATGATTTCAGAGCCACATGGGATGATAGCCATTTCTCCCCAGCCCCCATCTGGCCTCTTCACACTGGAGTCAACCATCTGAAACACAAATACGACCTTGTCGTTACCATTTCACCTCCTTAATGAGTTTTCGTGACCCGTGCAATAAAGTCTAAACACTTTGGCACAGCATCTGTGACCCTTCATAACCTGGCCCATGCTTAAACCTTCAGCCTGGTCTCTAACAGCTTCCCACTTCCAACTTATGCCCCACCATGTTATTAACTATCCATGTCACTCCACTTTTTGTTTTGATGCCTTTTCCTGCTTATTCCTTTCTTTTTCTTTTCTTTCTCTTCTAGGAATATTTTTCCCACCTCTACTCACACAGCATCCAGGAAACCAACCCTCCCCATCCTAAACCCAGGTAGACATCCCATGGACATTTCCTTGACACTATCTATAGATATTCC
Source organism: Heterocephalus glaber (assembly GCF_053883595.1). Taxonomy (NCBI): domain Eukaryota; kingdom Metazoa; phylum Chordata; class Mammalia; order Rodentia; family Bathyergidae; genus Heterocephalus; species Heterocephalus glaber. The sequence continues at coordinate 30,807,321 of NW_028258330.1, read as the reverse complement.
CACTATGCCATATCTTTTGACTTTCTGATTAATGTCTGAATCTCCTTATAGGTAGAGCTCACTGTGGCCAGAAACCATTTCTTACATTTTTAATCATGAATACTGAGGACAGAGCCAAATAATTAGCAGATACATACCATATGTTTATTTCACACATAAATTAATGAATATTACTGAATAATTTATCCAAGGCCAGAAGAAAAAAATTAAACCTTTCCCGTCTTCTTATTTAAAATTGTATTATTTTTACTATGCCTTATTCTCTTGTTTAAATATCAAGCCTTGTCTTTATTTTTGATTTAGAATTTGAGCATGTGTTTGCATTTTCTCCAGACACTAATGAATATGAAATAAAGCTAGTTTCAAGAACACCTACTTGCACAAACACATACATTCTCATACAACTGAAAACAATTGCTGATAGTCTCATTGAGAAACAATCCCAAAGGAAACTGATAAATAACATATTTTAGGTAAAAATATATTCCAGAAGACAATCTATGAACTAAGAATTAATAATGAACAAATTAAGTGGTAAATATGCATGTACATATAAACTAATTATCTGCATGTAGAAATAATAAGATAATATCTAATTTGTGGTTTAAAGGGAAAGGTTTTCTTTTTTTTTGGTACCAGGTATCGTATTTGGGACCTTGCGCTTGCGAGGCAGGCTCAGTGCCACTGACCTAAATTCCCCTCCCTTAAAGGGAAAGTTTTAATAGTGGGCAAGAGTAGCATTTAAACTGATAGGGAATTGGTGAAATATAAGAGTTCTCAGATCTTTTAATCAGTTATAAGGCTTAATATACAGGATGTCTTTAATATTTATAGATTTAAATATATTTAACTAAATATATATTTAAGTATGAAATTCCAAGAGTCATCACTAAAATGATAGATAAATTATTTTAAGCCAGTATAAAAACACAGGAAAAGAGAGAATGAAAACACATAAAATTTAAGACATTGAAAGAAATATTTGAAAATAAAAGGAAAATAGGAAAACTGAAGCAATAAGAAATAAAATCATTATGAAAAAGTTAAAATATGGCAAAATTGTGTTGAATTAAATACATCAAAAATGCCTGCTAAAAGACAGGCCTATTAAGATTAGGTTAAAAATAAATAACTCTGATCATATGCTGCTTTCAAGAGATGCACAGAAAATGTTTAGGACACAGAATGGTTTCCAGTAAGGTAGACTAACCAAAAGAAATCTGGAGTAGTAATTATGAGACAAGATAGAACTTCAGACAAAGCACTGTTAAAAATACAGGTGGCTATACTATGAGACAAGATTCAAATCACCATGGATTATAATTTCTGAACTAGTATATACATTAGAATAGAGCTTTAAATATATAATCTGATGAAATCTGAGAAATAAATTATCAAATCAATCACTATAGTTGAAAATTTCAACTCAAGTTTCAATAGACAGATCTGTAGCAAAAATACAGCTTTTGGCAAATGAGGGCAATAAACTTGTATTAATGTTCACACATAGAGAATAAACATGCTACTCAAGCACACAGAAAACATTTATCAAAATGTACTATGCCATAAGACCAACTTAAAACATTTCAAATAACTGGTATTATATTATTTTCTTTAGATAAAATGTAATTACATTTGAAAAAGTCATCGGTATACGTAAGAATTTTCTGAATAGAACCCAGGATGCACAGGAAATAGTATTGAGAATTGACAAATGGAATCATAGCAACTTAAAAAGCTTCTGCACAGCAAAAGAAACAACTAACAAAGTGAAAAGAAAACCTACTGAATGAGGAAAACTCTTTGCCAGTTATTTCTCAGACAGAGAACTATATATTTAGAATACATAAAGAACTCAAAAAATTTAGACACCCCAAAATAAAAGACCCAGTCAAAAGACTGGCAAGTGAAATGAAGTGATACTCTCAAAAGAAGAGGAAATGGCCAATAAATATGTGAAAAAATGTACAACACTTGCAGAAATGCAAATTAAAATAATGGTGAGATTTCATCTTTCCCTAGAAAGAATGGCCATCAGCAAGAAATCAAATAATAACAAAAGCTGGTGAGGCTGTGAGGTAAAAGGAACCCTTCTAATTGTTGATGGGAATGTAAACTGGGGCAACCATTACGGAAATCATTATGGAGATTCCACAAAAAATAGACTCAGCTATTCCCTTTCAGGATATCTTCCCAAAAGAATTAAAGATATTGTATCACAGTGATATATGCATACCCATGGTTGTAGTAACACAATTAATGATAACTAAATCTTGGAAGGACTCTATATGTCCATTGACAGATAAATGAAGATAAAAATGTGGCATTTACATGCAATGGAGTGCTACTCTGTCATAAAGAAAGATAAACTTGAGTCATTTGTAGGAAAATTGATGCATCTTGAGACCTTAATGTTAAGTGAAAAAATCGGACTCACAAGCTTAAATATTGTGAGATTTCTTTTTTATAAGAAACTCAAATTATAAATAAAGAGTAAAATAAAAGATAATAGGAAGTATGGATATAGATCTTTCTCAAATGGGAAAAAGATCAAGATATGGAGGTAGGAGAGAGAAAAAGGCTGAAAAAAGTATTTAAGATGTGTTATGTACACATACCTACTCCATACAAAAGTGTAAACATTATGTACCATAAGCATATAATAATAACATTAAAAATTACATTTTAAAAATGAGAATTGCTTAAAATTAATGAGCTAAGTATTTATCTCAAGAATTTATAAGTTTAGTGTAGTGGTACACATGTGTAATCTCAGCATTCTGGCAGGATAAGACAGGAGAATCTCAATTCTAGGCCCAGCCTGGACAATTTTATGAGTTAGTGAGACCTTGTCTCAAAGGATGCCAGTTTTGGGGATGCAGGCTGAGGTTTCACTTATTGTGAAAGCCCTGGGTTCAATCCCCAGTACTGAAAAACAAACTTGTTAGGAAAAGTACAACAGGGTCAAATAAAATGAAGTAGAAAGAAGGTATATAGAGAGGAGAAATAAATACAACTGAAAAAATACAGAATCAACAGTATTAACCAAAGTTTTTCTCTGTAATAAAGCTAATTATAATCTAAATTGTTGGTAGAGAGAAAAAGAGAAAGTATAAATGAACATCACTGATAATCAAAGACTAGAAAAGACTGTAAGGGTAGAAGAGACTTTTAAAAAGCAGCAAAATACTGTAAGTAGCATACAGTGAGCAACATAAGAAGACAAATTCCTAGGAAAACATAACAGCAAAACTGACTCAAGAAGAAATAAAAATGTTTACTTATACATGTTAAGACAAAAAAGTAATTGAAATTAAAATCTTTCTATGATGAAAATGCCTGACTAAGATGTTTTAAGGTGAGTTTCCCAATCTTGCAAGGAATACATCAATCTAATTTCATTTGAAGTCCCGGAGAAAAGCACAAGAACTATCCTCAGCTCTTTTTGCCAAAGCCAGTAAAGGATAATCTCATTCATGCACATTGATGTAAATTTTAGCAAAGAGAATTTTGTAGTGGTTAAATAATACAGTATATAATGAAATATGGCCAAGTTTCCTTATCCCTTACCATATTTGTAAATTATACATGCAACTCAACACATTACTGTAGTAGATTTACTAAAGAAAAATGTCAAATGGTCAATGTCATTTCAATAGATGCAAAGAGAGCACCTGATCAAATTTTAAATTCTTCCTTATTAATAAAACCACTTGTAAAATGAAATAAATAGGACACACGTGTGTAAATACAAAATAGTTTCTCTGGTGTGAGAAACTGAAAGTGTAAATAAAGATCAAAAGGTATAGTAGATAATGTGAAATATAAAGAAAAGGTCCAAAGGGAAAGAGGAAGTGGAAGGCATAGGGGAAATGAAACAAGGGAAAGGAATAAATATGAGGAAAGGAAAAAATGGAAACAAAGTTTTTGTAAATTGGGAAGGGTGGAGGGTTGACAAGAGGGCAGGGGAATGGGGAAAAAAATAAGAACCAAGATATATTATGTAAAGGTACAAATTCCCAATGATGAATGTCATTATATTGTATACCTAAAATGTACCAATAAGCTTAATGAATAATAAAAAAAACCCACTTGTATAAATAGGAACAGATAAAACTTCAACTCGTTATAAGTAATCCATAGTAATTATATATTTAAACAATTATAATTTTATTTTAGAATAAATATGAATATGAAAATGATACAAAATATATATTTTAATGATTTTTGGAGATAAACATGCTTGTAATTACCACTTGTCAAGAAACAACATTGCCAGTCACTGTGGAAGACCCAACCTGTGTCCCACTTCTATAATAACACTTGCTGTCATTGCAAAGATAACTCCCATTCTCACTCTTGTAACCATACACATGTTTACTTTTCATTAGCTGTATTGTCCTGAATACTATTATGTAGTCTTGCTTATTTTTTAAAAATTTAAAATATATCATTTGTCCTTTAAAAAAATTCACGGTCCTCTCTTCTGTCTTTTGTTTTGTAATTTATTTAATGAAGAACTCAACGTGTCAAACCTATAAGAATTTTCCATATTCTGGTTTTGTCAGCTGCATTCTCATGTGCATCTCAGCATTTTCCTCATCTTTTATATTTCCTTAATGTTGGCAGCTGGATCCAGATGTTAGATCAGGTTCAATTTAAATCTTTTTGGCAGCAAAGAGTCTAGGCTTTTCCTGGGCATCATATAATGCTTGTTCTCTCTTTTTTATCATGTTAACAGTCACATGTATCCAATATCTTTAACTCATTAATTCACTATAGATGGGAAAGAGAGGAATTCTAATTCTAGCCTTTATTTTTCTTTTGGTTAGTTAAAGGAGCTTTCTTAATAGTGAAGCATGAGAATCACTTTCTTTGAAATAGGAAAACATGAAAATTTTGGTGTCATTGCTTCTATTGAACATGACTCCAGAGTCCTAGCTAAGATTGTGAGATAAGAAAGAAAAATTAAGACATGAACACTCAAAAGAAAGGTACAAAACTACTATCATTTGTAGCTGATACAATTGTTTACTTGGAAAGTTCAAAATTATTTACAAATTACTAGAAGACAGTTGATAATGTGGATGGCTCTAAAATAGAAAAAGTATTTGTATTTCTATGCATCAATAATAAACTATTGAAATATGTCATTTTAAAAGTACCATTTATAGTTGAAATTAGAAATAAATCAAGAATATAAGCTACGTAGGAATAATTATAACAAATTATATACTTTTCTGGGAAATTACAGTTTATTGATGTAATTAAAAATAAATAATAAGATGGAAAATTATACTTGTTTTTTGATATAAATAACCAGTATAAAACTGTTAGTTTTATTTAAAATTATTATATAGTTTTTCTCATCAAATTTAATGAAGTCTGTCATGGGATATGGCAAACTAATTATGAAGCTTATTTTAAAGAGCAAAAGGACAAGACATGGAACATTCTTGAAAAAGATTTAGGGGGAGGGTTGGCAATCTTTGATATTGAACCATAATAATGAAGGTAGTACAATATCACTGCAAAGACAGACAATCTGGTCAGCAGAACAAAATGAGATCCTTGAAATAGACCCATATCTACATAGCTGATTTTATGTAATAAAATATATATGCATATGCATGTATACATGTGGGATGTATATCTATACACATACACACAAATATGTAACACATATATTATGTATCATAAAAACAAAACTCAGTTAATTCCCAGGTAAAGGTAATAGTGTGGGATGGGGAGAAATCTTTCAATAGAGGCCGATTGGTAGTAATATTCTTGTTCTGATTTTAGGCTGGTAAGTTAGTGAATATTCATTTTATGATTATGATTCATATCATATAAAGAATAATCAATTTTTGTATTAAAATTTATATTAAAATATACATTATAGGGGCCGGGGATTTAGCTCAGTGGTTTTGCCACCTGCTGCGCAAGCACAAGGACCGGAGTTCGATCCCCAGTACCAAAAAAAATATATATTTATATACATTATAATAAAATATGTAAAAATAAACTTTAAACCTGGAAAAAAGTGAAATTAGAAGGAAAAATGGAAACAAAGCTTTTGTATATAGGGAGGGAAGGGGGGTGTCAAGGGAAGGAGGGAATGGGAAACAAAGAAGAGGCAGGATATATCATGTACAGGGGCAAATTCCCTACAATGAGAGTTATTGTGTATATCTAAAATGTACCAATAAATGTTTTGCTTAAAAATAAAACATAGAAACAAAATAAGGGAACGGCTTGTGAGTGTGATGAACAGTGATATAAGAAAGACCTCACATCAGAGATAGCAAACAAGATTCATGTTTTTCTTGAGAGGAATTCTGAATCTGAGTGAGCGCTGGGGGTAAAGCACTGTGCTCTACGAATGATGACAGCTTGGGGATGGAAATAATAGTGCTAGAACATGGAAAGAAGATACACTATTTCTGCACTAAGTCAATTTTCCAGTGGAATGGAGCTTTGCCTTTATGGGTGATATGGGAAGGACTTGAGCATGCTAAAGATAGAGCTGTACTTTTGATCATTCTTCATAGTCAGGGCCCTGAATAACTTTACCAAAATTCACACACTGGCAGTGGACAATCTCACTGGGTGTAGGAGTTAAACAAATTGCTTACAGTTAAAAGTCTCCCATGAGAAATGGAAATTCATAGCTATAAACTCATCTTCATTCGGGTCTTTTTTTATGAAAACCCGGGATTCAGGGACTTGCCAGCCTTAAAACCTTTGGTTTGGAAATTCACCCAATTTCATTCAAGGAAAAGGAGAAGGAAAGGAAACATTGGAAAAGGCATAAGAAAAGGAGTAGGAAAAAGGAAAGGGAAGCAAAAACTGTAAGGGAAAAAAAGGTGCAGGGTCTTGAAATGAAAACTTGACCTGGGAGGAGGGTAATGGGAGGGAGAGCATGCAGAGGAATTATTGATTAGATCCCTTGAGATGACATATATCAGCTCTTGATTAGGTGTGGAAAGTTGACAGCCCTGAATTGCTTACAACTAATTAATGGCTGGGAGGTGCTTCGAAATCCTGGGATGAAAGCAAAAAGCTCTGTCTACCAAAACCAAATGGCACCCATGATTTAAACTCCGCACTGTTCCTGTGGATTCTCAGCACCAAGCAGAGAAGCCTGCTAGGTCTTTATCCTGTGACAGTTTGTAGGTTCTCCTAAGGATGGTGGCTGCTTTCTTTTCCTCTTTCTCCTGTCTGCACATTGTCTCACATTGGGAGAGAACTGAACTTTGCCTACTACACTGAAGGAGCCAGGAGTGCTCAGCAGTCCAGGGGGATTGATGTGCTAACATTACATTCCCATCTATGGAAGATTTGGCTATCCATTATGGTTTTTGCTTGCTGCTTTTACTTATTATTTTTCCTGATCCCAGACTCTCCCCCATCCTGTTAGAAGCCGGTTTCAACACTGGAAGACAAATGTGTCTAAATGCAGCCCTGGCTCTTCAGTAGAGCATACACTGTGCTGCCAAATTACTGCCAGGCTAATGGCCTCTGATCTCTGTTTCCAAGCTTTTCCAACCAATGGCTACCCCCTGCCCCAGTTCAGGGGCAGGAAGGGTAATTCTGTTTTTTCCACAAACTAGTGATCAAAGGTGACCCAGACCCAGCCAAAACTTTAATTTTCCTTTTGCCACGATTGAGGTCAGCTCAAATAGCTTCAGACCAGTGGGGGGTTCCCTTAATTTTAAAGCTCTCCTTTCTGCTTTTACACACACCATTCTGAAAGCAGCATCCTCAGGGAAATTCAGAGGTGAACTATTTGTTTCAAGGCTGGGCAAAGCGGTAGGTTCACTTAATTTCTCTGGAGGGAATTAGAACGGTACTGTTTTCAGAAAGGAAGCAAACCAGGTAGAGAAATGCAGGTGCATGCAAGAGAGTATGGACACAAGGAAAACTTCCTTATTTATTCCTGAATCCAAGTGAGAAAATCTCCTGATTGGAAGGGAATAGCAGCTGAATACCTATTCAGATGGTGAGAACCTGTGTTACATTTGATGAAAACTGTACATATCTACATGGCTTTGCACCCAGCCAGAGAAATATACACACTTCTGTATAGCATCACATATACCTGAAGAAACTTCAACATACTTGGAAAAACTTTTGTAGACTGAGAGAACTGTGAGTGCAACTGGAGAATCCTTATGGCCAAAAGCAAGAAACACAAGGCTACTCAGCAAAGGTAAAATCAGTGTTCCCTGACAAAGGTAATGGATGCTTTTTTCACAAATGGCTGAAGGAGGTACATGCTTATTTCACTGTCTGTGTAGATTGTGAAAGAACTTAACACACCTCCATTGTAGAATTCAAAACAGAGACTCTCAAACTCTCTTGAGCATTCGTAGCACCTGGGAACAGTGTTAAAAATCTCAGGTATCAGAGTAGTGTCATGATCTACTGAATCAAATCTTCAGCACCAGGGCTCAGGGAGATGCATTTATAATAGACTTCCTTAAGAAAAACAGGTGTGTAACAAAATTTGAGAAACTATCATTCAGGGACTGGTGTCAACTTTGAGCATGATAACTTCCTCTCTTTTTGTCAAGTGAGTCTAAGTTGTTGAAAGAATAATGATGTTAATACCAGAGAAATCAGTACAAAGATGGTATCTCTGATAACCTTAGAGTTTGCTATAAGGAAATCAAAGTGTGTGGAACTTGCAACATTACTGGTTAGGGAACTGTATACTCTTAACCCCATCTTAAACTTGACAAACAATTTAATGGTTCAAATAGTTTGTCTAGGTAGGTCCAAATGCAGAAGAAAATAGAATCCTTTGAATCCTCCCGTGAAGGCAGTGTACTACTCTTTTCAATAGAAAATGTTTCACTCTCACAACAGCCTTTGAAAAATCTGTTATTCAAATTTTGTATTAAAGAATGTTTACCTATGAAGTCATTAACCAACATTCTCATTATCTTTTAAGAGATAGGTCTGGGATGTGGTTTTAGGTTAAGCTACTGTCAATATTCACAATTGCCCCAACATTAACAATCACAGACAAGTCAGAGAAAGAGAGACAACAACAACAACAACAACAACAACACAAACACACAATTGTCTGTCGGCATTTAGCAAAGCAAAACATGAAAACAAATTCAGTTAAACTTTTTCTCTAAAGCTTTCTCAGCTTCCCAGGAGTGAACTTCAGACACTGGTGTGGGGAGAAGGAGAAACTGATCAACAAAAATAAGCATTTATCTTCCCCGTATGTCATGTCATTTCATGTCACACCCTACTAATAGGGTGCCTCTATTCTGGGAGTGAAAGATACAAAAATGAATACATAATTTAATAATTGAACTTAGAGTAACATCTAGCATTTGATACCTTCCCAAAGTGCTTTTACATACAGACTCCCACTTAGCCTATTCACTAAGAAGACTCAGATAATTCATTTTGCCAATGCAAAAGCAAACGAGTGACTTTGTAGATATTTAGATACATTTAAATTTCTGAAAAAGAACCAGTGATATACTTACTCCTTGACTTGCAACTCTATCACTTAGAGCCTTCCATGTGCAGGCCCTGTAATTTCCATGAGTGATCCCATTTATTTTTTGCAACAACTTGGTGACACATGTACGGTTATCTAACCCTTGGGTCACCACCACTGTGAGGTGTCAAACTTTAATTAGATCTAACTCAGAGCTTCTAGGAAAACATGCCTTACTAAATAGGCAGTGACCCCCAAACGCTCTCCATTAGCATCTACAAAATTCTTACAAGTACACTTAAGTCCAAGTTATCAAGTAAGATATAAATAAGGAATGGAAACACAAAATAGGTTTTAAAAATTCAGGGTCTTATAAAATGTTAAATATTCATATTCACTGGGTAGTTGGGTATCTTCATAAAACTCACAGTGAAAGGAATAAAAATGTGGACCCCATGGGCCTTGTGTTCTAGGGAAAAAGGTACAGCTCAGAGAGGTTAGTTAAATTACCAAAAGTTATGTGAGTAGAAAATGGAAAATTTGAGACTGAATCCTTGAGAATGATACTAAGTTTAGGGTGTATTCTCCTAAATAAGACCTGCCTTATAATAATAGATTTTTAAGATATCAGGGTACTAAATGTAGTAAAATTGGAATTTGAGCAAATCCTTTTCAGAGGAGAACTCTCACAAATTGTATGAAGGGAGTAGTGCAGGGAAGAAATTTGGCTCCACGCCTGACTCAGAGAGAAGAGGATTGCCAGCTGATAAGAGAACACAACAAGACACCACTGGGCAGAAAGAGTAAAGGGAAAGGCAGGCATTTATGTTGTATTTATCTCTTATTGTTGCAACAAATTATTATGAATGGAGTAGCTTAAAACAACATGCATTAATTAACTTACAGTTCTAGAGGTCAGAAGTCTGGCAGGAGTCTCCCTGGGTGAAATCAAGTTCTCAGCAGGGCTGTGTTTCTTCTGCAGGCTCTAGGGAGGGTCCCTTTCCTGGCCTTTCCCAGATTCTAGAGGCTGTTCATGTTCTTTGGCTTGTGGCCACTTCCTCCATCTTTGAAGCCAGCAATAGTGCTTCTCTCTGTGGTGGCAGCCAGGAAATCATGTGATTAGATTGGGCCCACCTGGAAAATATCCCACCTTAAAATTATTCAAAGAGCAAGATAAAAGATAGATAATAGGAAATAAGGAAATAGATTTTCTTTTTTTTTTGCAATTGGGAGTGACCAAGGGATGGAAATGGAGAGGATTGGAGGGGAGGGAGAAGGGGATGAAAAATAATTAAGATGTGTTATGTTCATGTACCAACTCCCCTTGAGGAATGTAATCTTTATGGACAGTAAATATATACTAATAAAAATAAAAATTGGAAAACAGATTATTAATTTAATCATATCTGCGGCATCTCTTGTGCCACATAAGCTAAAATATTCAGATTTCCAAGAGTTAGCTTGTGGGCATCTTTGGGGATCCATTATTCTTACCTAAACAACACCTAGTGAAAGTTGAAAGAAAAGGTATAGTAAGGTCCTATAGGTATGCAAATAAGAGCAATCTTAGAAGATGGCTTACAGGGAGGGCAGGTTGCAGAGACATTTTTTTCAGAGCTAACATGGGTCAAAGCACAGTGAGTTCACTTTTTGTGAGACTTGAGCTTAAGCAAATTTTTCAATACCTCTGAGAGAATGCAAAGTCAAGCATGTTAAATCGCATCTCAGGACCTAGGGAGGGGCCACAACACATGAGTGTCAGTGAAGCTTGTTTCTTGAGTATCACATATTCTCTTCTACCAGAAACTGTGGAAGGCACCAGGAGAATGTCACTGTAATCCCTCTCTGTACAAGTGTGGGAAAGCTATGGCAAGAGATGATTCAGAAAATTGGGCAAGTGTTGGAGCAGGGATTCAGTGACAGGCTGGCTGATTCTGCAGCACATCCATTGTACTCTCCTGGCTAGATATCAAACAGAGATGTGCAATACAGAACTGAGGGTAGTGATTAATACAATGTTCAGGCAATGTAATCATTTCTTTGGACCACCTTCAATTTTACAATTGTCTTGGAAAAAATATCCAAGCAGTACTGTTTATTACAGAGGTGGGGCTGAGGCAAAGACCCAGAACATAACTGAGGAAGAAGGAAGATGACACTGTTTATTTTTGTATATCCTTTTACTGGTACATTTTAGGTGTACAATATGACATTCATCTTTGGAAATTTGCACCTTTACATGCTCTCTTGGTTCTTATTTTTCACCCTTGCCCAGCCCGCCCTTCAACCCCTCCAGTCCTCCCTATTTACAAAGATTTTGTTCCTATTTTTCCATTTTCTCATATTAATCCCATTCCCTTCTATCCTTTCCCCTAGCCCTCCCACTTCCTTCCCCTTTGCCCCTTTTCTTCCTATTTCACATTACCTGTTATACATTTTAGTCCTTATTTACACTTTTAGTTTCACACACCAGAGAAACTATTCGGAGTTTATTCATGTGTGTCCTATTTATTTCACTTAAGAGTATCGCCTCAATGTGCATCCATTTAGCTATAAATGTCTCTAATTTCTCATTTTTTATGGCTGAGTAATACTCAATTTTATTAAAAAAACCCACATCTTCTTTTTCCAGTCTCCAGTTGATGGGCATTTGGGCTGTTTCCAAGTTTTAGCTATCACAAACTGTGCTGCCATGAATGTGGGTGCACATATATCACTGTGGTATGATACTTTTAATTCTTTGGGGAAGATCCCCAGCAGGGGAATAGCAGGGTCAAATGGGACTTCCAGTCCTAGTTCTTTGAGGTATCTCCATACTGATTTCCACAGTGGTTCCACCAGTCTATACTCCCACCAGCAGTGGAGCAGGGTTCCTCTTTCCCCACAGCCCCGCCAGCATTTGTTATTGGTTGATTTCATGATAGTAGCCATTCTTTCTGGAGTGAGGTGGAATCTCAGCATTGTTTTCATTTGCATCTCTTGAATGATCAGTGATGTTGAACATTTTTTCATATGTTTATTTGCCATTTCTACTTCTTTGTGTGAGAATGTCTGTTCATTACAGATGGCCATTTTCAGATTGGGTCCTTAAATTTGGGAGGTCTGATTTTTTTAAGTTCTTTACAGATTCGAGATAGTAGACCTTTGTCTGAGGGACAGCAGGTGAAAATTTTTTCCCACATTGTGGGTTGTCTCTTCACACTGCTGGTGGTTTCTCTTGCTGTGCAGAAGCTTTTTAGTAATGACATGCCACTTGTTGATTGTTTGTCCTAATTTGTGGGCAACTGAGGTTTTGTTCATAAAGTCTTTTCCTACCCCAGTGTCTTCAAGAGTTCTACCTAACTTGTGTTCCAGCCGGTTCAGCGTTTCTGTTTTAATATTTAGATCTTTAATCCATTTTGATTTTAGTTTAGTGCATGGTGAGAGATACAGGTCTAGTTTTAGTCTTTGGCAAATTGAAACCCAATTTTTCCAGCACCATTTATTAAAGAGGCTGTCTTTCCTACAGTGAGGGTGTTTGGCTCCTTTGTCAAAGATGAGGTGGCTGAGTATGCCTGGAGTTGTTTCTTCAGGAAGATGACACTCTTAAAAAAAATACAAGGCCAGAGCCAGTAGGAGCTAACTGGAAGGCTTGGATATCACAGCAGCCAGAACAGTCCAGGCCATTACTAGTGGTCTTCTCTGATTGGGCACATTTCTTTTTTTTTTTTTTATTGGTGCATTTTAGGTATACAACTCAATTACATTTATCATTGGGAACTTGTGCCTTTACATGATTACATGATGCATCTTGGTTCTTATTTTTTCCCCATTCCTAGCCTTCCCTTCAACCCCTCCACCCCTCCCTATTTACAAAGACTTTATTTCCATTTTTTCCATTTCTCAGCATTTTTCCTTTCCCTTCTTTCCTTTCCCCTGACCCTCCCACTACCCCTACCCCTTTGGACCTTTTCTTCCTGTTTTGCATTATCGATTATTCATTCTAATCATTGGTGCATTTTAGGTATACAATATAATGACATTCATTGTTGGAAATTTGCACCTTTACATAATCTCTCTTGATTCTTATTTTCCACCCTTGCCCTGCCCTCCCTTCAACCCCTCCATTCCTCCCTATTTACAAAGATTTTGTTCCTATTTTTCCATTTTCTCATATTAATCTCATACTTTTCTTTCCTTTCCCCTACCCCTCCCACCTCCTTCCCCTTTGCCCCTTTTCTTCCTATTTCACATTACCTATTATACATTTTAGTCCTTATTTACACTTTCAGTTTCTCACACCAGAGAAACTATTTGGTATTTATACATGTTTTTGCTTATACCTTTCACAAGACTTGGGTGTATGTGATGTTTATATATTTCCATTTTCAAGCATGGAAATTGTGATAGAATCTGATACATTATCAACATTTAAGAAAACCTGAGCTGAATATTGGACTTCATGTTGTTGGCAAGGTTTACCTAACTATAACAGTGGGAACTGTACCCATGCCTCTGAAACAGAATTTGGCTCCAAAATCAGACAGAAAGGAGACCTGGATTGTGGCTTACAGATGTATTTTAGAAGATAATATATTTTATTTAATTCAGTACATTCAAAATATTATCATTTCAGTATGTGACAAAAACCATCATGGAGGGTTTTTTATTTTTTTTTACATTTTTGGTAAATAGAAACCTGATATGAATATTACACTTGTAGTACACCTCAGGAGTAGCCACATTGTAAGTGCACAATAGCCTGATGTGGCTAGTATTGAACAGCACAGATTTAGATACTTGATCAGATTCAAGTTTTTCAGCTGTTGTGGTTTGTTTGTGTGGTCAGGAAGTAGGGAATGCACGCTCTCTGGTAATTTTGACAGCCATTTATGGTCATTGTTTAGCTGTCTTAATACATTAAAGCTTGGATTGTGGTAACATTTTATTCTTTTACCTTCATAAAGTGTGTGAAATATTTCTCTAAATGACTACTTCCCATACCCAACTGTTTACTTAACTAAAGGAACAGTTTACACTGAAAAAATAATGTTTGTGCCTTTTCCTTTATTTTGTAGTTTTCAAACTGCAGGTGTGAGTTTTGGAGCTCTCCTTTCTGTGTGGGGTGCATGTGTGGGCTGGGGTGGAGTTGAAGATGGAAGCAGAGGGTGACAGGAGGCACAGTAATGATGAGGTAGGAGCAGAACGGAGGTAAGAAATGAGTAAAGCTCAGCAGGTGAGGGAGAGCCGTGGTCCAGCTCCTTGAGGACTATCCACATCCATCAGTGTATAATGACGAGGAATAACTGCTGTGCATTCACCAGGGCTAAATAAATCAGGTATTTTCTCCATCCCACTCCAGAAGGTGAAATCCCATCACTCTTCACTCTCAAATCCACAACTAGAAATAGGAAATAATCTTCTGCCTCAGGCTTCCTTTGGGATGTTGTTCTGGATTGTCCCAAAGGGAAGCAGGTTAGAGGCTGGTGCTTGGAGTTGAGTGGGGGTGGGTATAGCTTTCGGTCTAAAAGGTTAGTACAAGAATATGGAAAGGCTGGTAATAGGGGATTTTCAAGAAACCTTGACATCCAGACTCAACTGCACACAAACCTAGTGCCCTGCTTGGAGGATCATAATGAGATTAGGTAAACTTGGACATCAAGACTCACAACTTTAAATGAAGTGATCCAAACATTTATGTTGAGCCTGTGGTTGGAGCAGGACCCCACGAGGGACTGGGGGCCCAAAGACAGCAGAGCATTCAGGCAAAGTAGCTACCCCTGGGACTGGAGATGCAGGTTAACAATGTCAGCTGCCATTGTGTAAAAGACTTTAAGGATAAAGTCTTTTCCCCTTTCCTAGCTTTCCTGTAAGTACTAGGATTCCTCCTCTCCATGGCTAAGAGCACAGAGTCTAGGACAAGGTTCTATTTACTCTGTGAAACTGAGCTGATGATTTCTGTGCCTCAATGTGTTCATTTGTAAAATGTATAAAAAGAACAGTACCTAACTGGTAGGGGCGTTGTTATCATAAGTGAGTTTATAAAGACATATAGGACAGTGTCTGCAGCACAGCAAATAGGTTTTCTATATTTAATTAATTATAATTAAAAATAATAATTATTATTAGTACTTCATGAGTTTAGGGAAATGGAGGGTCACTGAATGGAACTGGGATTGACTTCCCTTTTAACCATATTGAAGTCAATTTAATTTAATTTGAAAAAGCACACAGGTCATGCTTTTTTGATCTTGGCTACTGTGGATTAAATTCATGGCACTGCAACACATTACCTAGCAATATAACACCATTTTATATATTTTGCCTCCACATCAAAACTGCTGAATTAAAATTGCTCTTTGAGAACATTGTGAGTTGAGAACTAAAATGCTTTATTTAGTGAGCTTTAAAGGGTCCATTCATCACTATCCCAGGGCAGGGAACATTGCCTGAAGTTCCAAACATGTCTGCAGAAAACGAGTATCATGCCAGGGGTGGGTGGAATAGATAGGTTCAAGGCACAGCAAGAGTGGGAGGATTTCATGTGTAAAAATACAGAAGGGGTAAGTGTGAAGCTTATAGAATGTTGAAAAAATAGTAGAATTCTTCTAAGATGATGCCCAGTTCAGTATGGGTGCAGTGCAAGGGTGGAAGGGAGTTAGCTCTAGGTGGTCCATCAAGGGGTTGAAAAGCCAAAGTGTTAGATGCAGAAATCACAGGTATGACGTAGTTCCTAATAAGGCAGCTGTGCTCCTGTATAAAGTGGCCTCACAGCTGACTTTTACAAAGTCTTTGGAGAATTCCATTTTTGACACTAGTTTTTAATAATATCTGTATGAAAGGGTAAAGAACTGAGATGGTTCCACTAGGGGGTATTAACAGTGATATTTAAAAAGGACAGAAGGAAGCACTTAACAAATTGAGGCAGGAGCCTCTGATTCACAGAGATGATCCCTTCTTCCCCTGGGATTTCTGCAGGCAGACAAGAGACTTAGAGGATGGTGGAATAAGGACAGTGTACGCTCCATTTTCCCCTGCCTGTCTATCTGCATCCTCAGCTGGAGATGCTTTTGCTCAGAGTCAAGTATCTGACCCACAGTCTCAGCTTGATTGTATTGGGGCTTAGACTAGCAGAAGAAAATCCACCCAGTTTGAGGTATTACTGCAGATGAAAGTCCTGATGGTTAAGTCCAAAGGGCTTGGAATCTATTCCAGTGCTCCTCCATGGTACTCTAGTCTTCTGTTGCAACTAGGGCTTTGCAGGGATGCTAACCTTTAAATAGTCCTCACATGTATTCTTCCTTAGGTCCTAGTTCTTAATATTCTTGGCTAGTGACTTTTGTTTTGCTGCAAACTGGAAGCAAATGCCACTTCCTAGTAGGCCTTGAACTCATGCCTCTCTTTATAGGAACCTGCAATCAAAGAAATACTATTCTAATCACTAATGTGGTTGAAATAGCTATAGGATGCTCTAGCCAGCTGCATAATTCTGTCCCTGGAACTCTGAGCCTTGTCTCTCAGTACTTCCCCCAACCTTCCCCTTCAGATGTGACTCTTACTTATTATCTATTGCTGGGGCTTTGGAAACTTTGGTCTTCATTTTCTTGCTGATCTTTCTGAAATCTAGGATGCAAATGCATTTTTTTCTTTCCTCTGTACTTCACAGTCAAGAGAATGTTAGGACCATACTCTGCTCCTACCCCACCCCTTTCCCAGACACTAGGACAGGATGTGGCATGCAAGGAGTATCTGCTGAGGAAATGAGTAACTGCATGAATGAGTGAAGGTTAGAGAGAAACCTATGAAGTTAACAGCTACCATATAGATGAGAGTTAAAATGAAAATCTTATAAAACAAAATGAAACCTAAAGGAACAGAAAACCATGATCTAAATTCCTTCCAGAGTTTGAACTGAGCACATGCTACAGTCCTCCTGTGACATATCAAATCCCTAAAAATGATGACAAAACCCCCCACATTTATGTAAAAACCTCAATAATACCTCCTTAGGAATGGAGAATAATGACAGCAGAAAGACCAGCTTCGATAAATGTTGCATCCAGTGACCAAGTCCTTTCTTTGACCCTAAAATTCATGGTCCAAAGTTCATTGTATACATTCTGAAAACTTGCTCTTTCTCCCATATCCTAGACAGGTCTGGATGGATAAGAGTTTTGAAGACAAAAGAAGGAATTCAGGAAATCTTGGCCTAGCTTAGGGAAGAAAATTGGACTTTAAAATAAGATAGTGGTAAGCTACAGGGAGACGGTGTCCCTGAATCTTTTAGGTAAATGGGAAAATAGAAGCAAAGTACTTGGAGTAAGAAGAAATGTTACAGTGGGATTGGGTACAGAGTGAGAGAGGGCTTCAGTGATTAGAGGAATTCTCATAAGCCAGGTTTTGCATAACTTCTTAACTTCTATCCAGGGAGGGATTTTAAACAAGGAGGCAAGGAGGTAAGTGTTTTCATGATTAAAATTAGGAGTATAAAATCTTACTTGCTGTTGTTGAGAAATCACATTGGAATGACAATGTGCAATTAGAAGGATGCTATTCTATGGTTCCCTGGGTCAGGTATGATGGAACTTGATAGTTGTAGAGATGAAGAGAAATGAATGAATTGGGAAGAGTTTATCACGGAAAAGACAGAATGATGAGAAGCAGGAAGAGAAGGTTCACAATTTGTGGAGGTAGGGCTTACTGGAGAAGAATGAGAGGTAAAACCAGGAGGGAAGATGGGGTTGGAACTTAAGAGTATCTTGCATATCGTGCTAAGAATGTTGAACTTTATCCTGCAGGCAACAGGGAGCCATTGAAAGGTTTTAAGCCTGAGAATGATTTGCATATTGGAAAGGTCACTCTGACAGGGTATGGAGGATAGAGAGGGTGAGAAAGTGGCATCAGAGATACCTGCTGGGAGTGTGTGGTAGTTGTCTAAGTGTTGCATGATAAGTGTCTGAATTAAGACAGCAGCATAGGAAATGGAGGGAAGGGGCAAAAGGTGACAGTGGTAAGAAGATAAAATTACATAGCTTGGAGGAATGGATTGAACATGACAGTGACACAGTGAAGTGTGATGGAGAGATGGAAAAAGGGGGTTTGAGGAAGAAGAAATTCATTCATTCAAAAAGTTACGGATAAAATTCTAGGTAAATACATATATTAACAAGGAAATAAAAGAAGTTCTGTGAAAGAAAATGATATGCATGTATTAAAAGCTAACAGGACAAGAAAGTAAGTGGCCTACTTTAGAGAGGATGGCAGCTCAAAGCTCCTGGAGGAGGGGACTTGCAAGTTAATATCAGAGGAATGAGAAATAACAAGGGAAGGGAAGTTTCGAAAGCAAACACAAAAGCACCAAACCTGGAAAATTTTTGGCTGGAGAAATGGAATGAAAGTCATTGTTGTGACAAAGGATTGAGCAAGGGAGTGGGGAGTGACATAAAAAGTCATCAAATACTAGCGCCCTCAAGGCTGTGTGGGTCATAGCACATTGTTAGGTTCAGCTGGAAAATAAGCAGTTTAGTATCTCTTGTCTTCAACTTGAACAGCTATGAGAATTAATTTTATTGGACAATCTTCAGCAGGCATTTGAGTTTTAGACTCTTGATAAAAGTCACCCAATGCTATAAATACCAACTGAGTAGATGCTGGGGACTCATTTATGGGCAAATCTGAGTTTAGAATCAAGACATTCAGTAGATCAGAGTCACAGGAATAAATGCAGGCACTTACCCTCTGGGATCAATCTGCCCAGAGATCGGAGACCCCAACATTTGAAAAGCACCAGTTGCACTTGGGTGTGATAATGACTCAAGTAGGTACTATCTGTATGTCCCTTCTGAGGGAAAAGCTGAGTCACAGACTTGGGTGGGTATGAATAAAGAGAAAGGTGAAAATGCTCATGGTGGTGTCAGTAATTGGCATTCATGAGTAGACATCAAGAGAGAGGCTGAGACACAGGATATTTGGTAGAAATCAATACCAATGAAAGAAAAGAGGGTGTGCAGGATTGAACAGAGGGAGAAGTAAAACTTGCTTAGTGGTGGATATCGCTGCCTGGGGAAGGAGAGGACCTTGGGCAAGGTGACTTGCTATAGCTGAGGCAGGCTCTGAAAAAAAGGACAACTGGAAGCTCTGCACTGAGTATGTTCTCTGCAGCTGGACAAAAAGTCTGTCCTTGATGTGGGTGGAGTACCTTTGTATCTATGGTAAACATCAAAGAAGTGAATGATTAAAGACTTTTTTATGTAAGACTTGGGAACCTCTCTGAGTAATTTCTTCTTTCCTAAAATGGGATATTGTAAAACCCATATTTATTAAACTCAGTGAAAAATCTTTTCTTATACTTGTTCTGTTTAAAGAAGCAATAGGTTTAAACTATTGAAATCACATTTCAGCAACTGGTGTCATAAAATGTAAAAATGGATTTCAACGCAGTCTAACATTAACCTCTCAAATTCCTTTTCAAATACCACAGAGGACTCCCACCTGCAGGAAAAAAGCACAGTTCAACAAAAATGAAGATTTTGAGCTTCTTGGTACATTGGCACTTTAGGTATATGGAACAAATGGAGACGAGAGAGGAAGGATGGAGAATTTTCTTTTGTAATTGGGCAAAAATGCTTACCAGGAAAACAAATGCTGTCCTTCAGATATGGTGTGAGTATGTCCTCCAAGAATACATAGACAGAAAGAGTAGTGCCCAGTGTGTGCTGAAAACCTAGGAAGTGGGCCCTATTGGAACGTGATTAGGTGATGGGAGGCTTGCCCTCTGAAGGGATTAATGCAGTGTGTTGTGGAACTTGGTTAGTTCCAATGAAAGAGGGCTCTTGTCTCACTATTAACCCCTCTCTCCCTCTCATACTTGCTCTAGCACAACTCCATCTGCTGTGATGCAATACAGCCAGAAGGTCCTCACCAGAGCCTGAACTGGTGGGTCTGCTTAATCCTAGATTTTCAGCCTCCAGAACTGTGAGCTAAAGAAACATTTTTGCTTCAGATGTTAGCCAGCTTCAGGTGTTTTGTTTTAGCAACAGAAAATGGACTAAAACAAAGGGTTGGTAGCTAGAGATTCTTCAACCCTGTGTACTGCAGTGGGTGACAGGGTTCTGAAGTTAACAAAGGTTTTGAGTGGTTCAAAATCAGCTCTTTCAACCTGGGGCATAGCTTTATGATTGGAGTCCCAGAATCCCATCTCCAACTTAGCTATTTTCTTTTCAACGTTTGTTAGTTTCTCACAAACCTTATTGTTGTGTGTGTGAGTAATGTCTGTGCAAGAAAAAGCTGCTAAGGACACTTGCAAAATTGGCACGATTATGAAAAGCCACACCCACATTTGCGATGGCCTTCATGAAGTTAAGGGGTGGCACTGGGTTGACTTTGCCCTCAAGGCCTTTTGAGTCAGACTGATCTTTCTGCCAGCATGGGTTTCTGGCCTAAGAATAGAGTTGGTAAAATGAGCTCTAAGTAGGATTGTGCAGGCATGCCTTACACTGATGACAGGAGAACATGATTACTAGGGTTGCATGTCTTACATAATGGGAAACATTGTTGGAGGAATAGTCATTCATAGTGCTTGCAAAATAGATGGGCAGAAGATGGTCTTTGGAAGTGCTGGACATTTTCAGCTCTTGTTAAAAAACACATTTTGCTTTTCTTTTCTCCTCGCATCCTTCAGGTACAGGGCATGAGATTGTAATTATTTCTACTCTGCTGTGATTGTGGAACAATGATTGATGTGACTGACATCTGAACAATGATTTTTATTTAAATTTTACCCTGGTAAACATATTCAGAGCACTTATGAGCAGACTTTTAAAGTTGAAAGTAACTAATTTTTTGAATTTAAGAATAACTGACTAGTTAGAGAGATCATGAACTTAAAAACAAGGGGAAAGCAGCAGCAGAAGAAAGGCAATCAAATGATTTTTTGAATATGATTGTTGCTTTTTGGGTATTTATTTTGTATACATTCAATCTTCATCAAGTATTTCATAAAGCAAAAAATAAAATTAGAAAATAATTTTCTACAGATGAGTGCAGAAGTATGAAAATGTCAAAAAGAAATAACTTTGTAGAAAATGTTTGAATGCTGTGCTTCTAAAGGTGATAATCTCTGCAAGCCATAGTAGGAGACTGACATGAAAGACTTGGATAGTATTTCAGGTGTTACTCATTTTATAGCCCCAATTTTTTCACTGAGACCCAGCAAGGATCTAGAGGACTTTTGAGTGGCAGGGAAGAAAGGAAAGCTGATTTCTTGCTAAGCCAAATGACTTCATCTACAATTCACATTACTTCCCTGGTCTCATCCACAAAATGGGAAGACTGGGAAGGAAGGACCAAAAATTCATTTTAGAGCTGTCATTTATGATTTATAGGGCAAAGATGTCCTTGGAGATGTTTACAAGAGAAAAAAACAAAGGAAAGAGAAAGTTCCAGAACAGAGAGAACAGAACTTGGTTAGAATCTTACTTCTGTTTCACACTGAGTAACTAGTTGAGCGCTTGGATCCTCAACCCTGTGGCATTTAAAATAAAGAAAATCACTTTTTAATAAGAAGAGATCTCACCTGTTGATTGTTTGTGCTAGCTCATGGGCAACTGAGGTTTTGTTCATAAAATCTTTTCCTACACCGATGTCTTGAAGAGTTCTACCTAACCTCTGTT
Source organism: Heterocephalus glaber (assembly GCF_053883595.1). NCBI lineage: Eukaryota > Metazoa > Chordata > Mammalia > Rodentia > Bathyergidae > Heterocephalus > Heterocephalus glaber. Next base: position 30,785,205 of record NW_028258330.1, on the reverse strand, counting down.
CCAATGGGTTCAGTGTTTCTATTTTAATATTTAGATCTTTAATCCATTTCAATTTTAGTTTAGTGCATGGTGAGAGATATAGGTCTAGTTTTAATCTTTGGCAAGTTGAAACCCAATTTTTCCAGCACCATTTATTAAAGAGGCTATCTTTCCTCCAGTGAGGGTATTTGGCTCCTTCATTGAAGATGAGATGGCTGAGTGTGTCTGGCGTTGTTTCTGCATCTTCTAATCTGTTCCACTGGTCCTCAAGTCTGTTTCTTTGCCAGTACCATGCTGTTTTATCACAGTAGCTTTGTAGTAGAGTTGCAAGTTGGGGATTGTGATACCCCCTGCCATGTCTCTGTTACCTAGAATTGCTTTTGCTATTCTGGACCTCTTCTTGTTCCAAGTGAATTTTTGGATTGTTTTCTCAAGGTCCATGAAGTATGCTGCTGGAATCTCAATTGGAATTGCATTGAATCTATATAGCAGTTTTGGAAGTATGGCCATTTTCACTATATTAATCCTTCCTACCCAGGAGCAGGGGATGTCTGTCCATTTTCTGATATCATATTCAATCTCTCTTTTCAGAGTGCTGTAGTTTTCAGAGAAGAGGTCTTTGATTTCTTTTGTTAGGATGATTCCTAGGTATTTCAGGTTTTTGGATGCTATTGTGAAAGGAATTATTTGGCCTATTTCTCTCTCAGTGATTCTGTCATTGGTGTAGAGGAAAGCTATCGATTTTTGTGTGTTGACCTTGTGCAGCAAGAGAAACCACCAGCAGTGTGAAGAAACAACCCACAATGTGGGAAAAAATCTTCACCTGCTTTTCCTCAGACAAAGGTCTGCTATCTCGAATCTATAAAGAACTTAAAAAGATCAGATCTCCCAAATTTAAAGACCCAATCCGAAAATGGGCATCTGAAATGAACAGACATTTTTCAGACAAAGAAATAGAAATAGCAAATAAATACATGAAAAAATGTTCAACATCACTGGTCATTGAGAGATGCAAATGAAAACAACGCTGAGCTTCCACCTCACTCCAGAAAAAATGGCTACTATCATGAAATCAACCAATAACAAATGCTGGCAGGGCTGTGGGGAAAGAGGAACCTTGCTCCACTGCTGGTGGGATTATAGACTGGTGGAACCACTGTGGAAATCAGTATGGAGATACCTCAAAGAACTAGGACTGGAAGTCCCATTTGACCCTGCTATTCCCCTGCTGGGGGTCTTCCCCAAAGAGTTAAAAGAATCATACCACAGTGATATATGTGCACCCACATTTATAGCAGCACAGTTTGTGATAGCTAAAACTTGGAAACAGCCCAAATGCCCATCAACTGGAGACTGGAAAAAGAAGATGTGGGTTTTTTTAATAAAATTGAGTATTACTCAGCCATAAAAAATGAGAAATTAGAGACATTTATAGCTAAATGGATGCACACTGAGGCAATACTCTTAAGTGAAATAAATAGGACACACATGTATAAATACTGAATAGTTTCTCTGGTGTGAGAAACTGAAAGTGTAAATAAGGACTAAAATGTATAACAGGTAATGTGAAATAGGAAGAAAAGGGGCAAAGGGGAAGGAAGTGGGGGGGCTAGTGGAAAGGATAGAAGGGAATGGGATTAATATGAGAAAATGGAAAAATAGGAACAAAATCTTTGTAAATAGGGAGGAATGGAGGGGTTGAAGGGAGGGCTGGGCAAGGGTGAAAAATAAGAACCAAGAGAGACTATGTAAAGGTGCAAATTTCCAATGATGAATGTCATTATATTGTATACCTAAAATGTACCAATGATTAGAATGAATAATTGATAATGCAAAATAGGAAGAATAGTTCCAAAGGGGTAGGGGTAGTCGGAGGGGCAGGGGAAAGGAAAGAAGGGAAAAGAAAAATGCTGAGAAATGGAAAAAATGGAAACAAAGTCTTTGTAAATAGGGAAGGGTGGAGGGAGTGAAGGGAGGGCTAGGAATGGGGAAAAAATAAGAACCAAGATGCAACCATGTAAAGGCACAAGTTCCCAATGAGAAATGTAAATGTGTTGTATACCTAAAATGTACTAATAAAAGAATTTAAGAAAAGAAAAGAGAAAATCACAACTACTTGACAGAATTTGTCCATGGAATGCTACATATAAAACACTTGGCACACTGCCTAGAATGCAATGTAATAGTCACTTGATAAATAGAAGCCAAGCCAGAAAGGTCAGGACCTGCAATATTTATTCACTGTTTCTACAACTCTTCCAAATAAGACAATAGTTATTTCCCTCAACATCATTTTGAATTCTCATACTTTCATAATTTCTTCTCTTCTATTTTAAAAGCTTGACTTTCATGTATTCTGTTTCTTCTTATAAGATAAATTATCTCTGCAGAAGATAAAAGTCTTATGTGTTGGTTAAAGTGGTCATGTTTCTTGGACATTATTGCAAGGTCAAGACAGGTTTCATAGGATAAAAAGTGAAAAGAACAACAGATAGATAATGACAGATACGAAAATCAATGGAAAATAACAATACCCAAGGAGATAGGTAATTCCAGATGTTAGCATACCTAGTGGTAGAAACAGAGAGGCTAAATAATTAAATAAATAAATTCGCCCCTTTCTTCCTTACAGCACCTGCCATGGGTGATCACTCATTCTACTTTTGTATTGTGTGGTCTTCTTTCAGAACAGCAGAGACAAGCTGAATAAAAAACAAAAGGTGCATTTCTGGGATCATGTAATTCAATATATTTCAACAATAAGCTTCTCACTTGGAATGACTACAGCCCCCTAGTTCAACTTCAAACTGCCAAGTGCTCATCTTTGTACCAAGGCATGTAGGAGTTGAGATTGAATCCTCCTGCTTTTGGCCTGGAAGCTTGTGCATGAGCTTCGCTGACCCTTTTCTACAATATTCTGTTGTTTTCGCCCAGACTCTGAAGTTTAGACTTCTGAGTATATGTCCTGGTTAGTTTTCATTTCCCCTCTGAGATTCTGACCTACTTAACAACCTCCTGACTCTCTACCTGGCTCTTTACAACCCTTTTCCCAGAGAAGTTTGTTTACAAGTTTGTTTATAAGTTCAACCATGAAACCATATCCTGGTATTATGGATCTCTCTTTAGGGACTATTGAGATGTTTCCTAGCTAATTTAAATAATATATACCCACCTAGATCTTCTTTGTTTTTATTTTTTCATAGATTTGACCTTCTCTTTTGGTTCATCCCAATCTGCACTAAGCCTGAACATATAAACTCTTTTTACTTAATACATAGCAAATTGTCCGCTATGTGTCCATGCATAAAAGAAGGTTCTTCAATGTTCTGGAGATGCCAATCTTTTGTGATGGAGATAGCAGGAGTCTAGAAAGTCTAGACTTCAATATTAACAATAATATTTATAAAACATATAATTTATTCTTTAACTTAAAAAAGTTGCATATAAGCTTCACCATAATTTTGTATGCACTATGTATAGCAATTTTAGTTTTTCTAGTTTCTAATTTCCTTATTGATAGACATGAAGGCTGAGCAGTTTTTAGACATTTCTTTTAAAAAAGCACAGAATGATTTTCTGCCTGTCTATTGGTTTCAAAATTGTGATATAGATCAGGTTTGGCTGATGCAAAAGTTGTGCTTGGTGTTTAAAGTGTGACTATTCTATATAATGCCTAGTTCAAGTTTTAAAACCTTATAGTCAGGATATATTCTCATTGAGGTTAAGTTAACACTGTGAAAGTGTTTCCCTCTCCATGAATTTTGAGATCTCATGTTGAGGAGGAGAAATATATATATATATATATATATATATATGGTTTGTTTCTTTGTTAAATGGAAAAAAAATTGTCACCAACCTGGAAATATGACCTCCTACCCCTAACTCACACTGGGTTAAACAATTTCAGGACTTTCCATAGCAAGTTTGGCTCATGTATCACACAATGTCAAGATCCTAAGGTCTACTGATCATTTTCTTTTACATCATCATCAATCATTTTATGTTTTAAATGCATTCTCTGATGAAATAAGTGATTACTTGGCTCAATATTTCTTTCGACTTATATAAACATTTCATTACTTCTCATAGTTTGTGGGGTTGGCAATTTAGTTTGTGTGTTTTTGTGTGGGATGGTTCTTGGCATAGATTGATTAAGGGATAATTTAATACTTTGTATTAAGAATATATAGTAAAGTGCATAGTGTTCGGAGTTCAAACCTAGTATTTGTTTGCTGGTTGTGGGACTTGGAGCAAGTAGAAGAATCTTCTGGTCATTTTTTCTTATGTAATTTTGGGATATTGATATCTCCCTCATAGATTTCTTGCTGGGATTAAACAAACTAATTAGTACAAAATGCCTAACACAATGTCTAGCACATGTTCAATACACGTGCTTCTTTTCTGATTTGCCTCTCCTTTTTCTTGAGTGAGTACATTTTAAGTGTATGATTGTCAGTGGTGTATTCAAATTGTGTTGCTCCAAAATTTACTTGAAAGGAGGTTGCTACTCTCAAATCAGGTAGGAGACTCATCAGATTATAGAATCACAATCATTCCTTCTCGGGTATATAGGTATTTAAAGGAACACCACTTTATCGGTGAATCTGATGACTTCAGAATAATTAACTAAGTATAACATTGTTTTTTTAATAGCATTGACTTGTGTAGCCCTTAAAACTGAAGGCAGACCACAGTTATAGGAAAATAACAGAATAGATTGTAATGTAAAATCATTTTTTCTTATTTTAAATTTGTTTTCACATTTAATAAACAATTATTTGTATTTTCCTATATAAGTAAATTATATATTAGAAGTATCATAGGTTTATTTGATATAGATCTTTAACATGTCTCATGCCCATGCAAATATAGAGAAGGAAATAATAGCACAATAATTGGTTGAGGCTTTCTTAAACTTTTTACACTTGAGTCTGTGGCTTATTCAATCACTCTTTGACTCAGAATCTTTGTTGCTCAGGTTTTCCCAAACAATATTGTCCACTAGGCTTTAAAATGTATTGTTAATGAAATGTTTATTAAAAGGAGGCTCAATACTTGTCTCTGAGATTTTTCCCCAAGGCACTGACACTCATTCTGAAAACTTTGATTATCACACACAGGTAGTAACAAGTATGTCCACCACTGCCTGGGTTCCATATGTACCTCAACTGAGAGATATTTTAATGTGAAGCCAACAGACAAACACAGCTGTATCTTAGGGCGAGTAAATATATGTGTGCTGAATTAATGAAAGATTGATGATGATGCTACTTTGAAGTCCACAACTCAGATTTCCCCATAGGGCACCAGAATCAGGGCACTGATTGAGTGGATTTATAGTATCTCAAGTGCCATGTACCTTAATGATGAAAAGGCATGGTAATATCCAGGATTGTGCTTCTATGAACATGTTGAATGGATTCCAGCCTCCTCTGACACAGGCCCCAGCAACAGGAAACTGATCTAATAACAGTGTGTTGTAGCAGTCTTCAGTGGAATTCTTGGCTTTTGGAGAAAGTAGGGGAGAACAAAATATTTAATTGGGTTTAATATTTGATTGCTATTCACTGAGTTCAATCCCCAGTACCAATATATATATATATATATGATAGCTAGAATGAAAGATTTTGGAGGCCAGGGAACTGTGACCTTACACTGAGGACCTAGGAAAATCTCTGGAAGGAGACATCAAATAAGGGCTAAAATGTTCCTTTGCTGTGGAGACTGGAGGACTCCAATGGACTTCTCCATAATAGCAAGCAATCAACAGGCCCAGCAAAGTCCTTCAGATATTTTTTAACATATGCAATGGTAGCCAAGGTGGATACCTTGTGAACAGTGCATATTTTCTCAGGAATGTTCATCTTATTTCTACAGAACTCACAGTATCATTTAATAAGATGCGTAGTTTATATTAACTTTCCAACAGTGATAAGAATTGTCAAAATTCACTCAAGTAAGATTATGCAAGGCAGCATGGACTTAGTAATGAAAGAAGGAAAACCCAGGGCAGTAGCTGACTCCCATTGAGGAAACCAAGTCAGCTATAGCAGATACTTTCATCAAGCTCTATTTGAAATACAGATGCCTCCCACCAACATATAAAAACAATAGGCGGGGCCCACTGTGTGGGTGCTATGCTAATTGCTGTACATGTGTTAACTCACTCTTTACAACAAGACTTTATTGTGGGAAGATCACACCTAGCTCTCTCAAAACCAGTCTGCTGAAGATAAAGCAATTCTGTATAACTTATGGTTTGTTGATCTTTTTTAAAAACTGTAAAATCAATGAAACAGCAACACTAAATGACAATTTTCTAAGGACAGCGTCTTTGTAATTTTTGAAACTTAAATTGTTTTCATTTTTTGCAAATTCGTCCCAATCCTGCCAATATTCAAATTCGTGAAGTTCACCTTCTGATATTCCCCCAATTTATTGAGTTGGTCATTACAATCTGTTACGTTTTTGTTTCCAGATCCTGGACATATTCATTAACTCTCAGTTTTAACAAGAAGTCCTGAGAAGTTTGACCTTCCTTTGCTGGCTTCACAGAAGCCTGGAAGCCCCTGTCTTAGTAATGCCAACACTAGTAAAAGCAGTAGCTCTGAAGGGAGGATTTTGAAAGTTATGTTTAATTTAGTCTTGGAAGTGGATTATCACAAGACCTGAGCTGGTCTTGGTTGAGAAGAGGATGTCTAATAGTAATTCAAATACTTCTTTTCCAAGCATTTGGTTGTTTTCATAATTATTGAGTATTTTCACCAAGAGTGTTGAATTGTGAAATTTTAAGTTGCACAGTCTACTGCATTTCTAATTATAAATAAATAATTTCAAATTCTCCACTTCCCGGGACAAAGATTTTATAGATTCATCAGCAGCTTCATCCATCCCTGACTCATTTGTTTCCTTTCTCTGAAGATACCACTGGCTAAAGGTTTCTGGAGAGGCCACTGGTCTCCAGGGAGACAAGCCCCACTCATGCTTTGCCCTTGGAAACCCCATCCTAGGTCCTCATAAAAAAAACCTGGACAGAAAGGAAGAGTTCTAATGTATGAGTTGAAATCTCCTTCAGAATGCTGTGGCATCTCAACCACTTAGCAATTCCTAGACACACTGAATCTTCAGAGGTTGTGAAATTGTGAGTATGTTTTATTTTGTTAGTACTGATTCCCTTACCCAGATTGACTTCTGATTTTTCCAACACAGTATGAAATCAGAAGTTGACTACTATTTTGCTTTGATCTCTCTCTCCCTCTCTCTCTTTCTCTCTCTCTCTCCCTTCTCTCTCTCTCTCTGTCCTTCCTTTCTCATAAATAGCCTTTCTTGCTCTAGTAATTAGAATGGAGGTAACAAAGCACTTTAGGGGCATTGATTTGGTGGTAAACGACTGGATAAAGAAAAAAAAAGTTTTCTTAGAAAATGAACGTGAGGCAAGACTTCCATGGCAGGTTATTAAGGTCATGAACTCTCTGTTTGGAATGTCAAAAGGAGATGGAATCACATTAGAATGGATGCTAGTGGTCAGTTGCTACATTTCTTTGTGGTTCCCCCATCACAGCTCTCTGGGTGAATGCATCATTTTAAAATCTGAGGTCACTGAATTATGTGCCCACCAAATGCTTTCCAAATTTTATTCCAGCTCGAATTCTTTGCCCCAGCACTCACGAACTTCCACATATGTTCCTGACTTACCTTCTAGGTGTTAGTGTTCAATGCTTTTTACACCTGCTTTCTTCGCTAGGTGGCTTCTTACTGACCATTGTTTTCCTTACAATTTGTCTTCATTTTAAGCTTCAACACATGTCTTTCTCTCCCCCATCCTCCCTCTAATTTTTGCTATTAACATACTGCATGTTTTTCTAGGTCATACTTATAGGCCCACCTCCATGTGGAAAGCTTAATTTTGTTAAGGAATATAAGCCTCAGGGTAAAGAAACTCAGCCCTACCACTGACTATTTGTATAAGCTACTTGACATCTCTAAGCTCTTGGTTCCATTGTTGATAAATTAAGAATGATTCCTATCGCATAAAGGATTTGAGTTGTAGAGAAATCTCTAAGAAAACCATACCAGGCACTTGTGCATGTGCACACCATTGTGGGCTGCAACTTCTATTTGGAGAATTGAAAATACTTGATTGCTGTATACTCTGCAGTAGAGGTTTATTTCAGTATGTCTTATGGGACGACAGACGTTCTCAATAGCTAAAAGATATTTTTACTTATATTATTAATTTACGGTAAGACTGACCCAGATGCTACTTTACTTTCTTTCGCTTAAAACGTTTGTTTTGCTTTTATCATTCATTTTGGTATTTAATGCTGTGCATCTTTTTATGATTTCTCAGACAGAGAGAGAGGGAGGGAGGGAGGAAGAGAGGGAGGGAGAGAGAGTTGGGTGGATATGATGGTGGAGATGGAGTTCCTTCTAATCAGCTTTGCAAATTTCTAGAAAGTTTAGTTAACACGGTATGTTTAATAAATAAAAGGAAGGGAGAGAGGGAAGGAGGGAGGGAAAGAGCATGGAAGAAAGGAAGAAGGAAGGAAGGAAACATAATAGCTAATATGTCTTTCTCGTTTTTCTCTCTCCTATGGGGCTCAGAACACTTTCACTCTTCCATCTGCCCAAGAGAGGCAACTTCTTACCAATGTGTGGTGGAAGCAGAGCTAGGAAAGTATTAATAAAATCTAATCATGGGAGCAGAAAATCCAACTAACACACAGAGTCTGGATCACCCAGCAAGGTATCCAGAGTCACTGGCAGAGGTGCAATCAGGACAGCTGAGATCCCAAGCTGTCCCTCAGGGTTAAAGGCCAGGCAGTAGGTGATTGTCATCTCTTTGGAGGCTTTTTTCGAGATTAGAGCAGGACAAAGAGGTTTTCTTTAAACTTGAAACTGAATAAATTCTAATGGAATTCCAAATGCTCAATAGCTTTGCAATTTGTTATTCCAAGATGTAAAAGCAAAATAAGTCATATGTCTAGATATTAGGTTGGCTATTAGATAAGTATTATTAGATGAATATTAGAAGATGTTGACTCACAAACCCAGGGACTGCAACTCTGGATGTACAAAGGAAAACATATCTCTATTGATGAATGTCCACATATGTTTTGTTTATGATAAAAATGCAGTGTGTGTATATGTGTGTGTGTGTGTACCTGTGTGTACTAAAGTCTCCTTTAAGACATTCTCATGTTTATTAGTGTGTGGGGGTATTTATAAACTGAGTAGTCATAAACTGGGCATAACTCAATCTTTTATCATAGAAATTGACATTCTCAGAAGCAAGAAGTAGATCAGAGGAAGGGCCACAAGGAGACAGTGAAGATAGCAATTGAAAATTGTTTATTTTAGGAGGTAGACAGTAGAAAAAGTTAAGCTGAAAGCTTCCAACTGGGAATCATAGCTTTACATTCTGATATCCAAAGACCAAATTTAAGTCAAGAGATGAACTGATGAGAAATAGATTAATTTAAAGACAAGCATGAGTGCCCAATTATTTAAGTGCTAAATTAGAGAAGGGAAAGGGGAGAGAGAAAGGTGTTCACCTTAGTTCAATTCTCTCTTAATGTAGGCCAATAGACCATGGCCCCTCCCCCTGAGCATTTGATGAAGGCTGAGAGCTACCAGCCATTTACAATAAGAACAAAGACCACCTTAGTTTTAGGAACTATCACCTTCCATTTTATAACCATTATGCAGGACTAAGTTATAGCTGTGCTAATTGGTCTTGGTTCCATGTGTACCTCTGGGTCCTTTAGTGACAGCGTACCCTCACACACAAACACAAATATGGATAAAACCTCAAGGGATTAACATCATTACTAGCTGCTTTGTTCAGCTAGGGCAATGTCTGTTAGGGAAATTCCAACTGGTAGGTAATGAGTTCAGTACTTGGGCTAATTGTGAAATTGTCCAATTCACATTAAATTTAACCTCATTCTCATGGTATTTTGGTTTTTTGACTTAACATTGAGCTTTAGCAGTAAAAATCCCCAGGTCTGAAACATAGCTTTGTTTACACCAACATACCCAGCTGCACCTGTGATTTGGATGGAACTGTGTGTTGAGAATGAAGACAGTGAAATGATGGAAAGAGAGGAAGTGATGGCTTTCTCAGACTGTAAGACCTATTTGAAAAGCTTGGGTACTTATTTTAGAAACTGTGAAGGATTTTCTAGAGGTTTGCCACAAGAAATCAGTCCTGAGGTAGACAGGTTTCTGAAATTCTTTCTATCGTGCCTTATGTAACTCAGGGGGAAAATATTATTCCCCTGAATTGGGGGTGAGACAAGAAATGGATTTGTACAGTGACTAACTGCTTAAATACTTTGAGTATTGCTGCCTTCCCCGTCTTTGAAGAACAGGAAATAATAAATCAGAAGAGTAGGGTTGTACTTCCATTTCAAGTTGCCAATAGCCAAGCAAGTCAGCTGGCTCCATGCCTAAGCTTTTACATATGGGAGGTGGAACCAGGGTAAGAGTGGCTACCACAGTTTTGTGTAGTATAGAATATTTCTCATTGAAATCATCTATTTTGTAATGGTCACTGGTTAGTGAGAAAAGCAGAAAACTAAAACCTCTCATCTCCAGGCTGATTAGGTGAATTCCCTTTGAAATCAACATAACATGTTGTCTAGATTACCTGGTTATCTGGATAAACATCTCTTGTATTAGTCTGGATATTACCACAACAGGCAGTAATGTCAGGATATTTGGGAAGGATCCACTGGAGTGCTCTCTGGTATGAAATTCCAACAGCTTTTGCATTCTGTTGGTTTGAAGTGAAATTCCGTATTTCCTCCATTGGAAATCCATCTCCTATCTTCACCCCCCACCGCAAGCCCTTGCTGGGTCTGTCATTGAATTCTGAGGAATAATGTTTCCCCCTATGAAGAAAAGCCCAATCGATTGAGCACCAGTGAAAGATTGAGGCTGGTGAAAACCATAGAAAGCGTATGTAAGGAGCTCTAAATCATGAAATACTCTGTCAGAGTTTCAGCAAAAAGAGATCCTTATATGTCTAGAAGCCAGGGTCCACCCCCTCCCCAGGGAGCTATCAACCCATCTTGCTCCATTCCAGGGGTGAAATATTTGTGGGGGAAGGGGTGTGGGTAGAATTATGTAAGTGCCTAGGTAATTGTCCTATTTCTGGAGACAGGAAAGGATAGTGTGGTGGTTAAGTTGTTAAGTTGCAAGTCTTGGCTTTATTGGTTGCCAATCTGGGTGACTGTGAGCCAAGTCCCTCTAGTCCAAGATGCCTGTCTTCTCCATCCTTGGGTCTTTCAAGGATCAGCTTGCCCAACTGCTCACATTTTTCTTGGAGTTCGCAAAAGCCCTTTCCTAAGTTAAGGATGTATCCAGTCCCGACTCCCACTTGCCCACTTAGCTGCTGTTCTCTTGCTCTCCACAATAGGTTTTCGATCTCACTATTTCACAATCAGTCCCCCAAGCCCAGCTGGATTTTCCTCTCCAGTGTCTGGGATTTGGCCCCTGGCCACTATTCTCCTAACTTCGCACATCTGCTGTATCTTAACCCACGTAAGCAGATCTGGGTAAGGGAGGGCTTCCCCTGACAGCTCCTGCTCAGAACTCACATCAGCAAGGCTCAGCCTTTGACCTTTCCACTTGCAGTGCATTGGGTGAAAGTTCAAGCTATAAAATCAAATCTCTTGGGACAGATGCACCATGGGTTGATGAAAAAGCTTTGGAAAGCTTTCTCACCAATGCTGTGAGCTAGTGCTGTGCCTAGCTAGACTGGAGCCTCAGGCAAAAGGCAAAAATCAGCAATGTGATATCATTTTTATTTAAAATGTTGGTACTTTGCTCATTGTGATTCTTTTTTTTTTTTTTTTTTGCATGTTTAATTGTTAAGAATCTTGATCAGGGACGTTGTTTTCTTTAATTTCACACCCAAGCCCAGTGGCTTACTCACTTAATCTAGTTTCAGCACTGTTGTTTCTTCATTCATAGAGATCATAATATTGTCTACATTGTAGACATTTAAAAAAATAATTAATGGAGAAATCTGACCATTGTAAATGCTAAAATATGAAAATGAAAAGAAAAATAAAAGGAAAAAGCTATTACAATTCTCAGGTGTCACTTCAATTTATTATTATGCATCAGTATGCTCTTTCCTTAAAATGTTACTTAAGTCCTTTAAACTCCTTGAGGCAAGAATCTGGAGTGTTGCCTTTGTATCTTTCTTAAGTGGTACAGTGTTTTGCATCGAAACATTTCTTCATCAGAGCTGTTGCCTATTAATTATGGGATTAGAACAGATTATATCTAGGGTCTTATGTTTGCCCCGGAAATCTGTGTATGATTTCTTCCACATCACTCAGCCAACAGCAATTTATGCGCAATATCCTTCTTATCTTTTATATAACTTTTTAAAATACATGGCCTATTTTCAATAGTCAGTTTCTTCCCTGTACCTCTCTGGTTCATTGTCACGTACATGGGATGACCCCTACATCTGGGAAAGATGGGAAAGAGTTCCAGCTCTTAGATTCTCCAACCCACTGTGTTGGCAGCATTCCATCAGCTCATCTTGGGAAACTATAATTGATTACTCTGGAGGGAAAACTCCATCCCAACACCAGCTGGCAGCCAGACCCTGCCCTAGAGCCCCTGAATTCATCTCCAGCAAAATTCTCTGCCGAGATAGAATATGTATGAAGAAGCTGACATTAGCTTAAGGTCCAAATTGTTGCTAGGTGCAAATGCTTCCTTCAGTATACTTGAATTTGGCATGAAAATGCAGTCCCAGAGTACTAAATTTTGCAGTGGCTATTACTGACTTCATGGTATACTTTTTTCTTTTTTTTTTTTCTTTTTTTGCAGATTTGAATGGATAGCATGCTTTCTCATCTAATAACATATATGCCAGGTAACAAAGAAACAGCCCTGGAATGCAGTGGTCTGGACTAGTGGTAGAAAACAAGCAGGGAGATGTAGGTAGACTTTAGGACTCTGGAGCCTGAGGACACTCTTGCTCTCAGAACTGTGCTGACTCCTACTGCCAGGTCTATGAAGGCTGCCATCCAAACTTCTGGGATTTGAGCAGGAAAACCAAAACATATTGATTATTTGTTCAAACTCTTCAAATTAAAATGAGTAAAAATTTTAAATATGAATGTGATTTTCTTTCCAAAAAGTGCTTTTTGGACACCAAGCTCTAATTCTGAATAAATAGACTTTTGTTGAATACAATTCTTGAGAGTTCTACTCCCAACTACACAGAACACTTATCCATATGAACACATGCATGGATACTGCAGCATGTGTCAATTTCTGAGATGCTCAGATCCCATACTGCACACACACTAACAGTAAGGAATAAAGTGTAAGAAAAGAAACACAGTAGGTGATGTTTAAGCAAAAGTCTAACTTAGCAACATTTCAAATGTTTTAAAGGCTCAAAGTAATAAACTTCATATATGGTGTCCAACGTTTTAGCACTTCTTATAGATTTGTGATTTTATCAGTTTTTAAGGAATTTACAGAGTTAACAAGAGTGCTATTTCCAGCTCTTTTGATCAGGTCCTCAAAGTAGCACAAAAGAAGAACTCACCTTCAGGTGTCTTATGAATAGGTGTGTGTTCTCTCTCCTTGGTCGTGATGACTGTCAAGGTTGCGTGTGGTTTCTATTTTAGGCCCAAATGCCAGCAAAACTGCTTCTTCAGCCAAGAAGCAGCATTGTAGGATGCCAATAAATTCTGGGGAAAATTACTTTTTAAAAAGGAAAACTTTGATATACATCTGGCAATAGAATGATCTTGAACATATGGCAGCCTGGTAGGTAGGAAACCAATGGAACATGGTAAGTAGAGCTGAATGCTGCCTCCATCGTGTTCTGGGGTGCATTTGGGAAGGATCCTGTGGTGAGACCATGTCTCTTCTAACCTAATGTGGTGCATTCACTGGAGAGGGGAGCTGGGTGAATCCCCATGCTTATATTTATGACCTTCTCCTGGAAACCTCTGATGGACTTCAAAGAGCTCTTCTGAGTGATTCAAATGGGCAAGATTAAAACTGCAGTAGAAGCCAAGCATGTCATCACAACTCAGCTAATACATAAGGCAGTGGATGATTGGAGAAACCCAAGATCTCAGAATTAAGGGTCTCAGTGCTAGGAGTTGATAGACACCCAAAGTCAAAGTCCTGCTAGTGGCTGGGGCATGTAGCTCCATGGCTCAGTTTGTGCTCAACTTATCTTCTGGTAGAGAATGCAGCATCTCTTAAGGAAATCCATGATTTGAGGGGTCACTCTGGTGAAGAAAAGTCAGACTTTTCATAAGAGGAAGGGACAAAGTCATAGTCACCTTCATTGTGAATTTATAAGGCCATCTTTCTATTTATTGAATCTTCTATCTCCACTCATGTTGTTTTCTACTCCCTCAAGTCTTCTGCATCAGATAGCTGGAACTGCAATACACATAGCAATATAAGGACTGTGTATCTTGAAGGATTAATACTGTTGTGTCCATTCTGCAGACAAGAACACTAAAGCTTAGCAATCATACTTTTTGACCAAGTTCTCTCAAATGGTAAGCATTACAGTCCAGATCCAAGTGCAGGTCCAGATCTATGTGACTCCAAAACCTGCCATTACTATAACACATTAAGTCTCAAAACTGCTTGAAGGATCATAGGCTAAATTGTGAAGAGAGTTGCTGTACACTTCTGACCTATGAGCACTTCTGGAAGTGACATGAGTCTGCTTTCAGTTTCAGAAACTTGGAGTATGGACTTTTGTCTGATTAGGTCGTTGAACACAAGGTACAACCATGCATTATGCAGCACATAATCTCCTTCTACCACATGCATTTCTATAAGCCCACACAGCATGCCCTTGCAGCGGTGCAAGGTACACATACATGTCTTCACCCATCGCCATGTACATGCATTTGCCCCCATGCCCAGAGTGAGATTCTCACATGGCTTGCTCAGAGTGGGTGTTAAACTTTCTATTCACAATCATGACCGTGGGACTCATTAAAATGTAGACTGAGTGAATAAAGGGTGTGTTTCAGAAATCTGCATTTTGACAGGAGAATTCATGTGATTCTGATTACGGAATCTGTGTACCATTCCTTGGGAAACATTGTCTTGGCTGTGAGTACAATAGCTGGTTCTTACACACTGTTTTCTGTTCAGCACGAGTCTCAAGGATAGATCCAGAGTAAACATATTTGCTGAGAATGAGTTGAGGGAATATCCCTGTAACTCTTTCATCCACATAGGGATCATCATTTAAAGACAGGCAAGAGGTCAAGTGTAAAGAGGGTACCAAAGTCTCACTTGATCTTTTATGGTCCGGTTATCTGAGCTATTCCTTGTGGAGGATTTTTGAAAATACATAAAGACTCTATTTACCCATTCCTCTTGATGAGACTCTATCCTTACATATGTATGGTGGTGTTGCTTCCACAGTATCTAGAAGTTTTCCTTCAGTGACAGTGGACCTTTCTTGTTTTTGCTGGTCCATATTAGCAACAATGAGTATGCATAGCATCCCATTGCCCCAACCTACTTTGGGTTTTTGCATTCCTCCAGAAGCAGAATCCCTGATATTCTGCTCCCTGAGATTATGTCATCTCTGAGGCTCCATAAGAGCATCCCAGTAACTCTTGAGGGGCCCCACTAGTAACTTATGGTCAGTGAGACATATTGTTTGTCAATATCCTCTGAGACTGAGATCAACCAAATGAGATACCACCCTACACTCAGAAGGGATATTATAAAGCCCTTTTCTGAATCCTTGATCCCCTATGATCATGATATTTTCCTGATCTGCCAGTCTGGCAATGACACTTAGAAAGGAAATGTGGTTTTTGAGGGCACTGAGGGATAGAGCTGTCTCAGTGACCTCATGCTGGCTCCTCTTTTACTAAGTGCTTATGGTCTTCATTTCACTTGCCCACTGTCAGATTCTTCTGATATGTCATAGCAGGCCCATTGATCTACGGTTGAAGACTCTACCTTTTCCCTCTTCTTGTGAACAAAGACATCCCTTGCCTCTTCAGTCCCATAGATGTTCTCTTAATAACTACAGGTGATGTGCCCCTACCACTCTCAAAATCAACAGTGGCATCTTGGACTGAGTAGATTTTGTGAGCAAATTGATGCTTTGCTACCCTACCCCATAACCTTTCAAACTTCATTATAAACTTCCAGTTGTGAGCCAAGAGATCTCTGAGTAGCAGGGTATCTGGGCATATCTTTAAGCAACTATATAATCATGTCTTAGTTAATAAATGAATCATTGATTCTGGAACCTCTCAATAGAGGAAGGAGAAATAAGGTGTGGGAAAAAATAAAGGGATGTGTGCTAATAGAACCCGGAAAGATATCAAACTGACTTAGAGTGTAGATGAATTTTGCTCTTGCGTTTCTTGTGTGTTGGGGAAAATATCTCTGTGTATAGGCATTTGCCCTTATTTGGATTATTATAAGATGACACCCAATACTGATTTCTAAGTATAGAGAATGACTTTACAGAATGGAAAGAAGGAAGAGTTGGGTATTTGAAAATAATAAAATTATACAAATGGGTATTTGGAATTAAAAGAGAATATTTACTTCAAGGTATAATTTAGGTCAAAAGAGGTAGTTGCTGAAAGTAAATATTGCATGATTCTATTAGTGCAAACAAAATATATTTCTGGCTACTACATCAAGTAAATTTCTATGTAAATGCTTAAGATATTTCTAGAAAAACACAGAAGAAGTAATAATTATGTTTATCTTTGTTGAAAGGGACTTGGAATAGAAAAGTGTGCTTAAGTTTTGCCTTTTGCAAGTTGATACTTTTGAAGTTTTTATCTTTAAAAAACCTACACAAACATATTTACTCATATTGTATGCATCAAAAGACAAATGACAATTGATGCACTTAGGAAAAGTAAATCCTGGAGGATTTTCCCTAGCAGCTGCATCTTGGGGTATTCACTTTTCATTGTGGAGACTTGAGAAGTCCAGAGGTGCTTTGTGTCTCCCAAACCCTACTGTTCTGGAAGGAAGCCTGGCTCACTATAAGGTCAACCTTTCCATACTTATTTCCAAATCCACAAAGTTCAACTGAGTTCATTCTCAGCATAGAATTAGCTTCCCTGTGTGCAACCACACAGTCTGGACAGAGGCAGTGCTTGGTTTTCTCAATCATCAGTTATTTCTTCCCCTTCTCATCTTGAAGGAAATTGGAAAGTGTGCATTTAACCACTGGATTTTGAGCCTTATACAGGGATGCTGATGAGTTGGACTTAAGGTTAATTCAATGGCCCATATCTGTCATTTTCATCCATCTTCCAGCCTGGAATCCTGAATGAAAGGCAAAGATATAGAGAACTGTTGGGACAGTTGATCCTAAATTTATGTGGAAGGAAACCACCAGCAAAGAGTATTAAATGCTCATTATCAGGGTATCATTCAGCAAAACCCAGGAATCTGCATTTTTAACAAGCTTCCCAGGAAAAGAAGAAAGGAAACACATACAAAGCAAATCTGTACACAGAGAAATAGAACACTACAATGTAAAGAATGGCCAATAATGGATAGGTTTTCCAAACTGGGAAAAATTTGACAAGCAGGATAACAGAAAAATAAGTAACACTGATTGCTGGAAAACACCATTACAAGGGGTTGACATGTCTAACCCCATGACCTCATTACCCCTTCTATACAGACGAGGAATCTGAGACACAGAGGGTTTAAGATACCCAAGGTCGCTCTGTTATAAAGTGATAAAGCTAGAATACAAATCCAGGAGGCCCAGTACCAGAATCTATGCCTTTAAAGACTATACTCTAGGATTGGATTTGGTAAATTACGACCCACAAACCAAATCCAGTCTGTTTCCTGTTTTTAAGAATTAATCTAAGTATCTATCTATCTATCTTATCTATCATCTATTACATTGTAAGTGTAATTTAAATTACATTGTAAAAAAGATTGTCAGCCCTTTAATAAGAACAGTAGGTGGGTGTGGGGGGCCTTGCCCCCCCCCCCCGCTAGAACTCTTGAGTGCCTTTTAGGGACATATCCGGGCCTGCTGCAAATCTACCCGGCAACAAGGAAGTAGCCCCGGTACCCTCCTCTTGCTCCTCCCCTCTAGCCCTACGGTATATATGTTGTAGCAGCTTCCGCAATAAACGAGACTTGATCAGAAACCTGTCTTGTCTCCATCTCTCGTGTCCCCTGTCCTTTGTCATTCTCACTCCCCCTCTAGGGTCTCCGTTGACTTACCCGCGGGCCGGGACAGGTGGGCAAGATGAAGACATTGCCGCTTGGCCCATCAAACCTAAAATATATAGCATCCAGCCCTGTACAAAACAAGTTGCAGACTTCTAATTAAGTAGAGTAATGTAAGGCTCTTGCTTCCCTAAGAAATGTCACAGACTGGATCCCCAATTGTTTCTCTGGAGGCAGGGAGGAAGTAGTGTGTGTATATTCATGAATCCAAAAGACAGTTCTGCTGCATTCATACTCTGATGCTCCCATCTTGCTACTGGAGCTGCCAGTTGTGGTGCTGGGAACCTTGGATGACTTCATAATTGTCATATAGGAACACAGTAACTAACAATATACTTCAGTCATTTAAATAAAGTTCCCTGAAAATGATAACATGCAACTGGGGCATCATGAAGAATTTCTCACATAAGGAAAAAAGGTGTAAATATGTCTCATTTCAGTCATATTTATTCTACCTTCAGTTCTCTATTACTACTAAGAGTAACGGTAATGCTGAAATAACTGAAGCTAAAAGATCAAGTAACTTCCCCAAGGTCACATAGCTACAGAAGTGGGTAAACTTCAGGCAGGCAGGTTCCAGATCCTGTGTTCCATGCTTAACAGTTGTCACACAGTACAGCTTACTCAGAGTCCCTGAGAGCCAGTTTTAGTATTCCTTTCTCCACTTTACAAATAAAGAAACTTGCCATTTAAAACAATCGAACAAGGTCATTCACCTCTTTAGCCTATTTGAGTATGGATTTACCAGAGTCAAAATTCCAGGCAGGTTCTAATATTTCACTGACCATAAAATAACTTTCCAGGGGAAGCCCTGGTCCAGTGGCCAAGTCCCAGCTCCAATGTCTGTGATCCACTGCATGCCTTTGACGCGGACCACCCAGTATCACAGGGAGGTTCTTCTGTCTCCATTCTTAACAACAGAGCTTTGGACTTGCCGCCTGCCCTGACTTATGGGTAATGCGGAGCAAGCAGAGAAGGAAACTGCAATTCCACAACAATTTCAGCACTTTGTCCAGTCATGTGACTTTTCATCGGAAGCTTAATCTCTCTACCTCTCAATTTCCTCATCTGTAAAATGGTAATGATAATAACTATGATTTTAAGGGCTATTGAAAATATATAATGAGATTATTCACATAAAGTATTTGGATGTTCACAGCATATAGTATGTGCTCAAAAAATTGCAACTATTACTATAACTGTATAGAAACACCTGAGGCTATTATTAAATTAGACATCATGAAAAAATAGTAAAATAAAATGTAATGAGTGTACATGATTTGCCAGGCATGCATTAAACTCACGGGTCATTATTCTTTTTAATTCCTAGAGTGATCTCTAATTACCCCCATTCTACAGGAAAGGAAACAGTATACTCAGAGAGGTAAAGCTACTTGCTCTATCTAGGTCACACAGACAGGCTTGGATCTGAAATAGAGATGTTCATTTAATTTCAGAATTTGTATTTTTACTCACAGTGCTATGCCAAATCCCTCACATCCCTGACTCTTTTTTAGAACCAAAAATATAGAACAAAGGCTCCTAATACAAGTATATTGTGGGAAGTTATGACATTTATACTAAATGTTTATATTAAGAAAATGTGCTCAGTGAAAACTTATTTATTTTAAATGAGTTTGAGTAATAACATAATGAGTGAATTAAAAAATTGTGTGTACTATTGTCAAGCCAAAGACAGATTATGCTATGTTGGATGAGTACAAATGATTCTGTAGTTCTCCTCCAGAAAAAATTTTGAGGCAATTTTACCTCTTAAGAAAGGATTGTATGACACTCACTCACAGAGGATTTATTAGAAATGAAATGAAAACTCTCTCAAGTATTTATTAAGAGATATTGTCTTCCTGCATAAGTTCCTTCCCTCCTGGACATTTATGAATTCAGGCTGGAAAGGTGATGTAGGAACTGTATTTTGATATACGTGGTTCTTACAAGGAAGTCCCAAGGGAGGCATTTTTCTATCAAAAGCCTTATGCATACTGGGTCCTGGAAAATCTTCCAAGGACAGTGGACACTGGCAATAAAAATAATCAAGGAAAGAAACACACCCACCAACAGCAGTCACTGTGGATGTTGGAAGAAGCAGTGGGCCCGAATATATAAATATACTGAGAACTTTTTATGGAAAACAATAAGGGTTGAATTCATCTCTCTACTAGACCCAGAGTTTTTCAGGACAAGGCCTTGGCCAGAAAAGTGCTTTGTTAATTCAACCTCAAAAGAGAGGAAATGAGAAATGTGTATGGCCTCCTGGGGTTCAATGGGGCCATTCCTTTGCTCCACAACTAGACAAAGCCTCCCATAATTCCATCACCAGGAGGATCTCAGCGTGTAACCAGGGCAGCCCCAAGACCCCCAATGTGTCTTCATACTATATGCAGCTGGACGCTCGTTTTGACAAAGTCCTGTACAGCAGGAACAGAAATCTGGATTGGAATATATTAGCAAACACACAAAACCATTATCACCTTGTGTGACAACAGAGGAAATGATGACTTTTATTTTTCTATATCTTTTTTTCCTATCCAAATGAATCTTGAGCTATATTTGCTTTCTGAACTCAGTACCCATTGATCACTTTCAGTTCCTTAAAGCTCCTATCTGCTACAGGACTTTTGCACAAGTTGTTACAAATGTTATGGTTTGCTTTCCCCACATCTACTCGAGTTCTCCAGATGTCAGTTTAAATGGCACCTTTTACATATTTTCTGTGGCATTTGCTTCTCTCTTCTGGGATAACACCACAATTCCTGTCATCTAAACTCTAGATTTGTGCGCCTATCTTTTATATCACTTATTATAGATAAATTTTGTGTTAATTTATGTGACTGACTTTTTGATTAATGTGTATCTCCTCTATAGGGCTTATAGCTCCCAAGTAAAATAACTATGTCTGTTCTCCTTCACCATTTTATTTTTAGAGTCTTTACTAGTATCTGGCACACAGTGAGCACTTAATAAATATTTGTTAACTCACTAGCTGAATAATGGTAATAATTATAATATAGAAGTTACTACTTACAAAGGGCCTAGTAGCTGCCAGGCCCTGTGCTAAGCACTATTTCTAATCCTTACACAAATCAACATGGTAGGTTTTATTACCCTCCATTTATAGAGGAGACATTGAATTTGCAATGAGCTCTGTAAATTAGCCATATTCATAGTTAGGTAGCAGCGGACTGGGATTCAAACTCAGGTAAGCTTGACCTACAGGTTGGCGATTGTCCCATTGCATGTTGCTTATCCTTTAATGTACTACTTCTCACCTGATGTGATTCCTTGATATGGGAAGGATGGCAGAGAGGTTGTGATACAGTCACACTCCAAAAATAAACCAAAAACTAATTTCTGACACCTACACCTGCCCTTTGTCTTTTCCTGCAGCAGCAGGAGTTTTGGTGGCCTGCTCTTTGTTCTGATGGCTCCCTATCTAGACACCTTCTGCAAAATCTACTCAGTCCCTGCGTGTCTTACAGCCCAGAAGATATATCTCTTCCAGAGTTCCTCCTGCTGCTACTGGCTCCTCTTCTACACTCTACTTCTTCAGCATCATCCTTGTTGTGATGTTCACTTTGCTCTGAGAGGGGAAAATTTATTTTTTTTAATTTATTTTTTCAGTAAGTTAACCTTGTATTGAGATAGACTTAAGTTGCCCTTCCTCATCATGGCGGAAAGCAGGACATACACCATTAATTCTTCCACCTTTGCCTAGCTCCACTGCATAGGGAGAACTAAAGAAGTTTCATCTACTTTTCATTCTCAAGTAGCCACCCTATGACAGTAGCAGAAAACCTTTTAGTGGCTAAAGGTGCCAAACCACGTCTTTAGATCAGAGAACCTGAGAACCTTAAACTTGAGCATGCATCAGCATCACCTGAAGGTTTGCTAAGCCACACAGGCTTGGCTTCACCCAGTGTATCTGATTCAGCAGGTCTCGGACAAAGCCTGTGAGTTTGAATTCCTAACAAGTTCCCTGGTGATTCCAACCCAACTTGTCTAGAAAACTGACTTTGAGGACAGAGGAGCCTAAAGTTCTATATCTTGGCCGTATGTTTTAGAATCATGAATCACATGGGCAGCTTTAAAAATCCTGCTGCCTGCAACGCACCCTGAATAAATTAAATAAAAACCAATAGGGGTAGGGTTCAGGCATTGGTTTTTGTAAAACATCCTAAGGGATTATAATGAGTAATCAAAGTTGAAAATCATTGCTCTACCTAGAGTTGTTTGGTTTTTCTGTTTTGGTTTTTTTTTCTCCTGTAAGAGTGATTGAAGGGCTGGGGATTTAGCTCAGTGGCACTGTGCCTTCCTTGCAAGCACAGAGACCTGAGTTTGATCCCCAGTACCAAAAAGAAAAAAGAAAAAGAAAAGAGTTACTGAGAATAAGTAAGTTACTGAGAATAAGCCTGAAAAGAGGCTCTTAAAGATATTGCTGCTCAGAAGATACCATTAAGAATCTACCTCTCTCTGCATCTTGTATTGGGTTTGTGCTCAAGCTGGTCTTTCCTTCTAGGAAGTATACTTTGGTCCATGAAATCCAACCTAAATATAAATTTTCTTTTCTAGTAGTTCAGGCAGCCTCCCCAGGATTTACTTTAGATATAATAGCTAAAGAAGACTTCTTAAAAAATGAGAGCTTTGCTTTGGGTCTTGAATGATAAAAGGAAGCTATCCCCAGAAAAAGTTGCAAAAAAAAGAATTCCATATTGAGTGCAACCCATGCAAAAGTTTTGAAATGGACGGGGAAGCTGCTTCCTCAAGGTCATGTGGCAAAATATTTAGAACAAGGATATGAACCTAGACAAACTCATACTAATTCCAGTATACTAAATATATTCCCCAAACTGAATCCCAAGAGAAGAACTGTTCTTGTGACCAAGGTTCATTTCTCTTGGCATTGAAACTGCAGCAATTTCAGCAAAGGGAGAAGCAATGAGCTACTTGACCTTCTTCAACTTTTTTAACCATGGATGAGCTAAAATTTATTTTCAGATTTTTTACCAACTTGTCCCCTTCCAGGATCAGGCCTTAATTATTTTATTTTAAGAATCAAGAAAAGAGGCTGATTTTAGTCTAAATTTTGCTTTTGGTTATAATTTACCTGGGAAGAGCATACAAAAAAGCTTGTGAATCCAATTCCTTCACTTAGATTCTGGTGAGGGTTACAATTCTTGGCATCATATTTGCAAACCTACATAAAGCGTAGTGAGTCTTGAGTCATCACCTCTGGGAGGAAGGTTTCCATGGACATCTGAGCTCCTATGACCCAAAGCCTCTGAAGCCAAGAACTCAGACCCAGGAGTCTAAAATTTCTTACCACCTAAAATGGTTTTCCCAGAATAGGTTAAGACTGTGGTGGAAATATAATTTGATACAGTCTTTTAAGATGGCATTTTGACAGTGTCTATTAAAATTAACAGTGTGCTTACCCTGTAACCCAGAATCTCTATATTTTAGTTTATTCCGTAGGAAAATTATATGCTCAATAGCATGGACAAGAATTTTTATTACACATTTATAATAATGGAAATGGGGATGAATTCTGCATGGTTAAGGAAATGGTAAAATAAATGATGGCATACCTATTTGATGGGTAAGTATACCACAGGGCAAAGAGCTCCCAGAACCACTATTAATATTTAAAAGCAAATTCAATAAGAATGTGTAGGGTCTCTCACTATTAATGAAAGAATGTTAGGACATAAAACAAAACTCTACACTTCTGTACATAATATTTATGTATATGAGAATATAGAAAATGAAATGGGAAGATAAACACCTAATTGACAATTCCTAAATTTAGGTGCCCTCTGATTAGAGTGGGTAAAGGGAATGGTAAAGGTATTTCTTTTCTGACTGTAAAAATATCCATATATTTGATTTTTCAGAAAATAAAATAGTCATATATTTGTATGTTTAATATTGTCAAGCATGCTTAAGAAAGGGCACAGATTTAAGGCAAATGGAGCTCCAACCTCAATGTTCATGGGAAGTCACATATTATTTTTGAGTAACATTACTATGCCCAGGAAGGGCAGGTATAGTCATAAGATGAGGGACATTTGGGGGCTACTGAAGTCAGGTTTGAGGACATGGTCCATCATTCCTAAAGAAAGGAGGGAACACTGTGTGATCTAGAGGATGAAAAGTCTTGTTAAATAGCTATTGTTCCATGCCCGTTGCTAGAATGCTGTTTTCAGAAACATTTCCCTTAAATGTGTCCAGAAATCCTTATCCCCAAGACCCAGCCTCTCATATGCCTGCTTGCCACCACTGATTCACTTCCGCTCACCTATTTGTTCCCAAATGTGTTCAATGGTTGGGATTCGCAATCTATTACAGAGTCTGTAGGTGCATCAGTACGGGGAGGACCTGATTTACATCATCCTATATTTCTGCTGCAAGGGTGATAGTTGCCTACCCTGGGAAGATTTGTTGTGAATGTCTGTAGAAAAAATATCACATTGTTAACTTTTCAGATGAGAGACCAGAAAGATAGAGGCTTGCCTAGAGATGGCAAAGTACCTGTGCTATACGCAAAGGAGAGACATATCTTTGGTTTCCATTTGTGGGAAAAATTTAAGATGTAGTGTTCTCTGATTTTTCCAGTGAAATCCAATGATGATATTTTCCTTTATAAAGACCTCACAAAAAAAGGTTTTAGCTAAGCTTTTCTTGGAAACAAAGCACAATTTTCCACTTGCAAAATTTAATTTTTCAAATAAAAATATAATACATATATTTTGAGTAAAATAAAAAGCTATTGATACAACTATTTTGATTGCAGTAGATACTTGTCCAAGATTTTTAATTCCCCAACCTTTTTACACAAACAAGATTTTCTTGACCCACACCATCTGCTTTGCTTTAAGTAGCCATATTGTCATATAATTTACATAGCACAACATTTGCTTGGTTTAAGTGTATAACTCAATGACTTTTAGTGGTCTCCCTTCTATTTATCAACCAGTTCCCATTCTATTTCAGTCCACTAGACCACTTATACTCTTTGTTCTTTGCAGAGTGGGCCACTTTGGGGTTTTAACTCTTCTTGGGTTGCCTGGACAAGCACTCTTTATGCCATTAGCAGACCCAGACTTACATTCCAGCATTGCAGATTCCTCGGTAGAAAGTGATTATATTGCCTGATAGCTAAGGTAACCCCACATACTGGATGAATTTGAAGGTATTTCTTGTCCTTTGCTTTCACTGGGAGCTGGGAACACTGGGAGCAAGGAATACGGCAGATACTTCAGTGACAAAGTCTTGCCCTCAGATGATGAGACTCGTGCAGTTTCCTCTGCTTTTTTTGTGCTTTTCCCCTTAAACTACCCTTTGCGTGACTCTGTCTTCCATCCCTGAGTTTGGGCCAGGTGTTAAAGTTGTCATAGTCTTTTCATCTGCATATTCTAATGAGAAACTCATTAGGATAGGACTTTTCCTTTTAAAAAGGTAATAAAAATGAGGATTTTGAAATTATATATCAAAAATTTGAAAATTAACAAAGGAAAGGGAAATTTGCCTGAGGTTTCTTAGTCAATAGTGAATTGAATCCCGGCTCCAGTGCTGGAGACTTCTTATCATTACTCAGGACCTAGGGAGGAGAAGGAAGATTGTAGAGTCAACTCAGTATAAAAGAATTCAAGGAGTACTTTTAGTGGGCAAGATCAGATCTATGTATGATATTATCAGATTATGAATACTAAAAGGAAAAGGACACAAAAATGTAAATGTTTGGTATTGAGAAAAGAAATCCAGATGGAATTTTGGGGGTGAGTTTAGCAAAATGTGCCTTACACACCTGAATGAAGCAGGCCTGCAGGACTTGGATCCAGAGGTCACTTTTGCCAGGTAAGAGTTCACAGGAATGAAAAAGCCAAGGCCTCTGTGCTGTTAGCTGATTGCTCTTATGGTTCTATCTTTCAACAAAGCTTAGTGATTGAAGACATCTCTTTTCTGATCTTTGCTTTACAATATTTTAAATACTCATGCAATATCGAGGCTTGGTTGGAATTAGCTTGAGGGTGGCTTTGCAGAAATCTGGGAGAATTAGTGCACTCATCTGCTTTTTTTCATCAGCAATCAAAAAACATCACTGAAAAATGAAGAATGGAGAAGCTGTACAGTGCATCCGGAATGTCATCATGGGTGTCCCTGATACAGATTGTTTGGATTAAAGGATCCACGAGCTCAGAGTACTACCTTTTGCACTCTAAAAATACCAAAGGCTTTAATGGAAACTCACAAAAATAGTATCATTAACATCTCCAAATGTCACAGATAATTTATCAAGAAATAAGTTAACTTTTATAATTAAGTAACTGCTATATATATGAATCCCATGGGAAATAACTTAGGTCTTTGCCCAGTGACATACCAGTCTTTGCAAGAAATAAAAATGCTTGATATCAAGCTTATCAATCTTAACATTGTTAAATTTGTCTGATGTCTGGTGGTACACTACTGCCTATTTCTTTCTTTCTTTTTGTACCAGGGATTGAACTCAGGACCTTGCACTTGCGAGGCAGGCGTGGCACCATTGAACTAAATCCCCGGCGTACTGCCTATTTCTTGTTCCTCCTCTTCTAATGGATTTTTGTCCTCTCTTTTCCAAAAATCAAGAAACCTACCAAAAAAGAATCTCCTTTTGCACAGATATGAGCACCTGATTTCCGCTCTGAATGATGAGGAAAGAGCATTCCTACTTGTCTCAGGCTATTTTTTGCTGCTGTCTCTTGTTTGTGCCTTGCTTTGTACACCATCAAGATTGACTGATTTTCTTTCAGAGCAGGGAACTGAACCAGGCCTTGTGCATGTAAAGCAAGGGCTCCACCACTGAGGTACATCTCTAGCTCCATGTAGATAATTTTTTAATGTTTACATTTTAATTTTGTGTTCATTGCTTGTGTATTAATTCTGAACACTGGAAAACAATAGCAGTGTTTGTATTCTTCTTATTATTATTGTTATACCACAGAAACAAATGTTGTGGACCTAAGGTTCTAATGTCACCATCCTTATTGCACTCTAGAGGAAATGGAATTTCTTTTGCTATTAATTCAACCCTAATTGCTTGGATACATGCCATATTTAATTTTGATTCATACTGATCTTCATGAGGTATTTTGTTTTTCTTGAAGTTTCTGATCATCTATTTTTTCTTCATTCTTTATTTCTGCCACCCCTTATCCTCTCTCTTTTCCCTCCCTGCTTCCTTTTTTCCTCCTTCTTCCTTCTTTCTATCCTTTCCTCCCTTCGTCTCTTTCCTTTCCTCCCTTCATTCCCTTGTGCTTTATTGTAGATCCACAGCTTTTTTTCACTTGCACTAACTCTTCTATCAAATTCTCCTTTCTTGAAGGCCTTCATCAAGACCAGCAGCTCAGGCACCTCTGGAATTTTTGTTTTGAGTTAGCCTCCAGCAGCTGTTGCCCTACTGAACCTCTTTCCGATGTGAAGCACACATGGAGTGGGGGTAGTCCTGCCTTTAGTGCATCCCTGGAGGCCCTTTGCAGACCCAGTGGAGACAAGGCAGTGATTCTAGAGGATCATCTGTCCTCCAGTCCCTCAGATCACTGATCTCAGTCTCTAGACTTGGAATTCATATGAGGTTTAGTGAAGGATCCAGCTGGCCATAGGTCCAGCTCAGTACTGTCAGCAATAAAGACAGTTTCTGATCATTCAGCTTTTTTGTGTTTATTTCTCAATGGTTATTAATTTGGGGTAGGCAAAAAGTGTGATTAATTCTTATATTCAAATCCCAACAGCTAAATATGTCTTTATTGTATCCTTTACATTTGATTGATGGTTTGTTCAGAGCTACAAATGTAGGGGAGCAGAAACTTCCCTTGCAATTGCTAGGTTATAGGACCCAGAATTAGGGAACTTGCATGACTTAATTTTTTTTAGATTCTATCATACCACAGTGATATATGCTCACCCATGTTTATAGCAGCACAGTTTGTAATAGCTAAAACTTGGAAACAGCCCAATTGCCCATGAACTGGAGACTGGATAAAGAAGATGTGTTTTGTTTTTTTTTAATAAAATGGAGTACTACTCAACCATAAAGAAAGAGAAACTAGAGACATTTATAGCTAAGTGGATGCACATTGAGGCAATACTCTTAAGTGAAATAAATAGGACACACATGTGTAAATACCGAATAGTTTTTCTGGTGTGAGAAACTGAAAGTGTAAATAGGGACTAAAACATATAATAGGTAATGTGAAATAGGAAGAAAAGGGGCAAAGGGGAAGGAAGTGGAAGGGGTAGGGGAAAGGAAAGAAGGGAAAAGAAAAAATATGAGAAAAGGAAAAAGATTTGAACAAATTATTTGCAAATTAGGGAAGGGTGAAAGGATTGAAGGGAGGGCCTGGAATGGGGAAAAAATAAGAACCAAGATGCATCACCTACAGGCACAAGATCCCAAAGATGAATGTAACTATATTGTATACCTAAAATGTATCAAGAAATAAATGTAATAAAATTTCTTTTTAGATTCTAGGTACTTACTTTTGGAGTCTCACTTCTCATCATGTGAAACATATTACTACGCATAATACCTAATATAATACTATCTTGTATAAACTAGTTAAAATTTTTCATTTTTAATTTTGTAGTTGAGCTTTAAATTTTTGCATTTTCATTTTCTCTCTCTCTCTCTATATATATATTTAGAATATATGTACAGTATATATATATTTAAAATAAAATGGATTTGTATATAGACCACTTTCTGAATTGTTTTTTCCCACATTACTTATGTCAATTATATGAGTTTTTTTTTCACACCAACAACTGATTTCCTAACTCCAACACTAGTTACCCAGAAATAGCACAGACACCACAGACTGACAGCTCAGTCTCTAAGATTGTTCCCGCTTCAGATACCAATTGCACATACTACGTCTTCTTCTCTACTTCTGACCCATAGGTCACCAACTGGGAGTTCCATGGTGACCCCTTCAGTTTGAGAATTTGCTAGAGTAGTTCACAAAACCCAGGTAAACACTAGGGTTTATTTAGTAAAAGGGTGTTCCAAAGAACACAAAGCAACAGCCAACTGCAGAGGCACTTAGGGACAATCCTGGAAGAGTCCCTTGTGCTGTGGAGTTGGGGCATGTCACCCTCTCAGAGAGTGAGTGTGCTCACAGTCTGGAGGCTCTCTGAACCCCATCATCCAGGGTGAATTATGGAAGTTTCATAATACAGGTGCCTCGAATGAAGTATTGGCTATTGGTGGTGAACTCAGTCTCTGATATCCTCTGCAGGGTCCTGGGTGAAGACCTGAAAGTCCCAGGTCTCTAATCAGCCCCCATCCTGAGGTTGGTTAAGAGCGGAAGCCACCAGTCATCTAAACACCATGCTAAAGATATTGTTATACTCCAGAGTCCAAAGTCTTTAGGAGTTGTGTGCCAGGAATGAGGGACAAAGATAAACATTTGAGCAAAAGACAAATTTATTACCTCCATTAGCCAGGAGATTACTAGGGTTTCAGAAAACTTGTGTCAGGAACTGGAGGCAAAGACCAAATGTACATATTTTTGCTCTACCATAAACACAAATTATCTATCTATCTATCTACCATCTAATGCATCATAAATAGTACACTAGAAATAGCCATAGGTATATATTTTTCTATGATATAGATAAATATAATGTACATTATTTTAAGTAAAGTGTTTTCTATAAAACATTTTTATATAACACATATAACATAAGAAACTCATAGCCACTATAGACTATGTATTAGTACATCAGAGTAAAATAGTCTTAAGCATAGAATATTGCTGACAGGAAATCTGAGGTCAATTTAATTCTTATTCTTTTGTAAGTGACTATTCTACAGGTTGAAAAGTTTTTGGATATTCTCTTTATTCTTAGCTCCTGAAATTTTGCAGTAATTTACCTATGTTTGGTCATTTCTTTCTTATTTTACTAGACAGTTGAGATACCTTTTCCATATAAAGCTCATGACCTCTGAGAAATTCTCAAGTATGATAACTTTGATATTTCCAATCCTTCCAATATCTTTTTACTGTGACTTTAAATATAGGTCAAGATTATATTAATAACTGCATGAAAATTAATTCTGTTGCTATACTATCATCCTGATGTGACAAAATTAGGTTGTTCTAAATAATATCATTGCATAGTTATACTTCTTTTGAATTATTTTTGTAGGAATAATATTTGTTAGACCAAACACTGGAACATTTTCTGCAGACATCCTGGAAAGCTTCGATATCAAAGGTCCTCTTTGAAGAGGACCAAACAGAGGTGGCAAGTATGGGGTCTGTGCTGCTCCCTGTTAGAATTCAGCCTATAAAGACACTGTCTCGTGGAGAGGCGGACTTGATCTGGTGGAAATGGCGAAGTCAACTTCCTTTCTCATTTTCAGTCTAGCTGTCTTGCAGGTAAAGTCTGATTCCATGCCTCACCCAGGCCATCAACCTTGGGTGAAAGGCTTTGCCTTTTACTGCACTGTCTACTGACTTGAACAGGCAGAAGGTGTTCACAGGGCCATTAACTGTGTGACAGCCCCTTTCTACATTCCTTGATCCACTAAGAATGTAAAGACAGCTGTGCCTCTGGAGCTAGAAAAAGTCTCAGGCCCCATCCCAATTCATTCTAGGGCCTGTATTTCATAGCTGTGAGTTTGGCTTACAGCCAACATATTGCTGGCTGTGTGATAGAAAAGGGCTGTGAATTTTGTTTGTTTTAATAGGGAAAGAGACAAATCATAGGGCTTACTTTGCAAGCTAAAAAGCATGATTCAGTGAAAAAATAAATGGGCTTTCCCCAGTGAAGAGTCAGGATGAATTAGGAGTCCTAAATGACTTACGTCCACTGTTGCCACAAAGGCCAAATCCTTGGACAGCTCCAGATCCTTTGATGCTTGAACCATGTGACTAAGCCTTGGATGGGAGAAAAAAGATGAATATATTTACCTCTTGGCCATAGGCATACTCAACTACTAATGTCTACCTTCTTGTCTAGTAACATAATGGCTTAGCCCTAACAGAACATAGGTGTAAGCTCCTAATGACTTCCTCCTCAGTTGTGTCCCAGGTTTTGGGTCCCCTGAGGCATTCCTATTGGAAGACTGACTAGATTTTGCATGCTTGAGAATTCCTGGTCATTTAACCATCTGTTCAACATTTGTCTTGTTCATATTATAGGGCAGCACAGTAGCAGGAACAGAGGATGGAGTCTGAATTCCACTTGACTTCATTGTATCTGTCCTCAGCTGTGTGATCTTGGGCTATTCATTTAGCTTCATCTCCTGCATTTAGGAATCTCTTGTAGTACTAGACTTATAGTGTTTATTCAATAAATAATCGAGAGAACCATATTAAAACATCATCCCAATGTTGAAACAACTGGAAATATAAAATAAATGCTACTAATATAACAAAAGTTGTAGAGAGAAAAATGAAGAACACATCTGAACACATGTGTTGAGCAGAGTTGGATACTGTGAAAAAGAAAAAGTTAAAATGGTAGACATAAAATCAAAAATAGGCAAGCAGAATTAAGAATATCTTTAATGAGTTCATTAATATATTTGACAGAGCCAAGGAGAGATTCAGTGAAGTTAAAGTTAAGTCAAAAAAAGTATAAAAATAAAATCAAATATAACTAAGAATGAGCCTAATAAATGCTTTTTGGACAGTTTATCCAAATGAAAATACAAAAAAGAAACAGAAACAAGAGTGAAAAATATTTGCATCTCTTGAATAGTATCTTCCCAAAATAATTAAAAGCATCATACCACCACAATATATGCATACCCATGTTTATATCAGCACAGTTTATAATAGCTAAATCTTGGAAATAGTCCAGAAAAGAAGATGTGGGGTTTTTTTATACAATGGAGTACTACTCAACCATAAAGAAGGATAAACTTGGGACATTTCTAGGTAAATGGATGCACCTGGAGATCATAATCTTTTTTTTTCTTAAATTTTTTTATTGGTACATTTTAGGTATACAACACTATTGTTTTTCTCATTGGGAACTTGTACCTTTACATGATGCATCTTGGTTCTTATTTTTTCCCCATTCCTAGCCCTCCCTTCACTCCCTCCACCCTTCGCTATTTACAAAGATTTTATTTCCATTGTTTCCATTTCTCAACATTTTTCCTTTTCCCTCTTTCCTTTCCCCTGCCCCTCCCACTACCCCTACCCCTTTGGAACTTTTCTTAATATTTTGCATTATCAATTATTCATTCTAATCATTGGTCCATTTTAGGTATACAGTATAATGACATTCATCATTGGAAATTTGCACCTTTACATAGTCTCTCTTGTTTCTTATTTTTCACCCTTGCCAAGCGCTCCTTTCAACCCCTCCATTCCTCCCTATTTACAAAGATTTTGTTTCTATTTTTCCATTTTCTCATATTAATCCCATTCCCTTCTTTCTTTTCCCCTACCCCTCCCACCTCCTTCCCCTTTGCCCCTTTTCTTCCTATTTCACATTACCTATCATACATTTACACTTTCAGTTTCTCACACCAGAGAAACTATTCAGTATTTATACATGTGTGTCCTATTTATTTCACTTAAGAGTATCGCCTCAATGTGTACCCATTTAGCTATAAATGTCTCCAATTTCTCATTTTTTATGGCTGAGTAGTACTCCATTTTATTTTAAAACACCACATTTTCTTTATCCAGTCTCCAGTTGATGGGCATTTGGGCTGTTTCCAAGTTTTAGCTATTACAAACTGTGCTACTATGAACATGGGTGCACATATATCACTGTGGTATGATTCTTTTAATTCTTTGGGGAAGATCCCCAGCAGTGGAATAGCAGGGTCAAATGGGGCTTCCAGTCCTAGTTCTTTGAGGTATCTCCATACTGATTTCCACAGTGCTTGCACCAGTCTACACTCCCACCGGCAGTGGACCAGGGTTCCTCTTTCCCCACAGCCCCGCCAGAATTTGTTCTTGATTGATTTCATGATAGCAGCCATACTTTCTGGAGTGAGGTGGAATCTCAGTGTTGTTTTCATTTGCATCTCTCAATGATCAGTGATGTTGAACATTTTTTCATGTATTTATTTGCTATTTCTACTTCCTTGTCTGAGAAATGTCTGTTCATTTCAGATGCCCATTTTTGGATTGGATCTTTAAATTTGGGAGGTCTGATCTTTTTAAATTCTTTATAGATTCGAGATAGTAGACCTTTGTCTGAGGAAAAGCAGGTGAAGATTTTTTCCCACATTGTGGGTTGTCTCTTCAAACTGCTGGTGGTTTCTCTTGCTGTGCAGAAGCTTTTTAATAAGAAGAGATCCCACTTGTTGATTGTTTGTGTTAGCTCATGGGCAACTGAGATTTTGTTCATAACATCTTTTCCTACACTGATGTCTTCAAGAGTTCTACCTAACATCTGTTCCAACTGGTTCAGCATTTCTATTTTAATATTTAGATCTTTAATCCATTTCAATTTTAGTCTAGTGCATGGGAAGAGATATAGGTCTAGTTTTAATCTTTGACAAGTTGAAACCCAATTTTTCCAGCACCATTTATTAAAGAAGCTATTGTTCCTCCAGTGAGGGTGTTTGGATCCTTTATTGAAGATGAGATGGCTGAGTGTGTCTGGAGTTGTTTCTGCATCTTCTAATCTGTTCCACTGGTCCTCAAGTCTGTTTCTTTGCCAGTACCATGCTGTTTTTATCACAGTAGCTTTGTAGTAGAGTTGCAAGTTGGGATTGTGATACCCCCTGCCATGTTTCTGTTACCTAGAATTCCTTTTTCTATTCTGGGTCCCTTCTTGTTCCAAATGAATTTTTGGATTGTTTTCTCAAGGTCTATGAAGCATGCTCCTGGGATCTCAATTGGTATTGCATTGAATCTATATAGCAGTTTTGGTAGTATGGTCATTTTCACTATATTAATCCTTCCTACCCAGGAGCAGGGGATGTCTGTCCATTTTCTGATAGCATCTTCAACCTCTCTTTTCAGAGTGCTGTAGTTTTCAGAAAAGAGGTCTCTGATTTCTTTTGTTAGGATGATTCTTAGGTATTTCAATTTTTTGGATGCTATTGTGAAAGGAATTGTTTGCCCTATTTCTCTCTCAGTGAGTCTGTCACTCGTGTAAAGGAAAGCTATTGATTTTTGTGTGTTGACCTTGTAACCAGCTACTATACTGAATTTGGTTGTTAAGTCTAGAAGACTTTTAGTGGAGTTCTTGGGGTCTTCTATATAGAGTATCATGTCATCTGCAAATAATGACAATTTGTCTTCTTCATTACCTATCTTTATTCCTCTTTTTTCTTTGTCTTGTCTAATTGCCGTGGCTAGTGTTTCCAAAACTATATTGAACAAGAGTGGTGATAGTGGACATCCTTGTCTTGTTCCTGATTTTAGTGTGAAGGATTTCGATTTTTGACCATTTAGTATGGTATTGGATGTTGGTTTTTCATAGATGGCTTTTATCAGTTTGAGATAGAAACCATCTATTCCAATTTTTTATAGGGTTTTTATCATAAATGCATGTTGGATTTTGTCAAATGCTTTTTCTGCATCTATGGAGATAATCATATGGTTTTTTTCCTTGGCTCTATTGATATAGTGTATTACATTGATTGATTTTTGTATGTTGAACCATCCCTGCATCTCTGGGATGAATCCCACTTGATCAGGGTGTACAATCTTCTTGATGATCTTCTGCATTCTGTTTGCCAGTATCTTATTAAGGATTTTTGCATCTATGTTCATTAGTGAGATTGGCCTATAAGTCTCCTTTTTGGTTGGGTCTTTGTCTGCTTTGGGGATCAAGGTGATGCTTGCTTCTAGCAATGAATTTGGGAGTATTGCTTCCCTTTCAATTTCAGTGAAGAGTTTAAACAGTAGTGGCAGTAGTTCCTCTCTAAATGTCTTGTAGAATTCAGCAGTGAAGCCAGCAGGGCCCAGGCTTTTCTTAGTTGATAAGTTTTTAATTATGTTTTCAATTTCATTGGTCATTATTGTGTTGTTTAGAATTTTTAGGTCTTCTTCATTGAACTTTGGTAATTCCTATGTATCTAAGAATCTGTCCGTTTAGTCTGTGTTTTCCATCTTATTGACATATAGGTTCTGGAAGTAGGTATTGATGATCCTCTGGATTTCTGCTGGGTCTGTTGTAATTTCACCCTTTTCATTCCTAATTGCATTGATTTGGGTCTTTTCTTTCCTTTTTCTGATAAGGCTGGCTAAGGGTTTGTCAATTTTGTTGATTCTTTCAAAGAACCAACTCTTGGCTTCAATGAGTTTTTGTAATGTTCTCTTAGTCTCCATTGCATTGATTTCTCCTCTGACCTTTATAATTTCCTCCCTTGTATGAGCTTTGGGCTTGTCCTGCTCTTCTTTTTCTAGAAGCTTGAGGTGCACATCAAGTTGTTTAATTGGGCTTGTTCTGTTTTCCTAATATGCATATTCACTGCTATGAATTTTCCTCCTAGGACTGCTTTCATTGTGTCCCATAGATTCTGATATGTTGTATTGTCATTGTCATTTAATTGAAGGAACTGTCTGATTTCTTCTTTAATTTCCTCTGTGACCCATTGGTTATTCACAAGTGTGTTGTTCAATTTCCACATGTTTATGAAATTTTTTGAGTTTCTTTTGCTATGGATCTCCAATTTCATCTCACTATTGTCTGATAATATACAGGGGATAACTTCAATTCCTTTGCACTTACTTAAACATGTTCTATGTGTGAGTATGTGGTCTATTTTGGAGAATGACCCGTGTGCAGCTGAGAAGAATGTGTATTCTGATTTTG
This sequence comes from Heterocephalus glaber, assembly GCF_053883595.1. Taxonomy (NCBI): domain Eukaryota; kingdom Metazoa; phylum Chordata; class Mammalia; order Rodentia; family Bathyergidae; genus Heterocephalus; species Heterocephalus glaber. Next base: position 30,749,166 of record NW_028258330.1, on the reverse strand, counting down.
TGGGGTGGAACACTCTGTAAACATCTGTTAAGTTCATATGTTCAGGAGTTCGATTGAGTTCTAGTATTTCATTACTTATTTTTTGTATAGTTGATCTATCTATTTTTGACAGTGCAGTGTTGAGGTCCCCCTCCACAATTGTATTAGTGCATATATGACTTTTCATGTCCATTGGTATTTGTTTTATATAGTTGGGTGGACTAGTGTTTGGTGCATAGATATTTATGATTGTCATCTCTTCCTCTTGGATTGTTCCCTTTACAAGGATGCAGTGTCCTTCTTTGTCTCTCTTAATCAGTGTTGGTTTGAAATCTACTTGGTCTGCAAAGAGTATAGCTACTCCTGCTTTTTTGGGAGTTCCCGTCACATGGAGTATTTTTTTCCAATAACTTTCCTTTAACTTTCAGTCTATGAGTTTCCTTTTGAATTAAGTGTGTTTCTTGTATGCAGCATATTGTTGGATTTTGCTTCTTGACCCATTCTGCCAGTCTATTTCTTTTGATTGGTGAATTGAGACCATTAACATTGATGGTTATAACTGAAACATATTGACTTATCATTGCCATGACTTTTTCTTTTTGTTGGGTTCTCCCCCTTTACATTTAATTTCTTGTCATGCCAGATGGCTTCATTCTGCTTTGCTTCCTGGGGTTGTGATCCTCAATGTCTGTTCCTAGGATATTGTCTAAAATTCTTTGGAGTGCTGGTTTGGTACTCATGAAGTTCCTAAGGTGCTGTTTGTCATGAAAGTATCTTATTTCTCCATCCATTTTGAAAGATAGTTTTGCAGGTTATATCAACCTGGGTTGGAGGTTGTTTTCTTTTAGGGCTTGGAATATGTCACTCCTAGCTCTTCTTGCCTTGATGGTTTGTGTTGAGAAGTCTGCTGTGATTCTGATGGGCCTTCCTTTGTAGGTGATTTGTTTCTTTTCTCTAACTGTTTGTAGAACTTTGTTCTTCTGTTGAGTTTCTAGAATCTTAACAATTATATGCCTATGTTTAGATTTTTTTTGATCAAGGCTATTTGGAGTCCTATATGCCTCACTTATCTGTATGTCAAGCTCTTTTTCCCTCCTTGGAAAGTTTTCTGCCATTACTTCTGCGAAGAGTTTTTTTATGTCATCTGCATGCTCTCCTGTTTCTTCATTGACTCCAATCAGTCTTATGTTATTCTTCTTTGCATCATCTAGCAGCTGTTGGATTGATTTCTCATGTTCCCTTATAATTTTAAAACAATTTTTCTTTTCTTGGTCATTAATTGCAATCTTATCTTCTATATCTGAAATTCTGTCCTCACATTGGCTCATTCTGTTGTGTAGACTTTCAATGGAGTTTTTCATGTCCTGGAAATCTATTTGCATCTGTTTTATGGATTCCATTTGTTTCCTATGTTGGGATTCCATCATGTTCCTCAGCTCCTCTCTAGATTTATTAATCATGTCTTTCACTAGGAGCACAATTTCTCCTGTTATCTGAGAAATTATTCCTGATTTCATTTTTTCCAGATCCCTTTTTGTTGCCAGTTCAGTGGATCCAGGTGGTTAAGTATCAGAGTATTCCATCTCATTTCCCTTTGGGGTTGCTGTAGGAGATCTGGAAGTCTGGTTTTGAGACTTATTTATGTGTTTTCTCCTTTCAACTGGGGGATCAGAGGGGTGCTGTTGGTGCCCACCTGGCTCACCTCCTCTGAGCTGGGAGAGCTGGGCCATGGACCAGGAGCAGTGGCAGGGATGGTGGCCCAAAATCCCCTTCCTCTGGGCCCAGAGCAGCAGGATGGTTGGTGGCCTGTAAGCCCCCTTCTCTGGACCAGGGGGAGTGGGATGGCAGCTCAGAAGCCCCTACCTCTGGGCCAGGAGCAGCAGGATGGATGGCAGACCAAAAGCCTTTTCCTCTGGGCTGGGAGCCACCGGAGGGATGGTGGCTGGGCAGCCCCTTCCTCTACACTAGGAGCGGTGGGATGGCGGCTCAGAAACCCCTACCTCTGGGCAAGAATTCTTTAAATGCTGAGAATTTGATTAGCTCCAGTACAATGGTCTGGTGGTCCAGTGTCCTCTGTGTCTTTGTAGTGTGGAACCAGGTGGCTGTACAGAGAAGAGGCCAAAGGAGCGAGGTGCGTGGGGGGGGAATCCAGTGGATTGCTGATTCAGTGTTTTCATTGCGACTGGCAACCTCGGAACCGTGTGTACAGACCTGCCTGTCTGCAGCGGGCTGATTCGGTGTTTTCAGCGTGACTGGTGACCTTGAGACTGCGTAGGCAGACCTGCCTCTGGAGATCATAATCTTAAGCAAAATAAATTGAATACACGTGTAAATGTCACATTGTTTTTCAGGTGTGAGAAATTGAAAATGTAAATAATGACCAAAATGTATAATATGCATTGTGAAATAGGAAGAAAATGTTCAAATAGGAAGGGGAACAGGGGAAAGAGGACAGAGAAAGGAAGGAAGGGAAAAGAAAGAAAAATGAGAAAAGAAGGATAAAATGGAAACAAAGCTTTTGTAAATAAGGAAGGGAAGAGGGGTTGAAAGGAGGGGAGGGGAATGGGAAATAAAGGAGAACCAAGATATATCATGTACAGGTATAATTTCTCTATGATGAATGTGATCATTATATCTAAATTTTATGGACAAATTTAATTAATTTAAAAAGAGTGAAAAGTTAAAAAGAATAAATTATTCAAAAGCTGTAAGACAATATCTTATTAACACATATGTACTTAATGCAAGTGGAATCTTGGAAGACATTAACCCAGTAATCAAAGATGCTCAAAGAACACTTAGATAAGAAAACAAATATGTACTATACATGTGTGTGCATACTTCATACACATATCCATAAGGTATTGCATTCAAAACTTGACAATAAAATATGAAATGAAATATTAAAAGACACAAGAAAAAATGTCACACACAGATGAACAGACATAAAAATTAAAACATTGTCCAAAACCACCCAAGCAAGCAGAAAATCAAGTGATATTTTTTAAGTACTGAAAGAAAATAAATAAAACACAAACAAACCAATAAAAATCACTCATCCTAGACTACTACACCTAGAACCTTCCTTATAAAGAAATTAATAATGCAAGAGAAATAAAGGGTTTTTTTATATAAACAAAAACCAGAAAAACCATTATCCGCAAAAGTTCACTAAAGCAAGTGCTAAAAATTTTTTTAGCAAAGACACATTACATTAGGCCCAAACTTGGAATTTTTACACACACACACACACACACACACACACACACAAAGGTGTTTGTCAAGCAAAACAGGATTAGCAACATATATGTGTTCCTAGCATACGCAGAAGTAAAATAGATGACAACAACTGTGTAAAGCATGAAAAAAGAAATTTGAAGTATGATTTCTTCAGATCATTAAGAAAATGAAAAATAATTCTTTGCCACTTTCAGGTAATTTCTTACATAGGAAACAAAAAAAAAATCGCTGAAAAGAAAGATGTATCAATAAATAATGTGACAGTCAATTTTGATATATCAACTTGACCTAAATAAGAACTTAAGAACCACTAGAAGATTAGGAAAGCTCTGGGTGTCTCTGTGAGTGACTGAGATGTAGCCCGCAAACAGGAAGAAAGACTCAACCTAAATGTGTTGTCATCAACAAATAGGCTCAGAACCTGGAAGGAAGAGAAAGGCAAAGAAGGAACAAGTTTTCCTTTTCAGGGAGTGAGAAGGGGAGCTGTGGTCTTCACCATTGCCTTGGTATGCTGGTCTCCAGTGCACCCTTCAGCCTTCTGATGCAGACTCTTTGGCCTTCTGAGACAGACTCTTACTTTGACCCTCAACTGTTACCCGAATCTTCAGCTCTCCAACATGCAAATGGCTATTTTTGAATTCTTCTGCCTCTGATTCTCCAGATGGCCGTGGAGATTCTTTCCTTTCTGATCCTGTAAGCCTACCTAATAAATATTTTGTGTAATTAAATATACACATTTCATACTGATTCTGTTCCTCTAGTGAACCCTAATACAAAAGGTAAATGAATCTCATCAAAATCAAATACTTTTGTTCATTTTGGTTAACAAAATGAAATAGCAAGCCACAGACTGGCAGAAAATACTTGGAAAATAATATATTTCATAAAAGAATGATTTGCATTCATTCTGTATAAAGGGATCTCAAAACTTAATAATAAAAATACATATCCAGTTTAAAAATGGACGGAAGAGTTTAACAAGCACTTCATTGATGAAGATATAACAATACTACAAAAAGTACACGAAAGATCAATAGTAATTAGCAAAATGCTAATTAAAATCTCAATCAGATATAACTCATGCTTATTCAGAAGACAAAATGCTAACAGTGGCATATGCAAATGGAGAAGCAGAACAAAAGAATTCTCATATATTGCAAGTAAGAATGAAGAATATATTCTACTTTTAAAAAATGTAGGAGTTTCTTATTAAATTAAATGTACACCCAGTAATTCTATATGTGCATGTTTATATTCACTTTATTCATAATTACCAAACACTAGAAATAAACCAAATGCCATTCATCTGATGAATGAATAAATAAATGGTGGTATGTTTATACAATGGAGTACTATCCAGCAATAAGAAGGGATATACCACTGATATACTCAATAATGTGGATGAACCTCAGACATTGTGGCAGACTCAAGAAATCCAGATTTGAAGTAGAAAATTACAGCAGTAGATATCCAAATCAGACCAATGAACAACATGGGTTAGCCTTGTAGGGAGTTGTCTATAAATCACTGAGGATCTTTGCAGAGAGTGAAGCTGTTCCATATTTTGATTCAGGTGGGGATTTTATTCATCTGTGCATTTTTCAACACTTGCAAACTGTAGCATGGAAAGGTGAAATTTTATTTTTAAGTTTATATCTAAAGATTTAAATGCCTTCTTGATAAATATTTTTTGGGGTTTTTTTTATCTCCTTTGTCTGATTGATTCCTAACTCAATTCCTAAAGTCAGAGAATATTCTTTTTTATTTTACTGAGGTTTGGCCTCAGGGACTCACGCATGCTAGGCAAGCACTCGACCACTGAGCTGCATCCCCAGTCAGTCAGAGAGTATTTTTGGTGTGATTTCAATACTTTATACATTATTGAGACTTTCTTTATGGGCCAACAGCGGGTCTATTTGGTAAATGGTCCATTTGCACTACAAATAAATGTACATTCTGTATTTATTGGATGTAGAACAATAATACCAACACCCTACAACAACAAAACAATTTCAAATCTAAGTGGCTAGTACAAGTACTACAAGTACGAGTAGACTTAACTACAAGTACAGTAGACTTTAATATTTGGAACCTCCACCTTCAATTTTGTAGTTAAATACATTTCACTTGTCTGCTTCCTTAATAACAAGTATTGGCTTCAGTAGCCAGCTAAGGCAAGATGGGAAATTCAATGATAATTCTGTTTCTTTGCTGCTCCTTATCCTTTATTCCATTCTTTTCTCCCTTCCCACCTCAGAACAAGAACCTATAATGGTGAAGTTCTTCTGAATTTAACCTGTTATGGAGGATGAAACTGCAATAAGTTAATGAACTCTGACTTGTCTAACTCTATCCTAGATCTGCAAGAGGAACCCTGGAGAGTCCTATCTACTGACATGGGTGTTGGGAAGGGGAATTGGTCCATGAATAGTAGCTTCATATTAAATTCAAGTTAGGTGTAGATGCTAACTATCCAAGATTGCATATTTTTGTTCTGGGCTTTTATATATTGACTGAAAACCTTCAGTGTTGAAAGAGCATGTCTTAAACTTCTGAATGTCAATGTGCTAGTTAGAAAAGGCAGAAGAGGAATTAAGACACAAACTCCAAAGCAGACTATCCAGTTTAAAATCACTTCACTCACTCAGTCGATAATTAGCTGGTCAGTGCCCTTGTGCCAGTTTCTTGTTTTATTAACCAATGATGGTAGTGTAGCTGCCTTATCGCTATGTGGTAATGGTATAGAAGTGTTGATCCATAAAGCACACAGAACAATGCCTGGCACATCGTAAGCACTAGGAGTGTTTTCCATCATTATAATTTCACCAAAACTTCACAGTGACTTTAAGAGAGAGAAGTAATTCTATCAGACAGAAATGAAGAAACTGAGGCTCAGAGAATTATGATAATTTTTTAAAAACCACATCGTTAATAAATAGAAGAGCTGACTTTGAACTCATTACCCATTGTATTCTATTTCTTTTCCACACTGGGATAATCTTGGACACCAGTAAATTGGGTTCACCACAAACTCAACAAAGGATGCTGCCAAGAAAATGAGATGTCATAAAACAGCACTTAAATCTTCTGGTCCTGATACTTACTGTCTGCCTAGGAGCAACTGGATTGTCCCCTTCCTTGTTTGAGGTGGTCTTCTTATTTAACAAGAGTGCATTAATGGTAGATTCTCAAAAATTTTTTTCTTTGGACAAAGCTTAGCTATCTTACCTTTTATTTTTCCAAGCTGGGAATGGTTGAAAACTAATTCCTGCTCTCTGCCCATCCCGAAACCCATCAATGCAAAAAACACCATAAGGATAAGTAATTTGGCAACACTCAGAAAACCAATAATCTTGGAGATAAACTCAGAACATTTGGTTGCTCTTAGTGAGAGGGCCAGGTACCACTAAAGAGAATTATTCACAGCATCCTTGTAGAGTTTAGATATATGTGGCTTGGGTCTAAATCCTCCAGAGGCTATGTTGAAGGCTTGGTCCCCAGTGTAGCTGTGTGCAGAGGCAGAACCTTTGGGAAGTGATTGGATCATGAGAACTCTGACCTCGTATCGAGTTTTAGTTTAATTGACTTAAAGGGAGAGGATTTATTTAAAATAAAATGAGCTTCCTCTCTTAGCTTCCTGGCTGCCATGAGGTGAGCAGCTTTGCTCTATCACGTGCTTCTTGCAGTTCTGCCTCACCATAGGCTCAAAAGCAAAAATCAAGTGACTGTGGATTGAATCCTCTCACACCATAAGCCAAAATAAACCTTTCCACCTTTTAAGTTGTTTTGCTGTGGTATTTTGTCACAACAAAAGGCAGCTGACACACTGGCTTCCTCACTACCTTTTCCCAACTTTGACTCTATAAATGCCCCTCTAGATTCAAAAATGTACCTTTGGTCTCCACTCAGATCTAACTAATTAATTTGAATTTATTGTCTAATTTTCTTCCAGGAGATTAGTGAGTTGTTCATCTCTGGCAATCACTATGTGCAGAGCTGCTGATATAAAACAGATTGGTGGGATATGCATATATGTGTGCACACATGTACATACACAAAATACTACTTACATTTTATCAAAGTTATATCCTAAAACCAAGAACTGGGTTTTCCCCTTTGCCCCCAATAAAAACATTAAATTACCTTCTTTTGCCAACTAGTGATCACATTTTCCAGTGAAAGATAAAAATCAAGTTCAATTGCAGCAGGGAAATTGTTAGCATGTGTTAAGGTTTGGATGCTTTCTTTTTAGCAGACCTAATGGTTTTCAGGTGCTAATGAAATAACCCAAGAAAGCCTTTCACCTTCTGAGCTAGAGACAGGAAGGGATGAGGGTGTGTCCCAGTTATTTGCGGGAGAAGTGGGAGTTCTTCAAGACGGGGATGAGTGTTTTTTTATGAGTGGGATCTATTACTTGGGGGGAAAAACACTGTAGAGAAATCAGGCGATCTGAACTTTCAATAGTAAGTTGACTATCTGTGCCACATTTGATAAGTCCTTTATAGCTAGGGTGACCATATAATTTGCCTTCCAAACTAGGGTACTTGTGAGAATGAAAGGTGATTCTATTAATTTAATGACTGCTCCATGTTCACTCCACATATAACCTCCCTTCACCCTTTCTTATACCCCAAGCATCTGGCTTGAATTGTAAACCCCAGAAAGCTAGAACTGTAGGTTTAGTACAGCTGACTGAGTACGGGGTATTTGGGGCAAGGGTAGTGGGCCAGCTGTAACACCAGTATATTTATAGCTCACATTTGGCCCTGACCTTTCAAAGCAAGGTTAGACATCCAGAGTGGTCACATTTCCTCTGAAGCGTTTGGAATGCTGGCAGGCAGATCCAGGCCATGTGCATGCAACAATTGCATGGTCTTTCGTGGGAAGGAGGGATTGGTCTTGTGTACAGGAATTTGGGAGACCAGCAGAAATGTACTGGTCTTTGCTGAAAACAGAAGGCCCCACTTGTGTTTCTGTAGCTCCAAGCCACACTTTAGGCATGCTTTGTATAGTGGTTCCCTGGGGATCAGGAGTCTTGGGTTACCAGAGTTCAGCAGTTTGGCCAGGAAAATCAACACCCTACTGCTAAAGGTTAAGAGTTTACCCAGCTGAAATTTTTGAAAAGCAGTTTTGGCTCTTTCTATGGGCCTGCAGTGGGACTGGGGAAAAGCTTGATGCTTTGAGTCTCAACTCTTAGGGTTGTGGTTGTGAAGTGTCAATGAGCAAGGAAAAAAAAGAAAAACTATCAGAAAATGCTTCTGAGAGAATCAGTCATAGAAACTCATGGAGGCCAGATCTTTAAATCACCTAATAGAACTCTTACTTTACAGATTACAAAACTGAGGTTCTGTGGTATGAGTCTGTCAGTCCCAGTCTGTTACCACCCATGATTGGAATGTTTAACATGTTTAAGACCACACATCCTCCCTTTAGCTCCTTTGTGTCCTTTGTAAGATGGCCATCTATCTCTTTTTGAGTACAAATAAGATGAAATTCTGGAAGTTCTTTTAGAATGTATAATAAAAGAAAGCTTTTTAATTTGGTCTCACTGAGAAAAGAAGTGTGTGTTGGAAGAAACTGACAGCCATCTTACCATTGATATGATGGCAATAGAAAAGAAACATGAGACAAAGGAGAGAGATTGGAATCAAGTGATATTATTTGAGTTCTTTGAATATAGTCACATATAATTCAATGATCTTAAAGTGTTTGGTTTAATGGCCAACACATTCTCTTTCCAATTTAAACCACTTTAAATTGGATTTTCTGTTACATAACAAAATGATCCCTGTTGATACAAAGGAGGGATGTGTCCAAGGTCACATAGTAAATAAAATGTCTGCGACTTACGTTAAAATATTTTTCTCAAGTCAATTTCCTCTATATATGTCTAAATGTTTTCAGTTATAAGTGTGTAAATGATGGTCCATCAGTTGACCAATGACCAGCTTCTTTGTTTAAATATTTAGGTAATATTTTTTCATTCTTTCTTGACCAATAAAACCTCATATTGATATGACTCTGCTTGGTAGGACAGCTTTACCTATAGATGATAACTTAATTAGTAGCATCCTCATTTTCATTACTTTAAAGTTTTTGTCTTCTTTTTCTCAAAGACATATTTGGAAGGTCTTAATGACAAATTATTTATTAATTTTCATTGATATCTATTTAGATGATAGTGTCATAGGGAATATTTTATATGACCTTTGGGTAAATTATTTTGAAAATAAGCTGGGCTAAAATTTGTTGAATATATCTTTCCTGACACTTTACTTACATATATTCTCACAATATTCTTAATGTGGTAGAGTAATCGTGCTCTCCCAGCAGAAGCCTGTTGAGATCTCTGCTTCTGTGCATTTGCTTTTTTCTCGGTGAATACTTCAAGAGTGACTTCCTACTTCCATCCCCCAAAGATCTGTTCATCTAGTTTGGTCAATGAAAAACGGTACCTCCTTCCTGAAGTCTTTCTTGATTAACTCAGTTGAATAATATCTTTCTCATTTCTGAGCATTTGTTATTTCTTAATCTGATCATGTCACCTACCTTGTCTTACTTTATATTTTTTGACTTGGTATATTTTAATGTTGAGGGCACAATAAAACATGAAGAATAGAAAATGTTATATAATAGGACCTCAGATATTTTTTGGGTCAGACTCAATCAAATTCAGGTTCCAAAATAGAAAACTTTCGTTCTTAAGTGAGCATAATTTTCTCACGGTGGACTGCCTAGAATATAGATGCTGAACTTTGTGGATTTTGCAAGTTAAATTGATTTAACACAAAACTGTTCTCCATACAAGTGGAAACTGCTGCTATTAATAATGAGTAGAACTACTGGACAAAGAAGCTTGGTGCCACCTGTTCCAAGTTACCCTTCTACCACCTCTTTTGCTTTTTTATGTGTCTTTGAAACTCCTCTGTATCTCTGCTTTTTGAACCAGTAAACCTTCCCCAGGGAGAGTCAATTCTGAAGGCAATTTTCCAAGACCATTTGCAGAATTGGCTAGGGCTTATGCTGTAACAAGAAAGGGCATTTATTCTGGGACCTCAAGATGGAGTTTGTAAGAGACACTGGCTGAACTTGTTTCAGAAATAGATCTATACTCATCAGGTTTATTTCTTCTTGTATAAGTGTTAAATCCAATATGTTCTGTGAAAAAAATATGTATTTATGTGTGCATGCACTCTGTGTTGGGTGTTGTTTACATAAGTTTCTGCAGATATTTTGACACTTCATGTATAAACCAAATTTACATTTAGTGCCATGTTTTCAGAGACACATCTGTAGGAGCAGCTACTTGTGTTCTGATCCTAGATCATATCCCCAAATCATAATATTCTGCATTCTAGAACCTTGTAATGCAATGGAATTTTAAACTACATTAGAAAAACTTAGAACTACTGTATTATCCTGTATTTATGTAAACCAAGTTTAGCATCAGTGAATTTGATTTTTTGGTCAACTTTTGACAAGGCTGTGTTTTTGAGAAACTGGAGAATAAACACGTTTAGTCTAGGTTAGGAAGTATATTACCTTCCAGCTTAGGGTTTTAAAGCTTATACTTGGAATAAAGTAAAAGTAATTTAAGAGGGTGACATTTCATGTGCTGCTGCAACCGGGACAGGCTGGAGACCTAAACACCCGGGGACTATGAGTGGAAACCCATCTGTCTTGGACAAAGAGTGTCATATAACCACTCTATGCTGTGAGTAAAAAAGGAATGAATACTCTTTATAGACATGTCTAAGGGTAACAACGTTTGCAACCATCGGAACTTGTATATGCCTAAAATAACACATATGTAGTATTCGTACTTTGCTTTCCTATAGCAAGAGCACGTACCTTTTGTCAAGTAAGTCATTCTCTTACACGGATCTCCACATGGCCAGTAACAATGACTAGAGTTCAACCCATAAGATTCAACTCGCTTCTTTTTTGCTCAAATGAATTTGCTATACATTAGATGGCTTCTTATTTATTTAGGCAAAGGTTGAAAATGACAGAACTCTTTTCTTGGTCATGAGAGGTTGGCTGGCCAGAGATGATATGAAATGTCTCAATAACCTTGACAACAACTCACAATCTAGTCACAGCCAAGTAAATCAATGAGAAAGATTTGCAGAAAAGATTCCAGCAGGTAAATTGAATTATGTGTCTGAGAACACTTTGAACAGTCCTGAGGGTAGGTGGGCTTAGGGTCCTAGAATAGTTACATTTATACCTTCTTTCTTCCGTGGTACTCTTCTATGAAAATCACACTCAGACAGGAATCAAAGGACAAAATGAACCAAATTAATGTTTGTCAGAAGCTAGGCAAATACTTAAAAACTTCCCCTTTTTCAAAATTCAGAAATTCAGTTTGTTTAGAGAGAGAGAGAACAGAGAGAGGAAGAAGAAGGAGGAGGAAGAGGAAGAGGAAGAAGATGAGATGGAGGGACGGGAGGAACAAGGGAGCGAGAGAAGATTTACAAACTTTCTTTAGTCTCTGGTACATAAATGAAAGCTCTTCATTCCACCTACTAATTCCTAACTGACCCAACATCCATGTCAATCCTAACTAATCAAAGGCAAAGCAGAGAGTTGGGCACAGCGAAGTAGTCTCCGTCAAGTCTACTTACTATATAAATGCATAAAGATGAACATTTTCCCTCACATGGCATTACCATATGCTAGAAAACGTGGCATCAAGAATATTCTGGATTGGGGCCAGGGATTTAGCTCAGTGGCTCCGCCTCCTGCCTCACAAGCAGAAGGACCCAAGTTCAATCCCCGCCACCAAAAAAAATAATAATAATAATATTCTAGATCTTAGCATCAAGTTAAAGGGTCTTTGCCCTATAGGGATAGAAAAGAACTAATAAAGAATAGAAACTGGCAGAATTAATGAGAGTGCTCCCAATCCCTTAGACAGAATTATGTATATTAGTAAATGACTATCAGCAGCCCTCTCCTCCAAGAAGGGAAGTGACTAATTCTAACCTCAGGCAAATGTTGGGATTGTAGTTGTTAATGCCTTGACCAATCAATGTAGGCTAGGATCTAGAAATTGTGAACTAGTTGGAGTATTAGTAATACCAGTTCTAAAAATTTGTAAGCAGAAGATCCTGTGGAAATTTGGCAAATTTCATATAAAAAGAATTGCAAATGTGGTGAATTTGAAGTTCACAAAAGATCTACTTGGTCATTGTTAGTGTGGCCTTAAAACAATCCTGTGTGAATCTTGTTATTTATCAGAATGTTTCTGTTCTCCATAATAAAGGAGAGCCACTTGTGGAGCTTGGTAAAAGTGGTTCTTTTAACAGAATCATAGTTCTTGGTAACTTGTCTTTACCATCATGATCAAAATTAGTGGGGCAGGTACTGTGCAGTATAAATGATCATCCCCTACTCAGGAGGAAGCAATGAGATTTTTCCCCACATACTCACCTCTTATATTGCTATCCTAGGACTCCCCAGATTTGGAGTCATGCACTCTCTGCTTCGCTGACCATGTGCTGCTAAGTCAGGATTGCTGAAGCTAAAATCAAAACTTGGGGGCCAATGGGACATTTTCACAGTAGGGATTTGGTTTCTACTGATCTGTCCATGTTATCTACCTGTTATTTCCTCCCTGGTCACTTCCCTCTGTCATATCTCCAGAAGTATTGTTCTTCCCTATAAACTCATAGTCTGAGTCAACTCATGGTACTTTCTTTACTAAATGCTTGTCTTAGGGGTTAGCCCTTCACTAGGGATATAATGTGGGTTTCAATGAAGTGTGATCTATTGGCACTAGCTGCAAAAAAAATAATAATATAAGGAGAATGATGTGGCTATGTCTGACCTCTGTGTGATAGTGTACACTAATTAATTAGAAAATTCTTCTCTGAGCCATTCTTTAAAACAGAGAATAGTGACACAAGTGCCAAGTATTTGGCATCCCAATCTCTGGATCTATTGCTGTCTCAAGGACCTCTGACACAAACATGCTGAGCTGAGGCCCTGAATTACATGGGTAATCAAAAACTCTGGGTCATTGGTTTGTAGGGATTATTCCACCATGGACATCTGGCCAGTTCCCTACAGACAAAATTAAGAATGAAGGCCTGGCTGGTAAAGGCTTCAAACTTGGGGAAGGCTGTGAAGGCAAAGCTCTGGTACACTGAGAACACATTTCAGGAGCAACCTGGTACAAGACAAACTCCAGATATTGATGTTGACAGCTGGCAAGTTTCTTGTACAGCCAGAAATGGAGGGTTTAGGCAGAAACCAGGTAACGGAAAAAAATGTTTAGAGATGCAAAGGTGTCAAAGATCTACTATTCAGAGCCAAACTTCAGACCAGTAGAGGACAATAGAATTTGGTTAGAAAAGAGAGCCTGAGATATTTTTACAAGATGGACCAGCATGGTAGATAGAAGAAGTCCTGGGATGCAGAGCTATCTTAACAGATCTGAGGAAGATGGATTTCTAACCTGATTGCCCGATAGCAGACCAGGCTCATCTGGCTCAAGACAAAACCAGGACAAGTCTAAATCATCAGCATAATTTTTAGAAGAGTGAGCCTTGCAATATAGTGGTTCCAAAAGATTCCGCAAAAACTGCCCCTCGTCTTCTGTTTATGACCTCAAAGACCACATACAGAGATCCTCAACATAGACGGTATAGTAGTCTCTGTATTCAATTGGTCACCTTAGGCCCATAGTAGTTTGACTACGTATTAAAATCTACTATTTGGATAAAGTATTGAAGCTTCTATTCTTAAATTTTTTTGTTTATTTTTACCTCCATAAAAATTAAGGAATAGGCCCTGGAGGGAAGTAGGATGAGTGATTTTCCTCTGCATACTCTTCTACTGGTCCCAAACACCCTCACTTTCAGTTTCACCTTGTACAATGGTCATAAAGTCAAATAATCCCAAGACACTCTGAAAAAGATCATTCTTTTCCTATCAAACCTAGATCCTATTGACACTCAGATCCTTACATTCATCCCTGAATTACTATCTTTGAACTGAGGACTTCTTAGACAACCTGGAGGCTTCCTGGGGTTTTTCATCCCTTTTTTCAAAATATCGATTTTGGAATTTTAAACTAAGTTTGTGCCTCTGATGTTTGCTTAGCATCAGTAAAAATCTTTTATTTCCCACAAGTTTGACAGAAAACTGACTGTCAGAGATATAAAAGGATCATGACAGGGGCCTTAAGAAAAGCTAGTCAGAAGTTTATCTCAGATGGGGCAAATACTGAAATGGTACAGTGCATGGGAACCAGATGGAATTTGGCTGACTCTGCCCTGTAGAGAGTAATGAATGTAGTTGTGGGAAAGGTAAGTAAAAGGCTCATTCCTGATGCTTCCTTTGCCCCAAGGCTTGCAAGAGTGTTGGAAATATCTGTATCTCCAGAAGCAACACTATTTTTTTTTTTTTTTAAGTAGCAGGAGTGTGCCACAGGAGCAGTCTAAGAGGCATTTACATTTGACTTTGAAACATGTTCTTCAGCTAAAGTTGAATATGAAAAATAGCCTAAGAATTTTTATAATCAAAAGAACTAAAACGGGATGTCATTATCCTGTTCGAACCACTCTTTACCTCCTCCTTGTTCTCCAAAGAAAACTGAGGAATACAAGCTGTCAAATTATGCAAAGGACAAATATGAGAAATTTGAAGACTCCTTTGTGTCCTGTTTTCTCTTTTGCTGTCTCTGCAGCATTCATCACTGATGCTTCCCCCATACACTCTGAATACTAGCTATTCCTACCAGAGGCTTCTTCCTGCAAACACCTGCCCCAGATGTTGCAGAGAGATTGGGAGTGGATTCAGTCACCACAGAGGGCAGGCTGTAAGTGTCAGGAAGCCAATGCCCCTTGGAAAAATCTTCAATCAATGACAGAAAAATAGATCAGCTTTCCCAACCTTCTTGTTTGGACCTATCATATATTGCAAATACCATCAAGACTTCTTCTATGAAGCCAGGCCCTGATTACCCTCAACAGACAAACTCATTTATACAGCCTGTATTGCCTTCTCTTCTTTCCCATTCTTTTACAGGACTGAAGTTCACATACGGCACTCAGTGTCTATTCTGGGGAACTTGCTCTGAGATTCTACCTGCCTCTGTTTGTTATAGATCTCAAAAAGGAGTCGGAGACTGTTGATAAGCCTGGAGGAAAAATATTTTCCTTGATCTAAGCAGTACTTGGATCTGATAGCCCTTCTTTAGAAAAGAAAGAAGAAAGAAGGTAATATAGTATGCATATATAAGCAAGTATATTTGTTTATTGGTAATCAAAAGTCCTACACATTATATTTACATAGATTCACATATTAGCCAAAAATTCTTTGTTTGTTCTTTGTTGCACTTTGTTTTGTTTTGTTTTACACCACTAGGGATCTAACTCAAGCCCTCATACATGCTAGGCAAGCACTCTATCATTAAGCTACATCCCCAGCCCTACTTGTTTAATTCTAATCATTTATTTTTAATGAATTTCTGTTATTTAAAATGGTGTAATAAAATGCAATAATTACCTCCATGAATTGGGACAAATGGGAGTTACCAGTTAGAAACTGGGAGGTTAGAGTACTAGTCACACTTGGATCCTTTTGTCCTACTGAATCAGCAATTGAAATAGTAGAGCTGTAAACTTGGCTCTGGTTTCCTGGAGAATGAAACACAAGAAAACATGTTTTCTTAAAAGCCTAAAAAATTCAAAACGTGGTTTAATAATCACATGATTTATATTTAGGATGTATATGATTTACAATCATCTCAGTTACTTAGATTTCTGGGTTCACTTTTGATTTTCTTCAAAACATTTTCACTGTTTCATTTGTGACTTCCTTATTTAGGGTGATTTCTCCCTCTTATCCCCACTGAGTAAACAAAGATTTCCCTAATTTTAGGACCTGTTTTGTTTCCACAGTTACCAAAAATGTACACATCTAGACACATACCACACATATACAATACACAAAGATTTTTAATAACATTGAGGTGAACATTTTGCTGGTCGTTTTCATTTATTGCATTCAAAAATAAAGATTTTTGAAAGAGTGTAGTCTCCTTAAATAAAGTCTATTTAACAAAAAAATTTACTCCTTTGTCAATGCCAGAACTTCGGCTTAAATAGTCATTACTACGGCAGGTTTTGGGAGGATGTATCAATCATCAGAGTTAGTAAAATATAGAATAAGTTTGTTCTAAAAACTGGTAAATGGCATCTTCTAAATTAATAAATTTATTCTTAGTTCAAATAACTATGTCGAAAGGACCAAATGCGAATTTCAACAACCAGTGAAGATAAAGATCATAAATCTTCTGCAGTGTTTTGTGGGAATGAATATTTTTGTCAGATTTCATGTATTTATCTCTTGTTTAAAGTTTAAGATGCAAATCTCAGAATAATCTAGGATGGGAGTGTCAGACTTTTATTGGGTAACACATAGGTTCCCATCCCCTTTGAATGAGGCCCCTGAGATGTTTTTTATGGATGACTAGACAACACATGCTCGATTTAAGTGACATTTTATAGACAGGTGGATATCCTCAGCTAGAGAGAAATCAAGCTTCTCATTCTCAGACCTATGTCTCTAAGTTCATCAGACTCCCCTTTTCTATTGCAAGGACCATTGCTACTACTTGATTGCAGAGAGTTAAAAATACATCCTTAAATCTTTCTAGCCAAATTGGCCATTAAACTGACAAGGAATAAAATGAAATCTCTTCAATCTATTAAATTTGAGAGCCCCGAATCACAATACCTGCAGATGTGAGAACTGTTTGATATGAATCTTTAGTGATTATTTTGTACTTTGTGGAATATTTCTTGCTTACTTTTGTGCTATAGTTTGTATCTTTCAAAATTCACGTTGAAGTTCAATTATTACTGTCACAATATGAAGAGATGGGGCCTGTCAGGGCTATAATAACTAGGTTAACATTCACACCCTCTCTTTGCCCTTCTGCCCTGAGATTTTACATGTAATACACAATAGTAAGGCCCTCACAGGATGGTAGTTACAGTGGACTTTCAGCCTCCAGAACTGAGAGCCAATAAGTTTCTGTTCACTATAAATTAGTCTGTAATATTCTATCTTAGCAGTACAAAATTAACTAAGACACCTTGGGGATAAAGTCATTAGGAATGTGGAAAGAAAAAAATCTGAATACAGAAATGATGTCCACGAACAGTTAAAATTTCTTTAAATATATACAATACTCTAAACTTCCTGGATATGATGCTACTTGGAAAGACTTTCTGGAAAGTAATCATAGTTTTCAGAAGAAGAGGTGGCTTCCATTGGTAGTTGATGCAGTAGATGAACTCTAGTCTCCCTTTCAACAATTCTCCGGTTGTTTAGGGAGTGTATTTCTTTAGGTGGAGCTGAGAAAGTAGTGGAGGACAATATTTACTTAACAAACAAATTCTTGCAAAGAGGGAAAAATTGGGGACAGTTTCCTAGACTCAACAGTGACACAAAATTGTTTACATTGGCTACCTAAGAGAATTTCCTTAAATTGCCATGTTTGTATGGAAAGATATTTTTCATTTAATAAAAGTACCAAAAGCTCAACTGAGGGTTTTAGTCACCATTAGAACAAGTTTTTTGGATATTGTTCTAACTATTTCTAATTGACTTCATTCGATCCAAAAAGATGACATTTCGTAAGTTTTCCTCAAAAATGATTCAGGAAGAAGATAAGATTTATTGTTTGGAAGGAATAAAGAATTTACCAGATGATTTCTCTTTGGTCTTCTTTAGCCCTGATTTGGTTCTTCAAAAATTTGTTGTCTCAATAAAATTCTCCCTCCCTGTCACAGTTACGGTTGTACAGATGCCTGTTATTAATAGAGACTGAGATTACTTAAGGACATAGCAGGTGACTGCAATGGATGTACAACAGAGAGTGACTCTGTTGATGCAAAAGGACCCTGAATATCCCAGGTTTGTGAATGACTGCAAGAAAACTCTCTTGCAGCAACTTATGAAGTGATCCTGGCCTTGCAGACTGCACAATCTACTTTCACGTAGATTATGATTCTCTTCTAGGATCTGGATGATCCACACCTTATGATGTTAAAAGTGACGCAAATATTTACAGGCTGAGCATCCCTAATCCAGAACTCTGTCATCTAAAATTCTCCAAAATACAAAACTTTTTGAGTACGTATTGGCAAGATGCCAAGGGAAAAAATTCTATACCTTACCTCATGTCACACAGGTTGTAATAAAAACACAAGCACATTAAAAATATTCTATAAGATTACTTTCAGATTATGAGTAAAGATGTATATGAAGCATAAATGAGTTTTATGTTCTAACTTAGATTCCATCCCATATATATATATATATATATATGATATATATGCATATATGTGTGTGTGTGTATATATATATAGGATATATATGCATATGTGTGTGTGTATATATATGGGATATATACGCGCATATATATATATATAGCAAATATTCCAAATCTAAAAAAAATCCAAATTCTGAAACTCTTTGGTCTCCAGTATTTTGAGAGGTATTCAACCTGAATACCTAAACTATCTATTATCCCAGTGCATTTTACTATTATTTATTTTTCTATAATAGAGGCTTAATTATTAATTTCTTTTTTTTTTTTTTTTTTTGGTACCAGGGATTGAACTCATGACCTTGCACTTTAGAGGTAGGTACAGTGCCACTGAGCTAAATCCCCAGCCCTTTATTTATTAATTTCTAATGTCCAAAATCCTGGATAGTGTAGTTCTGCTTTTGTCTCAACATTTGAATGAAAGTTAGAGTAGTCATGAATATTCAGGGCTCCAAAGTTTGAAGTTTGCTCTAGTAGTGAAGTTAGTGAGAACCTAAAACACTAGTCTTTTCCTGTTACTCTTCATTATTTGATTGTGGCAGCAGGTTCCAGGTGCTTAGAGGAGGCATAGATCTAGTTTAGATTTCTGAGGTCTCTAAAACCTTGATAAGAAATCCAACATAAAGACTTCACCTGCCTGTCTGGAATGGAAGTAATCAGGTTCAAATACATAGTTTCTTTGTTCTCAAATAGGGGCAGAGCCTGAGATTGACTGTTTCTTCATTTCAGGCAGAGTGAAAACAGGCAGATTTTATAAAGGGGCATGACACTATAAAGCCAAAGAGAAACTTTTTCACCAATCTCTGCATATTCTATGAATCCAATTTTTAGTCTCTATCCCATTCAAATATGCCAGAAGCCACACAATAGGTCAGAAACGTTACAATAACAGTAGAAGGAGGCAGCAAGCTATAACTTCAGGAATAACTATGTTCCAATTGTTTATATCCCTGAGTGCACTAGAGGATCATCTGAGAATCTTTGACAAAATATGATCACCCAGACCCACACCTGACTTATCTGACATTTTGGGGGTCTCTTTTGAGTTTGCATTCACATGACAGTGGTTTTAAAAACTAGATGATTTTAATGGTGGTGGCCAAAAAAAAAGACCTCAAACTAAATAAATAGCCTTGTATGTATATCCAAGCAAAGAGAACAGCTAAAAAAGATCTACGATCTCTTCCTTTACCCTTCCCAACATGAAATTGTTCATTAATCTATAATATAGACTCTGATTCTGGCAACAAGAAACCAAAATAACAAAATGAAAGGTTCAGAAAAAATAATTACAGAAAAAGATCATCTGCATAGTGGTCAGTATTTGAATTTACCCCATGAAATAGATGGGATCATGTCCAAGATTGGTAGATGCAACACTATTCAAAGTAAACTAACCTGAGTGCCTAGAACATTTCCCATTAGCTCCTTTCCAGATTCAGAAAAAAGGTTATTAAATGAATGGGTGAATTTGCAAATGATCCAGTGTATGAAGGGGTCTGAGGAACTGACAAGTACTCATCTGTGTATACCCAGAACTACATCAGGGCCTGAGGCAGGGGATTAAATGAAGATAATTTCTACCTTTAGGGAACTCATAGGTTAAGGGAACAGAGGTGAATCAATGAGCAAGAGCTTTGAAAGAATTGGAAGGTTAAAAACACCCTGAACTTTGCAGTGCCTGGTAATCTTCACAAATCAAAAGAAAGGTAAGAGAAAGACCATAATTAAATATTTAGAAAATAAAGTACAATTATTATATATTAAAAATTGTAGATTGCAGCTAAACTAGCATTTGAAGAGAAATGTGGACATTTAATGGAATTCTTTTCCTGTAGAATCAAAAAATTCAGGATGAATGAGATAAGCATTTAGCTAAGAAATACCAGAAAAAGATTTAAAAAGCAAATATAAAATAAAGCTGAAGGAGTTAAATAATAATAGAAAAGCAGAAATCAATGCATTTTTAAAACATTCATTTGTATTACAGGTGGTCAATAAAAGTACTATCTCATAGAAAACACTCATGAAAAATAAACACAAAAATAAACACAAAAATCAAAACAGGAGAAAATTCATAAATTTATTATTAAAAAGAATACAAAAATAAATAATAGGTCAAGAGAGGTTTAAAAATTCAGAATAGCTTTATGGAAATAGATGTGAAAAGTTACATAAAGTTAGAAATGTAGGAATGGAGCTGAAATTGTCTGAATAAGCTAAGACATTATAAAATCATTATAAATAAAATTATCAAATTCAACTTTTGATATGAGTAAGCTGACATAAAAGTGGGAAGAATCATGAGATATTGAGTACATTATGTGGTGTTAAATATTCTCTGAATATGTAAAATAACTCAAACAGTTGACAAGTAATGCATTGTTTCATACTAATGAATACTTAAATGTGAAAAGGAAAAAATATTCCATTTGTCATATATAAAGGCTTTTATGATCTCAAGATAGGGAAGGATCTCTTAAATATAAAGGAGAAAGCATAAGACTCAAAGGAAAAGTTGGAGACATTTGATTAGCTCAAAATAAAAGTTATGAACTAAAAATAAACAGTAAAGTATAAAAATCCTATTGTGTAGAAAAATATTTGCTTAGTACATACAAATGATTCTTTTCCAAGTTTTACCAAGAACGTTTATTGAGTTAGAATCAAGCAAATAAGAATGTAGAAAGAAGTGATTATCTTGTGATTCATAAAGGTGGAAGGTAGAGTTGGAAGGCCTGGGACCTGGGATATGTGAGAAAATGTACTAATTTACTATAAATAAATGAAATAAAAATTGACAAAACACTGAAATATATTTCACTGCCATCTAGATAGAAAAATAAGTGTAGCACATCCAGATTTCTCCAGGCTATGAGGAAAGGGACCTACTTTACTCTGCTGTGTGAGTTGGTACAACCATTTTGTAGAACAATTTGGGGAATTTGAACAATTTTGGAGAACAAGATTTTCAAAACGAAAAAGTGCGGGTAAAATGTTACAATTTTACTCTAGCATAGAAAATAGGAAAGGCAAGTGTGATGTGAGGCAAAAACACATAATATGAAAAACTGTATCATTTATGTTTAAATCTATAGCTATTATATTCCATGCAACAAGTTCAGAAAAGTGATTTTATCAAACTAAAAAACAGTTTATATTTCTAAAATAGATTTTCATTGGTATGAATAAAAATTACAAAGCACCACAACATATCATTTATTGTTGTATTTTCATCTGAATATATAGAGTAGATTTAAAATATAAACAACACACTACATTTTTTATAGTGATAACTTATCAGGATGGAGATAGAAAGAAAATGGAGCTGATATGAGGTGTGTGGGGGAGTGAATCTGATAGTGATATTTCATTCATGTAAAACATGAGACATATATGAGAAGTGGATATATACACTATCATTGGATGGTTTTATACAATTCATTCATTCATAGTTTACTGAAGCTTTACAATTTCCCTGAGGATATAATTTAAAATGATGTTTCTACATATCTAAATGTCATTTAGAATATGGTTTTAAAGACTGCATAGTATTGTGTGTCACTGATTTACCATAATGATTTAATAACTCTTCTATTATTGGATCTTTAAATTAATCACTTATAGTGATGTTTGAATGTTCTCATAAGTGAAAATTATTTTCAACTACATGGCATTTCTTATATATGGAATATTGTACCTAAGGTTGTTAGTATAATTTTATTTTCCATCATCTCATTTTATTACTTATAAGTTTTGCTTTATATAGTTTCATATTATATTATTTGGGATATAAGGTTTCATAACTACGTCAACATGAATCATACTTATTTCTATAAAATAGAAAACACTTTCTCTCTTTAATTAATGATTTTCTTATCTTTAATTGAACCTGATTAGTATAATCATTTCTGCCTTTTTCTTACAGAGAATGTTAATCTTGAAATGAACAGATAATTTCCAAATTATATAAATTATTTCAACAATACAATTTTTTCAATTAATTTAATGAGCTGATATAATTCTGATTTAAACACTGACAGAAACTATAAAACAGTATCAGTTTGATTACTGAAAATTGAAGAAGTATTCTAATGGGATGTCAAGAGACAATTGATGAAAAGAGAAAAATCCATTATGTAGGAATAATAAAAAACATTATTAGTAGTATTAAAATAGAAAGTAATTAACAATCTAAAATACAGTTTTCTTACATAATTGTCAACATCATGCTTAGGCTAAAATAATATAAGACAGGTTTTGCAATTAAGGTAATGTAAGACAAATGACATCAGTATCTGAATTATTTTCCCATTTTTAGATATCTTTCTTATGTAAGATGTCTGCTTGATTAATTAAAATGACTAATAAATATGAATGTGAAAATATTATTTTCAATTGATGTCCAATTAAAAATAAGTCTTCCAAGTGGTTAATCAAAATCTTAATACACTGCCAACAGATTTTACATGTCCTTTGGATATATATTAGGTTATAGATGACTCATAGATTCAAAGAGAATTTCAGTGTATTGATTTCTATGCAATTTTAGTGATAATAAGCAACATTTATTATTAGATCTTCCAATGAAGGATCAATTAAATTATACATAGACAGGTTTTTCTATTCATTCATTATTAGATATTCATTAAGCATTTGACATTTGGGAGATACTGAGAATATAATCATGAAAAATTAAAATTGAACACTTTTCTTTAATCTTGAGCATTTGCACTTCTGTTGTTTCAAGCATTCTGTAGCTTATTTGCTCTGTGTGTGTCTGTGTGTGTATGTGTGTGTGTGTGTGTGTGTGTGTGTGTGTACATGCACATATACACATGCTTTAGGTTGCTGGTTCCCTATAAATGGGAATATTTCTTTCCTCTACTTGAAAATTCTCATTAGTTATTGTTTGGATATCAGATAAAATTGATTTCTGTGTAAATCTCATATCAAATGGTTTCCTAATTCTTTTCTTTTTATAAGCTTTTAGCTTGATTTCCTTGGACTTGTCTAAAAAATTTATTTCCCAAGGAATTAGAGTCATAACTCCACTACAAATATTTATATTCTTTTGTATTTTATTGTATGGTTTAGGATTTCAAAATCACTGTAGTAGAGCAATAGCACTATATATAGCAATTTAAAGCAATAAGTGACAAGTATCAAATTACATGAGTGCTATTGACTTTCAAATGATTTATTTTATTCTTTTAAGAAATTTTTGTTATCTCTATTTTAACAAAATGTATTTTTCTGAATTGTTTTTCTTTCACTTTTAGTTTTCTAGAAGTAGGTATTATGCTTTATTATGACTTTTTGGTCAAAATATCATATATTTTTAGACACTATCTCCTAATGCACTGAATAACATTAATCTATTTTCTGATGGGAAACATCTTTGCAATTTTTTCTACTATTCTTTGTTTTGATTAGAATCATAAACACTGAAAACCGAAATTAAGAAACAGGAATATACCCACTACTAAACTAAGAACTATGAAATTTATAACTTGAATTTAACAAGCTTTGATGTTTACAATTTTTTCTTTGAATTTTAGCAATATATTAGTTTTAGACTTTAAGGATGTAAAAGTGTACAAACCAAAGCATCTGTTCCCACAAAATGTAAATATTTAGGTGACAGTAAGTAGGGAGAAAAAATAAGGACATACAGTTGCTGCTGGGTGTGGGGTATTATTTCACAGAGGCTGATTCAATCAGTATCCACTAAAACCAAAATATCACAGACTTGACAGAGGGATGAAAGCAAAAAGGATTAAAGGCATTCTGAGAGAATATTTCAGGCAGAAGGAGCAGCACATGCAAAAGTCCTGTGTCATAGGTATCTTCGATGAATTTAAAGACAGCAATATTTTTCTACCAAGATTTTCTTCTTGCAGTTTTAAAGGTTTATATTTTCATATTTGGGTCTTAATCAAACTAAAGTTTATTTTTGTTTTATGATATTGCATAGAAATACAAAGTTACTTTTTAAAGACTTATTTTCCTACTGATTTGTAAAAAATCACTTTTGCCTTCAACTTGGGCCTCAATTTAATACTTTGATAATGTTTTCCTAATGTTTATCCTAAGGTTGTTATCTTTTAAGGAGTCACTCCCAATTGAGTGATAGTAATCTTGTTAATGGTTCAAATAGATGGTTTTATTATAGACTGTGGTTATATTTTAATTGTCTTTCAATTTTGACTTAGGATGCTATTATCCTTTGTCTTTTTTTTTTATCCTTTGTCTTTTGACCTTAAGACTACAATGGTGGTCAGCTGTTTTATTATTGCTACAGTTCACCTGCAGATTACTTTAGATTCTTAAAAATAAATCAAATCTGTATATAATACTGTGCTTCTGTTTTAAAGCTTTAAATCGCATTTATTTTTTTCCTATCCATTACCAAAAGGATCTCTGATGTTACAGCAAATAGTGATGGTGGTACATATTCTTTCCTTGTCCCAAGTATAATTAAAAGAGTGGTAATAATGCAAAATAAATATTTCCAGTGAGCAATTGGGGTTTTATATAATATATATCCATTCTAGGCAAAGAATTCAATGGGTTTTATCAAATGTATATATCTACTAACAACTAGAACCATTAAAATACAGGATTTCTTTTTACCACTCTGCACTCTTTTATTGTCAGTCTCCTTACCTTGCTCCAGAACTGGCAACAATATCTGTCTTTTCTTACTTGAAAATAATTTTGCCCATTTTAGACTTAGACATGAATGGAATCATACAGTATGGATGATTTATGTCTGGCTTCTTTCACTAAATATGTTTCTGAGATTCTTATATGTTGTTGCATATATCATCAGTCCATTTCTTTTATTGTCAAGTATTATTCTAGTTTATGGATACAATATAATTTGTTTATCCATTCTTCTCTTGTGGAAGTTTAGCTGTGTCTAGATTTTGCTATTAACCATAAAGGATACTATAAAAATGAAGGTACAAATATCTGTTTGGACATATATTTTCAGTTCTTTTGGACAGGTTCTTTTGAATTGCCAGATGATATTATAATTGCTTATTTATCTCCAAAAGAGATAGCCATACTGTTTCCAAAGTAGTTGGGCAATTTTACATTCCCACAAGCAATGTATGAATATTACAGATGCTTCGCAATAAGGTAAGGAGTGAGATTCGCCTATTTTGAATATGAATATGCAATTGTTCTGATATCATTTGTTTTAAAGTCTAGCTTATTTTCCACTGAATTACTTTGCAATCTTTATCAGAAATCAATTAAAGAAAGAAATGTGGGTGAATTTGTAAACTCTTTCTGTTTGATTGATTTTTATCCTTACCCTGAAAACACCACAATGTCTGGGAATCAGGTAAATAAATCCTCTCAATTTGTTTCTTTTATTTAATTTCAAAAATTTCTGTGGATACTTCAAGTCATTTATATTTTTATAAAATTTTACATTTGCTCAATACCAACAAAACATCTAGGACTTCAACTGGAGTCACATTAAACCAATAAACTAGTTTAGGTGAATTTGATGTCTTAGTGATACTGTGTTTGCATCTGTTCACATCTGTGAATATGATGCAGCTTATCATAAGCCCTTTATTTTCACTGAGTATTATTTAAGGTCATTAGAATATATATCACATACATTTTGCTATAATTACACCTGTTTCACAATTTCAGATGCAATTTAAATTAATTCTTATATTTAATATTTTATTTTCAATTGGTTATCATTAGTATATAGAATTGACTTTTATATAGGGACTGTCCATTCTGCCAATGTAAGTTTCTTTCTTCTAATAGCTTTTCAGTAGTGTTCACTAATTTCCTTAGGTTTTTCTGTATATAGAATTACAGCATTGAAGAAGTTTCTATTTTTTGTATAATCTTTACATATTTTCTTTTTATTCTATTGTTTAATTTACAAGTGTATTGATTTCTTGATTATTTTGCCAATCTTAAAGCTCTTAACTCTTGCAGAATGTTTAATAGAACCTGTGAGAGGAAAATTATTTGCTTGTTTTCAATTTTAGGAAAAGATTTAATGTATTACTACTAAGTACTGTGTTTGGTAGAGTGGTTTCTTTCTTTTTCTGTAAATGTTATATCAGATTTTACAAGTTCTCTTCTAAGCCTTCAGATTTTTTTTTTTGTACTGGGAATTGAACTAGGCACCTTGTGCTTGCAAGGCAGGCTGTGGAACCACTGAGCTAAATCCCCAGCCCCAGCTTTCAGATATTTTTATACATCATAAAATGATTGTTTATGTTTGCTATATGCTTTTACTCCACCTACTGAGATAAGCATATTGTAATTTATATTGCTTAATTTTAAATACCAAACTAACTTTGCAGTCTTTAAATTCCACGTGGTTATGATATAAAACCTGTTTCACATATTGCTGAATTTGATTATTTTGGGTGATTGCTGGGAAGTGAACCCAGATCTTCGTGCATTCTAGAAAATTAATTGCTCTACCACTGAACTACACCTCCAGCCTGACTTGATTACTTTTAAAAGAATTGATGCATCTGTGCTAATAAGAAATATTAATCTATAATTTCCTTTCATTTTCTTGTTTATTGTATTATAATTATGATCTCAAAAGAAGTTAGACAATATTTCTTTCTTCTGTTGGTGATATATTATAAATGGCTCCTATGAACAATATTCCTATGAGAGGTTAACTTCCATTTCCTTGGGTATATACCCAGTAGAGGGATTTTGAGTCATATGATAGTTCTATTTTTACTTTTTAAAGGAATCACCACACTGTTTTCTGTAATGGCTGCACCAATTTATATCACCACAAACAGCATACTAGTGTTTCTTGTTCTCCACCATCTTGCCAACTCTTGCTATCTCTTGTCATTCACAACCTAACAGGTACAATGTTTCATTGTACTTTTGATTCACATTTCTTTGATAATTACTGATGTTGAATACCTTGTCATTTATGTTAGCCTTTTTTTTTTTTTTTCTTTTGGTACCAGGGATGGAACTTGAGACCTTCCGCTTGTGAGGCTAAATCCCCGGCCCTTACCTGGTAGCTTTTCAAAAGTCTTCTTTGGAAAAATGTCTATCAGATCTTTTGGCCATTTTTAATTGAGTATTTGGGGTGTTATTTTTTAGTTTTGGCTATTGAGTTGTGCATTCCTTATACATTTTGGATGTTATCACCTATCAGCGATATGGTTTGCACGTATTTTCTCTCAATCCACAGGCTGCCTTTTTTTGTTATTTCCTTTGTTGTGCAGAAACTGATTTCATGATATGATGATGATCATTTTGATATGCTGATTTATTTTTCATCTTAGTTATTTTAATCTTTAGCTCAAGAATTTCTATTTTGTTCTTTTTATATTTTCTATTTTTTATGATGATACTTTCAATCTTTTTACTCCTTGAGAGAATTTTCCTCATTTGCTTAAACATAGTTGTTTACTGCTTAGAACAAATTTATAATAACTTTTTGAAATCTTCTTTTACCTAATCTGGTATCAGGCATATTGTGAGTCAGATTTTATTTACTTTTTATTGTAAATGATCCATATTTTGTGGTTGCTTACATGACTACTCATTTTTTGTTTAAGGTCAATATTGTAGGCTACATATCTTAGAGATTTTGGATACTGATAGGATTAAAAAATTCTAGCAGATAGGTCCTTAGCACACAATTTAACTGCAAACTGTATCCCCACTCAGTGAGTAGCAACTATTATTTCTGTACAGTTCTTTCAGTACTTAGCTGTATTTTTATTGTTGCTTCCTCCAGGGACTCCCTTTTACCTGTATGGTTTAGGTGACAGGCAAGGATTTGGAGTATTTACACAGGGATTTTGAAAGTCACCGTCTCTGTCATTCCATGTGTTCCATGCTTCCCAAATAACTTTCAAGCTTGCTGTGCCAGCTCCAAATTCTCTCCATTTTCATTTCAAGATAATAAGATTTTAGCATCCTTCTGCTTCAGTATGCACTCAGTAAAATATATAACAAATTTGGCTCAGTGCCGTTCTATCTTTTAAGAGTAAAGTTTTCTTTTGTTTCTACATTTGCTCTTGCTGGCCTCTGGAATCTCTTATGGACACATATAGTTTAATGATCAGCAAAGTATTCAGGAAAAGATTATAGTTCCATATAAGGTCTCAGCTTTTCTATAATTCTCTTATTTCCAGGAGTTGTCTAGTAGATATTCTGCTGATTTGCCTGCCTTGAATTCTGTTCCTCGACACTTCAAGCCAACAAGGCTGTGATCTTTCACTGTTAGAAAACTTCGTAAGAGACTAGCCGTAATAAAGGAGCTAATTTTCTCTCTGACATAAATATTTAGAAATGGGCTGCCACGGCTTGTATCTTCACCTTGGTACCATTAGGAACATAAGATGCTATATTTCTCGGTTGTTATTGTAGGTAAACTTCTTGTTATCTTGTCCAAGTTGGTTGCTGCATCTCTAACAATTATTCTTACTAAAGAAACAAAAGGGGTAAATATCGAAAAGCACAAGAAATATTTTCAGCACTGTAGGCTGATTTTACACAATCTTTTCAGATCTCACACACACACACACACACACACACTTCTTCTCACTGGCCAGAAATGAATTAATACTTAGTTACAATGAAAGATGAGAGATGTAGTTTTTTTATTCAAGAAGTCCATGTTATATTGTTTCCAGCTCACAGTCAAGGTTCTGTTTACCAATAAGCAATGAGATATCCAGGTAAAAAAATATAAACCACAAAGCCTATTTTTAATTGTGATGATGAGTAAGGGCTGAGGAAAGGTTGAGGGGTCAGAGAACAATGATCACAGATATATTAGTTAAGAAGTTTGCCTAGATATATCCACCTATAAATCCAGGATACATAAGTTGGTAAAATTTATCTCATACTCTTTGCTAAGTGAATAAATGAGTGTTGGCATGGCTCTCATGTCTATGATAAAAGGTTATATTATTAAGTTCTATAATCGGCACAGTGTCCAGCATCATTTTTTTCTTTTTAATATATTTTATAGAGTATTATCTTACAATACATTCAGAAAGTAAGGGTACAATGATCTGGTTTAGTCCTTGGACAATGAGTTCTCTTGCAAGTATTTCAGTAATAAGCATTTCAGTCTGCCAGGTCTTAGCACAGGGTTTTAGGAACTCCTTAGCCTGCTCATGCACAGCAGTGGCTGCTGTTCTGCAGGAGAGAGGATAGAACTTCTGAGTATGTTACTCATACTTAAGATGAGTCTCTCCACCACAACACATCCCAAAATGATGACATCTTTGGGTAAATGAATCAACAAGAAAATTTAGTAAAGTTACCTAAACCAACAACTTCAATGAAAAAGCATAAATCTGGTTCCTTATTGAGATATCATTTACTTCTTGGCCAAAGTAGCTTTCTTAATGAAGGAATGTTAGTTGGAAATTATCTCTTCTTCTGTACAATGAAAAATCTATTCTTCATTTTCTCCTGTTGGAAGAATCAATGGTATTCAATCCATCACATGTTGCAATCTAAGAGTTTTGGTTGCTGAGACAAACATTCTGGTAAAAGAAGAACCTACAAGAACCACTTCCTGTCTTTGGAAAGAAGGGGATTTTCAGACTCTTTGTCTTTAGCAGCACATTTGGAGGTAGTTCGTCAAAGATTTAGACCAATTCTGAACTATTCCTTTGTGAAGAATTTTGAATTTATCTACATTTGCTTTGAAAGTAAAAGCAAACATAGTTTGACTGCATCTGTTCCTAAGCTCAAAATAATGACTTAAACACACTTACTCTAAGTTAATACCATTTAGTGAACCCTTCAAGAGCTCAGATTCTGTTCTTAAATAGTTCTAAATACTCTTAAGTGAAATGAACAGGGCAGACGTGTAAATACTGAATAGTTTCTCTGGTATGAGAAACTAAAAGTATAAATAAGGATCAAAAGCCATAATAGATATTATGAAATAGGAAGAAAAGGTCCAAAGAGGAATGGGAAGTGGGGAGGGGGGTTGAAGAAAGGAAAGAAGGGAATGGAATTAATATGAGAAAATGAAAAAAATGGAAACAAAGTCTTTGTAAATATGGAGGGGTGGAGGGGCTGAAGAGAGGGCAGGGAAATGGGGAAAAAATAAGAACCAAGATAGATTATGTAGAGGTACTAATTTCCAATGATGAATGCCATTATATTGTATACCTAAAATGTACCAATAAAATTAATTTTTAAAATAGCTCTAGGTTTGATTCCAACCCTAACATTTATTATCTATATAATTTTGATCAATCTCTATTCTCCTTATCTACAAAATGAATATCACATAATCATCAAGCCCCCAGAGCTATTGTGAAAATAAAATTTTCTAGAGCAGTACAGGAAATCAGAACAAGGTATGCATAAAGTAAGTGTCAGTCAATATCAGCAGTGAAATATGATTGTGATGAAAATAATAAAAAATCTAGAAATTCATTGCCTCATATTTATATAACGCTATAACAAGCATGATTCTGTGTATGTTTCATACTTCATGATTTTAAAGATGAGTAGCTATTTTAAGTGCCAAATAATCACTCAACTAGATAAACAATATATAAACATATTTTGTATATGTGTATGTACATATGTATACATATGAGATGTCAGAGAAAACTACTAAAAATTCATAAAGCAATTTTATAATTATTATGAGGAAAACCAGTTCATCAGGCTGAGATTTGGATTAGAGATCGGAGAACAATAAATTTATGAATGTTAGTCAATATATATGTTACAGCTAGTTGTTTTTGAGAATTTTCTGCATTTGCTAGCCAAGAGCTTTAAAAGACCTCTGCCATAAAGTATGTACAGCACTTAATCAGACACCTGGGAATATAAAGTTTACTCAAAAAAGCAATGGCTACGTTTCTCCTTATCTAAATATGTCTGTCATGTTTAAGCTGACCTGGCTAGGATGTGAAGGAATGAAGTTCTAAAGAGTAATTATGAGAGCAAGGAATTCCAGTTTGAGAAAACAATGAGTATGTGGGCCAAGATAGGAAATACCATGCAGGTTGGATTTACTTCTCTGGCTTCAGGTCATCCAACTTGTGTCTGACAAGACTAATATGTGCAGTGACTAGCAGTGCAATTGTCCTGAAGCTGTAGGCTAGAACTGCCAGGGGATTGTGAAGAAAGTAGACCACATGGTACTGGCATAGAGATCATCAAGATTGTTTGGGACTGGAATTCAGTTACTTAAGGATGGAGGTGATGAGGATCATCGGGATTGAGACAGAAGAGCAGAAACCAGCACATCTGCTGGCGGAAGGGTGCTGGCCTTGACTTAGCTGCTCTTCAGTGTGAAGAGTTACAACTACCAGTTTCATCTTCTGTGCTATGGCAGACTTGTACCAGTTTATCAGGACACCTTTGCCAATATACTCTGAGTCTTGGAAAAAGTTATTTGGCTTGTGTTGTTTGAAGATAATGGTATTAGAATTAGCAGAATGATGGTATCTTTAACACACTCCTGTGTTATCAGCCATACCCCTCCCTAAATGTCCCTTACAGTGACCACTTATTTCCCGATCTATCAAGTACCTCGGGTTGCACCATAGATCGAGGTTCCTTATCACAACTCTGGGAACATAAAGAAAGGTCTCTCCTGTTTCAGCTAAATTATGGAGTCTTTCATCTTTCTAGTTCTTTCTGTCATCTGTGGTTTTTATTTTCTTCCTTGTCTTCCATAGCCAATCTTCCCTGAAGTACCAACTGACATACAATCCACCAGCAATTCCTGTTATCTCTATATTAAAAATATATCACCTTCCAGCCACAGCCCTACTATTCATTGCTATCACCTTCATTCACCATAATTTCTTACCTGAATAGTTACAAAAGCTTTCTAACTGTTCTCTCTCCTTCCAACCATGCCCCTACTCAGCCAAGACAAGCAGAGTGATTCCAATAATACGTAAGTCATATCTTCTTGCTTTACATATCATTCAAAATGAATATCAAAGCCCTAAGGGCCCTCAAAGCCCTATGATTTGAACCTTTGTTACCATTGTGACTTCATTTTCTACTTCTCTCTCCGGGGCTTTCTCTGCTCCAGATGTATTGGCCTTCTTAGAAGTCCATCAGGCTCACGGCAGCCTTTGCTGTACCTCTACCTTTGCTGTAAGCCATTCTGGGTCCTGCTGCTCTATAATAGTGATAATTAAGATGAGAAGAAAGGTTGATTTCTTTCTTTCTAAATGATCTGCAAAATTAGAGCTTAAGGGACTGAGTTGAATTTATTGCCCAAGAAGTTCTTGAATTGCTAGAAACCCAGGAGGGACAGATGACCCTCACAATATCAGTGAGGGTCACATTAATATCACATTAAGTCCCTCACCACACCAAGAGTCACCTGCCTCACCCTGGGTTCTCTTTACACTTAATATATGGTTCCGGTATTCTCCATG
Source organism: Heterocephalus glaber (assembly GCF_053883595.1). NCBI lineage: Eukaryota > Metazoa > Chordata > Mammalia > Rodentia > Bathyergidae > Heterocephalus > Heterocephalus glaber. The sequence continues at coordinate 30,716,178 of NW_028258330.1, read as the reverse complement.
TTTCAGGTCAATAATCATAATGCTTACCTGCTAGGGAAAACCTACCAAGCTATGTGCTAGGGCATATACTCCTCTCTCAGAGATACACTGCATGACACAAACATGGAGAAAGCCAACATATAATGCAAGTACCCCAATTAAGGTCCATTACGGCTAGATTCTACCACAGGAGACAGAAACTGATTATTTGAGACAGGGTGCAGGGAAAACTTTCTGGAGAAAATGGAATAGAAATGAAACTATGAATCCAAAGAAAGATTTAAGCAGACACAGAAAGGTAAGAAAAGCATATGTGGTAATTTAACAGCATGATTCTTATGGGTGTTTGGGACAGTGAGAGAGAGGTTGCAAGTCATTAGAAGGGGGGGGAGAATGAATTATAAATGAATGAATGAATATATCGAAATCTTGTTCAGGAGTACAGGACCCCCTGGGTGGATGAAGATGAATCAGCTAAGCTGCTAAGCAAGGGAGTTATGCATGCCCAAATTCTGGAGGAAGCTCACTCAATATTTTTTTATAGAAGAAATGTTTAAGGATATGACAGAACCAATGTTGTAACACTGAATTGTGATGCTGGTACAATAGTTTTTATATGTCAATGACTGGAAAATTATTCTTTTTTATATTTAAACAATTTTTCAGTTATGATTCTATTTTCACCTGTAAGCATTAGTTTTTCCTATGTGCAAGAAGGGCTTTCTTCCTTCTCTTTCCTTTCTTGCCTTCCCTACTGATCATCTTCCCTCTTTTCCCTCCTTTCTTTTCTTTCTGCTTTTCTTTCTTCTTTTGACATACTTTGCATTAGCTGGGTTCACTAGAGGAACAGATTTCACATAAAAAATTATATATATGATTTACTAAGTAGGCTTACAATCACCACCGGGGGAATCCGGAGAAGAAAAATGCAAAACGGCTGTCTGTGCCCACTGAAGAATCAGAAGATCCAGTCCAAGTTTAAAGGCCTGGAGCTCACCGCAGAGTTGGGTACTAGTTAGAAGGCCAGAAGGGTCTTCACTGAAAGGCTAAAGAGTTTGGACTGGAAGCCTGAAGGAATGCAGACAAATGTCCAAAGGCGGCCATAAAGACTGGAGCTCCTCTGAGGCAGAAGGGAGGGCTGCCTTCTTCTCCACTTTGAGCTCCTCCCAGGCTCCAAGCTTATTGGTTGGTGCCACCCACATGTGGGGTAGATCTTCACACCTCAGTGTGTATTTTACATGTCAATCATCCACAGACACGCCCAGAACTATGCTGCAAGAATCCAAGGGGCATTTCTTGACCATTCAAGATGATATATCACAATTAACTATCACATATTTTATTTCGTATTTGTCCTAAAATATCCTTTAAGAGTAGAAACTGTTTATAGATAAATTTCCTATATTCTTATTCAATGGTTATCAGTTTATCTTTTATCATTTTTATATCTTTTTTCTTTCACAGTTTAGGAAAACATCTCCAGTACACCCTCCATTTATCTGATTTTGTTTACTCTAAAATCCATTAAGCAATCTACTTTCTCTCAAAGCAGATTTAAATTCTATGGGTAGAAATTTAAAAAAAATAAAAAGAACCAAGATACATCATGTACAGGCACAAGCACCCAATAATAAATGTAAACGTATTGCATACCTAAAATGTACCAATAAAAGAATTTAAGGGAAAAAAATTCTATAGGTAGAAAGAAAGGAGCCCGCTGCCAGTTTCTGTTAATTGTCTGGGTTGCTAGGTCTCTGGGGAGCAAACAGAACAGGAGGGAGTTACCAAGGTACTTCATATCAGTTTTCTTCATCTTCATTTTTTATTTTTGACTTGTATGTCTTATAAATGCTGCGCAATCTACCATGTTTCTTTTTTTTAGTTATTTGTCTTTAGTTTTTCAGTCCTGGTTACTTGTTATTTTTACAATTGTTTTTGTAACTCTTCAGTATTTACAAGAAACAAAAGTGCAGTGAAGTCTACTAGTCAGACAGCATTTGAATTTATTTATCTTGTTTAATTACCAAAGAGAGGATGAATCAGAGGTGCATTTTCATTTACAGGAATGCCACATAGTGGGAAGTAACAGGCATCAAAGGATCACATGAAGCTTATCAAAAAGTTATTTAGAGATCAACAGTGGTACGGGGCTTACCTATAACCTATAGGACTACCCTCTACCCATAATACAATTACTTTTTGATCACAGTGCTCTGTACACATGTCTGACTACACAGTTTCTTAAAAACTAGAATCTAGGGGCCAGAGATTTAGCTCAGTGGCACAGGGCCTGCCTCACAAGTGCAAGGTCCTGAGTTCAATCCCCAGTACTGCAAAAAGAAAAAAAAAAATTCCGAAAAAACCCAGAGTCTAGACTGCTGGGCTGGTGTAGATGACAGCCACAGGAGGCAAAGACTTTCAGGAGTATTTACCTGTCAGTGGCTAAAATGGCCACCGTAGTTACTCAGCCACCACCATTAGAGTGCCTGATGTCCCCCGAAGCCCCATGGAAGGTCACTAGCCTCCTCTGTCTGCTACTAGAGCTAGGTAAAATGAAGTGTTAGCAGCCCAGGCCATCAATTCCTCTAAACCTGATTTGCAGTGGTTGCCAATCTTCCTATTACTGTAATTGTTGGCTAAATGAACTATAATTGTATTAAGAAGGAACCCTGAAATATGTGTGTGCTTTCTGCTAATTCTCAGAATAGGAAAGAAGAGGGAATTGATTTGTTGTGCTTGGAAGAACCATTTGGAGATGCTCCCTCTGGGCTCTGTCATTTGGAGGCTCCTTTGCATTCTGGGGAAAGTCAAGGCCAGGTGCCCAAGACTCTGGGAAGCGGAACCTGGGAATCTCCAGGAATCTCAGGGGCTTTTCACTATGTGATTAGTGACAGCAGTGATTTCCAACATCAAAGGAGTCCATGATCTTTATACTTAGACACAAATGGAGGCTTCAGTTTTAAGTACATATTTTAATAGACTACTGTGCTGAGAGCTATTCTGGGACTTTTCAAGTATTCCTGCCTTTCAAATGCCCTGGCAGGATGATTGTGCTTGTTTTCAAAATGAGGAGACAAAGGTATTTAGATAGTAAATGACTTGCCAATGCTTTGTGCTGGTCATCAAGAAAATGAAGTCTCATCCTGATCTGCTGAGTCCAAGCCCATAGCTAAAGAAGAGGTATTTCCAGTGTCATGAAAGGCATTTTTAAAAATCCTCTCTGACCCAGCTAAGTCCAGAGGATGGTAGTTTAGGTTTATCTTGGGGCAAATGGATGAGGGGAAATGAAGAAAAAATTTTGTTCTAAAAGTGTTCTCTATGGTATGCTTTTCTGCTATTTTCAATAATTAAATATGTCAGATAACCCACAATTTCTGTCTCTGGGGGCACCTGCTTCTTTGATAAAGCCTGAAATTGAGGTTTGGGAATTTCTGACTTATTTCAGCTGGCTATTTGGTCTCCTCCTTCTTCCCTTTAATTGGAATAATGATGCTGATTTCCTTTAATGGAAAGCCAAAAGGCATAAAGTGGGCTGGTTATACTGTACAAGAGGAAAAATAAACCCCAAGTATGAGTCACAGTGAATAATAACATAGTGGACCTAAGAGTTCCTGTCTTCAAGGAACTAGAAATCTAGTGGGTGGGGACACAGGACCAATAATAAAAAAAGTCAAAACTGACTTAAATATGCTTTTACATGGTATACAGAGACTGCTCACTACCATCTAGCATCTATGCACTCTTCCTTCCTTCCTAACAAAATCGTAATTTTATATGGAACAGCAATTGTGCAGCTAAAACATTGCCAACATCTCTTGCAGTAAGATTTGATCATACAACCAAGTTCTGGCAAATGATACTATCAGAAAGGCTAATTAAATAAGGTAAATACTTCTAAAATTTTTTTCCTCTCATGAATTAGTTGTGATAGTGGGAATTTCAGCAGCCATTTAAAACTATAAGGTAACCTTGAAGATTAATACCACTTGTAAGTGCATAGAACTTGTGGATATTTGTTGAAGTTGCCCTCAGGAACAAGTTCCAACCAATCAAGGCTTGAAATTATGGGGAAAAGCCTTCAGTTCTATGACTCCAGCAGTGGCAATTCTAGACAGAGACCTCTCCCAAGGGTGCCCATTACTCATTGGTGTCTCCATAATTGATTCACCCTAGTATACAGTTTTGATTCCCTTCTCTGTGCTTCCTTGGGTCACCTCCTAAGTAAACCACCACTACTGGTATTCTACTGGCTTGGGGAAGAACCCAGGCTATGACAATACAAAATGAGTTGGCTTTGGCTGACCAATTACCTATATTCTAAATCCAGTGACTTCATTTTGACCTCTGCCTTCCTCATTCTTTCTGTAGTGCTTGATAATCTTTCCTTCTCTATTGAAAGTCTGGTTCCACTATCACCTTTGTGTTCATTTCTGCATTGCTCACCTTAAACCATTGCCATGTCACCCTTCCAATGTTCCACTTTTGAAGTATCTTCATTCTAATCAAGCATACACACACCCACACATTTTTGCATTCACTCAAACACTGAGCACCTTAATTCTCTTTTCATAGCTCCAACCTACCTTCTCACAATATCCTTTTATTTCTTCTATAAGATCCTAAGTGCCACAATAGCATCCAAAAAACTGAAATACCTGGGAATCATCCTAACAAAAGAAATCAAAGAACTCTTCTCTGAAAACTATGGCACTCTGAAAAGAGAGGTTGAAGATGATATCAGAAAATGGACAGACATCCCCTGCTCCTGGGTAGGAAGGATTAATATAGTGAAAATGGCCATACTTCCACAGCTGCTATATAGATTTAATGCAATTACAATTGAGATCCCAGCAGCATACTTCATAGACCTCCAGAAAACAATCCACAAATTCATTTGGAACAAGAAGAGACCCAGAATAGCAAAAGCAATTCTAGGTAACTGAGACATGGCAGGGGGTATCACAATCCCCAACCTGCAACTATACTACAAAGCTACTGTGATAAAAACAGCATGGTACTGGCAAAGAAAGAGACTTGAGGACCAGTGGAAAAGATTAGAAGATGCAGAAACAACTCCAGTCACACTCAGCCATCTCATCTTCGACAAAGGAGCCAAACACCCTCACTGGAGGAAAGATAGCCTCTTTAATAAATGGTGCTGGAAAAATTGGGCTTCAACTTGCCAAAGATTAAAACTAGACCTGTATTTCTCACCATGCACTAAACTAAAATCAAAATGGATTAAAGATCTAAATATTAAAATAGAAACTCTGAACCAGTTGGAACAGAGGTTAGGTAGAACCCTTGAAGACATTGGTGTAGGAAAAGATTTTATGAACAAAACCTCAGTTGCCCATGAACTAGCACAAACAATCAACAAATCGGATCTCTTCTTATTAAAAGGCTTCTGCACAGCAAGAGAAATCACCAGCAGTGTGAAGAAACAACCACAATGTGGGAAAAAATCTTCACCTGCTCTTCCTCAGACAAAGGTCTACTATCTCGAATCTATAAAGAACTTAAAAAGATCAGACCTCCCAAATTTAAAGACCCAATCCAAAAATGGGCATCTGAAATGATTAGACATTTCTCAGACAGAGAAGTAGAAATAGGAAATAAATACATGAAAAAAATGTTCAACATCACTGGTCATTCGAGAGATGCAAATGAAAACAATGCTGAGTTTCCACGTCACTCCAGAAAGAATGGCTGCTATCATGAAATCAACCAATAACAAATGTTGGTGGGGCTGTGGCGAAAGAGGAACCCTGCTCCACTGCTGGTGGGAGTGTAGACTTGTGCAAGCACTATGGAAATCAGTACGGAGATGCCTCAAAGAACTAGGACTAGAAGTCCCATTTGACCCTGCTATTCCACTGCTGGTGATCTTCCCCAAAGAATTAAAAGAATCATACCACAGTGATATATGTGCACCCATGTTCATAGCAGCACAGTTTGTAATAGTTAAAACTTGGAAACAGCCCAAATGCCCATCAACTGGAGACTGGATAAAGAAAATGTGTTTTTTTATAAAATGGAGTACTACTCAGCCATAAAAAATGAGAAATTGGAGACATTTATAGCTAAGTGGATGCATATTGAGGTGATACTCTTAAGTGAAATAAATAGGACACACATGTGTAAATACCGAATAGTTTCTCTGGTGTGAGAAACTGAAAGTGTAAATATGGACTAAATGTATAATAGGTAATGTGAAACAGGAAGAAATGGGGCAAAGGGGAAGAAAGTGGGAGGGCTAGGGGAAAGGATAGAAGGGAATGGGATTAATATGAGAAAATGGAAAAATAGGAACAAAATCTTTGTAAATAGGGAGGACTGGAGGGGTTGAAGGGAGGGCTGGGCAAGGGTGAAAAATAAGAACCAAGAGAGACTATGTAAAGTCGCAAATTTCCAATGATGAATGTCATTATATTGTATACCTAAAGTGTACCAATGATTAGAATGAATAATCGATAATGCAAAATAGGAAGAAAAGGTCCAAAGGGGTAGGGATAGTGGGAGGGGCAGGGGAAAGGAAAGAAGGGATAGGAAAAATGCTGAGAAATGGAAAAAATGGAAATAATAAATAACTTTAGTCTTTGTAAATAGGGAAGGGTGGAGGGCGTGAAGAGAGGGCTAGGAATGGGGAAAAAATAAGAACCAAGATGCATTATATAAAGGTACAATTCCCAATGAGAAATGTAATTGTGTGGTATACCTACAATGTACCAATAAAAGAATTTAATACAAAAAAAAAAAGGTCCTAAGTGCCAGCTAATTGTTTTTCCTTGATTATTACCTACCCTTTTTCTTCAAATAAACCTATGGCATACTATTTCTTGTGCTGAAATGTTCCTTTCAGTATCCATTTATATTTAATAAAGCTCTACCTTTTCCGAATGGCCTGTACCATCCATCGTTTCCTCTGTGACACCTTCACATTCTCCAACAGAGAGTGATACATGCTCCTGAGCATCATGCTGTTCTTTGTAGTTGCTTACCATTTTTAAATATCCTTTTGACCCTGAGTCAGCCCTTGGTAAATATTTATTTTTAAAATGAGAATTAAATTTATTTTCAATAAAGTTGGCTTTTTCATCTTATCAATTTCTATAGAAATAGCTTTGCCCATAGCGTTTCTGTCATTTGAATTTCAAAACCACATATGGGAAAATCATATTTCATTGTATTAAAAGGTAGTTTTGAAATATCAGAGCATTAAATTCTTTCCTTCATTTTTTCAGGATAGAACTTCCTTCATGTAGACATGCATGGAAAATACCTCCTATGAGCTTCTTTTTATTTGTTTTTTTTTTCACTTACAGCAGACTAACTTCTAGTGAACCCTTTGCTTCACCCATGAAATGAAATGTAGAGTAAAGGTGACAGATGATAGGGAACAATTTTGTGTCCAAATAGTAGCAAAATATTTACATCAAAAATTTATTTAAATGTTCCAAATTTTTAGATACCCAAGATGGTTTGAGGCAGGAAACTTCTCTGTAAGTTTTCAAATGAGTCCACTTATGGTATTCTCCTTTGTACCATGCATTTCTGAGATCTTTAAGAATTATGATATTCATGTCCAGCAATATCTGGGGAAATGTATTATCAGTTACAGAAATTAATTTTCTTTCCACCTGACCTCAAATGCATCAGGCAGCCTCAAACTAAAACCTATTTAACTTTCTTGTTTTGGAGTTGACTCTTACTGTGAAATATTATGGGTTATTTTCTGACACATGATATTGATAAGATTAAACACTGTGTCTATTGGTCACTGGTTTTTGAGGGAACGCAGAGTATCCTGTATTCTGTAATTTTACTTTCTTCTGCTCTCCTGTGGAAACTGTAATGGTGGCTAGTTATGGTCAATAAAAGGAGTTTCTATCCTTTGAAAAGGATATGAGGGGAAAGTGAAAAGTGAACGTGATTCAGGGGGGAGGCAGTCAAAGTGCTCTGTCATTCTGGGAGGAGTCATGTAAGTCAAAAACAGGAGCTAGGGCTCAACAGTTAAATAAGGAGTCCTGTGAACTTTGACTTATCCCTCTTAGTTGGGAGATTTGGATTTTTTGGTAATAAAATATTGAGGGGCTGCTTTCAAGAGTAACCTGTAAGGCAATGAAAGAACCAGGACAGAGAGAGTTTGGGAGAAGTCTCACCCTGTTACGAACCTGCAGATGGCTATGAAGAATGAAACACACTCAGCGAGCTCCTCCCCTGTCCCTTATCCTTCATCCCAGATGGAAGGTAGTTACATTTTTGTGCACCTGCATCAATTACTAGAAATGGGTCACCTCTAGTGGAAGGAGTATAAATTCCCAGGCCTTTTAGAAAGGCAGTCCTTATGAGCTAGGGGAAATCCTCTAGAAGTTAAAAATCATTAGCAGCCAGAAACCTCATATACTAAGGATAAGGACACCTGTCTGGCAAAGAGAAACTAGACGGAGAACCAACATTATGTGTCACAGTAATGCATTGCTGAAATAACCCGACAGAGTAAGTTCACACTATGGAACATGCCAGGCCTTCTGCAGCTTGTTGGTATAATTAAGTTATAAGGATCTAAACAGATATCAACAATAGCTAGCAAATTTGTTTTCCCAGTAAAAGAACATCTTAATGGTGTTCAGGAATTTTTAATTTGGAGAGTCTAAATGGAAGACATCTCTGTGTTACAGGAGAGGTTTTAAGGACCACTCCTCTACTGAAAAAGATTTGTCACATTCAACAGAAACTTCCAGTATTTCTAAGGATGTGTTTGAATCATATTGATTTCCCACAGCTGATCAGTGGATAGGTTCTAGATCAGGGATGGCAAACCTTTTACAAATGAGTGCCCAAACTGTAACCCCAAACCCACTTATTTATTGCAAAGTGCCAACATGGCAATGAAACCTGAATATGAGGTTTTAGTTTAGAGAAAACAACTCACACATTAACATTGTTTGTCTTAAGAGAAAAACAACACATGTGCCATAGGTTTGCCACCACTATTCTAGATCATATCATAGGAAAAACAGTGTCAACCATCTGACTTCTATTAGTCTTCCATAACTCTCTCTATATAAAAATTGCTGAAGGGTAGGCTGGAAAAATTATTTGTGCTATAAAAGGGCTATAAAACCAGTTACTCTTTGTAGCAGCATATTCCTCATATAATCAACCAATGAAGCAATTAGTCAATCATTAATACAACTAGAAATTCAAAATTCACAGCTCATAAAATGCCAAAGATGAGAGTTCAGGGACAATCTCTATAATCTTCCTATTTTGCAGAGGAATGTCCTGGCATTGACTATGGTACTAGCAGCATCATTTTTTGCCAAGCGATTTCAACTATGTATGCCTCAGTTTCCTCTTATCTAAATTAACCACTTAGCTCATTGATATAGAATCTAAATTAAAAGGATAATAATACCTGTATAATCCTCAGGACAGTGCCTGGCATACAGTTAATGTCATATATGTTAATATAAATATAAATAAAGAACTTGCTTGAGGTTAGTCAATTGGCTCATTTTATTAAGGGATTATTAAATTTTTATTGAATTAGTATAAAATATGAATATATAACCATATTTTATAATAATTTAATTATACATACTTAATGGAGATTAGCCAACATACAAAGAGGTGAGGATACTTTTACCCTGTGATCCATCAATAATACAAATAGTTAAAAGCTCTGGCCTTAGTTTCATGTCTCATCCCTTCTACTCACTGTGTGATCTTGGCAAATGGACTCAGTATCTTTAGGATTTAAGTTCCTCAAATGTAAAATCTAGATAATAAAAAAAGTATAAAATAATATCTATCTTATGAGGCTGCTCAGAGATTAAATGTAAGAGTATATTCTTGGCATATAGAACAAGTTTGGGATAAATAATAAATAAATAAACAATAAATGATAGCTGTTAATATTATCAATATTTACAGTATTTTTCAAAGGATTTCTATTACTCATTAAGCAAAAACCATATATGTTCAGATGTCCTTTGAGTGAAATAGTAAACTGAGATAAGAAATAATAAGTTCAGAACCTTGAATCTCATAAATCACTGCTCTCTTGGCTTTCGGTTTTGCAGTCCTTGTTCTGAAAATAGCCAAGTGGTTGAGGAACTGCGGACATTGTCTTCTTTAAAGCCCAGAGGGAGGCAGTAGCTCACGTTATAACTTAGAACATCCTACAAGGATACCTGGATGCCTATTCCCATGCAGAAAAGCCACCTTAGAATACAAGTCTGGCTAGGGACTGACCTTCCCATGTTGTAAGTATTTAAATATGAATAAATCTGAATTCCTACCATAACCATTTAAGTCATGTTCAATGACAAGGAGAATATAGAAGCTACCCACCAACAATTCATATTCAAAAAGGAGAGATGCTATTTTGGGTCCTTCCAAATTTAGTTCTGGCTGATGGGAAAGAGTGAAAAATATAAATGACCTGTGTCCTCAGGAAAGACAATTTGTACATACCACATTCAGTTACCAGAGTGCTTATCATAGTGAGGGGCCTAAACCAGTGGTGGCATATCAGATAATTTTAAGTAGAACAAGGATAAATTTCTCAGTACTATATTGACTTTTAGTAATAGGAAACTTATTTAAAAGTTACTTAAGCAGGTTGGGAGCTCTTTTTTTTTTTTTTTTAATTATACAATAATCAAAGACTACTCTGTTTAGATTTCTGCTTGACTGACTTTCTTTTCTTTCTTTTTTTTTTTTAAGAGTAGGAAAAATTTATTTGGAGAAAGAAAGCTTCTGCCTAAGAGAGATAGAAGGTGGACTAGAAAGTGAGTTGAACGCTCACCCCACTTTTCAAAGATGTTTTATACAGCAAACCCATGTGGTGGGTACAAAGCGGGACAAAACTGTAAGACCCAATGCAAATTTACAAGGTGGGCATGAGGTGGAACAAAACCATGACCAACCAATAAGATTACAAGTACAGTCTCCCAGGTAATATTGGTTAAATGGGGATCAAATGGGAAGACAAGTTACATACAAGGAATTTCCCATTTAGAATATCAATCACTGCTATCTGTCTGTATGGGAAGCAGTACTTCTTTTCCTTTTTATAATCCTAACCAGTGAATGTGCCACAATTGTTCTCCATGTTGGTTCCTTGTTGTGTTGGCTCCTGGAGGGCTAGTGCCTTAGGGAGGTCCTGTCTATCTGCCAACAAGATACCTAATTAACTTACCTATCTATAATATTTCCCCCTTTGAAGAAGTACCCCTAACTGCTGTCAGGGGGCAAAGGGCGAAGACCATTCTGGCTGCTTCCAGCTGAACAGGGTCATATTTGTGATCAGCAGTTAGAGTTACTCTCCAGAGAGTCTATCTAAAGGCCCTTGATAGGTGCCAGGCATTGTCATCTTGGGAGCTGTGTAGCTTTGAGTCAAAGATGTCCAATACTGTAGGAAAAGTTCCTTCATGTCCTGGGTTCTTTGTTAACCTTGAAGGGCCAGGGCCAAAATATTGGCTGTCTTCTTAGTCCAGTTACCTTTCTAGTTTTGGTCTCCAAACATTCTGGAAGCTTTGTCTTGAAATCCAGCACCCACAGCTGGAAAGGGAAGTACCTTGAATCAAATTGCGTTATTTCTCAGGAGTAAGGCAGTGGAAATGGGACAGAAGAGTGACTTTTAAGTATGGCGCAAGAACTAAATCTTAACCATCTCAGGTGTAGAAGGACTTTTAAGATCAGGAGCTTTTCCAAAGTGGATCTGCAATCATTGGCAAAACATGTTTCCAGAGACAAAAGCTATGATTGACTTCTACTCCATTGCCAAGCAGAAAAATCAAACCAATAAGCAAAAAACCCAAATGGCTGCTTTTTGCCTCTTGAAAGAGAATGAAAGTGTTCTAACTATATTGTTTAGGGTTTACATTTTTAATGAATTACTCTGACTCTATAATTTCTCATTTATGATTGAAATACCCTACAGGCTATTGTGCAGCTCCTTGATGTTGTAGAAACACTTCCAAAGCCATGTCTCACCCTTTATTAGCATACAAACTGAAACAGTGTCCTGTAGTTAAGCACTTAGAAGTGCTTGTTTGAACTTCTAGACTTTGGTCTGGGAATGAGGTTCTCAGGTATCTGTCCCTTGGGCTTTTCTATAAGCTAATAGAGGGGTCATGCAATCTTACTATATCTTGCTATCTGAAGGCCACAAAAGCCTGTAAGTTCCAGGAATCTCCTTAGCTGTGGAAAGGAAAGGATCAATTTAATTCTTTTTTCCTCCAGTCTTTGGGTTTCCTCAGATAACAGCATGCCATCTACATATTGCAAGACCTGATGGGAAAAACTATAGTATGTCCTTTTATCAAATCAGGATGTAGGGATGTCCTACCTTTTTTTCTGATAAATAGTTGACAATTTAAATTAACTGAAGGGCTTAGTTCTCATGTACCTTTAGACCTTTAAGAGTACATGCCTGAAAATGTCTTCTATTTAATCTCTTATCTGATTGGCAGGCCACTGGGGGTCTTGTATAGGAACTGTTTGTGTTCCAGTAGGAACCAGTTGTTCCCCTGGTTGTCTGTCTTTTGAGCCTTTAAAATTAAGGTAATATTTGTCTCTACATGCAGTAGCAGCTTGTAATACTACTTGTCTCTCATTAAAAATCAATATTTAAGAGCAATATTACATCCTTCTAATCTAGTCCATAGGTTTGAATAAGTCCTCTAAAAACCTCAATGTACATATCAGGGTCATCTGAAAAGTTTCATAGGTCTCATTTAATCTGTCTTATCACTGAAAGAAAGGACACATGAACACAGGTAGTCCCATATTTGTCATTTACTTCCTGCAAGGGATGCTATCTTTGAGGGACCTGAACTTAGCTAAGGATGGATATAGCCTCATGGAGGTTTTAATTATGGCTGGCCTAGAAACCCCACACTCAGCACCTGGTGGTCAAGGCTTAAAAGTTGTCTTGGAAACTTTGTTCTCAGGTTCTAAAGAGCGAGGCATAGCCTCAGGCTTAGAGGTACTGAATGACTTAAGGGTGAGGCTTCTCTCATTTTTCCATGCCCCACATTTACATTTGAACACAAGCAAGAATTACTTCTTAGTGTAAAGAAAATCTCAACATAAGATGATTTGACCATTTTCTCTCTTTTACAATATAATTTTAATTGTGAGATAGCATCATAGTACTTTCCTCTGTGTACTTGACTTTAGGAGGTAGACACATCATGGGCAGGTGTAGAAAAATACTAAATTGCTCCTTAATATAGTCCAAAGGAGTAAGAGGTTCAGATATTGAGTTCCTAGTCTGAAACAAGAAAAACAAATATGGTGTCCCATAAGTCTCTGCTTGATTCCTGCGCCCCCTAGGGCTTCCCTAGAGCATCCCTCAAGATTTATACTACTCCAGGGTAGGTAGCTGCCATCTGGACAGAGAACCAGAAAATAAAACCAGGCTGGACTATCTACTTTTACCAGCTTGCAATCTTATCTTGCTCAGGTAACTCATATCCTTACTCCACTAGGTACTCTGAAAGTGCAAGTTATAATTGACTTCAGCCATAACAATCATGTTTAGAGAAGGAAGTATGGCTAGCAAACCAAGAGATTTAAACCACTGCTTTCTAGTTCCTTGAAAGAGAGAAAAATAAGTGAACAATTAAATTAGGGCACTTTTCCTGTAAAAGAGATCACCTCCAGAGATTGTTCAAATATTCTGCCCTGGGACCTAGGACAGAGAAAGATCTATGAAATTTCTGTTGTCTATCCAGTCATTTAGGTAACTTTTATTAGTAAGACAAAGCTATTCCTTTAAGGTCCATTTAAAACTCACTAAGTATTTGAAGCTCATAGGTCTTTCTAGCAGCCACAATCTACATAGTAAAGGCACCTTTATTAACTTCCTACCTGCACACATGAAGGAAGAGAAAGACTGACCAAATCAGTCCCATAGTCTAGTTAGCATGTAAAAACACAAATGCAAGTTACTGATTGTTATTTTCCCTAGTGCAAGACAAAACAGTTGTTTTGAGTTGCCTTAGTCTGACTTTCGGGAAGGAGGAGCAGTCTGACTACTAGGCATTCTGAAATTAAATCCCAACAAGTTGGAGAAAAGTTTAAGGGGAGTATCTAACTCACTAGCAGACAGAAAAAGTCCAAATAAAGCTCAATCTGGTTAAACATCCAAAAATCACCATATAGCACTCTATAAGTCCACAGTCAAAGTTCCAAAGTCCATAACCTATCAGAAAAGGCATTTTTCTCCCCTACAAACATAAATGATGAAGACCATGCCCAGGGGGGAGAAAAGGTTCAGGTAGTTTTTATTCTACCAAAAATTTGTTTTGTACATTTGTCTAGAGGTCTTATTAGTAATAGAGAAAGCAGTCCAAACCTGTAGCTCAACTCTTAACAGAGGCTTAAGAAAGGGCTTTGATGGCATCGTTTCAGATTACTGTGAGACAGAGGATATCTGATGATCACTGACAGAGTTCCCCTTTCACCTCACTGAGGAGTCCAGATAGGGACAAGATGTGAAGATTTTCTCCTGATTACCCAGACAGGCTGTCGGGAGCTAGTTTCTTCTGAGGGACCTTTGGGTATCCGCCAGAGAGTAGCCCTGGCCATGACCCCTCAATTGTCACCTCAGTTTCCTCTAGTTCCATGCAATTAGAGATCTGTCTCGAAAGGAACCCAATTACCTATCTTGTCAACATTCCACCCGCCATTGGTGTCAATGGGAGTGGGGATTTACCAGAGGGCAACTGAAGAAACCTGTCTTCTGCTTTGAGAGTGGCAGCTGCCCTAAAGGCAGTTACTAGCTGGCAGAGTAACCACTGTTTGACATTCTATAAGGAACAGACAAAAGCCTGAACTGTCTTTATCTGTGGCAATTTTATAAGAGACCCATTTTACAACATTTTTAAGCAACTAAGTCCAAACATAACATATACAAAACAAGAGTAAAACATAATTTTAACAAAAGACAATGCATAAGAAAGACAAGAAATTTGCAAACATTTAAAACACACAACTTAAAATTAAGAAACTTTAGAAACAAAAGCCAAACAAAGGCCAGAATTTATGAAACAGGAACCAGAATCTATGAAACAAATAGCCAGAGCCTGTGAAATGAATAGTAACAGTCTATGAAGCAAAAAGACCAAAGTTAGAACCTATGGAACAAAAGCAAACTCTTACCTCCAACCAGTAATCTTGGTGGAAGACCTCCAAAATGATATAGGAGGAAGAGATGTAACTCCCAAACCTACTAGATATCTGAAACGCAAGTTTGTGTTTTCTAAAATCAAAGAATGAATTCTAGGAACAACAGAGGTTAAAAGTAGGAAAAATTTGTTGGGAGAAAGAAAGCTTCTGCCTAAGAGACACAGGAAGGGGACTGGAAAATGGGTTGCCCCATGCTTAACCAACTTTCTAAAATTAATTAACTAACTAGGTTAATTGACAAATAAAACTTAAAAATATTTATTGTGTCTAGCATGATGTTTTGAAATATGTATGCATTGTGTGAAATGGCTAAATTAGACTGATTAATGTATGCATTACCTCACATGCTTATTACTGTTGGGGACAAGAACATTCAAAATCCACTCTCATAGTGATCTCTTGAATTTATTCCTAGTATCTAACATGAGGCTACATGTGATTCTCACTCTCAGCTTGTGCTCCATGTACCCAAGTCAGCCACCTCCTCTCTAACATTGTGCCAATTTTCAGGGCAGGAAAAGGGGTCAGGGAAAGACAAGTCAGTTACTTCTTCAAAGAATTTTCTCAGAATCTTCTTTGCACAATCTCTCCTTTTCTTGTATATCCGTGGCTAAAGTAACTGCAAAGGAGGTTGGGAAGTATTCTTTTCTGTTTGGCCATATTGCTTCTCTGGAAGTATATGCTACTGCTAATATTAAAGATGGCCAGAAAGCGTCTGGTGTAGGCAAACAGCAATTAATAGTTACGTGTTTATTTTAATGTGCTTTTAAATCTCATCTTTCATTAAATGTACAATTCCTTTATGAATAAATTAAAAATTTAATGTGAATTGATTCTAAGAAAAAAGTAATTAATTATAATACCAATAGCATTATGGATGATTGGGGTTGAGAGAATGGACCCCCTCAGTAAACTGTGCTGGGAATCTAGGAAATGTAACAACTGTAAAATTTTTCACATATGTGCTCTGGTCTTTTATGTGCCTAAGAAAAGTGGTGGGAGACATACCCATGAAAAAAATCACTGTTCACACTGGGCTGTGGAGAATAGCACAATGTTTGTGGGCACAAGCTTTTGTGAACAATAAACTGAAACAAGAGCCTCTGTAAGCTGGACTTTTGAGTCTACAACCTGCCCATGAGTGTATGCATTAGGAATAAGGCCCAGAATCTGCTCATGTCAATGCTTTTCCAGTAATTTCCACCTTCATAGGGTAGCTCTGGACACTGCTAAATCTCAATAAGAGATAATGGAGAGGTTCTTCTCATTACCTTGGCCTGGAGAGGTATCATCCAGTCACCTGAAGTGTCAATAAACACTGGCCTTTAATGGTATTGGCTTAGCGATAACGATACTGCACATTTCTGTTTGTCATTTTGAGATTTAACACTGGCTGACTCCCTCTGGTTCAAGGCCCCTTATCAGGGAGGGGATAGGGCGATTGATGTCCTGTAGAATCAGTCATTAGGCCCCTTTAGCCTGTTTCTTCAGTAATGAAGAAAAAACTCAGCCAAGCATATTTTCCTTATATTTGTAGGTATAATGTAAACTATTTAAAGTGTGGTGGTCTTTAGAAAATCAGAGTGAAAAATAAAATTTAAACTGGATATTACCAAAGACAATCTCAAGAAAACACCAACAAACTAATTAAAGGAGTGCCAGGAAAGTATTACAAGTGCAACTAGCATACGCAGAAGGAGGGAAAATAACAAGATGACCAGCTGACCACATGCTGAATAGAAGTCAAACATATATTGGCTTAATGGGCATGAACAGTATTGTTCTTGAATTGCTTTTGAAGGAAAACAACTCTATGTGTGACAGTATTAACCAGATCCTGACTGGAGATCTGGTTCCAATTTTATTAATAAATATACATTTGTACAACTATAACCCAATTTAATTTTTAGAACATTTACATCATCTTAAGTTTAAACTCCCCTATGTTCATTTGTCGTCAATTCCCATACCAGCTCTCTGCCTTGGGAAACAACTGCTCTGTTTTCTTTCTATAAATTTGCCTTTTCTCACAAGTTTTTATAAATGATATCATACATTTTTATGTCCAGTGTATTTTACTTAACCCGATGATTTGTGGTCAAATGAATGTAGGACCAAGCCCATTGGAACACTGGACCTCGTTCAAACAATGTCTCTGCTATACCCTCTCTGATGAGTAGCATGTCCTTTTATTTATTCAATACTTCATATTCTTAGCCTTGTATTTTCATATACTGCTGTAGTGGATCTAAGTAATAATCATTCCATGATTACCCAGTGGTGACAATGATGACCATGATAATATTGATGATGATGGTGAAAACAGCAGTCATAATAACAGTAAGAGCTACTAGCTGCTCTGCCTAACTGTGCACATTTGATCTTTATCTCCTAGCTAATCTTCACATCAGCTTGAGGGGAGTCAGTATAGCTCAGTAATTTATAAAGTGGGATTAACACAAGATCAGACGGACTCATTTTCTAGCTCTGTTGTTCACTGCCTGTGTAACTTTGAACATTCAATTTCTTCATCTGACAAATATAAATGGCAAATTTTCTTATGTCACATGGTAATCACAAGTGTACATGGAAAGTACAGTGTAGCACATGACATCTCTTCCTTATATGGTATTTACCACTTATTTTACAACTCAACTAGGGAAGCTGAGTCATAGAGATCGTAAGTAACTTGCCCCTGGTCACAGAGCACATAAAAGAACTTGACCATTCCCATACAGATGTGGAGTTTCAGCACATGCTTTTGATTTATCCAGACTGAGACACAAGGCCTAATCAATCAATTTGTCCTCATATGATCATGACCGCATCCACAGTTGCCTAAACCTTCCCCTTGATAATCACATCCACTGTAGGCCACTGTGGAATATTACCAAGTCTCATTTTGTTTACTGGTTTTACATTCCTCTCTAAATTTCTCCACTCTTCTAGAACCTTCAAAAAGGGTAGATTGTAATGGTGGCTCTGTGGCCTCTGAGAGGTGAACCAGTCACAATTCTCAGCACCAGAAGAGTGCAGTGCCTGGAAGATTACCCACAAGACTTTGCCTCCCTCAGGCTTGAGGAATGAACTCATATAGGCTGTTTTCTTGAGGGCTCACCCTTGACGGTTATCTTGTAAGGTAAAGAAGATGTGACAATCAGGAGGCTGGTACATCCTCTAAAAAAAGTGAGGTAGAGCATTTGAGGACCCATCACACCCAATTATGAGGGTCCTGGTATAGTTTAGAAGAATATTTAAGTAGTTTTGTAGGAGAAGCCAAATTGAGAGGCCTTCAGTTCAAGTATATTGGATGTATTAGTCAACTTTTCTCATTGCTGAGACACAATACCTAACACTCACAACTTAGAGGAGGAAAGGTTTAATTTGGCTCAGAATTTCAGGGATTTAGTCCATGGTCAGCTGGCTCCAAGGCAGAAACATCAAAGTGGGCAGGCATGGCAGAGCAAAGCTGCTTAGTTCATGATGACTGGAAAGCAGAGCATCTCAACTGTGCCAGAGAAGAAGGGACCTGGGGACCATACATAGTACCCAAAGCCACACCTCCATGACCCACAAGATAACACCCGGACTGGGGCTTACTAATTACCTGGGCATATCTTAAGCCAATCAAGTGACACAATTGAGGTTAACTATCCCATGCAGCAAATCCGAACTTCTTATGGATTTATGAAGCTATCAGCTGCTAGGATCCCTCCTTCCCTATGCTCATTGCTATGGTTGGGAGGAAAGACCTAGAAAAGTTTCTGTGCTCTTGGGCAGCTCCAACCCCAGTTGAAGCCAACATTGGTTCTGGAATGGATCCAACATTCACTAAGTAGCCCTCCTGAAATAAATACTAGCTCCAGATTATGCAGTAATTTGTTTTTGTTGTTGTTCTTACCAAAAAGAATTAGGAAAATTTGTATTACTTTTACATTATAGATTAAGAAGCATAGATACAAAAACTCACCATAAGTAGCTCTCCTTATATTTAATCTCATACCTTCTTGTGATTGCCCGCTCAAAGCATGCATTATCTGATGAGTACATCTAACACCTGTCTTCCAATTAGCCAGAAGCTCCTTAGGGGCAAGGACTCTGTTAGACATCTCTGTTACTCATTTCCAGACACCTACCTACAATCTGGCATAAATTAGGAGCTCAAGCAATGAATACTACAGAAATAAATGAATGAATAATAAGTTAATTCTCTCAACTTTGTAAGCTAACAGGGTAAAACTGTAGTTTGATAGATAACTCTGAAAAAAGAGACCAAAGAGGATATCAGAAAATGGAAAGAAATCAGACCTCCAAAATTTAAAGACCCAATCCAAAAGTGGTCATCTGAAATGACCAGATAGTTCTCAGACAAGGAAGTAAAAACAGCAAATCAACATGAAAAAATGTTGAACATTGCTGCTCACCCAAGAGATGCAAATGAAAACAATGCTGAGATTTCACCTCATTCCAGAAAGAATGGCTGCTATCAAGATATCAACCAATAGCAAATGCTGGTGGGGCTGTGGGGGAAAAGGAACCCTTCTCCATTGTTGATGGGAGTGTAGACTGGTGCAACCACTGTGGAAATCAGGATGGAGATTCCTCAAAAAGCTAGGATTAGAAGTCACATTTGACCCAGCTATTCCCCTGCTGGGTATCTTCCCAAAAGAATTTAAAGCATCATACCACAGGAATACATGTGCACTCATAGTGGCACAGTTTGTAATAGCTAAAATTTGGAAACAGCTCAAATGCCTAACAACTGGTCCTGGATAAAGAAGATGTGAATTTTTTACTCAGCCACAAAAAAGGATAAACTAGAGACATTTATAGCTAAATGGATGCATATTGAGGCCATACTCTTAAGTAAAATAAATAGGACACACATGTGTAAATACCAAATAGTTTGTCTGGTGTGAGAGACTGGGTGTAAATAAGGACGAAAATGTATACTAGATAATGTGAACTAGGAAGAAAAGGTTTAAAGGGAAAGGAGAAGTGGGGGGCTGAAGGAAAGGAAACAAAGGAAAAAATATGAGAAAAGAAGGAAAAATAGCAACAAAACTTTTGAAATAGGAAGGGGTGGAGGACTGCAAGGGAGGGAAGGGGAATGGGCAAAACAAGAACTAAGATATATCATGTATGGGTACAAATTCCCAATGATGAATGTGATCATAATGTATGCCAGAAATGTACCAATAAACTTAATTTTTTTAAAAAAAACTTGTAGTTTGAATTCTGAAACACCTGACTAAAATGTAGCGGCTTTAGAGGAATTGCAGAGGGAAATCCGATGTCCTTTTCACTACTGATAGGCGGGTCTGGAAGTGGAGCACAAGACCTTGTCATGTGGACATTCACGTACTTATTCTTTCACATATTCTTTTATTCAGTCCTTTAGTCAACAAACTAATAAGCATTGTTTTAAGCCTGAAGTTGCAAAATCCAACAAAATAAATAAGACCCCTGATATCATGAACTATGCTAGTGGGAAGACACAGGTAAACATGCAAAATAACAATAAGCAAGCAATAGATATGAAGGCTATATGGAAAATTAGCTATAGGAAGTCATTTACCCACTCAGAGAAATTGACAAAAACTTTATTGATGGACCATTCCTTGGATGTTCTTTGGACTGTCCTTTCAAAGTACAGGTGAGAAAGATTCAAAAGCCTCTCACCGACTTTCTTCCTATCTACAGGTTATTGGGAAGATTTGCCATTTTCAACAGAAAGTGCACCGTGTTTCTTTACAGTTAGTGTGCAGGCAGAGTATAGCAATAAATGAATGCTCCCCAGAGCCTCTGATAGTGTATATGCCTGATTCAGAAGAGTAGCTGATCTAACCAGACCCTATTTAATAAATAGCTTACATTAAATATGACTATTTTAGCTTATGTTTTTACATATATCATGTCTAATTTTTATAAAAGTTATACTTCAGGCGGATATGTTAAAAATTCCTTGTTATAAGAAGTATTTTAGAAATAATATTTACTTTTAGTTTTTCTCATTGTAGGCACAGCTTATGAATCATCCTTGACAAAGAGTTGACCAAGATCTACTAAAATTTATGGTCTGGGTAATTTAGAAGTTGAAGGTGTTAATAACAGGCAAAAGGATACATGAAAATTATCAGATTTAGGGCATACAGGAAATATAAGGAGGGAATAGTGAAATTTGGTTTGGGGCAGAGTTTCTCATACTCAGCACTATTGGCAAGATAACCTTTTGTTATAAAGAATTGTCCTACTCATTTAAGATGTTTAGCAACTTTCTTAGCCTCTATTCATTGGATGCCAGTGGCATTATAATAACCAAAAATATCTCCAAGTATTGTCAAATGTCTCTAAATAAAATCAACCCCACTGAAAAACATTGGTTTGGGGCATTTTAAAACAGAGGTGCAGAAAGGGCCTCCACATGGAGACATCTGACGAAGTCAGCAGTGTGAGAATGCAGCAATAAAAGCAGTTTGGATATAAAGACCAGAAAATAGACACATGAAAAAGTCGAAGTTATCAGACAGTAAGAGAGAATGTACAAATGCAAAAGATAAGAAGGTCAAGGGAAGCTCTTTGGGACATTACGTATACTTGGAAAATGGATGGAAAAACAGAGCCAGAGAAAGGAAAAGGAGAGAATGGTAGAGTAGGCATCAGAGAATTAAGAGAAGAGTTCAAGGTAAAAAAGGTCAAGAGTTTCAATTATATTTCTATGTATTCTTTATGCATTTTAAAATATTAGAGAAAACTTCAAATTCTTGATTTCATTTTGTATAGTCAGATGAAAAAGTAGTGCAATTAAATATTGCTTTGGTCAATGGCAGTATGGTATAAGATTAACTTTGTCGGACTTATGAATGAATGTAATTTAACAATGTCCTCCTGAAAGGGAACTCATTCTTAAGTGGGGAACTTACTATATATGGGTCTTGAAATAGATAGGATTCCTTGGATCAAAAATATTAGGAAACTAACTCTTAATTGTTAAAACAAAAATAGGAATTTATCATAAATAAACTAATAACAAAATGGAACAAACAACAATAGAAAATACCTTAAGCGTCCAAAAAACCAAAATGATGAGGAGTCATTGTTTTCTATCTATCTGTCATCTTTATCATTTATCTATAATTTATCGATTTATCTGTATTTATTTTTTTACATTGATATTGTTCTTCCTTCACAGTCTAGATAAATTTTCTATATTTCCAAGCCAATAAAATTAGTTCCTATCCATAAGTCATTATATTTTCTAAATTCAACACAGCATTAGACATATTTATTCCTTCCTAATGGTGATTCTACATTTTCAGGAAAGGATTATAAGTTGTTCATCTTGGGCCTTGTGTCCACCAGCAAGCCAGTGAACTGTGACAGTATATTCACAAGGAAATTCTCATGGTAATATTGTCACTGAGCATTTGCTACAAGCACAGAAAGGAAAAAGGATAAGAAGCAATCCCAAAAAAGAAGGACTAAAAATACACCTCAGAGTCATTTGGAAGATCTGGAAAGAAGTAAAAAGTCATTGAAAATTTTGATCTATAGAATGAAACTGTGGTATCCCAAAAGTTGAGCTGAGGGAGCCACTGTGGTGAGGATAACAATCCCACATGGGGTTACGAGGGTGTGGATGTGGTCAATAGCAGTGCAATCGCAGAAGAAGAGAGGCTGACTAGGGAGAAGTTCGGTAGGAGATTATGATGTCCTGGATAATGGGAGGACAGGAGTGGGAATTCAAAGATGCCTTGGAAGCATCTAAACTGAGGGAACTAGGGGAAAATAATTATTTGAATTTAACCATGAGATGGAAGAATGAGAGAATGCATCCATTTAGAAAGAAAAAGTATAAAAGTATGGTTTTTAATATGTGAAAATTCTACATAAGAAAAGTAGTCCTTTGTCAACCATAAATAATATCTATAATTTCTTCTATTTACTGGACTTTTCAGTTGCTTGAAAAGTATTCATGGTCTTATGTGGCAAAAACAGTGGGGTAAATGAGACTCAGCAAGAGGACTTAACTTAGCTAAATTTAGAAAACCAACCAACAGTAGGTAAATGAATTTAAACAATCTGATCTGACTATGGCACCCCAAGGACATTCGTCTTTGAAAGCACAAGCACCCTCACTGGAAACAACACCACAGATTTCCCAGTATGTCGACTGGAGAAGCAGGTCCTTTGAAAGAAGATGTCAGCAGGTTGAGGGAGGATGCTCTTTGTGCCAATTCTATTAACTTCATACAGGGTGTGATCAGGCAGCTTGCAGTCCAAAGGCCTCAGGATGGGCAAACATAAGGCTGGGATGAATGCGCTCATTTGTCTTAATTGCTAATTTACAAAAAAGCAACAGCCATCTAAGGACAGGAAGACCTGGCAAAAGATACAGTCATGTGGAAAGGAAAAGGCTGGAAGATGCCACAAGAATCCTAGCTCTTCAGCCCAAGGCTCATAAATCTGTGTGGTGACTGCTGGCATGGAGATCAGAGGTCTTTGGCCCAGGAAACTGACTCCAAGTCCTGTGCAAACATCTCTAGGCTTTCTTTAAAGCTAGACTGTATGAGCTAACCAGTAGGCCTTGGCATGGCCTTAGTCTGTGTCTGAGGACCCCAGAGGGAATCACAGCAGCAAGCAGGCAGCACAGCCCTCCCAAGGGAGTGGTAGGAGTCTAAGAGCAGGTTATGCTTCCTGTCATTCAGTGTGAGTGAGTATTCTACTCTGAAAGTCCTCCAGGCCTGAATAAGAAGCAAACACAGGCAGCCCAGCACTGGGAGGCCACAGTGAGATAGCCTCTGTGAGCAGATTAGGAAATGTCACTTTGGTTGGAGGATTATGCTCCCCAGGCAGGAAAGAAGGGCTGTGGCCATTAGGTGGCTGAACATTATAAAAGAGAAGTGCTTCTAATCTCTGCTTCTGTGTACTGTTATTTCTTTTGGGTATATATCTAGACCTGGAGTTTCTGAGACATAAGAGTTAAAAGTTGGGTTAACTTTAATAGATATTTATATATTACAGAGCAGTTTTCTGGAATGGTTAAACCAATGTATATTGTAAGGTAAGAGAGTTAGAATTGTTCCATATGCTACCAACACCTAATACTGTACTTAAAAATATTTATTAATATATGAATGCAGTATGCAGAGTTTACATTATTTGTGCAGAGTTGGTGGACTCACACAACACACCTGAATTCCTTTTTTCAATCCTCTTTCCATCCCTTCCCTTGCCTCTCCCTCCATCTCTCCATTCCCTTCCCTTTTGAGGAAGTTCTATCTCCCTACTTCCTATTGTCTATCTTTCATTTTGCTCTGCACTTATTGATTGATTGATTGATTGATTGGTGCCGGGGATCAAACTTGGGACCTTGCACTTGCAAGGCAGGAGCTTGAACCACTGAGCTAAATCCCCGGCCCTGCTCTGCATTTATAATTTGGGTTTCTCATATAAGATAAACCATGTGATATTTAAACTTATGTGTTGGATTTTTTTAATGTTATGGTCTCAAGATGCATCCATTTTCCTGCAAACAACTCACATTTATCTTTTTTATGGCACAGTAATACTCTATTGAGTGTAAATACCACATTTTTAATCCAATCATCTCTTAATGGCCATATAGGCTGCTTCCAAGATTTAGCTGTTATGAATTGTAGTGCTATCAACATGGATATGCAATATCACCATAATGTGATGTATTTAACTCTTTCGGAAAGATACTTAAAAGGGGAACAGCTGAGTCAAATGGAATTTCTATTTTTAGCTTTCCGAGGACTCTTCATACTAATTTCCATAGTGGTTGTACTAGTTTACATTCCCATCAACAATATAGAAGGGTTCCTTTTCCCTGCAGCCTCTCCAGAGTTTGTTATTGTTTGATTTCTTAGATAGCCATTCTTTCTTCGGTAAGATAGACTCACGGTGTTGTTTTAATTTACATTTGTCTAATGGCCAGTGATTCTGAGCATTTCTTTATGTATTTATTGGCCATCTGTGCCTCTTTTTCTGTGAAGTGTGTTTTTAAATTTTAGCCATTCCACAAAATATTTTTCAAAGCCAGAAAATACCTCCTGTTCTCTTTTGATAAATACTTTTTATTTCCCTCTGATACTTTTCCTTTCTTGGTGACAATGAAAGTTTTAAATTTATGCATAACTTATACATCTTTGTAGCCACTTGTAACATAAATAAAATAGTTATTATTTTGAGAATGTAATGTTTGATAAATTAAGAAATTAATCATCAAATGAATGGATGCATACTTAACAAATGAAACAAAAGAATTCCTGCCGGTGTTGAGTTAAACCATAGGACCATTAGAATATTCTTCTGCAACAAATATTGGTATTTGTGTCTGATAAAAATTCTATCACATCAGTTTTTGTATAACAAGATCATTGACCAATAATTCAGAAACATAGGAGAGGGTTACTGATTCCATGCTACTGTATGTCCCAGAAACCATAGGAAATGCCTTGCACAAGTTATCTTATTTAGACCACCCAATAACACTGTAAATTTGGATTCTTCAGTTTACACAGGAGGCTTATAGTTTATGTGACCTACCAAAGGTCACTCAAGTACCATAAAACAAAGCTGAGATTTTAACCTGAGTTTGACTAACCATAAGACAGGCAACTTCAACTTTTTCACAATGTAAACGTGATCATCAATGAGAGAGAGAAAGAGAGAATGAGAGAGAGGGGAAAAGGATCTTTACTATTATATTGCTTATGGTAATGCAGTCACTATTCGTCAAGTGGACATGTGATTAGGCACTTTGAATAGCTATATATTAAATCAACTTCATGAAGTTTTGGATCATTTCAGGGCAGTTGTAGTCATTACCATTAAATTGCTTTGGGTTGTAAATGGAGAAGTTATCATTTCAATTCTGTTAAAATGCTATCATAACACTCATATCATTAAACCATGCAGTTATTTCTGTTGTTTATTACAGTGTAACAAATCACCTCAAAATTTAGCAGCCTAAAATAATACCAACCCTTTTTGCACATGATTCTGTAATCTGGACTGGGCTCAGCTGGGTGGCTTGTCTTTGCTCCATGTGACATTAGCACTCAGGTGTCTACAGTCAGTTGGTAGCTCTACTAGGCCTAGCACATGATCTGAGGTGTCCTCATTCACACATCTGGCAATTCAGCTGGGACAGCTAAAGCAGTGGGGAGCTGGATGCATTTCTTTCATTCCTGCTGGACTTTCATCATTTGGGGCTTTCTTCTTTAAAGTAAGACCTCTTACTCTTAATGTGTCTGTACTAGATTTCCTTGCCAGACATCTCACTTCTGTTATATTCTCAGTGTAATGGCCACATTTTCATGTGCAACACACTTAAAATAGTTGTGAGATACTAAGTTCTTGTTTAGGGCAATGATTACATCTTTTGTAACCTGTATTAGTCAGCTTACCCATTGGTGGACAGAGTACCAAACACTCACAATTTAAAGAAGGAGAGGCTTACTTCTACTCATGTTTCAAGGGGATTCAGTCCATGCTACGTGTCTCCAAGGCAGACAGTTCATGGCAGCAGGGTGTGTTGGAGCAAAGCTGTGTAGTTCATGGAAGCCAAGAAGCAGAGCAGGGGAGGAGTGCAAGAGAGAAATGGGCAAAGGACCTTATATAAAACCCAAGGTACACAGCCATGGCCACCCAAACACATCTGGAAGTGTGCTTTATTGTCTTAGGCATTTCTTAATCCAGTGAAGTTAACATATCAAGATTAATGGTCACATATCCTAACTGGTAACAGTTCTTCTAGCAAAGAAAGAGTATCTTCAGCTGCTAGCCAGGCCATAAAAATGGGTATATACAGAGCATAATGAGTACATCTCCACCTGTCCTCTAATGATCCCATCTCCATATGAACCATATGCAAGGAAATGATCGCATCTCTTTCTGCAGTGTAATTATCCTAGGTTTATCAGCAGTGCAATGATCCCAATTTCTACCTGAAATGGAATTGATATCACCATTATAGGTACTTTAATGAGCATATCTCTACCATAAATGTAATTAACACATTGTCTTTTGCACACTAAAGATTGCATTTCTCTAGGAAATGCAATAACAGTTCTATCTGTAGTGCAATGATCCCATCTATTTGTGCAAGTTAATTATCACTTTTCCACTTGCCAAGCCATAATGATAGGTATTCCTATAGGGCAGTGATTGCATCTCTGCCCTCAGGGTAATGATCACATATGCAATGCAAGATAACAAAATTGTCCTCAGGGCAATGATCAGATTCCTTTGCACAGGGTAATGATAACATGTCCACTTTAACCAAAGATAACAAGCCGCTTGTCATTTCGGTGATGCCAACTTCCCCTGCAGTGAGAATAGAGGCAGACAAGGAAGCAGGATGTGGTGCTCACATCCGCCTGATGTGTAAGGGTGGATTTTGTAAGAATCCAAGATCTTACTTAAAAGGTAGTATGGTGACAAAACCATAAGTACTAAAGACAAAGAGATATGAGTATAAATAGATGCCACACTGTAGTCTGTGTGGATTTGGGCCATAGACTTAGCTTCTCTGAATCAGTTTGCAAAAATGAGGATGGTAATAGCTTTTGTCTTTTCTTTTCTGTCTCTCCCCTCCCCCTCTCCCTCCCCTCCCTCCTCTCCTTCCCCTTCCGCTTCCCCTCCCCATCCCTTCCCCTTCCCCTTCCTCCTCCTCCTCTTCTTCTTCTTCCTCTTCTTCTTCTTCCTCTTCTTCTTCCTCATGATCATAACATTTTTCAACATAAAGCCTGACTCTTAAGGAATTTTCATGAATTTCTCCTCCCTTGTTCTGTGGACCATATCTTTGTTCTGAATCCCCCAGGGCCTAAATCCCAGTAGCATTACTCCCCACAGAAACCCCCATCCACATTCACTTTTAAATCTTATTCTTGACTACTCCTCCATTCTGCCTCTATTCTTTACCCTCTCTTTTGCTTTTTTTTTTCCTCATGTCTCCCTGCAAATGTCCCCATCCATGTTCCCTGTATCCCAGAATGTTGTTTTCTTACTTCATTGTTTCCTCCTGGAAATATATGTTTTTAGTTTCAAAATTGTTCCGTCAGTTTTCTTGCTTACTGCCCACCATTTATCTGCATTGAAGACAGAAACCTGGATGTGAACTCACTTCTCACAGTGATGTCTCTTTATTTCCAACAAGGCACCCTGTCATTCTGGCCTGCAATCCATAACCCTACTGTTTTTGTCCAGACCTTAGTATCATTCTCACAAACGGAGATTGAGCTCATCCTGGGTTGTGAAGATTGTCTAAGAAAAAAGGAAGAGATTAATAGATTTGAAAATATAAAAGCTCTAAAATGCTATTAAATGACAAGAAATATAAAGCAGTAAAAAAATTAAAATAGACAAAGAGTATTTCCTAGGTGTAGAGCATTGGCATTCTTGGTTAGCTAGGAGGAATGTTAATTAACTGTACAATTATGAATATAACATAACAGTGGGAAAATATACCAATATGCAGTTCATTAAAGGAGACATTTCAACTACTATTAAATGTAATATAATTTTAATGCATATAGTAATTAAAATAATTTCATGTTTCAACTTGTAAATTTTCACTCATAATGTTTTCGAAGATGAAAAATCATAAATTTTAGGAAAAATGACAATTGTCTGATGAGTCCTTTACGAGTGTCTTTATGAATATTTCAAAAGATAAATACACAGATCACAGATAAGCAGGCTGATATAATCATAGACACAAAGAGAATAAACTGTATATGACTTGACATGTTATAAGGAGAAGTTTCAAAAATCTTAAAGAAAATATGAGGTACTAAAAATGATCAATTGCAGTTTCCAGAAGAAAATTTCAATGAACTATCATACTCAAACATACAGAAAATAGAGACTTTTAAATATACAGAAAATAAATAAGGAGATGTCAAGCATACAGAAATATATATCTATAGGAATATATTATTACACAAATATGTTTATAGACATTTAAAGGTAACTAATAAGCAAGAAGCAGTGGAAATCTTTAAAATTCCAGTAAAATTCACATTGAGTACAGAAAATAGTATAATCAATACAGTAAGGATGTTGAATCAGTAATATGGAGAATGTTTTGAAAGCGTATCTGAGAAAAAAGGGAAGAAAGAAATAAAAATGGTAAGAAAAATATTTAGAAAGAACAAGAATGGAAAATGAAAATATAAATAATAGGTTCTGCTGATGAAAGCACATAAAAATTTGGGAAATTATAAAATAGATTAACAGTACATTTGTAATAAAATGTTCTGTCAGATAGAGAAAACACAGTATTTGGAAATTGCAGAGGTTTATCAAAAGCCAAGTAAAAATTGTAAGGTGAAAACTATAGGTATATTCTTGCATCACTTTCCCCATTTTTTGCCTTTCCTTTTGACTCTGTGTGTGTGTGTGTGTGTGTGTGAGTGTGTGTGCGCGCGCGCGTGTTGGCAATCAAACCTAGGGCCTCATGCAAGCTAGCCAAGAATACTACCCATAGCCTCCTAGTTTTTTTAAAACCTTAAGAATATTTTTATATGCTGTAACTATTTTCATAAAAATTACAATTTACACGAAAAACTTAAAAGATCTAAATGTGCTAACTTATAAGGAAAAAATATCTACCTAATCTCAGATGGGGTTGTTTTGGTACCAGGGATTGAACTCAGGACCTTCCACTTGGGAGACAGGTGGCAGCACCACTGAGCCAAATCCCCAGCCCTAATCTCAGATTTTTCATCTCAAACATGAAATGCTACAAGAAAACAAGCCATGCCTCTAGAGTGGATAAATATAAACCTTATACTGTTTGTAATGTTTGTTTTACTGTGTTTGGCTTTGTTTTTTGAGTATGCTGTCATGTTGTTTTCCACTCAAGGAAAAAAAATACATCATTTATAAACTATAAAAGTAAAATTATGTTACTCATGGCTGCTTCTTGAGCAGGGGACTGAGGGGTGAGAAGAGGGGGAAATAAACAAATCTGAAAAATGTCCACAAAAATTCAGATCACATAAAATTGAAAGTGGGAAAATCCTCTTAAGAACCACTAAAAACACCTTTTCTTCATATTTCACATTATCTATTATACATTTTAATCCTCATTTACACTTAACAGTTTTTAAAAAGTCTAGTCCTACCTGCTTTCTGTGTGATTAAAATACTAAACACAGATTTCAGTATTTGGAAAGAAGATGTATGTACAAAGTAAAATGAATATTGTGATAACACAAATCTGTTTCTAAGTCTTTAATTTTCAAAATTTAACAGCATATGTGTAGACATAAAAATAAAGTGAGCTAAGACATGGCTTCAGCAAGGCACCGATAGCTAACTTTGTAAAATTCACAACTCAGGTGAAAGAGGTCAAACAATCATTTTGTGATTTATAAGAGATTTTCCATTAATACTAAAAGTAGGATGAAGGTGGAAAAAATGCAATCATCCCTTCACATCCAGAGGTTCTGCATCTACAGATTCCAACAACTATGGATTAGAAGTAAATGAAAAATATTTTTTAAATATTAAAAACTTACACTGAACATGTATAGATTTTATTCTTGACATTTCCCCAAAAAAGCAGAATAACATTTGCATAATAATTATGTTGTATTAGGTATTACGTGTAATCTAGAGACCACACTTGTTGATGTGCATAGGTTACACGCAAATACTAGGTCATTTCATATGAGAAACTTTAGCATCTACAGATTTTGGTATCCACAGGGGGTCCTGAGACCAATCCCCTATTGATATGGAGGGATGTCTATATGTGGCTTTTAATAAAAAGGGAAAAATGGAAAAATGAACATGGGTGTCTGTCTATTACAACATTTAAAATATGGCATAAGGCAAGAATTTAGGCAAAATATGCCATTATTAAATATTAGACCACTATTAAATATTAGAAAAGGGAATCATCCTTGATTGATGGCAACAATATTGCAATATTGCCTACATGGAAGATTCTACCACATCAAGATGTTTATCACCTCCCTGAATGTATTTCGTGTGTTCTTTATGATTAGCAAACCCACCATAGTGTCCAGCTGATGAATGGATAAAGAAAGTGTGGTGTTTGTATATAATGGTGTACTACTCTGCCATAAAGAAGGATAATGGACTGACTCATTTCTAGGAAAATGGATGCACATTGAGATCATAATGTTAAGTGAAATAAATCAGAAACACAAGCTTAAATATCACATGATTTCTCTTATTCTAAAAAACTAAAACATAAATAAAGAGCAAAATAAAAGACAGACACTAGGAAATGTGGAGATGGAACTTGTGCAAAATGGAAGGGGACCAAGCAATGAAGGGAGACAGGAGGGAAGGGAGAGGAAAGGGGTATAAAAATAATTAAAATATGCTATGTACATGTACCAACTTGCTACAAGGACTTCATCATTATTTGCTGAAAACATGTACTAATAAAAAAATTAAAATTCAAAAATAAATGAAAAATAAAAAAGAATTTCCATTTTGTCATGTTCTTGAAGTGAACTGATGATCTTTTAAACACATATCTTGCTTTTTATACAGGGACTTGTCTCACCCTGCTTTCCATACTCCAAGTTCAAGTCCACTTTTTTTTATTTTGGTACCAGGGATCGAACTCGGGTCCTTGTGCTTGTGCAGCAGGCCACGAAACCACTGAGCTAAATCCTCAGCCCTCAAGTCCTCTTTTGGCAGGTCTTTCATGTCACACGATTCTCTGTAGGCTCATCTTCCCTTTACTATAAGCCCCTTGAAGAATGTGAGTTACCTGATACATCTTGATAATCCTCACCCCTATGTAATCCTGGGTGCATTTTGAGTGATTTGTAATTTTGAGGAAAGTAAATGAGTAAATGATTGAATTATAGATTGACTTCAATGCTTCTGATATCTGTTGAACTCCTATATACGCAAAATTTTACTGAGCAAATGCCTTGAATACGCATTTCACTCTGCCTATGTCCTTAGTCATATACAGTGTGGTGGTTTTCCTACTAAATGAGACAAATTTCTCAAAGGTCACCAAGAATAGAATGCCCCGTGCATTCTTTTGATTTATGGAAAGTTATTTAATGAGAAGAGTTGATGCAGGAGGATAAATAGTATGTCCTAATGTATGCTTGTGTGCACACATGTCTGCATGAGAGTGTGCATGAGTGTGTGAGTGTGTGTGCAAGTGCATGCACATATAGATCTGTTCCTTCTGAAGCAAGAGGGTAGAAAGAGTCAGAGGTAGAAAGGACATTATAGACAGAAGGAAGAGCATTTACACATCTAGGGAAACACAAAATTTTTGTATATAACATAAAAGAGAGAACATAGCCTTGATACATAAAGACAGAAAACCAGCCTTGATCTTGTACAGAGACTAGGGTTCTACTGTAATAAAAAGGTAACATGGGAGAGAGAAAGTGTCCTTCAGTCTTTCTATCTGAGGGCCTGGGTAAGAAATTAATGAATTCATGAATATATAAATAAGTGGCAGAAAGTTCAACTCTAAGTATATACCTAATAATTGCATGATTGAAAAGTTCAGCTAACACTAAGATACTTGGTTTCCAAATACCACTTACCACTTAAAATGAACCAGGGCTTCCTGGAGAAATGATTGCTTCCTGGACTGGAGTAGGATATATACAAGATGAACCTTGAGCCTCTTGTAGTGCTGAAAAAGAAGAAAGTACTCAGGAATAAAATGATAATATTTTGTCAAAGGGCTGTAGGGACCAATACAAAAAAAAAGCCCCTAATGGGTAAAGTTGAGTCATAAAATACATAAGGATAGCATTTAAAATAAGGAATTCATATTGATATAAGTAAATTATGAAATAAATAAAGGAGAGGGCACAACTTTTCCTTATAAAATATTGTAAGTAATAAAGGTAGAAAGAAGAGAAAAATAAAACTCACTATTGGAACACCACAGCAACAATTTCTACAGACACAATCTATTGACAATTACTGAATCAGTGTGCAGAATTTTAGGAAAAATGTTATACTTGCATCACCTCCAGTTATATTCCTTCATGTTTACTAATTACAATGGTGTTGAGACATGACCAAAAACTCTTTGGTATTATTACTTTCTAGGAATTGGGTTTGGGTTTAAATTCTCTTTCCTTTAGTGTGGACTAGGCTTAATGATTTGCATTTAAGGATATGGTAGAGAAAAGGAAAAAAATATAATGAAGTAATTAATGTTGACATCACTTGTAATAGAAATATTGGTATCACATGCTCCTGATAAATGCAGCACAAAAGGTAAATCGTCACTGTGGTATTCCTTCTTAATACCAACAAATCCAGTGTATTCATAAGAAAATATTAGACAAACCCAAATTTTGGGCTTTATACAGAATAACAGACTAGTACTCTTTAAGACTATCAAGGTCAAGAAAGGCAAGGAAGGACAAAAGCCCTCATAAATTACTGGAAACCAAAGAAATGCTATGTCTAAAAGCAATAGGGTGTCCTGAATTGAATCCAGGAGTAATAAAAGGAAAAGAAGAAATCCAAAAGAAAACCTATAGTTTAGGTAATAATATATGAATGCTAATTTATTCATTATGATAATGCTCCATAGTTATGTTAGATGTTGACATTAGCCAGAGCTAGGTAGAGGTTATATGGGAACACTGTACTATGTTTGTAGCTCTTCTGTAAAAATTATGATCAAAAAATAGTTTTAAAATGTGCATATATGTTGGAGCCTCCTTGACCTTCCCCAACATCTGAAACAGTGCAAGGGACAAGGTAATTCTGGGTTAAACAAATTAAGACTTCTTAGTACATTATGCACTGCCCCTAAAGAGGCAGAAAACTCCAGAAATGCAGTAAATTTTGTAACCCCCTTCTTTATAACTTTCCTCATTGCATTCTTTATTATATATATGTATATGTATATATTTTCCTTGTCTGTAATTTTATTTAGGCACTTTCTAGAGTTCAACTGTCGCTCAGGGCATCAAACTAATTTTCTCCTCAGCAGTGATTGCCAAGCTGCATGCATAATGAACCCCGTTATTGCTCTTGTTATTAAGTAGGCTGTTGGGGACATGGATGAGAGGGAGGCCACAATCTACAGGCAATGGCTCTTCCTAGCACTGCTTGTCCTCCCTCATCGACTGTGACCACTGGGCCAAGGGGAAAAGCACACAGAGAAAGAGATGCAAAAGATTCTGCTCTTTGATGTGAGGAAATGTCAGAGGTTTGTATTGGCTTTGAGGCACTGACTTTTGTTATTTATTTAATGCAAACTAAAGTCATTATTTATTGACCATTTGAAAGGATTGCATATATTGAGACTCAACACCATGGCAGCTACGGGCTTGGGTGTTTTATGAATGTCACTCACTTATTACTCACAGCAAGCCTGTGAAGATGAGGTGGTCAGCCTCTGTTTACAGGCAGGAGGCTGAGAATGAGAACTAATAAATGACTTGTTTGAAGTGGCAAGTGGCTGCCAAGTGGGAAAGCTTGATAGAGTGGTAAAATATCATGCAGACATTCCCATAATTTGCTTTATACCATTGTCTGGTAGGTTTCCTATGTAGGTGAAAACATCAGTTTTTCCAAATTTTCATGTATATGTGTATAACCCAAGACTTGTCTAAAATGAGGATTCTAATGTGGCAGTTATCAAGTGGACCCTGAGATGATCATTTCTAGCCTGCTATGAGGTGGAGTTCACGCTATTGGTCTGTGGTTTACACTTTGAGTAGCAAAAATGAAGAACAAAATTGGAATACCATTATTACGGTATCACACTTCAGAATTGAAAGAGAAAATTGGAAGTTAATTGTAGAATTCAAATACAGTGGTTAAACATTATGTACTGTTAAATTATTGGCTTGCTTGTTAGTTTAGGTTTTTATGGACTAAAGAGACTCCCCAGGGCTGAAACTTAGGGTAGATGTTGAATAATCAGGAAAAATGAAAACCAGTGTAATGCCTGTGGGAAGGGGACAGGGGAAGACTCCCATCCTGCGCCGGCGTGAGACCTCCATTGTGCCTATCCCTGTCCTCCTCTCCTCAAGTCTTCCTTAAAAGACCTGAAGGGCCAACTTTTCTCTTATAAATTTCTGAAAAAAAGGGGAACTTTTCTGTGGAAGACTGGCAGGAAGGGTTGAACATGAGATGTTTCAGTTTGGGGAAATGTCTTAACTTCTCTCAGTTACAATGGCTTGTTATAATTGAATCAGAATGTCCTTCCTAAAGTCTCATGTGTTCATGGATGGGTTTTTGGATAGTGATTAACCTCATCAAATGATGAGTTCATCAGTGAATGTGCTGTTAGCAGGTAGGAAGTAGGCCACCAAGGGTATAATGTGCAAGTGTGTATTCTTTTTTTAAAATTGGTACATATTTTCAGTATGTAATGATTACCTTCCTTCTGGAAAGATGGCACATGTGTGTTTGCCTCTTTTTGTTTCCCCTCTTGGAAATTTATTTGCTTTTCACTGATAGATTGTGCTGTTATGATTTGTGGCCATCTTTATAATGGCCTCCTTTATTCCTTTAAACATGTACTTTTCTACATTCTGTTGTTGAGAATCTCTGATTCCTCTTCTAATTCTCATGGTATCTTGTTTCGTGTTATATGGATTATTCTCTTCAGTCACCTCACTGTTTGCTCAAATCATCAGGTAGTTTTCTAATGCTAACTTGCCTTCCCCCAGAGCAAGTTCCATCTTTCCCAAGAGCCAGAGGACATCCCCAGTCCTGGGTGCATACTGACTTGTTGATGGTGTCCCAGATGCATTACCCTATCTCTGCATTCTTCCAACGAGTATTGCCACAGGAATCTGGACTCGGGCAAGTAAACTCTTACAGTCTGCAGTCACTTGTGCTCACTCTTACTCTGTCTCCCCACTCTAGCTCTCTGAAGCTCTCTCTCCAGACTCTCAGCCTATTCATCTCTACATCAACTCCCAGCATTCCCATTCAAGGGCCCCAGAAATTCTCCATCTTCAAGTTATTCCTACTCATTTCTAGGCCACTCCAATCCCACCTCATATTTCAATATTAGTTCTTTTGCTCCTTATTTATTTGTGTTGTTCTATAACTGTGTATAGAGGAAAAGTTTGCGGGTTCCTCTATCATTTTGCCTTTATGCAATTAGAATTTTCTCCAAGATGTGTATCACGGAAGCACTATTCATGGTAGAGCAGGAGGGACTCTCAGAACTCCTTGTGGTTCATATATCTAGAAATGGAAATCTCCCCATATATTACAGTTTCTCTATCTCATGCATACCTAGTTTTCTTATATTTTACCCATTTCTACTTTGGCAGTTTAAGCTTTATGAAGTCATACAGTTTGTCTGTATTATTTTATTATCTTTTTAATTGTTGCTATATTTTTGTGATACATAATAATTGCCTTCATCTTGGGGAATTTGTACATGTATGTATTGTATCTTGATCATTTTTACTTTTTCTTCCCCCACTACTCTGCCCTCTAACCCTTCCCCAGACTCCATCTACAGAATCTAGCATTGCCGGGGATTTAGCTCAGTGGTTTCGCCACCTGCTGCGCAAGCGCTAGGACCCAATTCTGATCCCCGGTACCAAAAACAAACAAACAAAACAGAATCTAGCATAAACACATTACATACAATGAATATTTATTAAATGTTATGACCTAGATGAATGGGTGGGAGAGTAGATGTGCAAAAGAATGAACAGATGAAAAGATCACTCTATTCCCAGTGCCTAGCAAACCAGCTAATATATTATAGGTGTCCAAATGTATGTACTGATTGTCTCAGAAGAAAGAATTGATGGCTCAAGCAAAGAGGACTGCAGAGATATTCCTCACCAGTCTGATATCATTTGAAATGGGGCCCTGTGAAGGAATCTCGGCATCCTTGTTGCTGACCAAGGGTGAAATATCTGTGGTGACAGTAATAAACTCAGTAAAATGTCTCCTCACCTATATGCCTTCAGTTACCTACACATTTGTGCCTGTTGCTTCTAGTTTTCTTGTGTGGATAAAGACAAGAAGTACATTGAGGGTCATCATTTGTGGAGCACTAGACTGAAAGAAGGGACTACTTCTTTGACTTATCACTATATGCTAAGTATCTGGATAATAAATATTTGTAACTAAATTAATAAGTGTGTGCCTGCTGAACAAAAGAATGAACAAAGGCAAATCCCCCATTTTAGAAACAGCAAATGAAACATTCCCATATATATATATATGGCCATATGGCTATATATATTTACTTTGAGTAAAAGTAAATTAACTCAAAAAAGTATATTTACTTAAAGTAAATATATGTGTGTGTGTGTACACACATATATATATATTCCTTTACTCAAAATACCTAAAAACATCAAGAAATGAAAAAATGTGTAAGCTTACAAGAGAAAAATGAATGTGATTATGACTTAACTAAAAGGGAGTGTCAATTATTCAGCCTTTAATATTCTGTTTA
This sequence comes from Heterocephalus glaber, assembly GCF_053883595.1. Taxonomy (NCBI): domain Eukaryota; kingdom Metazoa; phylum Chordata; class Mammalia; order Rodentia; family Bathyergidae; genus Heterocephalus; species Heterocephalus glaber. Next base: position 30,678,533 of record NW_028258330.1, on the reverse strand, counting down.
CTTTAGAGCATCACCTACATAGCATGCAAATGTTTCACTTACTTGTAAAAATCTCTTTATGTCCATAGCTGCTGGTGTCTGCAAGAGTATGCTGTTACAAGTACTGTGCATCCAAGATTATATATACATATAATAAGGGACCATTATGTGTACATTTCCTTTCTTTTAATAGAAACAATTCTTAATTTATTGTTCACAGGCCTTATATATTTATTTTTCTATCATCGCTATGAACATAGCCTCCAATGACTGTATATTTTAAATATTCCTGATTCTTTCTTTCTTACCTTTACAGATACATTCCATATGACTTTCATTCCCCAGGTTCATCCCCCATTTGCCCCATTCTTGCTTTTTCATTCTTAGATGAAAGGTTCATCGTTACCTATACTTTCTCCTTTTCATCAACTATGATTATTTTTTATTTTTAATTCAGATGATGAGATAAATAATGCCTGGTAATTACTCAAATGATCTGGAAATTGTGGATCCTACCCAGAGCCATTTTTGTCCTCTCTACATACAAAAGAATCAAAGGAACTTTCCCCTTTGAGTTCTGACCTTGGAAACACACCCACAGCTTGTGTGATCTCCCAGAGCCTTTTCTGCTGTGAACAGCCCGTCAGAGTCCCCCAGACAGCTGTTAGAGCTCAGAATCAATTTACTTTGGGGTGAGGACTTGAGGGACACAGATGGGTGAATTACAGGTGTTCAGCTTAGTGGCAGACCCTGCTTGGCATAGTTTAATATGTGCTCCAACGTGTTTCAGCTGCAGGGCAGGAAAGCTGTCATTCTGTGCCCTGGAGAGGGCTGGTGGATTTTGGCTAGGTGCCATATGCAATCCTATTTACAAGGTCAACTGCACATTTTTGGTTTTTGGAAGCTGTTACAACTGAAGCTAGTCAGGGAATATGTCTTTAGCTTGAGTCAGGTTTCTCTCTTTAGATATTGAGACTCCAAAATGATTATTAGTAGAATTCAACTATTCTACCTAGGGATTTATTGCTGTAATTTCTATTCCATATTTACATCCACTATGCTCGTTTGTCTCAGTGCTCTTTCTTTTTTCTACTTATTTAACATTTTTGGTCTTCAAACCAATGACTTGCAGTTCTTCCTTACCAGCAGTTCTGGAGGTTTTAGGCATTCTATTGCTACATAATTTCAAACTGATACAATGGCTCTGACAATGAGGAACTCAGTTCTTGAAAACTTACAGTAAGTAAGAAAGTTAATTTAGTGAGAAAATGAGAGAAGTTCAGGTTTCAGTGAGTTGACTGTATTTTTAAATCAAAATCCAGATAGTTGAACAGGGGTAATGATAAAATGCACCAGCATCTTAGACATTCTAGATCTCAGTGCATCTCCTTGGCATGTAGGATTTGGGTTCCAGGCAAAGTACTCTGAAAACAAGAATTCCCTTAGAAATGGAGGAACCATTTCTTAGGCAATGAAGATTATGGGTCCTGGGAAAGGATTCATTTCACTAGATTTGTGCACATTTCTGGTTTGAAATCATGCCAGGCGTGCCCTGCCCAGGCCATAGAATGACCTCTGAAGAATCATATCTATCATTGAAAAGGCTTTGCTTTCCGTAACTCCTTCTGATATGCTGCCAAAAATTCAAACAGCGATTCCGATTACACTTTAATTGGTACTTTATATTCAACATGTAAGAAAACTCACTATAAACAAAAGCTGTTCTTTCCTGAACTCTATGGAGTTAAAGTATCTGGACCCTGAGTTAACTATATAATATTTATAGAGTTCAGTATATGGGTAAAGTCAGCCAAAGCCCATTTCTCTTCCTTGAGGCCGTATATACTGAGGAATTCTTTATATTTGATGCTTTTGAAATAGCTTTGAAATTTCCACCTTTAAGAAATCCTTGCAATTGTAAGGAATAGAAGGAATAATAAATAGTCAATTCAGCTGACTATTTCTTTGCTTTTTCTTTTTATTCTTGGAGAAATCAATACTAACGTAGTGGACATTTATGTAATCAACCTTCTTCCAAGAGTCTCAAAACACATATAAACTCTGCTGGTTGGTTACTTAAAAGTAATCACTTGCCCTGAAACCATAAACCAGGTCACATATGGAACTGGTTTTAGGAATCAAATACAAATACCTAAAATTTCTACTAGTGGTTTATGCATATGTTTCCTAATTCCATTCATCTATACCCATGTAAGTAGGTGAGGATCATTAAGGAGGTAGAGATGAAGAGAGCAATTTAAGATTCATGTGCTCAATGAATCAAATAACAAAAAATGTCCTCTGTTCCAGACCCTGTGGTATGCATAAGGGACACAGTGATAATAAGTATGCTTTGCTGTCTAGAAATTCACTTTCCAGTGAGTAATAATTATAAGAATCAACATGTAATGTACACTTACTCTACACTCTTTTTCCTATACTTATGTATTTACTCACTAAATCCTCATAGCTACTTTAAAAAGTATGGTCTAATTTTACATTTAATGGGCATCTGCCACCTTGAGATTAAAATGCTTACATTGAGCCTTAGTTGCTTCAAATAATTTCAATATATATTATATAGATAGATATAGATTATTTTGCAGTACTGGAGATTGCACTCAGGAATGCTCTACCATTATGCTACATCCCTGGTCCTGTTTGTTTATTTATTTATTTAAATGGTCTTGTTAATTTGTCCTAAAAGGATGCGAACTGCCTCAGTCTCCCTTACTGCTGGGATTAAAGGTAAGGGCCATTGTACCTGGATTAAAGATACATATTTTTTCAGCCATATTCATGGTTCATGCAGTATCTCTTCTTAATCTCATTCCCCACTCTTCTTTCCATAATGCAATTGCTCATATATAGTTGATATAAGTTGATATTTTTGGTTAAAACATGTTGGATATATCTATACATACACACACACACACACACACACATATATATATATATATATATGCAGTGTATTATATTATTGTCTCTGTTGTAAATATTTGTGCAAATTCTGATATTCTTTTGCACCTTGGTTTATTCCCTTGATACTGCATTTTTAAAATTTGTGAATGTTTCCTTATATAGAAATGGTGTCTTACTTATAACAGCTATGTAGTACTTGGACATACTGCATTAATATGTAAAATGTCAATTCATTTCACTATTATTGGGCATTTACATTGTTTCCAGTTATTTTCTACAATATTGTTTCAGTGAACAAATCTCTATGTGTGTGTTTTCTACAAAACGTAACTACAAGTAAATGCACAGACTCACAAGGTAGAAGCATTTGCAAACTTACTAGATGCTGTTCAATCATTAAACAAAATGGCTGCACCAATTATACTGGAAAGTTTAACTGTCCCAGGTTCTCTATAACTTCAATGGCATTTGGAGGTGCTAGAAATTTAATATACATGAGTTTGAAGGATGTGAAAAAAATTTAATATTCATTTTAGGACATTTTCATCTACGTTTCTATATTGTAGTGTGTAATATATATATATATATATATTTTTTTTTTCATGCTATCATTTTCTGGCTTTTGATATAAAGAGGTTACATTTACCTCAGAAAATGTATTAAAGAACCTTTTTTATATTTCCTGAAATGGTTTTAGAAAGTAAAGATTTTTGTTTCTTGTAAGTTTAGTTAGCACCTTATAAAATTAGTTGGTAGGGTGAAAAAGCAAATATTATTTAATATTTGGAATTTTATACTTTCTATTTTTCTTACATAAAATATTTAGTAAGTAATATAAAATTTTCTTGTACAGTGTCAGTTTATTGTGTTTATTTGGTTATTTTATGATTTTAAATAAATTTCTAGTATTTCTCATTCGTGTAAATTCAAATTCCTCTTTTTGGGGTACTTTTCTCCATAATTTGTTTTTTTTACCATATCCTTATTTCTGCTCCTTTGTTATTAGTAGCTTCTGTACATTTGGGGGGAGACTTTAGTCTGCTTTTGTTTTCAGCTTATTGATTAAAAGCTTAGTTCATTAATTTATTTTTCTTGCATTCATAAATATATATTAAGTTTGTAATGTTACCCTGAGTGGCATTATCTTTGTCTCATACATGTTAATGAGATATATTTATGTTATTATTCTGCTGCTCTTAAGAGAAATGTTCCCAAACCATACCTAATAAGACCTTTTTTGGGTATTTATTATAGTCTTTGTATAAAACTCTTTCCAATTTTAATTTCATAGACATGAGACACAGTTCCAAATTATATGGAAAATTTGGGGACATTTCTAAATGAGTTAAAATTTCCTAGCAAGACAAGCACCCTACAATTAATGGAAGATGGCACTAAATATAGTTATAAATTTCCATAGGCAACCATATATCATAACAAAATATATAGAGAAATTTCACTAAAACATATTAGCCAATAGGAAAGATCACATGAGAAAACAGAAGGTAAATGGTTCTATGAGATTTCAACATGGAGATCATATGGATCACATATGATTATACTTTCATTTTATATACTCATATTAAATCTCAAATTGACTTATGAATGTAATGTATATCACAAAATAATTGGTTGCAGATTCAAGAGTAAAACTTTGTATGTAGTTGTTGTTTTATTATTATCATTAATTTAATACCATATTTCCTCTCACTTTCTCAAAAATGATGATCAACAAGTTTATGTATCTAGAGAAAATTCTTTGTTACTGTCTGGGTGTTCTTGTGACTTTTTTGGTAAGTATTGGGGATTGAACCAAGAGCCTAGTGTATGCTAAGAAAGTGCTCTACCATATCATCAGTCCTATAACTAGTTCCCATTTTATAGATTAGCTGATGGGCCACAAACATATTTGTAGAGCCACGGTAATCAGTGATGGACACTTTTCAGTCCCCCTTCTGTCTCTCTTAGAAGTTTTCTTTCTGTCAATAAATTTTTCCTACTCTTAATCGCCCTTGTTCCTAGAATTAATTCTTTGATTTTAGAGAACACTGACTTGCATTTTGGATATCTAGTAGGTTTGGGAGTTATATGTCTTCCCCCTATATCATTTTGGAGGTCTTCCGCTGAGATTACTGGTCTGAGCTCCAAATAAATGAAGCACTGAAGTAGGCACCAATCAAAGTGCCCTTGGTTGAATTGGATCATTGAGCTCTTCATCCATGAGGTAAGCTGAGGCTGCTTACACCCTACCCTCATTAAAGGTGGATTAGAAATGGCCCAGGAGCAGAGCCACCCCCAGCACAGAGGAGGTGAACCTTCTGAGCCACCATACCACTGTCCCCAACACTGAGGAGCAGAGTCACACCCAGCACAGAGATGAATCTTCCAGGCTGCTGTACCACAGCCCCCAGTACTGAGGAGCAGAGCTGCCCCCAGCACAGAGGAGGTGTACCTTCAGGGCCACCATACTATTGCCCCCAGCTCCAAGTAGGTGAGCCACGTGGGCTCCAGCAGGAAACATTGCCCTCCTAGTTGAAATGAGAAGGCACTTAGACAAGTCTCAAAACCAGACTTTCAGATCACCAAAAGCAACCCCAAAGGGAAACAAGATGGAACAATCTCATACTCAATCATCTGGACTACCTGAACTGGCAACAAAAGAGGATCTAGAAAAAATGATATCAGAAATAATTTCTCAGATAACAGCAGAGATTGTGCCCATACTGCAAGACATGATTAATAAATCTAGAGAGGACACAGATTTAAAAAAATACAGGAGCTGAGGAACATGACAGAATCCCAACCTAAGAAACAAATGAAATCCATAAAACAGATGCAAACAAATTTACAGGAGATTAAAAACTCCATTGAAAGTTTATGAAACAGAATGAGCCAATGTGAGGACAGAATTTTAGATATACAAGATTGCAATTAGTGACCAGGAAAAGAAAAATGTCTTTAAAATAGTAAGGGACCACAAAAAAGTCAATCCAGCAGTTGCTAGACTATGCAAAGAAGAATAATATAAGACTGATCAGAGTCAATGAAGAAACAGGAGAGAGTGTAGTTGACAGAAAAAATAAAAAACTGTTCACAGAAGTAATGGCAGAAAACTTCCCAAGAAGGGGAAAAGAACTTGACATACAGATAAGTGAGGCATATAGGACTCCAAATAGCCTTGATCAAAAAAAAATTTACACATAGCCATATAATTGTTAAGATTCCAGAAACTCAACAGAAGAACAAAGCTCTACAAGCAGCGAGAGAAAAGAAACAAATCACATACAAAAGAAAGCCCATCAGAATCACAGCAGACTTCTCAACACAAACCCTCAAGGTGAGAAGAGCTTGGAGTGATGTATTTCAAGCCCTAAAGGAAAACAGCCTCCAACCACAATTGATGCACCCTGAAAAACTATCTTTCAAAATTGATGGAGAAATAAGATACTTTCATGACAAACAGCTCCTTAGGAACTTCATGAATACCAAACCAGCACTCCAAAAAATTTTATACAATATCATAAGAAAAGACAACAAGGATAACAACCCCAGGAAGCCCAGCAAAATGAATCTATTGGGCACAACAAGAAATCAAATGCAAAGGGGGAGAATCCAAAAAAAGAAAAAGTCAGGACAATGATAAGTCAATATGGATCAGATATAAACATCAATATTAACAGTCTCAATTCAAAAATCAAAAGAAATAGACTGGCAGATTGGGTCAAGAACCAAGATCCAACAATATGCTGCATACAAAGAAAGACAATTCAAAAAGCAACTCATAGACTGAAAATTTAAAGGTGGAAAACAATAATCCATGTGACAGGAACCCGAAAATGAGCAGGAGTATCTATCCTCTTTGCAGATCAAGTAGATTTAAAACAACACCAATTAAGAGAGACAAAGGACACTACATTCTTGTAAAGGGAACAATCCAAGAGGAGGAGATGACAATCATTAATATCTATGCACCAAACACTAGTGCACCCAACTATATAAAACAAACACTAACAGACATGAAAAGTCAAATAAGCACTAATACAACAGTACTGGGGGACCTCAATACCCCATTGTCACAAATATATAGATCAACTAGACAAAAAATAAGCTACAAAATACTAGAACTCAATCAAACTCTTGAAAAAATGAACTCAACAGATGTTCACAGAGAATTCCACCCCACAAAATCAGAATAAACATTCTTTTCAACTGCACACAGGGTATTCTTCAAAATAGTCCACATTACTCGCTCATAGAACATATTTACATAAGTGCAAAGGAATTGAAGTTATCCCCTGTATATTATCAGACCACAGTGCCATGAAATTGGAGATCAATAGCAAAAGAAACCACAAAACTTTCATAAACACATGGAAATTGAACAACACACTTCTGAATAATCCATGGGTCACAGAGGAAATTAAAGAAGAAATCAGACAGTTTCTACAATTCAATGACAATACAAAGTATCAGAATCCACGGGACACAGCAAAAGCAGTCTTATGAGGGAAATTCATAGCAGTGAATACTCATATTAGGAAAACAGAGCGAGCCTAATTAAACAACCTCGAGTTTCTAAAAAAGAAGAAACAGGACCAAACCCAAAGCTCATATAAGGGAGGAAATTATAAAGACCAGGGAAAAAATCAATGCAATGGAGACTAAGAGAATGATACATAAAATCAATGAATGAAGCCAAGAGTTGGTCCTTTGAAAGGATAAACAAAATTGAAAAACCCTTATCCAGCCTTATCAGAAAAAGGAAAGAAAAGGCCCAAATCCATGCAATTAGGAATGAAAAGGATGAAATTACAAAGGACCCAGCAGAAATCCAGAGGATCATCAATACCTATGTCAAGAAACTATATGCCAATATGATGGAAAACACAGAAGAAATGGACAGATTCCTAGATAAGTATGAATTACCAAAGTTAAATGAAGATTTAAAAATTCTAAACAACAGAATATCAATCAGTGAAATTGAAAATGTAATTAAAAACTTACCAACTAAGTAAAGCCCAGGTCCTGATGGTTTCACTGCTGAATTCTACAAGACATTTAGAGAGCAACTATTGCCACTACTGTTTAGACTCTTCAATGAAATTGAAAGGGAAGCAATACTCCCAAATTCATTCCTGGAAGCAACCATCACCTTGATCCCCAAAGCAGAGAAAGACTCAACCAAAAAGGAGACCTATAGGCTAATCTCACTAATGAACATAGATGCAAAAATCCTCAATAAGATACTGGCAAATAGAATGCAGAAGATCATCAAGAAGATCATACACCCTGACCAAGGGGGATTCATCCCAGGGAAGCAGGGATGGTTCAACATGTGCAAATCAATCAATGTAATACACTATATCAATAGAGCCAAGGACAAAAACCATATGATCATCTCAATAGATGCAGACAAACCATTTGACAAAATCTAACATGCATTTATGATAAAAACCCCACAAAAAATTGGAATAGATGGTTTCTACCTCAAACTGATAAAAGCCATCTATGAACAATCAACAGCAAATATCATACTAAATAGTCAAAAACTGAAATCCTTCACACTAAAATCAGGAAAAAGGTAAGGTTCTCCACCATCACCACTCTTGTTCAATATAGTTTTGGAAACATTAACCACAGCAATTAGACAAGAGAAAGAAATAAAAGGAATAAAGATAGGAAATGAAGAAGTCAAATTGTCATTATTTGCAGATGACATGATACTCTACAAAGAAGACCCCAAGAACTCCACCAAAGGTCTTCTAGACTTAACCAAAGTATCTGCATACAAGGTCAACACACAAAAATCAATACTTTCCTCTACACAAACAACAGAGTCACTGAGAGAGAAATGGAACAATCAATTCCTTTCACAATAGCACCCAAAAAACTGAAATACCTGGGAATCAACCTAACAAAAGAAATCAAAGACTTTGTCTCTGAAAGCTATAGCACTATGTAAAGAGAGATTGAAGATGACATCAGAAAATGGAAAGACAATCCTTGCTCCTGGTTAGGAAGAATCAACATAGTGAAAATGGCCCTACTTCCAAAACTGCTATATAAATTCAATGCAATCCCAATTGAAATTCCAGCAGTATACTTCACAGACCTGGGGAAAACAATCCAAATATTCATTTGGAACAAGAAGAGACCCAGAATAGCAAAAGCAATTCTAGGCCACAGAGACATGGGAGGGTGTATCACAATCCCCAACTTGAAACTATACTACAAAGCTACTGTGATAAAAACAGCATGGTATTGGCAAAGAAACAGACCTGAGGACCAGTAGAACAGATTAGAAGATGCAGAAACAACTTCAGACATACTCAGCCACCTCATCTTCGACAAAGGAGCCAAGCATCCTCCCTGGAAGGAAGATAGCCTCTTTAATAAATGGTTCTGGAAAAATTGGATTTCAACTTTCCAAAGACTAAAACTAGACCTATATCTCTCACCATGCATTAAACTAAAATAAAAATGAATTAAAGATCTAAATATTAAAAAATAAACATTTAACCAGCTGGAAGAGAGGTTATGTAGAACTCTTGAAAATATTGGTGTAGGAAAAGATTTTATGAACAAAATCTCAGTTCCCCGTGAACTAGCACAGACAATCAACAAGTGGGATCTCTTCTTATTAAAAGGGTTCTACACAGCAAGAGAAACCATCAACAGTGTGAAGAGACAACCCAAAATCTGGAAAAAAATTTTCACCTTCTGTTCCTCAGACAAAGTGTACTATCTAGAATCTATAAAGAACTTAAAAAAATCAGACCTCCCAAATTTAAAGATCTAATCCAAAAATGGGCATCTGAAATGAACTGGTATTTCTCAGACAAAGAAGTAGAAATATCAAATAAGCATATGAAAACATATTCAACATCATTGGTCATTTGAGAGATGCAAATGGAAACAATGCTGGATTCCACCTCACCCCAGAAAGAATGGCTGTTAAAAAAAAAAAAAAAGAATAGCTGAAAAAAAAAAAAAAAGAATGGCTGCTATCATGTAATCAACCAATAACAAATGTTGGTGGGGCTGTGGGGAAAGAGGAACCCTGCCCCACTGTTGGTGGGAGTGTAGACTGGTGCAACCACTGTGGAAATTAGTATGGAGATAACTCAAAGAACTAGGACTGAAATTCCCATTTGACCCAGCTATTCCCCTGCTGAGTATCTTCCCCAAAGAATTAAAAGAATCATACCACAGTGATATATGTGCACCGATGTTCATAGCATCACAGTTTGTAATAGCTAAAACTTGGAAGCAGCCTAATTGCTCATGAACTGGAGGCTGGATAAAGAAAATGTGGGTTTTTTTTTTTTTTTTACAAAATGGAGTACTACTCAGCCATAAAGAATGAGAAACTAGAGACATTTATAGCCAAATGGATGCACATTGAGGCAATACTCTTAAGTGAAATAAATAGGACACACATGTGTAAATACTGAATAGTTTCACTGGTGTGAGAAACTGAAAGTGTAAATAAAGACTGAAAGGTATAACAGATAATGTGAAATAGGAAGAAAGGGGCCAAAGGGGAAGGGGAAGTGGGAGGGTAGGGGAAAGGAAAGAAGGGAATAAAATTAATATGAGAAAATGAAAAAATGGAAACAAAGTCTTTGTAAATAGGGAATGATGAAGGGGTTGAAGGGAGGGCAGGGCAGGGAGGAAAATAAGAACCAAGAGAGACTATGTAAAGGTGCAAATTTCCAATGATGAATGTCATTATATCGTATACCTAAAATGTACCAATAAAATAAAATTTAAATTTAAAAAAATCAAAAAAGGGATCTGTATTAAAATGTCCAATGCAGTAGCCCAACATTAATATTTGTTCTAAAGAGAAATGGATGAATGAAATGGAACACAGAAAGTTGTTTAGTCTTTCCCTAGTAACTGTGAGAGAACATTAAAAAAATGAGCTTCAGAGAAAGGTGAATAGTTTGAGTAGCTGAGTTTCAAAATTATTACATATGATATGTTAGCATTTCCAAATAATAAAATACTTAGTACTTTAAATTTATGATTCTTACAATAAGAGTCCATTTTAGCTCTTGGCTTTGGTCAAGTTATCAAAACTTTCTAATCCTTATTTTAACCTTTGAAGTTGTTGTGCACAGTTGTATATAGAACCATCCATGTCTTCTCTTCATTAACTTCCCTGAAATATGAACTCGCTGGCAATGCACTCTAAGATGCTTTCTTCAACTTCACTTATTATTTTTGTTGTTTCCTTTCCTACTGTTTGGGTATTTCCTAAGGAGTATATATGTTCATGTCTATATTTTGCATCCTGTTTCTCCCCTTCTCCCTAGTACTTTCCATCAGTGTTCTTGTTTATATTCTCAAATTATATTCCTTGTCTACAATTTATGTTAAAAAACTTTTAATTCTGCTTTTCACTATCTCAAATGTAGACTTTGCTGTCGTGTTATTTGAAATGTTTCTGTATCTTATCCTTTTACTTTTTCTTATATCATTTTGTCACAGCTTTCTTTATAAACTATATTATAAACATATTTATGTCTAATTAAATATTTTAAAATTATTTTGGTTCACTTATCCATGAACGAGGAGAAATTTTTCAAGAGCTGTTGCTCGTCAACAAATGGGTATAGAATCTCCATTTGTGAGAAAAACTTTTTTCTAGATATTAATTAGTGTTTAATCCTCCCCTGTCCTCCATGAAAGGATAGTTTTCTGCCTAGAGGACAAGTTAACTGCACAACATCTAGCCCAATTACTAGCATCTAATCAGCTTTAAAAACAAAATAATTGGTCATTGTTGCACAGATGTGGCTCCTTTAGCTCCGGCTGAAACTGTAAAAAAGATGCACAACAAATTACCACTCCACAGAGGAAGCTACCAGGAATTTTCCTGTCTACATTCTTGCCGAAACACTGTCCTTTTCAGTGTACCATGGCAATATGTGCTAAAATCCCTCCTTCCCTAATACTTCCAGTATTTTCTGGAAGTCAAATTCTCAAAAAGATGTGATAAGAAAAGAGAAGTTAAAAAAAAACAAAAGAGAAGTACTCTATCTCCATCTAAAAGGCAGCACTCATAAAAAAGAAAAATTCCTAGTTTTTTCCTTGATTCAGACTTTTCTGGGTAAAATGTCTGTTTTCAATAAGTAAACAATGGGTCCACCAGTGTTGAACTTTCTCATCCCAGGGACATTCGACTTACAGGTCTTTGACTTCTTCCTATTTGAATTTTGGTCATAATATCCCTCTTATTGGTCTTTCTTTGTGTTTTACATAATGGATTAAAGATGATATCCAGCCAGGATCCACTTTAAATTGAAGAAGTTGTTTGCCTGACTGATAAAGTTGACCTGTCTCTAAAAACATTCTATATTTTGGACTTCTCACTGGGTCAAGGTCTTTTTTGCTAGTTACGATAAGTTATTGAAGTAAACTCTATAAAGAGTAAAGATTTTTAAAAGCAAAATTTGGATAGAATACGAGATTTTAGAAACTTCAGTCCTCTGTGCTCCCAAGGATTTAGCCAGAGACCTCCAATGGAATATTTTTTTCAACATTTACTGTGAAAAATTTCATACATGCAGCAAAATTAAAATAATTTTAGAAAGAACAGCCTTATACCTACCACCATATCTCACAATTAACATTTTACTGTGTTTAGTATATCATATATCTTTACGTTTACCCAGCAGTTCATTCGTTACAGTTTTGGATGTATTTAAAGTAACTTGTAGACAGTAGTATACTTCCTGGTAAATGCTTCGGGATACATATTAGAACTCATTATTTGTTTGCATTCATTTTTCATTGTTATGTAAAGTTTTACATATAATGAAATACAGAAAGCTCAAGCAAATGTACAATCACTGAGTTTTGCAAACATGTACACTTGTATAACCCCAGTATCTGTGAAGTTATCTCATGGTGCTGAACATACAGCACACATGATGCTGTGTGCACACAGAGTCCTCTTTGTGATGATTTCACTCATTGTATGAGTTATCTTTTCTAAAGTAAAACCTCAGTATTCAGGTTTAATTGGAATGTGGCACTTTGCAATGAATAAGTGGGTTTTAGGTTGCAGTTTGGGCACTTGGTCTCTAAAAGATTCACCATCACTAATAATCACTAATATAGACTGTTGATGGCAATGGCAAAAAAGAATTCCAGAACTAACTCATTTTCCCTACTGCCTTTTTGTGCTGGTAGAAAGGGAAGTCCTTCTTCCTTGTACTTTTTAAGATTCTGCACTTTTGGCACAGAATTTTATGTTGGGGATGGTGGAGGATAAAGAGCCAAATGGAGAGAGAAAGACTCATGTAATCATTAAAAGTAAACACAGACACAAATATGACAGAGGGCAGAGGCAGGCACTTCATTGTGCAAGTGATTTATGGTGGAAGCTAATTTTAAACAAGCTCAGGCTGCATGGTGCCTTCCAGCCAAAGAAACAGGCACAGAGCCTTTTCAACAGTAGCAAAGAGCCACTGATCTCCTCCTCAAGGAATAATCTCATTTTCTTGGTGGTGTAAAAGGCAGTTAGTGTTTACTGTCTAAGGAAACCCTGGCTGAGTCATCGAAGGCAGAGCATATTCAATACAAATAATAACGATTATGGTAAGAAAAGAATGGCCTGTCCTCTAAGAGTCAAACACACAAAAGAAAACACTGACACATTAGCAACAAATAAAGGAGAGGCTTTCCCTCTGTGTATTCTATATTTGAGAATTCTTTTCCTTAAAATGACACGAGGACAAAAAGACTGGCCACCCAGGAAGTTAGAACATAACACTCTAGCCTGGTTATTTGTGTCTATTTTATAACACAGCTCAGACAAGGGATGAAAGTTATACCAGGGGGAGCCAGACAGGTATCAGCTATTAGAGAAACAGGAGTGTCAGGAGGGCAGGAGGGCAGGAGGGCTGGCCTCCTATGTGAAGGAGCCCACTGCAGCACCATGCAAGGTGATCAACCCAGGATTAGTGGAGTCTATCTTTAGATTGGAGGCCTTGAGCTATTACTTTTCCCTGCCTTGGGGTTTCAGGGGTTTTCAAAGGCCAATGCGGAAAAATCTGTAGTTCAATATTGGGCTCCATGGGAACTCCTTGCAGGCAAGGTGTAGAGTGTGTGTGTGTGTGTGTGTGTGTGTGTGTGTGTGTGTATGTGTTTGTGTAGGAATTTGTTGTCAGGAATAATTTCGGTTTATGAATATTTAACATGGACACACACTTGTCTTCTTCAAAGGCCACTTAAAAAGATATTAAAAAGATTGAGGCGGTAAATTAAAGAGAGGATTTATTTGGGAAAATGTGTTGGACTATTTTTCTGCCCCATCTTCCTTCCAAGTATTGTAAGAGGTTGGAAAGTCCCAATTTGGGGGCTAGCTTGCTTCCTCTGAATAGAGTAAGTGGGGTGGAGAGTCTGAAGAGTTCCAACAACCAGTGAGGCCTGAGTGCTGACAAATGGGTATTAAAATGGGCTATGCAATTGGAGTCAGCTCCTGCAGGGCCCTGCCTTGCCAAGTATGTATTCTTAGGTTTGTGAATAGTGGGAGGTCTGGAGAACCTGTGAGGAGCTCAGGAAGGCAAGAGCGTTGATAGAGCATTTCGGGGAGCATCGAGTAGAAGTTGTTTAGTAATGATTATGAGAGCACCTCAACATTTGTTACAGACAATATGCCCTTCCAGTACATACCAGCTGACCAGCAGACCTGAGCAGCAGATAGGGTAGGAGCTGCGTGCAGTTAGAGAGTTCCTGCATTGCTGCCAAGTGTGGGGAGAGGTGCGTTTTCCCATGGAGACATCAGCCATGTGAGCATGAGAAAGAGAACTGACCTCTATCCCTTAAAGTAACTTTGCTGAAGAGGACTGGAAGGGAGATAGGGAAATAGCAAACATAGTGTCTGCAGAGGGGAACTCAAAATATCCACATGATTTTGTGCTACAGACCCTTTGGGCAGTCTTGAGCAATGGATGACTGCTTTTTCAGACTACTGTTTTTATGTACATAAATTAAATTAATAAAATTGCAAAAGAAAATGGGAAGGGGACCCTAAGAGACAGAAGGGGCAGGGAGGGAGGTAAAGGGTAGAGGATGTAAAAATAATTAAAATGGATATGTACCAATGCCCCAGGATAAAAGTAATAATCACTATGTACTGCAAACTTGCACTAATATAAATAAAAATTTATAACATAAAGGAATTGCCAAAGAAACTAATCGTATTTAATAGTTATTAAAATATTTCCAAATTCTTAACATGTTATATAACTAGATCAAGCATCAGTTCTAGTAACTACCACAATTTTCATAATTTTGAAAAGGTGATAAGCATAAACAACAATTTGAAATATCTTCACAATTGCAATGTAATATGACATTATCTATGATTTCTTTCTTCTTCTTCTTTTTTTTTTTTTGGTGGTACCAGGGATTGAA
The DNA here is from genome assembly GCF_053883595.1 of Heterocephalus glaber. NCBI lineage: Eukaryota > Metazoa > Chordata > Mammalia > Rodentia > Bathyergidae > Heterocephalus > Heterocephalus glaber. The sequence goes on along the minus strand of NW_028258330.1, from coordinate 30,663,200 downwards.
CTCAGGATCTTGTGTTTGCAAGGCAGGTGGCAGCACCACTGAGCTAAATCCCCTGCCCCAACTATCTATGATTTCTTTGGTCAGAAAATCACAAGTACTGCTAATAGAATAGAATTTGTAAAGAAAGGAAATGCCAAATTTTTATTAGAATTTGCAAGTTTGTAATTGATAGACTTGATTAATTTTAGTTAGAGGTTAGAAAAAGTAAGTAAATATATCTTCACTCTCCAAGTTTAAGAATGCTAGGTAAGTATAGGAATTCTGAAATAAGACCAGTTGGAGCATACAACACCGGTTTCAAGGAGCCACAAGTGAAGCCCCTGGAAAACACGTCAGCAAGGACAGAAGGAATTTTAAACAACTGTCAAGGCCAGAAGAAACTAAATGTACTTTGGTGTTCATCAACTAAAACGTCTACAAGTCTTTACCTCTCTTCTTCCTTTATTCTAACCAGCATGGGGCAGAAGTCAACATGAACTGTGGAAACAGATGAAGGGAGCTGGCAGAGAACATAAGATGAAGTTCTTCTTCACCAGTGAGCTGCCAACCTTCTGCAGGCTCAAATAAGGGACAGCCTTTAACCTTGAGTGAAGTCCAGAGCTTTGATATAACACCACACAACTGAACAGAGGCTGCTTTAGGCAGCTAAAGTGTTTGGAGTTCTTTGGTTATCTCAGAGGGCATAGATAAGTTGTGCGGTCTTCACAGCATCCTTTCAATGTCAAGGGAAGGTCATGGAAAGGTTTGAAAATGCAACTGAATTGTGGGGGAAAATGAAGCTACTTTGTAGTTACATTGTGTTAGCCGCTAGTGCAAACTACTAGTCCCATCAAGACATAAGGGCTTGTGTGTATGTTCACATGTGTGTGCACATGCTTACAGTTTTAAAATCTATGTACCTGAAAAATAGTATACAATAGTGCTTTGGAACATGATCTATGGAACTAAATTGTCTGTGAAAAAATTCTGGTGAACCACTTATTGTGAAAACTAATAAATCCTCTGTGTCACAGATTACTCATTTGTAAAATGGAGCTATGGATAATATTATATGTAGCTTATAAAGATGAAACTATGATTAATAAACTGTATTGATACAATATTCTGAAAACACTGTCTGGTACTATACAAATATCAACTATGCTTTTGCTGTTATCATTGTTGTTGGTTGCATTATTCTTCCCCTTGCCTCTAGGGAAATTCCATTGAACACTAGTGAGACAATAAATAATAGTTGAATATCACAGTTTTTAGATCATCTGTATTGTCTCCTAGAGGCTGGGAATTTGAGCAAATTCTACACTTCATAGTAAAGTGAAAGAAAATGCCACAACCATCTGAAGAATTCTTTTCCCCAGCATTTCCCAAGAGACTGTGCCTAACCACTCTCTTACCAGGGAACTGCTTCATCATAGCCTGGGCATTCTTCCTGTTGCATCATCTCTGATAAAAGCTGTGATGAACAAACTGTGATGTAAGATGAAACCTTCCCAAGCTGTTTATGTGGAAAGCAGTTGTTAAACATCACAGGTAGCTAAGGGCCTATGCAGTTGCTAAGGGAGGTGTTATACTTGCATCTCAGCAACCACAAACAAAACAGCTGGTGGATACACCTGATGTGTGGGTGAATGTTTCTGACAGTTGTGGTGGAACTGAAAGATTCTTGAGCTGGGGTCAAGCAATCCCGGACTTAAAATACCATTTATCACTCAACAGCTGTGTGAAATTCAGTATGTTTCTTACCGTCTCTGAAACTTAGTTTCCTTTAAATATAACACATAACTGTTGACTTCTTGGTACCGTAGTGAGAAGTACAAGCAACAAGGCTTAGGTGTTCAGCTGGTGATGATACCCTACCTTCTCCCTTCACTGGAGAGGAATGCTATTCAGAAGTCAGCTGCAGACCTCTGTTCAGCTGGAGTGGCTCAAGGTCCCTCCTTCTGGCTGTGTGGACTCAATTGTCCACAGAAGTCCTAAGACTCTTCAATATATTTTGTGAATTCATTGTGGAGGTGGAAAAACAAAGTCATATTCCTATCCTGGCTCATCACTCTGGCAACTAACTTCTAAGCATGCTTTCTCTTTATATCTCATCATTTTACCCAATAGAAACACTCAACTCTATGTCCATGCAGCTATATATGTATGTCTACTGTTGGTGCAGACATTGCATTGAGTTACACAGAATTCTATTGAAAATGTAGGAGGCAGGATGAACTGGATGCTTACTTCCTGAAACACAATCTTACCATTACAATTAACTCACCATTCTTAAAAACCTGTTGATCACCCTATTGTGGAGAGTCCCTGGCCCTCCCACATGCAATCACATATATGCTATCCATTTTGTAGGATCTTCTTCATTTCTTACCTTCCTCTCATTTCTTCACACAAGTTGTCCTTGTAGCTCATTGTCAGTAACAGAAACAACCTTATACCCCTTCCAGTTCCTATAAAGCAGCTTCCAACAGCCTTTGATATGCTGATATTGATATTCCTGCATGTGGATATATCTGTTACTTCCAGCTGAGTAACAAACCATCCCCCAAATTCAAGGATTAAATACTTATTGCTGCTTGCTAGTCAGTTTGTCAGTTGGATGGTTCTGATGATTGAGGCTGGACTTAGTTGATCTCAGCTCATAGCTCGCAGTCAACTGGTAAATATGCCTGGGGTTGGCTGAGATAGAATGATTTCAATGGCCTGGCTGGCTGAATGATGACTAGAAAAATGCACATGCCTGTCCCATGGGCCACACATCTCCCAACATGTCAGCCTGGAAAGATTCACATGGCAGAGTAGGATTTCAAGAAACAGTGGAGATGCACAAAGCCTTTGAGGTCTGGGCTTGGAATGGTAGAATGTGATTTTTACTGCATTGCCAAAGCAAGTCAAAAAACCAGTTTAGATTTAATAATGGACAAGTAGACCCTGCCTGCTGGAAGGAGAAACTGCAAAGTCACATTACAAGGAAGTGGATATAGGGTGGGGAAAATATGTGCTATTTTTGCAATCAGGATACCACACTCTGCCTGATCCACTCAAACTGGCTCTTAAAGATATTTTTCACAGGATAACTTCCTCTATGAGAGAACTCGGCGCTATCTCTTACTACAATGAAAACATATTTTTTATCACATTAGAGAAAAATGAGTCAACTTCCTTTGCCAAGGACAATTGCAAAGGTCACTTTGCTGGTTATTTTATGTCCTGTTCTGGACAAAGTGGGGCTAAGACCTAAGACCTAGCCCTTCCCAGGGTAGAGAAGTTTGCATTCCCTGAAGAGAAAGAAAGACTGAGAGAGAGACTGAGACTAAGAGTTTACCTGTAAGTGATTCTGTGGACTGTGTATTAAAGTGCTTTGTATCTCTCTTAAGTGTGAGGTACAAAATAATGGTTTATGGATTTGAAGGAAGACATAATAGCATAATAGCACTTTGTGAAGTATAAAAATCATTGAAATAGTTCATCTTCTTCCTCCTCTTCCCTACCTCTTTACTTGAAGCTTAACATAAAGGGGACATCAGGGTCTTGATTGCTTTAAAATATTGCTGCTAATAACACATATTTCCTGTTTAATAATTGAATTCAAGTATTTTATAAAAGAAAGTTACTTGAAGTATGGTTACAGATTAGTAAAATTATTCTAAAGCTATAATAAATAGTGCATTTGATGCAAATATTTTTTTAAAATTTTGTTACAACAAAGGTGCATATATATCTTTTGGCTTAAAGATATAATTTAAAGAGGATGTAGGCCAATTGGTCCTCTTCCAGATAAAAAATAGCTAGCTTATTGAGAAATAATTTGGCTGTAAACTATCTAGCTAAAATCTGACCTAGTAATTCAAGCTTAGGTTATATATAAAAAATATGTAAATAAATATGTAAATAAGCTATATGCCCATATTATACTCTGAAAAATAAATGCATTATTATGAAAAAATGTACCATGACACAAAATTTAAATCACATTTTGTGATAATTTTAATGTATAACTTTTGTTAGACAAGGAAAATTATCCATAATTAAACAAATTCCATGAATTTCAAGATTCTATTCATGCTTGCCTGCAATGTACCTAACATTTTTTCATGGTGAAAAATATTTCCCAATAATTCAATAAATAAATCGATCTATGTGTCCTATTTTTGAAGCAGTCTTCTTGATAAGATGATGGGAAGATAATCTGAATGACTTAAGCCAATACTGACTCACATCTAAAGTTGAAGATGGGGTCCCTCATTATCCAGTTACAGAAATTGGAAATGGAGATAGAGGTTAAACCCCCAAAATAAAATCAGAACACTGAGTAAATTGAAGAGAACTAAATACTGCAGAAGTGAATAGCAGATATGCAATTAGTTGGTTACAAGAGAAGTATGACATGTATTCAGCTACTCAGGTGTGCACACATTTAAATGTTTCCAATCTTATTAACATTTAAAATTGGTATGCCAATAAATTTTGTAATCTGACCTCCATATTCTCATGTTTTGCAAAACTTAGCTTTATTTTAATATTTCCTACAGATTGCATCTTCTACCCAAGTTTTCCATCAGTTATTATAATTTGCCAGAAGCACTTGTCTACTCACCTTGTCTTTGACCAACATTGATCCCAGTATTCCAAGATCTGACAGCAGCTCTTTGCTGATGAGTGCAGGTTGCTGTTCTGTATATTTCTGCCTTCAACTTGCTTGTCACTGTGCCCACTGGACCTGCCTTGGCCCTCAATTCCTTTCCTGCACACCCCTAAGCCTCTGATCACTCAATGTTAATGACTCACATCAAGACTCTGGAATGTACTCCGAGACCTATCTCTAACCAGCCATGACTCAGTTACCTCATTTACAATGGAAGTAATAATACTTTGTTCATCAACCTCATTAAGATGTTGTAGGTCTAGAAATTATACTTAAGTTGCTTTCTAATGTGAGAATAACATCAAGTTAAACTGTTCCATGTGAAATGACTTTAAATATTAGGGACTTTTTAAGTGCAAATATTGACATTTGTAATATAACAACACACTTACCCCTGGAGTCTGTGGTAAATAATAAGATAAAAGAGTATTGAGAGTAGAAATGGTACTATTAGCAATAGCACTATATCAAGGTGGGATAAGAAGTAAATATCCTGACAGTGTTATGAGAAACAGCTTGAAAGAAGAAAAAAGAGGATTTAATATCTGATCCTGTAGCTCAAAGTAATGGATCAATCTCTTGAAGTTAAGCTATAAATACAAGGTGGGAATGGCATCAGTGAGCCTGCTGATGAGAAGAGAGATTTTGTTGGTGAGAGCTCTTAATACACTTTAAAGAAGGATGTGTGTAGGTCATGCTTTCCAGTCTTTGGATTTGGTTCTCTGGGCAGGAAGCCTCAGTAAACATACCCTTCATGGGAACCTAGGAAGATTGCTTGCCCTCTTTAATGACACTCCTATGGAAAAAACCCTGTTTCTCAGGGTAAGATGTGGTTTTGAACATCCTGGAAAAATACACCTATACCTGACTCATTGGAGCAGCTCCGGCCAGGATAGAGTTTCAGTCTGGCTTGAACTGGCAGCCCAGATGTTCCCCCAGAACACAGCATATCTTCATGGCCCTAAGGAGTCACTCACCATGCCCCACAATCCAAACAAAACCTTCTTTGTGAAAAGGAAAAGGAGCCTCAGGTTGCGTTCCTAACCCAGCTGCCAATCCCTCTCAGCTTGGGACCTGTCCTACTCTCCCCAGGGCTCCATCAAAAATTTAGCGGAAATATTTGCCTCTAGGCATCAACTGTGTTAGAAACCTGATAGCTTGTTTTTACATATATATATTGTTACATTCAAACATGGATATTCTTTTCAGAGAGACAGAGACATAAAGTGTTAAGAGGAAAAGTCTATCAGTTAGTTAACTTTGCTTGGTGGACCCTAAATGACTTTATCATATTCTCCAAAAGGTGGTTCATCAGAGAAGTAGTTAGTTAATAGAGTCATAGAGAGGGTAAGAGTGCAGATTTGCTAAGTGACTTGGATTCTTCTTCCAAGTAAGGCTTTGTTGCAGGGCAAGACTCAAGAAGTGTCAGAGAGAGAGTATTTGACCCCTCTCCCTGATCTCCTCATTTCTTTTTTGGTTAAACTAAAAAGAAGCTGATATGAACTCGGTCATAATAATAAGCCACAAAATTAGGAAAGTAAAGGGGGCAGTAACTGGCCTTCTTCTTTGATGTACGTTTCTTGGATCTTTTAGACTCTAGGGGCTATATAGTTAAATATTGTCATGTAGCATTCCATATCAAAACTCATTGGTGTAAAACAACAGCATCTATCATGCACAAGTCTATGAGTCAACCAGGTGGTTCTTCTAACTTCATCTCAGCTCACTGATACATCAGAGGTCAGCTGTTGATCAAATACTCAAATTTTCACCACTTGGCAGTACCGTTTCACATGTTTAGATGAAATTGATCTAGGATGAGCATGGACAGATAAACTGAATTCATCTCTTCCTGTTTCCTCATACTGCAGCAAGATAGTCCAGGCTTCTTTATAAGGAATCAGTTGCATTGAGAGAGTATGGAAGAAGAGCAACAGCTTGTCATTTCCCACATATCCTGTTGGCCAACACAGAGCAGAAGACAAAGCCCAAAGTCTTCTGTGATGATGCAATCAAAGAATATGAACACAAGGGGCGTGAAAAATGGTGGCCTCAATCATGTCTAGCCTTCTGAGGTGGCACGTGACTCTACTTCAGAAGAATCTGCAGAATCACTTTGCAGCAAGGGCTGTGCAGGGAACACACAGCAGATTGGGCTTGAACCCGAGTCCTGTGCTGGTGGCCATGTAGCTGGCAGGTGTTGTTCCTCCTAGCATTCACCTGTCCACATCGCAGGGTGGCAGGGGCCCTGCGTCCAGGCAGGACCCCTTGCTCTTGGAGGTGGCCCTGGCCTCCCTGTCCCACAGACTGGTGCGCTGCCAGCAGGCTGCAGAGCCCTCCCTGTGTCTCCCCAGTGGGGTGCGCCTGCCATTCCCACATCTGGACGCTGTGGTGTGTGACGGGTCAGGCCGGGAGGCCCCAGATGCCCAGCATCTGAAGATCAGATGCTGGGCATCTGATCAGAAGAATCCTTCTGTTTTTCAATCCCTGCCATATAGCAGAGTGGGTAAGTTCAAACTAGAGCAAGAGTCTGAAGGCCTGGCTTTACTAGTGTATAACACATCTGAGTTCACATTTGACCTTATGTCTATTGATTAATTGGTTAGAGCCCATTAACAGGAGTGAGTGATTAGGCTTTCTTCACCCTCCAATACTTAGAAAGAAAAATGTGCAAAAACATCAAAGAAGATCAATGGTTCTTCATGCTCACTGTACCACTCCCACCTGGGTAGGTGCCAAAGATCCCTGACAAGTCCCCTGTCTCCAATTCTTGCCTTCTTTGTTCTCATAGTTGGTTCCCTCCCAGTGAGACTATATTATCCTATCATAGCACTCCTTCAATATTGAAGTTATTTGTTTATAAACTCTGTCGTTGAACCAAAAGCTCTATGTAGGCAGGGTATACATCTGTTGGTTTATCTTTCTTTTCCCTAACTAGGAGAATGCTCCATATAACAGATAATCAAGAGAAATTTGGCAAATGAATGCAAGGATGAACAGTAACAAATTATAAGTGTTGTTCAATCTGGTTATTTAACATCCTTCCAATGAGATTGAAAATTAGATGCATTAAAAATTAGGCAGGATACTCTGTGTTTCAGAATCAGAATTATAATCATTGTTCTCCCTTGATACCTCAGAAACAAAGGCTAAACAAATAAAATAGCTAGCTCAGAGATCTCTGACAGTTATGGTGATGATATTTTCTAAATAAATAGTGGTAGTTGTGATCTAATATGCCTGTGTACAATGAAGCGGGATCAGAGCATAGAATATTTGGTATCGAGAATGACTGATAAAAGTTTCACTTGAAGTCTAACTCTTCATCCCTATGAGGAATCATAATACAGGGATTGGAAGTAATTTGCTTTTCTTTTAGAACCCTCTGTGTCTCTCTTGGTTGTGGTTTTCCTGGTTCCTTGCTGGTTAATTTGGATCCTTTCATTTTTATCCTGAGAGAAGACCAGCAGAGGTGCGATCATTCACAACAGGCTTTATTCAGTGGTGGTTCTTACACTTAGAAGTATTTTATGTCATAGTTAATTTACTCAAACACTCTCTTGACTGAAGTGGCTACTATGGGGAAGGCAGTGAAGCCCACAGTGGGGCAGAAATATGCCCTGAGTTTAAGAGGGGAATCAATGCTTGGTTACCTTTCATTGTTTGTGCCACTTCATCCTGCAAGCAACTCATCTGAGCCTGGCAATTTGAGAGAAGGCGCAGTGAAGAAGAGTCCATGAGAATAATCAAAGGAATTTAAAAATCTGTGATTCCGTAGCTCACATTCCAGAAATTCTGTTTTGGTAAGGCCTGAAGTTGACTATTCAGCATGGATGATGCATCGAATCCAGGTTGAAAAATACTAGTAACAGAAAATTAACTGAAGAATTACTTATTGTTTTTTTTTTTTGGTCTTTAAAAGTGTACTATAATTTCCCTGTATGTTAGATTGTAATAATCAATTGAAGAGGAAATCATAGTGTCTTCCAGAGAAATATTTCTCCACTGTTATAAATTTCTAAATATTTATTCCTTTGGGAAATGAACAAAAATACAGATACAACAAATTTGACGTATTTCACTTTCTACCCTTTTGTCTGAAATAAGCCATGATATCGTTATTCGAGACTTTTCACAATCTGAAAAAATATTTTTAACAATTCCTGCTAATAAACAATAGTTCCTCATACTCTTGTGGCCAGGGAAATGCAAGAACATTAGATAAATGGTTGCTTTAATTAATTCTAGTACTATAACAAGAATATTTGCTGATGTGGGCTGCACTGCTAGAAGGTTAGATTAAGTTAATTGGACTTTTGTCCTTGGAACTCATTTGTGACAGTATTTGTCATGGAGAAGAAATCAGTTATGGCACGGTAGGTCAGTAGGAGTTATTTTTTTGCAAATGGATCTGATGAATTTTTCTGGAAGAAACTATAAGGAGAAAGCTTTAAACTTACAACTGGCCCCCAAGTCAATTTCAAATAAAGAGAGGAGGCAAAGACTGCCCCCAGAGAGCCAAAGAAGGTCCAGGTGTATGGAGTCTCCCTATGACAGAGGACAGACTTGAGAATTCCCAGGACCAGTACTAAATTTGTGATTGGTTGACAAAGGTGAAGAACACTATAAGGTTCTATGACATGCTACCTTACTCTAATAAATATTTTTTACCATGAAAGATATGTTTCTGAAAAAGGAGGTAAAAATGGAGATGTGAATGAGAAGTTTATTGAAAGGAGTTAACCATGACTGAGGAGAGCAAAGGCCCTGTGTTCAGATGGATTACCTTGCTGCCCATGAACAAACTGTGTGGCCCCACATAGGTCCCTTAAGCTTAGCATGCTTCTCTTAAATTACCCCTTAAGTGAGCAAAATAGCATTAGAAAGACTAAATGATATCCTCTATATTAGAGTACTTAGCACATGGTAAGTATTAGATAAATATTAATTCTTATTATTAATAGTAGCAGCAATGGCTTTAATGACGGTATGCTTATGGGTGTCCTAATGAGAGGGTCTAAAATTATAGGGATCATTACCTTGCCATACTCATAGTTTAGCATTAAGAAAGCAAACCCAAGCAACCAGACACATGCTCTTGTTCACTAAGAAAATTATTGATGGGTTTCTATATTTATAGGACCAAGCCTTACATCTTTATTTTATTTTATTTATTTATTTATTTATTTATTTATTGGTAGCAGGGATCGAACTTGGGTCCTTGCGCTTGTGAGGCAGGCGCCGGAACCACTGAGCTAAATCCCCAGCCCATGCCTTACATCTTTAGACTAGGGACTCTTAACAGGATTCTTCAGAATTGCCTACCTGACATTCAACAGCATCGTAATTGTTATTTGACCAACACATCCCACTGTAATCTAGCCCGGAAGATGATCTTCAACTCCAAGCATCCTCTTCCAGATTGGTCCAAATTGCATTGTATCTGGGTAGAATTCTTTGGAATTTGTAAAATAAAGTGGAGTTGTTTGCCTATAGTTAATGCAATGAATGCTGAGTTTTTAATCTTGCCTAAACATTTTTGGAGGAATTTTATTTTCTTTTTCAATTTTTTTTAAATTGGCAGATAAAATTGTACATATATATCACATATAACATGGTTCAAAATAAGGTATATATGCATATACATATATTAAGGATTGGTTAAATCTAGCTAAAATTAACAAATCAATTATCTGTACATAGTTATCACTTTTGATGGAGAACACTTCGTATTCTTTCTTTACCATTTTCAAGAACACAATATGTCACCATTAACTACTTTTAATGTTGTTCACCCAACAGATCTCTTAAGCCTCTTCCTCCTATCTAACTGCGATTGTCTGTTCTTTGATTAACACTCCAATTCCCTCTTTCCTCATCCATATCATCCTCTTATGACTACCATGCTACTTTCTACTTCCATGAGTTCAACTTTTTAAGATTCCACATACAAGTGAGATCATATAGTATTTATCTTTCTGTACGTGACTTATTTCACTTAACATAGCGTTCTCCAGGTTTATCCATGTTGTTCCAAATGCATGATTTCATTCCTTTTTTATTTCTGAATCACATTTCACTGTGTATATGCACCATATTTTTATTCTGTCATCCACTGGAGGACACTTAAGGTGATTCCATATTTTATCATGATGAATTAAAAATTCTTATGATGATGTTGCTTTGAAAATCAATACAAGCTTTTAAGGAAAGAGCCGTGAAAATATGTAACAGAAGTCACAAAATACTAGTTTTATTTTTATTTAGTAATTCTTTGCAGTGGAATTTTTCTAAAGGACATTATTAACTACAACCAAAATTTGACTTCACAGAAAGCATATCTTTCATAAACACAAAGTAAAAATTTGACAATTAAGGAATGAATCCGTGAATGGTGGAATTTCCATTCATTTGAAAATTATGTAACATCTAAATCTGGTCACTCAAAAGACACTCGAGTCTGGTACCCTAGGCCACTCAGCCATCCTGACACTCAGAAGACTCTTAAAGCATGGAAAATATGTAAACATTAAAATTCCATGAAAGAAAAGAATAAATAATACAACATAAATTGTGCTAACAATTGCTTAAAATATCTGTTTACAAACAACCTGAATGGAAAGCACAAAAATCGGACCAGTATTATGCCAGCACAGTATGATTTTACTTTGCTTTTGTCTTGTAAAAATTCCTCTTTAGTAGTAAATAAACCTTATTATTGACATTAAAAATTGCAATTAACTTTTGAAAAACAATGGCAATCATTATTTGAGTTGGCTATTGCTTATGTCCATAGATATATATTCATCAAGATTTGTTGACATGGCTCTTATAAAAGCAGAAACCCAGGATTGTGACGCCATCTTGATTTTCTACTAGTCTCCCCACCAACCACCACCACCATACACATACAGCCAAGAGAGAATTTAGCCCCATATCCCTTCTCCTTATGGATCAGGGACCAGGCCGGGCCTGTGCTACCTCCACTGAAATTGTGTGCATTTTCAACTCAGTCAATGGCTGGAGAAATAATAATAAAAAAGCCCCAATGAGCGCACATATCAGGGAAATGATGCGGGGACCACAGCTGGGTTGATGGGTATGAGGTTTTCTCTCTTTCAAATCAAAACTATTTCTCTTCCTCCACTCCATTTTTCTAAGAGTAATCTTGAACGCTAGATTTTTACAACTTGGAACATGCAAGTCAATTCTGCTCTGACATCTGTAAGGCCTCAGGGAGCCTGTCTCCTGGGAATAGGATGGGGAGCCTTCCCATATGTGGGTTTGTCTGCTTTATTTATTCATGTCTGCATCTGTGTCTGTGTTGTTTTGTTTTGTTTGCTTTCTGCTTGGTTTAAAAGCTTCTTGTCCTTGAGGATTCAGGCCCCCCTCCAAGTGGCTTATGTTGAATTGAGTCCTGGGAATAGGAATCTGGAAGCGCCCACTGTATCCTTTGGGTATGGGATCAATACCTAGGATGGAGTATTCCTCTCTCTATCAAGGAGTAGGAAGCTCCCTGTACTTTTGCTTATGCTTTGTGATGGACAGAAATGCTAATGACTCTGTGCAAAGATAAAGAAATTGCATAATAAGAGCCTTTCTTATCATTAGAGATCCCTCTAAATATTAGAAGCCACTCAATTTGTGACAATGTATGTTTTCTCTTTATTGCAACTTACTGAGGAAACTCTAATGGAAGTGGCTATGGCTTACAGAGTTGCAGCTAGAAAAGCAAGCAGGAATGGGCACAGAAATAAAAAAAGAATGCTCAGCAGAGTGGCTTCAGGACCAAAGACAGGACAATTGTAAAACATCATAGAAGTGAAAATGAAGTGCCTAAGTTTGAGCTGCTATCTGTGTAATTTGGGACACCTTGTTCTCTGGGAGCTAGGCTCCTACTCTGAGCTTTTGGCTACTGGTGCTGATAGCGTTAATTCTCTTCCTCTTCCATTTGAAGAGAGAGGGAGGCAGCCAGTGGGTGCTGGGCTTGGCACAGGGCACCAGGCCTCTCTGCACCCCTCCTGCTCTGGGGCTGCTGGATCACTGCACAGCTAAGCAGCTGTTGTGCTCTGGCTGCCAGAACAACCTTGGGAAACCTAGCTCCAGAGCAGGGGTTGCTGTGGGCCTGTGAAAGGCAAGCTAAGGAAAGCTTGAGAATTGTGTCTTCCATGGGAGATGCAGAAGGGAATGTTTATCAAAAAGTCTCAACTCTAGCCACCCAGGCCCTAAGGTCACAGTGCAACACTTGGGTTGCTGGCCCCCTGCAGTGCCTTCACTATCTTTGTACTGCAAGGGGTGGTCTGACAGTGATTAGGCAGAGTCACCAAAGGAGGAGAGAATGAAGCACTTTGGAGACTACTTCTAGTGCTGACTGGCTTACAGTAAACTCCAGACAAAGGTCTACTATCTAGAATATACAAAGAGCTTAAAAAAATCAGACCTCCCAAATTTAAAGACCCAATTGCAAAATGGGCATCTGAAATGAACAGACGTTTCTCAGACAAAGAAGTAGAAATAGCAAATAAACATATGAAAAAATGTTCAACATCACTGGTCATTCAAGAGATGCAAATGAAAACAATGCTGAGATTCCACCTCACCCCAGAAAGAATGGCTGTTATCAAGAAATAGGCCAATAACAAATGCTGGTGGAGTTGTGGGAAAAAAGGAACCCATCTTCACTGTTGGTGGGAGTGTAGACTGGTGCAACCACTGTGGAAATTAGTATGGAGATACCTCAAAAACTACGATTGGAGTCCCATTTGATCCAGGTATCTTCCCAAAAGAATTAAAACAGTCATTCTGCAGGGATATATGTGCACCCATGTTCATAGCAGCACAGTTTGTAATAGCTAAAACCTAGAAACAGCCCCATTGCCCATGAACTGGAGACTGGACGAAGAAAATGTGGGTTTTTAAAAAATAAAATGGAGTACTACTCACCCATAAAGAATGAGAAACTAGACACATATATAGCTAAATGCATGCCCATTGAGGCCATACTCTTAAGTGAAATAAATAGTACACACACATGCAAATACAGAATAGTTTCTCTGGTGTGAAAAAGTGAAAGTGTAAATAAGGATCAAAATGTATAATAGATAATGTGAAATAGGAAGAAAAGGTATAAAGGGGAAGTGGGAGGGGTAGGGGAAAGGAAAGAAGGGAAAGGAATAAATATGAGAAAAGGAAAAAAACAGAAATAAAGTCTTTGTAAACAGAGAGGGATGCAGGAGTTAAAAGGGAGGGCAGAGGAATGGGGAAAAAATAAGAACCAAGATACATCATGTAAAGGTGCAAGTTCCCAATGATGAATGTCATCATATTGTGTACCTAAAATATATCAATAAAATTAATGAAAAGGAAAAACTTGTAGAAGCAGGAAACATGTAGCAAAAAAGTTCCGAATCTGTCCCTAAGCCAGGCTGAGGTGCAGGGGTGCTGTTGAGAGGGACCAGTGGGATTCTCTGACCTCCTTTCTGGGCAGTGATCTGAATGCGATCCCCCATAGTTCTGTGTCTGGCCAGCAGAGTAGATAAGGAAATGGGTCCAGAGCCAGACCAGTTGATCTGAATTTTGTCTTTGCCATTTACTAGCTATATGACCCTAGGTAATTTCTGTACCCTCTTTGACTCTGTTTCCTCATTCATAAAATGGGTGTAAAATTCACATCTACCTAAAAAGATGATTATTGATTAAATGAGTCAATATATGTAAAATTCTAGATCTTTACAAATGTGTATTAAAATAAAGTAAAACTCAGCTTACATGGACGTAAAAGTAGGTTTATGTGCGGAACAAAGAGGAGGCTGAGCTTACCTCTTGGGTTGATGGCACCATGTTAATATTGGTAAAAGCAAAGTCAGTATGGAGGGAGAATAGCTGCAGTGGTGGGTTAGAGCCTGTGGGAACTGGACTGCCGAGAGCCAGGTGTGCACATGTCTTTGCAACTCTGTTCAAAGTTGCTGAGTTGAAATTGGTCATGGTGGAACTGCAGTATTTACACCCACTAATTGGCAATTGACAAATGCTGTAATCATGTTTTTAAAGTTTATCTTTCTTTAAGGACCAATTATTGAACTTTCACCACCCATTATACTGTCTTTATGGGACATGTTTCTGAAGGCGCAGGAGGCAGTAGATTATCTATCCCCAGAAGAGGTTAGCTCTGTCTGGCTTAGATCTGCCTGAGCATCTTTGGGCTAAAGAAAGGAAGTCTAAGCTTATGCTCTAATAAATGGTAATATTACTTGAACACCTACTATGGGTAACACATTGCAGTAATACTTGGCATGCATTATATTATTGACTTATTACTGTGGTGTTTGTAGTATCTCCACTTACAAATGAGGAAAATAAAACTCAGATTGAGTACATAATTTACAAAAGAGAGTGGCAGCTTTAAGATTTTACACCTTGCAGAATGTACCAATGGGTTAGCATAGGTACATTCGTTACCCACTTGAAATTTCATAACACTGTGGCATCCAAGAATTACAAAATGAATACACCCCTTTGTTTCTCTTAATGGAATCAGAACAACTTTCTTACAAAGTAATTGCTGCCTCTAAGATCTAATTGAACAAGGCTAAAAGTTGTTAACATAAATCAATCATCCAAAAAATATATATTATACTTTTTCCATATACAGGATGCTGTTCCAGGAACAGAAGTTGATAAAGAGAAGCATATGGCTTGGTTCTTGTTCTTAAGGAGCTAGAAGACTTCTCAGTGAGGAATTACTTGCAAAGCTATTGTTATCCCAAGGCAATTTTTAAGTGGCTGAGCTGCCTGGGAGCCAAAGTAAGTAAGGAAACTCTCCAAGCCTTCGATCTTCATCTGCACAAAAGTCATAATCCTACCACAGCCACGTAACTTTGTTGTGAGGATCAAATGAGATAGAATATTAGCTCAGTGACAGGAATATTGTTAGAATCATATACTTCATCAATGTTAAGTGATAGTCACTATTGCTTTTGTAAAGCAGATGATAGCTCAATAGTATAAGAAACTTATGGAAGCTTCTCGTGTCAGAGCAGAAACACAAGAATACTAGACCATGTTGAGGGGAAAACAGTTTGAAATAGACTTTCATTGCCTCAGGATCTTTAGAACTGGTAAAGAAACAGAATGTAATGCTTAGGAGAAAATAGATTTGAATTACAGTTCCAGTGCATATTTAAATGACCTTACAAAATAAGTTTTGATTCTTCTCATAGCAGCAACCAAAGAAACTCTTTTACAATCTAAGCCAGGTGAAGTTACAGATGTCGTCAAAACTCTCTGATAGGTCTCCATTTGTCTGAGAGTAAGAATTCCATATGATAGTCTTAAAGTCCTGCAATCTGATCCTGCTACTTTTCTGCTTCCTTTCTTATTGCCCTTTCCACCAGCTCTTCCATTCCAATCACATTACCCTCTGTGCTATTGCTTCTGTCTCAGGGCCTTTGCACTTGCTGTTCCTTCTGCTTAGAATATTCTTCCCTGAGATATTTACATGGTTCTTTCCTTCACCTCCTTCAAGCCTCTGCTGAAATGTTCCTTCTCAATGATGCACATACACTGATCTCTCTGTTTAAAATTGCCGTCCAGTGCTTATGTCCACCTGACACTCCAGGAGCCCTCCTTCATTCTTTTATTTGCATAGCACATCTCACTATTTAATATTATGTCAGTTGCCTATTTGTTGTGGGTTTTGTTTCCCTGCTTCTTCACTAGAACATGATCCTCAAGAGGGCAAACTATCTTTGTCTATTGTGCTTGTTAATGTGTCCAAGTCCTAGATGAATGAGTGGCACACAGCAGATACTCAATAAACACTTATGGGGTGAACAAGTGAATAACCTCAGCAAACCCTAATTTCCTCCTATTTAAAATAGGAGTGAGGATAGCATTTACTATACAGGCTTATGATGTAAATTAACTGACACAATACACATCAAGTACTAGCAGAGTGCTTGCTATCTGGTAAATATTCAAGAGATTACCATTACTATCATTACCATTTATTAATATTTTAACCTCAGTCACACTACCATCCCCATTTGGAAAGTAGCTCATCTCTTTTTCTTTTTTTCTTTTTTTTTTTTAGTACCTCATCTCTTAATCAAGGATTGTTTTAACTAAAAGAAGGAAACTAGCCAATGTTGATCACTGATATGATCAGTTACATGAGTGGTAAAGGACTGGAAGTAATCTTATTCTGCCCACAGAGCTATCAGACTGAGACTAAGAGAATGAAGCTGCTACCTCTTTGGCCTCAATTCTGCCCCGGCATGTACCTGGCCCTTCACTCTTCTGCAAAGGCTCGTAGCCCCTCTGCCTCTGAAACTTTGAGCACACATGACTGTGTCTGACCTGGTCGTCAAATCTTACCACTCTTTCTCCAATTCTATGTTACATTCCCCTATCATTCACTCTCCCTGTGGATCAATCCTCAGTTTCTAGGAAAGAG
Source organism: Heterocephalus glaber (assembly GCF_053883595.1). Lineage (NCBI taxonomy): Eukaryota > Metazoa > Chordata > Mammalia > Rodentia > Bathyergidae > Heterocephalus > Heterocephalus glaber. The sequence continues at coordinate 30,646,101 of NW_028258330.1, read as the reverse complement.
AACTCAGTTGACCTTGGTGGGTGAGTTAGCCATCACTCTACCCTCAAGCAGGACTTCTTGTATACAGCCTTCTCAGTCCATTGGGCCATTAGGGGATGTACTGCAGAGTGCAGAGTATGTGAAAGGTAGACAGGCAGTGACTGGCAATATAGTGTAGTGTTCCACATCCCAGACTAGCAGTGTGGCCTCAGATAGATCACTTAGCTACCTGTCCTCCAATTTGTTCATTTGTAAAACTGAATTGTGAAAATCATTTTTGCATGGATTTAGAATATAAACAAAGACATATATATGATTATATGTATATATATATGTGAATATATATTTATATATATATATATATACACACACATACATACACATATATACATGATTTCTGAAAACCCCATCTAGGAAACAAATGAATACTTTAAAAGCAGCCAAACACTTATAATAGGCAGCCAGCATATATAAGATAGGTACCTCCACTTTCTCTGGGCTCACTTCATGTCATTTCTAACAAGCTAATAAGTTTACACGCAAGTATGTGCCCGGAGAATATAGGGAGCAATGGCCCTGTATCTGCCTCTGTGAGAGATTAATATATCTCTCATTATCCTTCTCTCTTACGGGAAAGACCAGACCTTTGAGTTGAACTGTGTACATTTATTGGGAACTGCATGCCGTATTATCTCTGCCATTAATATCTCTCACAGATGATATAGTTCTTTCCTTCTCCTTGGTCAGCTCAGACCCATTATCTTTGAATCACTGCTGAGTATCCAGACCTATGCCTCTCTTCCTGGCCTAAACTTAATCTCTGCCCCAAAGGCCATCAATTGCTCTAACAGTGCTAGCTATGCCAGCTGTTCCTGGAATGGTGGTTTCCCTAGGCCTCCAAACACTGCTATCCAAAATTTCTAACCTTTGAAGGAACCAGAGGTCAGACACTATCCATCTGTCTATCCATCCTTCCATCCACATTTGTCTTTTAGCAGATGGCAGCAAGCCCCTGAGTGTGTCCCTGCTGGCAGAGTCTTATCTATGACATAGGCTTAGGAAGTAAGTTCCACTGTACCTGTAACATTCAACAAGTAGGTGTGGCATCCTCCCTTGTTTATCTAACAGAGGTATAGTTTGGCTACTGTAGTAACTGGGAAGGGATTGTGCCCCCATTGCTGAGTCTCAGGCTGCAATTAATCAAAGCCAAAGGCCTGTTCAAGGTCTGAACCATTAGACTGAAGAGTTAAGCAAAGGGAGCAATTAGGAGCTAGGATCAAGGTACTTGGCGAAAGCTGGAGGTGTGGGGATCAGGGCCTGAGGGAAGAACAGGCTGGAAATGGAATTCAAGGTCAGGAGTGTAAAAGAATGAAGTCTGGATGTCAATCAATGTGAAAAGCACAGCAGGGATCTGAGTGAACAAGGGCAGTAATGACGGTTCATGAGCTGGGAAAGTGCAGAACCTGAAAGGCACAGCCTTAGCACAAAAGATGGACTGGTACCTGAGCTGTTAACATGGCCTCCTCTCCTGAAAGTCCCCATCTTAGTTTTTGTCTCCTGCTCTTTTAGTTTTTGATCAGGTCCACCCCTCTTTTCCTTCCTCCTACCAAAGAGGTGAGTGGCAGGAGTGAAAATGGTGATAATGAGCAGGCGCCTGGAGTTCAGGCGGCGTGGATATGGATCTGCTGCTTTTCCAGTATTAGGTGATTAATTCTGGACAAAGTGAATTTCTTTGTGCCTCAGTTTCCTTGTTTGTTTAATGGAAATAGTAGTGTCAAATCCTCGGGTTATTGAAGGAAGTTAAACTTTAGTCAATATATGCAAAACATTTAGAAGAGACCCTGGCACATAGTGTGCATCAAATACATGTTTGCTTATTATTATTACGGAATGCAAGCCTTGGACGTTGGAGAAAAGGGTCATGCTCAGGCCAGCAAAGCTTGGATGTTTTCCAAATCTTTTGGAAGCCAAACTATGCCAAGATTGAAAAAAACGTTTCAAATTTGGGGTATTGTTATTATTGTACATACAGCGGGAGAAAAGTTCATCTTTCCAAGATTTTGCCTGATTGCCCCAGAAAGAAAACATTTTCATTGTGTGGTCATGATTGGGAACACATGTGAACCACACCCCACTTAGCTCAGCCCCTTCCCGTCCTTACTCTGTCTCCCTTGCCCTCTCTCTAGCTCTCTGTTCCTAATTAGAAAGAAACCAAGTAGAATTTGGCGTTTCCTTCCCTGTCTTGGTAAGGGAGCCTGTAGTGGATTAATTACCTCAAGTAGTTCTGGCTTCCCGAAGGAACAATCAGTGACGGGCTTGGGGTCCAGTGGCTTAGGGAGGCATGACAAATTTAAATCTCCACTCGAAGAGAACAGAAATTAATTTTAATAGGAGGCAGTATGGTCTAAAATTTAGTGGAGGAGGATAAGTAATCAAAAGTTATGTTTTCTGTCTTAGCTTAACCACTAACTTCTTGTGAGACTTGGCTCTAGTGTAGAATTTAGCTTGTGAGGAAAATAAATCTACCTTTCAGCCAAGGAGTGCTGATGGTGGGTAATGACAACAGCTAACATTTAATGAGTTTGTATTTTGTACTAGGCATGGTACTGATTTAAGTTAAATAGTTTTTAGCATATAAGAAACATTTTTTAATATATCTATATGTTTTAATACATACACTCATATGTTAAATATATTTAATACAATATGCTTAATTTAAATCTTATTTAATTTGTATATCTTAAATTAAATATACTACATATAAAACTTTGCTTTGTCATTATCTTCATCTGATAGCATGGGAAACAGGATCAGAAAACATGTGGTTTGCTCCAGGACCTGGGTCTGGAATGTGATGAGATATATATCATATTCAGATCTGACTTAATTTCAAGTCTGAGATATTAACTGCTTTATCACTCTAAATATTAATGCAGGGAAGTGCAATTATATATTTAAAATAAATCAAGAATTACATTTAAAGGGTTAATGAGATGGTTCAGTTGGCTAAATAATCCATTCCTTAAACACCCCAAGTACTCTGTTACTCTACTCATTTACTTTGTATAAGATTGTCCATTTTAATAAATGCAACTAATCTTTAGAAAATTTCAGAAAATAGCTACGTGCTTCCATCCATATGGATATATTATTTCTACTGGAAGAGGGATATAAAGGCTGGCCCTGGAGCAGATTATGAGCAACAACTTGACACCAGGAGCCCTGATAGATGGGAGGGCAACAGTGGATATTTCCATGAGAATACCTGAAGGGCTTTCCAGAATTGAGGGAAACCAGAAGTTCCTGTGGCAAAGCAGAAGTGGAAGTCAGAGGGAATTCAGATCTTCATCAAGAGAAGGCATCCACATAAGGGTTTGTTTGGGCATTATCTAAAAAACTCCTTTGCTCTCAGCCTCCATTCTACTTGGTTCAGCCTGTGTGCAGGTCCAATGCATGGCCCCTGGGATGGAGGGCATTTGGAAAGCTATCATGATCATTGGTCTTTGTGGCATTACAATGGTCTCTAGCTGTGGAGCCAAGCCAGATTCAGTCTCCCTGACCCCTTCCTGAAGGACAAATCCCAATGCTCTCTTTCTCAGGACTCTTGTGATAAAAATATTACACAGAGCCTCCATTTTTCCTCAACCTGCCCACTCATGCACTCAGGAGAACTCAAACAGAACATTATTAAAGGATAAGAGATTCCCTGGGGACACGGAAAGAAACGAGGTAATTTCCTTACTGGTAGCTATTGCACTCCCCCATTAAGCAGCAGCAAGAACCCCAGAGAAGAAAGTATACCTAACAGTCTGAAACACAGCTCCAAACAGAGGACAAGGCAGGCTTGTTTCAATCATCTGCCCCTTGTTCTGTAATAAAAATGTATTTTTTTCCCTGAGAACAATTTAGTGTGGCCAATAAAAGCCCAGCTAATTTCTAAATCAGCATGGAGCCAAGTCAGCCACCCAGGAGCTCTCTCCTAGGGCAATATTTCTGAGGCGCACACAATCTATACTAAAGCGATCAACTTCCCTCCGTCCTGCCAAGGGGATGCGTTAGCAAAGCCCAAAATATGACAAGAGGAAATTTATGTGCAACTTTTACACATAATATCTCATTATGACTCTTCCCAATCTTTCAATTTTAAAAATAAACGGCCTTTGTAATGATTTTACCAGGAGAACATCTAAAGTAAGATTAAAAAGCAAAGAGGAAAGTGGTTCAGCTGCTGTGATTTCTTTTGTGACTCTGGGTCTTACTTTGTGGAAATTCTGTCTTCCTTCTCTCCTTTCATTCCTTCTTGCACTCCTGTCATTCCTTTCCTCCCTCCTTGTCTTCCTTCCTTCCCTTATTCTTTCCTTGCGTGTCCACTCCTGTAAGTAAAAGTAGAAATTCTGGGGATCTGACATTTCATCTAGGGAAACAAGTTATCTGTTAGAAGCAAAAACTACTCCATTTGGTACATGATGGAAATTTCCACTTAGAATTCAGCATCATTTGCCCACAATTCTGGTGTTGATTTATATCGTAATCCCAACCTCTTCTGCTCCCATTTTCTCCCTACCCTCATTCTTAGAAACATCCACCAGTCTCAGTCAGACTCACAGGAGGAGATTTCCTGGGTCTCCTACTTTTGCGTTCAATCTTGTTTGGTTCTGTGCTCACACCAGGCCCAGGACTCCTGGCCTCGCTTTGTGAGGAAAGCAAGACAGCATGAGAAAATGGATCCTGGTCACTGGGTGAGGCCCACTTCTTTGAAAGGACTCAATATTTCTTTTCTTGTTATTGGCTTTAGTTTTTATCATTTGTCCCCTTTCTATTTTGTGGAGACAATCCAGCTCTGGATGCTCATCTCCTTGTATATCTATATTCCTCACTTCTATCTGGAAACCTGTCCTCTAGGGCCTGACCAGACTTTCCCAATAGCAGGGTTCTGGGGTTGATTGTTCATACTCCTTAATTTATTTGTTCATACCTTATCTATGGAAAGACAACTCTGTCCAAGCTTGAAATTCCTTGAAGAATTCAATCTATCTGGGGAGATAAACCCATAAACCATGAAAACCATTATGTCATGAAAGTATTAGAACAGAGAATAGACTGGAACCAAGTATGCATGGCATGATCCAGCCAGAAGTGAAATACTGGGTACAGGACTGCTAATGTCATCAAATGCAGATATACTGATGGAAGTATTCTCAGCACCATGCCTTCTTAGGGTTCATGGCTCTTAATTCTCAATCTGAATAAAACTTTTTTGAGATAAGATTATCCAATAGCAAGCTGGCAAAACCTAGTCACCTCTGTGTTTGAGAAGAAAGGTCTATTTTAACAGTACTCCAAGTACCAAATAGCTCCTGTCAAACCTGACAGATAATGAGACACAAGTGGTAGTTTGACCTCTGACTTGGAGTCAACAGGACTTTGTTGGGGTCTTGAGAAAACTGGAATTTTCTGGACAAGGGATGTTGGTATGGGTTCTGATAAAGACTCTGGAGCTCAGCAAAGTATAGCTTATCTGTTCCCCTACCATCTGTTACCCTCCTTGCTATCAGTTAACTTATTAGCCATAATTTATTGATCATATGTCACATATGCAGCATTATCAGCATGGCACTCACACACGATTTCATTCAACTCTCACACTTCCTTGAAGAGGGACATTCTCACATCTGTGAGAAGCAGATGAATAAACTGAGGTTCTCAAATGTTCAAAAACTTGGCCATGGCTGGTGGCTGCATAGTCATAATGTCAGGGTCAGGATCAAATGCAGGGGTATGATGAGGATCATATGACACACTTCAAGGCTGCCTGTTACTGTCTCTTGCATCCAAGATGCTGACTGCAAGTCACATCCTTTCATTATCCATGGCCTGTCCTTGCCACTTGCTCTCAGCCTGATTTCTGTCTCCTCCAAAATCCTCTGAAAATATCTCTGTGCACAGTGACCTACCTCTTCTGGAAATCTTTTCACTAACATTTATTAACTGTCATGTACCAGGCTCTGACTTAGGTGCTTTGCCATGGATCTTTGCTTGAGTTTTTACACAGAACTTGAGAACTAGATCTAAAGGCACACTTCTGTTGCCCATTAAGCCACACTGGGGATCACAACTCACAGTTCAACTAACATGCAGAATATCATACCCTGGAAATATTAAAGACAAGACTTAGCTCAGTTCTGCCTTACTCTCCCAGACAAAATCCACTGTCTTCCTTTCTGTGATCCTCTATCAGCTCTGCTCTGATCCAGTATTCACCATCGCGCTTGGCATTCATAGGCACTTAAGAAATAATTTTGAAAAATGAAAGAATAAATTAATTTATTTAAGAAAAATGAATAGTTTAGTAAAAAAGCATATGGGCTCTGAAATCCATATTCCTGGGGCTCAAATTCAGGCTCTGCTCTGACTACTCCTGGAATCATGGGAAGGTAGGCTTCCCCATCTGTCTCATTGGCTGGGGCAGAAGATGCCTGACCATGACTAATCATTGGAAAAGCAAAGAAATGAGTTCAAAGTTGCCTTTCTCTGTATGGCTTTTTACTTTTTCTTTTTTTTTTTTTTTTTCTGAAGGGTATGTGCTAGTCTGCATTTTTTCCCAGAATAGTAAAATGGGAACAACATGGAAGGGGACAAAAGGAAAAAAAAGAAGATAGCATAAAATAGCCATTTGTTAAGCACTTACTGAGTGTTGGGCTCCATCTTGTACACTGATGCCCATTTTCTGATTTAAACCTTCTAACCACTCTTCAAATACAGAAGGAATATAGATAAAGAGACAGAATCAGAAAGAATAGTTAATCGGTCCAAGATCATACAGCTAGTATCTGGCCAGGATGAATATGTTTCTAATTCCAAATCTAGTGCTTTTCTAGTAACAGAATCAGAAATGCTGGCTGTATTCATGAAATCCAGCATGAGGGTTTGGGATCAGAATTCAAGGTCTTGGTGAGACTTAGGAGACAGTAAACTTCAACTCCAGGGTAGATCTTCCATGCCAGAGGCAGACAAATGCCAGGACCCAGCATCTGAAAGTGATCTGCCATATTTTTACTTCTTCAGGGTGCTATTTTACCAAACTAAATGGCAAAGTCAAGAAAGCCTTGATCTTTAGAAAATATTGAATATAAAACAAACAAACAAACAAACAAACAAACAGAAAACAACAGCAAACCTGCAGAGAAGGAGTTAACTGTCTCTTTTCTTCTGTGTTTTTTTTGTTGTTTTTTTTTCACAAAGTCTAAACAGGGTGTTTTTTTCCTTCTCTCTTTAAGTGATAAATTTGAGTCTAAAATACAAGTATAGAACGTTATATGGAAAGTGCTTATTTTCTTCTGATGTTTGATAGGAATTAGGATTAGCAAAATCCAAACTCTGTTTCCTCTTTCATGCAACTTGTCATTTTTGTCAAACAAGAAGCTGATTAAGTTTCAATCAAAAGAACAAAAGACTCCAGAAAGATTCTTCTTGAAAAACAGTGGCTTCAGCAATTAACCCATGGAAAATAAATAAAATACTAACTTGCAATTTAACTCTAACACTGGCATACCATTTCATTCCCGTTTAAACTCCAAAGGTTCAGAGCTTGCTGGAAAACTCATTGGACCCAGTTCTGCCTGGACATCTGAGAGAACCTAGTGAACACATGATACCAAATGTCTGAACAATCATCACACATCTAAGAGATTTCCTAGAGAATGTGCTTCAAGTCAGTGGTTGTGAATGGACAGTCAGGGAGATTCTGTTAAAAGCAAACAGCATGAGCAGAATGGAGAAGACCCTTGTGATTTACTGTAAAAACAGACACATATTATTTCTCTCCCTCCATTTGTGGTCTTTGGTAGTGACTTGCTTTCCCATACTCTCTTTGGACTGCCTCTGTGACTTGCTTTGACCTATAAAACCCAAGCTGATGCCCAAAAAGTGAACACACATTGGGCTGGCCCTACATGGACACTCTGGAGACCTCAGGACCAACACTATGTGAATGATCCTGAGCCAGCCTGTTGGGCAATGAAAGATACATGGCTAAGGCATTGCCACATCCCCAACTGACTTTGCATCAACCATTAGGTACATGAGTGATCCCTTTCTAGGCCATCCAGCCTCAGCCAAACCAACCCTGACCAGAAGAGGGCCCTGGTCAGAGAATCATGAGCCTCATGACTCATCAGAAGTAATAGATATTAATGGTGATAGAGCCTTGGAAATAGTATATTATGCAGAAAAAAGTAACTAATCTATGATCTTTGCCCTCCAGATTCCAACCTCAGACTGTGGATGAGGACAGGATGAAGTTCCGATCAGAATACACAGTGCCTTGTTTTTGAGCTCTATTACCAGAGGCCTTTAGGCATAGAGTCTGTATTTAGCAATTTCAGTAAATTGACCCCTTGTTTACATGGCTTGTCTTCACATAACCCAAATGTGGCTTTGACCTCAGATTTAGACTTCCCATCACCAGCTATCAGTCTTCCCCTTTCAGGACTGGTATGTTTCGTTTTTGTCATATTATTTGACTACAAACAATTAAGTTTTCAGTTTTTATAGCTCAGTGCTCCTAATGCCAGGCATAAAGGATTCTTTCTGCAAAGTGGAATAGGCAGATGAGACATTGGGGTGCCCAAGCTCAATTTATTTTCAATTTTCTCATAATCATTACTCCCATCTTGTCCCACCCAAATATCTTTCTGTTCCTCACCTCTAGCACAAATTCCTAGAGGTGTGAACTACGTTGAAAGGGCTGAATATTCAAGCCCCAGAAGACTCAAAACTCTTTAACTTTCTCTTTGGTGAGCTCTATAGACATACTTCATGGACATGGTAGTCTGCTGTCTGGCTCTCCAGGGAATCTGAGTTCTAGTTTACTTTGATGAGCTAGTTTTCTTCCCTCAGACATGCATGAACATCCAGTCAAACTGCTGGTATCTCCTCATTCTACCTTTATCTCATGAGGCCATTGAGTCATCAAAATCAAATGTGTTCTTTGAGGGTAAACCAACTTTCACTTCAGCGTCGTGCCCTGGCCTTGGAAAGTCCCCAGAGATTGTGCATTCAAACAGGCTAGGAAAATCACCAAAACCACACAGCTCTCAGAGTTCTCCAAGTCCCAGAAACATCCTGCATTTTCTCTGAAATGAGGAGTCTCCAGCCCCCAATGCCAGACCAACCCTTCCATTTTCATACAGCTGTTGGGAGAAGCCATCACTTGTGTTTTCCGGCTGGCAGCCTGCCCTCCCCATTTCTGGCTTTACCACAGACTACCTCCTTCAACTCAGCCAGGAAAACAAGCCAGTTTGCAGCCCAGCTTCACTTATAGGTCTGTCTCTCTCTCTCCTTCTCCTTCTCCCTCTCCCTCTCCTCTCCTCCCTCCCTCCCTCTTTCCCTGAGAAAAGAGTTGGACAAACATAACCTTAGGTTTTTCAGGGGGATGTTTCATGTTCTTGTAAAGCACTGGGTATGCTAAGAACACCACGGGAAGAACTCTGGAATTGCAACAGAATGAGTGATGCCTTTTTATTAGCCTAATGGACAGATTGAGTAGTGGTATCCTGCAGGCATCTAAGACCTCTAGCCCTGATTTCTTGGGCAAAAGGATAAAAGCCAGCTATGTATCCCATGAATTCCAGTTTTGTTATGGGTATAACATCACATTCCCATGGTCCATAACATGGCCAGTTTGGATTGGCTTGGCGAAAAAAAGCATTTGATGTCTGGCCATAAGCAACATCTAGGAAGGGTGGTCCTAACATAGGAGCAATGTAGGGGCACACTTGGGCCACAGTTCTCTTCATTCTTTTATTACATCACTTCACAAAATCACTGAAGCTCAAGTTCTGAAACTAGAAAGAGTTTAAAGAGCCATCAAAGTCAAAGCAGTGAGTGAAAAGTGCTCTGTACCTTATGGAAGAATCTTTTTTTTGCAGCATCTTCCTTGCTTTAGTTTCTGTGTTAGGGGAGCCTGCCTTCCGTTTAGAGCACAGAATATGAGTCCTTTCTTCTGAAAACCATCAGGAAGTAGTCTCAAGAGGAGAGTGTGTCAGAGCCTCTTGGGAGCAACTGGCTTTGCTCCTTGCCCCAAAACATACAAACACACCCACCTATATTATCTTATTGAACAAACATCTATACTGTCTCCTTAGTGACATTTTTCTCATCACTTTATGCATTTGGACTCATTTGATCATCTCAACAACCCCATGAGACAGGTATTGTTATTAGCCCATTTTATAGTCAGGGAAAATAAGGCTCAATGAAGTGGCCTACTGTTCCATACCTAGAAAGGTGTTAAGTCAGGGTTTGAATGCAGCTCATCTGACTCCAGAGTCTGTGCTTTTAAATGCCATAAATTACTTCCCCCTTTGAACTAGAACAGTCACTTTTGCATTTCTATTTTGTCTGCTCTCTTATTACTGATGACTAAGAGAACCCCCTGGGTAATAATGGTGCTGATAAACAGGCCTATCCTAACCTGGGTGCAGGAGACACTGGCTACAGTGCACGGTCCAGTGTCAGTGTTGGAAAGATACAAGTATGCGCCAACTTCCTTGGTGTCTGTAAATATTTGTACAATACAGCATGGTTTCTCCTCTCATGGAGGGGAGTGCAGGAAAGAGCATATCTTGCCTTTTGCTCCACACACTGTGACTGAGCATAGTTTTTAAGAGTCATTGAGATGTACTTTAACAGAGGGAAGTATCTCTATATTGAAGGCCCATGACCAGGCTCACAGTCTGTCTTCCACTTTCCCTTTTTCTTCTCTGCCCTGTGGATTGTTCCTGGAGGACTGATCATCTCAACCTCACCCAGCTGTCGCAGAGAGGCTTCCTCCTCTTCTTTGCACTTTCTATTCCTCATTAGGTCAAATCACTCAGTCATAGACTTACACAACTGACCATGGCTTTCATCCACATTTACAGTTGAAATTTTATGTTTACTTGACTTAGATGAAAATCTAGGAAAGCAATAACATCTATTTCATGTTGTTTTATTTTCTGGTTTTGTTTTCTTGGTATTGTGTCTTCTGCATGAAGCATGATATTTAGCACCTAATAATTATGCATTGAATGGGTTTTGAATAGTATATACATAAATAAATGATTTAATTATTTAACACACAAAGGATTCTCAAATCCTGCCCTTGTGGGAGTTATAGTCTACCAAGGAATTCAGAAGGGTAGGTTAAAAATCAAAATAGGGTGATAACTATCTTGACAGTTACACATACAAGTATACAGGCAAATACCTACACTACTTAAACCAGCACATTTGAAACTTTATATATACATACATGCACAATAAAGTTATATATATATATATATGTATGTATGTATATAATGCTATTTAAGTGTTTAAGCATTTATCACTGGGGATGGGAGAAACTCTTGGCTAAGAATGGTGCAGATAAACATATCTCCTCTAATCCAACCAAATTCACTTTTTTATTGCCTTGTTCTGAATTATCCTTTGATCCTCTTCTTGGTAACACATTTCACCCACTGGGATAATAACATTCTGATATCAGATTTCATAGCTTCACTGCAGAGAATTTTCTGTCTTGGTGTCTGAAATGGCTCATATCCCAGAATTAGAAGTGGGAAGTGTTTTTCTACCTATAGTACTTTATGTTCCTGTTAACTACTGCACAGACTTAGGCTAATGATGAACTCTAAAGAAGTTCATTCTCTTCTGACCCCCCCCCCCCAGTGAAATGTACAGGTTAGGAATAGCTTCCCCTCTCCTGCATCACTTATTTCCTGTAGTTTGGGTGCTGTGTAATGTTCAGCCTTAGATTTCAGGTAGGACAGAACATCAAACTCTTCTCTCTTTACTGAGGAAGATCTTTACTGTATGGATTGCTCTGGGCCCCGCTAACCAATGTCATCTTTCCTGGGTGAATCTGTGGTTTTACTGTTGACAACTTTCCCACCTTCATAAGTGATAATCTTAACACTTCATAGACACTCTATTTAACTCCTTGGGTTCTTGCTTATCTTAGCTCTCTGGGTCTTTGTTAGATTCTGCATGTACCTTTCCTACAATAGAAGTTTTCTCCTTTGCTTTGATTTATTAACATTCAGAATTATCCCAGGTCAACCTTTTGGTTATGGAGAATGAATATGGGTTGAGTTTAATTGATTTGAATTTAATTGCATTTAACCAAAGTAACTTGTATTCCTTATGTAAAGAAATGAAAAAAGCAATCTGAAGGAAAAAGAGCTGTCCTCCACACCAGGGACATTTTTCTCACACCATTTATCCCAAGAGACAATAGTGTATTTGTGAATGAGTGGACATGAGTATGTAGTGTGTAGGAAAGGCATGCATGTCTACTAATTGTGTTTGAGGCACGACATTTTACTATTTGTTTCTTTAGCCTCCCTCCATCCTTGATACTCCATTGCACCCAATGATAGCCATGCATCCAATACAGGCAGTGGGTCAAGTTTGGTCTAGGTCAGCAATTCTCAGCCAGGGGGCAATTTCAGTTCCTCAAATGATATTTAGTAACATTTAAAAACATTTTTTGTTGTCACAATTGAAGAGGATGTGTGCTCTGGATATCTACTAGGTAGAGCCAGCCAGGGATGTTCCTAAATACCATGCAATTCACAGGAGAGCTCTCTACAACAAAGAATTATGCAGTTCCAATTGACAATGATGCTGAAATTGATAATTAGTATCTAAGACTAACACAAAAATTCTTTTCAACCTTTTTCAGCTTTCTTTCCTAATAGAGGCATTCAGGATACCCAATTTTGGTTGAATATTTAAACTGAAGTTATCTATTAGTAGAGAGATCATATCTGGTAAAGTGTTTGCTTTTCTGCTGTGAGGATAAACATGACTGGAAGCAGCTTTTTCTTTCTTGTCTTACCTTGAAGCCAAGCATAATGGCTGGAGCTTTCACAGCATTTTGTACCTATGAAGAAAAAATCAAAACCATCAAAAAACTGTAAGTCTTTCTGAGTTGGAGTTGCTAAATCCAATTTGATGACAATATACCTTAGTTGTGCTCATAATTTCATAAGGATAGAAGTATACTTGTTGTAAGCTGTGAGTTAAGTTTTCTGTTAACACTTCTAAATATGTTTCTAACTAACACAGAATGTGAGAGAGCATGAGCAAAAGAGCAGATATAGCATGCTCCTTCCTCATTTCCACAACCCTCTCCGCCTGCTTCCACCACTGTGTAGAAGGATGTAGAAAAAGGAAGGGTCCTCTTCTACTTCCTCATCAATAAAAGCAGAATGTCAAGGTCCCACTGGAGAGGTCATCAGAGTATGTGAAGGCATTAGAGCAAAGGATCCCTGCAGTATGGATCCCTTGGAACATAATAGCTGTCTTAGGGACAGCCTGATGACATTCACTGGGGAAAGCAACAGGTCAGCATGTGCAGGTGGATGGAAGATTCACATGGGCTGGCTCAGGGGCCTGGGAAAGCCAGGCTTTAAGGTGAGAGGAGCCTCAGCTGAAGAAGTTTGGAAAGTGGAGTGAACAGAGAGAGGAGAAGATAGGACTCAGATCCTCATGGGGCAATTCTTGTAGGAATTTCAAGGCCAACAGTGACATTACAAAACTCTATTTTTATTCAGATGTGTGATGGGGGAAGGTTTGGGGATGATCTACGGCTTTGAGAAGTACTGAGAAGTATTGGATTTTACAAGATTTGATAATCTCTTCGATAAGCAGCAATGACTCCATCTTGTAAATGTCCTAGTCACTGGGGTGTGTGGAAAGGCTCGGGTGAAGTTGGCTAGACTAACTTAGCAGGGAATTGTTTTATGAAAATACAATCTCCTACTGAAAGTGCTTGTATTTCAGAATTAATTCAAACTGCTACAGAAACATCATTCATGGGTGTGAATCGGAATGATGCAGTATGCCATCTTTTCCTTTGAGGGAGACATTGGTTTCTCCCAAGGGCTCTTTAGAATTAGATTTCTTCAACCACTATGAAAAGTTGCATCGTTGGCCACAGTTATTGTTGTCTACAGCAAATATATCATCTTTCAGAGCAGAGGTTTTCTCTGTCAGTTCACCCACTGTGTGGGATGAGAGTGTTCGGGAGTCTGGGGGTGGATGTGAATCCCCAGATGTGAATCAGAGGGAAGTCAGAGTGGGTGGAACTTGTTTACTTCCTGCAGGGCTCTGCTGCTGGACGCTCACCAGCTGTGGAGCTGCAATTCCTGTTAGAATTTCACCCCAGCTTCTGGTAGATGAGGCAAGAAGCATCCGTCCTTACCCACACCCTGCAACCTCCAGACTCTGGAAAAGGACCAGGACAGGCATGATGTGGAGCCATCACTGAAGGAAACCAATTATAATTTCTGTAATTGATGTTTCAGAGGATGGAGTAGGGCTGGTGCTTTTTCTAGAGAGAAAAAGGAAAGAAAATGTTAATCTATTCACTCTCCTAATTCTTTTTAGTGACACAACAAAAGAGTACTAAGAACCTACAATCTGTGGCAGTCACTATGCAAAGAGTCTTGAATGTGTTTGCTCATGGGAAACCCCCCCCCCCATCACAAGGAGAGAGGAGCCATGATCCATGTAGATGAGGCACAAAGATGAAATGGCTTGCTAGGTTTAGCTGGTGAAGTTTGGGCTCAAGCAATCTGGCTCTAGAAGCTGCATTCTAAAAAACCCTGGCTTCTGGTCTCTTTCTCAGTCTGGTTTTGACTTTAGATGAATTACAATTCTTTAAATTTCCAATGTACACTTAAAGTTCATGTTAGATATGTAGGGCCATTTTTCTAGTTTAATTACTGTCATTTTTTAAAAGTTTGTTTTGATTTGGAAGTCACAGACTGCCATTTAAAACAAGATGACACTGATAGGGGAAAGGAAAGAAGGGAAAAGAAAACCTATGAGAGAAGAAAAAAATTGAAACAAAGTCTTTGTAAATAGGGAAGGGTGGAGGAGGTGAAGGGAGGGCAGGGGAATGGGGAAAAAATAAGAACCAAGATACATTATATAAAGGTACAATGGGGCGAGCAGTACAGAGCACCCTAGGCTTTCTTAGAGGTTCTAAGCAGGCCAATGGAGCATATTTAAGGCAATGAAAGAGAACCAGTGATCAGCAGCGTATTGGACTAATACTGAGTATTGAGACACAAGGTCAGAGAGGTAGAAAGGACCAGCTATTGTAAGATTTTGATTTTATTCTAAGCCTGATTAGAAAACATTGGTGGATTTCAGACTGAAAGTGCCATGTGATGATGAATGTTTCAGGAGTGCTGTGTCTGGTGCATGTCTATGGGATTGTAGTAGGAACAGTGGCCTGAGTAAGTATTGAAAGGGTTATTGCTTCAGCCAGCAGAGAGGCAGGATAGCTGAGGGAATGTCTGTGGAATTTTAAGTCAGGAAGACCTATATGGAGAAGCAGGAGACAAAAGGGGGAGAGAGGATATGCTACAGGCATAGTGATGGAAATCATGAACTCTCCTTCATCCTTCCATTCTTCCAACAAAATGCATTGAGCACTTACTTTACTATGCACCCAGAGTGAAAATATAAATAAACTAAAATCCTTGACCTTAGGAAACCCAAAACCCTTGTGGAAAATACCGAGATACAAACAAATAATTAAAATACAGCTTAATAAATACTGTAATCAAAATCTAGACATGGGGGCTGGGAGAACCCCAAGGAAAGACTGATTAACTTTGTTTTAAAATTAAATGATGTCAGTCTTCTGACATTGTTTTTATTGAGTTCTATTCATTGGCCCACTGGGTCAGATTAATATAAAAAAGCCCAATAAAATTTATGTCAGTCAAATGTTTGGGTTCATGTTCTTGTGTAAATTGACAGATAACTGTGTGCTGCTCTTTCATGCTTTCTCCCCATCTCGAAAACAGCTTACTGCATTAACCTCCAACTTTGAGCCCTGGAGAAGACTGTGATGGTCCCATGCTTCCCATTTCAGTGATCTTCAGGGTGAAATGGGGAGTTTGTGGGAGCCAAGAAGGTGCAGAGGTACTGATTCCGTATGGACTGTGGGTGATGAGAAAGACATTGCATTATTTCCGAAATGTTTTTTTCTCTTTAATTTTAAGTACATTTTATTAGGGCCTGTGAATTTTATGAAATACTGGATTCAATATTGAATTTTATAAAATATTGGATTTCAATTTTTCATTACATATTTGATTTATGAAAAATTCAGTATTTTCATAAATTCATGTACTATATTTTGATCATTTCCAACCTCCATTATCCTACATCACATCTCCTCATTCCCTTCCTCTTGCCTAATAATAACCTCCCTTCTACTTTTCTTTCTTTCTTTCTTTCTTTCTCTTCTCTATATTAGGGAAAATGTGATTCTTGTCTTTCTGAGTCTGGCTTATTTCACTCAACATGCAAAGTCACATATAGTCCCTCTTATATTGAGATATGATCCTTCAATACCTTGTTTCATCAGGGCTTGTATCATGGAGGGACGCTGAACTTTATCAAAGGCTATTTCTGTATCTATTGAGATAATCACATGGATTTATCTTTGATTCTTTTGATGTGATATATTAGATTCATTGATTTGCATCACTGAAATGAGCCAAAATTGATCTGATTTTTCAGTTTACAACTATTGTATTAAGGATTTTTGCTTTTATATTAAACAAGGATATTGGTCTTTAGTGTTTTTGATTTGGTCTTGTCTGGTTTTGGTACCATGGTGATGCTGGTTCTATAGAATAAGTTTAAAAGTGTTCTTTCCCGTTCTATCTTATGGAATAGCTTGAAGACCATTGATGCTAGTTATTCTCTAAATGTCTGGTGAGATTCAGCAGGTAATCCATCTGGTCCTGGGCTTTTCTTTTCTGGGGAGACTTTTTAACACAATTTCAACTCATTGCTTATTATTGATCTGTTTAGGTTATTTTGTCTTCTTGGCTCAATTCTGTTAGGTCATATGTGTCTCCAAATTTATACATTTTCCAGTTTATTAAAATACAGGTTTACAAAACACTCTCTAATGATCCAGTGGAGTTCAGTGTTGTCAGTTGAAACATCCTCTTTTTTAATCTCTAATTATATTGATTTGAGTCTTTTTTGTCTTTCCTTTAGTCAGTTTGGCTAAGAGTTGATCAACCTTCTTTATCTTTTTAAAGAACAAATTTTTGTTTCATTGAGCTTTTATATTGTTATTTTAGTCTATATTTCTTTAATTTCAGCCCTGATCTTTATTTCTTTCCTTCTGTTCAGTTTGGTTTAGGTTTGTTTTGGTTTTTCTAAGACCTTGAAATGCATCATTAGCTTTTATATTTGATATCTCCTTGATTTTTTTATGTAGGTGCTCATAGCTATAAACTTCCCCTTTAGAACTTCTTTGCTGCATCCCAGAGATTCTGGTATGTTGTATTTTCCTTGATTTCTTTAGTGATCTACCAATCATTCAAAACTAAATTGTTTAATTTCCATATTTTTATATAATTTCCATAGTTTTTCTGGCCTCTATCACCACTGATACATTAGCACCATTTATAAACTTTATGTAGTGGACATCATTCTTATCCATCTTCTGTCACTAATATTTAGTCTGTAAGATGCATTCATGCTGCATATGGACACAGTTTCATTTTCATTGCTTTATAATATTCCATTATTGATTACTCTGGTGCTTATTTTTGTTTGCCTGAACTATTTATAACTGATAAAAGTATACTAAAATTTCAACTATAATTGTTATTTTGTCCATTTATCTATACAGTAATATCAACCTTGCTTGGATATTTTGAGGCCATGTTACCAAATAAATACAAGCTTACAATTGTTTTAATTTTCTGGAACACAGCCCTATTATTTTAATCATAAATAGAAACTTAAACCTTCATTAGTTGCATTTTCTCACCAAAATATGATACTGTAAATTAAAACTAAAATGTGAAAAATAAAAAACCTAGTATAGGGCCAGGGATTTAGCTCAGTGGTTTCACTGCCTGCTGTGCAAGAGCAAGGACCTGAGTTCAATCCCCGGTACCAAAAAAATTAATTAATTAAATAAAATAAAATGTGCAAATGTAGTAGATGGAAAGAACCTCACTGTGGTTTTAATTTGTATATCCTTCATACATTTGTCATGGGCTTATTGACTTTTGCTATTATTCTACTAGTTTACCTGTATTTTTACTTTGTGATTTGCAATAGTGTTTTATATGTTCTAGGTAGGTACTAAAATTGTGTAAGTTATTGGATTGACCAAGCTCATTGTCCAGTCTGTGATTTGTCATTTCTTTATTTTAATACTTTATATTCTGTACAGTCTACCTCAATTTTAATATATCAAATGTTGTTCATTTTGGACACTTAAGAAAATCTGCCATAAATGTCTTTCATCTGTTTTGTTAGATTTATTCTTAGACACTTTATGTTCGTTATTGCTATTGAAAATTATATCCTGGAAAATTAATTATTCTAAATATTGCTTGCTTGCTTGCTAGATGGGTGCCAGCTCTTTTATATATTAACAGAACATTCAGCTACCTCTATGTTCTCTTATTTCATCCATTAAGGTTCAGCCAGCAATGCATAAAACACTCCAGGTTTTCAAACAAAATGATTTTATAGAAGGGACTGGATGCTTTACTGGATCCCTTTTATACAAACCACTGGAGAAGGTGAAGGATGTAAAATCAGGACAGGGTACAATGATGACCTTCAGCTTTAGGTTTAGAAGAACTGTGAAGGAGGATGTTCCTGGCCAGATATTGAAATATACTATAATATCACTGTAATAGAAATAATTTAATATCCGCTTTTAAAAAACTCAGAGAAACCAAAGAAGCAGAATACAGTGGCCCTAAACATGTTCCAGTGCATATGACAACTTAAAAAATTAAAGAAGTGATATTCAATTAAGTGGAGCTTTAATGTATGATGCCAGCACAACTAGCTCTCCATCTAAAGGAAAAAGTCAGGCATCTATCTACCTCGTGTCATATTAGTAAACATCAATCCTGGGATTAAAAGTATATTTAAAAATTCTAAATGAGAAGTATAAACCAAAAAGCTTGGGAAATTTATATAACTAAAATAATAAGCTTGCAAAGTATAAAATAAAGGGCAGAGAGATTTCTCCGCCTACAGAGATATAGTGACAAAATGTGATGTGATATTTTGGGTTTGATTCCAAACCCACCAAAAAAGAAACGAAGAAGAAGAAAAGATCTCAATGGAAAAAAAAAGTGAAGTTCAAATCAGGTTTGACATTTTAGTAAAGTACCAATGTTGCTCTGAGTTTTAAAATAAACCATGGTAGTATGCAATGATAACATTAAGGGAGAATGACATTGAAAGAAAGGGAAATGGGAAATGTCTGTACTCACTGGTAATTATTTTCTAAGTCAAAGATATATCAAAAATAAAAAAGTTAATTCAAAAAAGTTTCCCATAACCTAAAGTGTACAGTTTACCTCCCCCTATTTCTACACTAGATACACTTATATATTTCAATTACTTCTTCTTTGGATGCATTTGCCTGGAAAGGCAGGTTCACTGGGAAGATGCTACAGACTCTAATATTTATTGAGCACCTCCTATTGCCCATGGTCTGGTAGTTCAACTCTAGAATGCTATTCATATAATGATACATAGCCTTGGTCACTGCTGGGAAACAGTTTGCTAAAGCCTGTATGTCTTTGGGTTGATTTCTTCTCTTTGTCTATATTCACTTGAAAGTTTAACCCATATATTGAAACTTCATCCCCCTGCCCCGAGTTTAAGTTTTGTTTCTGTTTTTTAGTAGCTCTGAATTTCTGACTGACAGTCTTTGGGATAATGAAGTGAATTTGCTACCAGTATTTCAAGTAAACCAGCATAGTCTCTGAAATGATTTCTTTGTGCAAAGACTAAGTTTTTCAAAGGACCTGGGACACGGCAAGATGCACACCTTCATCTCTGCCCTCAATCAAATCCAAACCAGATGGTGGTTAGAACAATGGAAGATAGATAGCATCAGGTTTCTTTGCCAACAAAATGTGCAAGAAATTGTATTTCCCCTTCCCCTGAAAATTGATGGGAATTCAAGAATCAAGAATAAAACCAGAGTGAGAAGAGAGGGTGTTTGGGAAAGGAAAGAGGAAAAAAAGCCTAAACTGAGCCAAGGGTCTCGATCTCTCTTGCCTCTTCCTCTGCAGGAACACAGTGCAGGGGAAGGAAATGGGCCATTAGCAAATGTGTGTCCATTGCTGACAAACTTGAGATAATTCCTGTCAGTCAGCCATGGTTCCATCATTGTTGGGTGGGCCATTAGAAGCTGCATGTGTCCTTTCTGCTTGGACATCAGAGGAGTGGGCTTGGGCTGCAGCCAGATCTCCTCCGGCCATCAGTGGCTATTCATCTGCCTTAGGTTGCAAAAAGAAAGCAAGCAGAATTTTCTCTAGGACTCCAAGCTTCCCAGAGTTTGGTAAGCATATATGTATTCTCTTTTCAAGTGGGTCTTTAAATATTATATAAAGAAGTATAGGTCATTTTTTAAATCTCTGGCTGAATGACACCTTATTTTTTCCCGAAAGAGAAAACATTGTAACTTTTCTCTTTTTTGAGGGAGAGCTTTCTTGGTTGGACGTCAGAATTAAATTCTCAGATTTTTCACAAAGTTGGTCCAGAACTCACAAAAAAATAGGTATTGATTGCAGAAATCCATTTAAAGTAGAGTCAAGGGGCTTGGTAATGAGAGCAAAGTTCATCACCTACTGGGTAGAATATGACAAGAGGCATGACACAGCTGGATGATCAGAAGTGAAGGATAGTGTGAATAAATTTCCAAAATATTTAAGCAAAAGGGAATCAAACATCTATGAGTCAATACTCACATAAAAGCATAAGATAAATATGACTATAAGTCATATAATTATTAAAACAAAGTTCTAGCTTGCTATTTCTATCTACAAATGCAAATTTATATGAAACACAGGTCAACATCAGACAAGACTGAGACATACCAACAATTGCTGATAATCGCATTCTTGCAGTGGCGTAGCAACATCCACAGGCTGAGGGGTGCATCTCAAGAGAGGGGACTTTTATCATACAATGAGGCAGAGTCACATGGACTGGCATGGACTCAGGTAGGCATACCTGATGTCTTCAGTGCCTTGCTGTTTGGTAGTATTTTATTATAGAAAATATTTTTTTTCTGGAAGATTTTTTCTAGAGTTCATATCCTGGAACACAGGGTTACTTCCTTTAAAAGAGGTCCAAGGATAACATTTCCCAACTAGAAAATAAACATACATATGTACACCCATACATACATGATTCAGAGAAATGGTTTAGGTCTTCACTGTTTCTCTGCCAACAACTTTTTATTGGTTATACAAAAACTCAGTAATTGTACAACTATTAAGTAAAAGCCTAGGGAAAAATATACCAAAGAGCAAGGGAAGAAGAACAGGTAAATTTTCTCTTCCAGTCTCCTGTGCAGTATCTCATATATGAGGAATCAGCACTTCATATGGGCTTAAGAATTAATTTGTATATTTTTCCCATCTCCAGAAACTAGAGAAAAACTCTCCAAAATACAAACTTTAGGCTATTTCTAATATTCTATAAGATACATGGAGTTTATGGAAATAAAATAGGCAAAAATTAAATTAATTGGAAAACAGCAAACATAAAGAAAAGGGAAATGTAAAGTATATTGCCTGGAATTTTGAATTAAGGACCAATGGTAAAAGTATTTACAATATGTATATAGGGAGGGAAAAGATCTGGAGGAATTTGAAAGCATTTAAAGAGGTAAGAAAAAGAATTTTGAAACCTAGAAGCAAAAACAAATTTAGAAGACTAGAGGAATATAGAGCACACAGAGATAATAAAACACATACAGCTATATACATACAAATGCACATACACACACACACATATATGAGATATCTCACAGAAAGGTAAAAGGGATCTAAAGTAATAAAGAAATAATAGAAGAAACTTTTCTTACATAATAGAAACAAAACTAATCTTCTAATGAAAATAGTTCAACAATCTTGGACAAAATGAATAAGAACAAAATTAACACCCAAGATTTCTCTTGGTAACATGTCGACAACCCAATACACAGCATAAATGCTAAATGAAAGGGAGGAAAAAGGTGATTTGATTGAAATAGATCCCAAGATGGTAGTAGCTTCATATTTTGACATCAGCCACCACATATGTCTGAAAAATCACCCCATATAGAGTTTGAGGGGGGAAGATGAGGGCTCCATAATTCCATAGCTGATTATTCTGTGTGAGGGAGAGGAAGGCATTCTCACACAGGCCAGGGCTCAGAACAGAGGTAATCCATGTTCTTTCGCTGAGAAAATTACTCTAAGTCACTCTACCTGAGCAGAAGATACATCAACATGAACAACTCGAGACAGAGGAAGTTGTGGTAACACAGGATTGATGGTGTCCCTTTGGGCATTGTACTTCTTAGTCCGTATTGAGTTCTTTCCACCGCTCGACGAATAATGGGGTATATGGCATGTGCCAAGCTCTTCCTTTTAAAAGGGAAAGACGTTGCACTTGTAAAACAGGACAAATGGCCTTGTCCCCTCCCACTAACCCCAGAGGGAAAAGTGAGGAAGAACTCCATCAGAATACACTCATCCTTTTCCTCTGCTGGTACTGCGGTCAGCAAGGATCTAATCAGTATCAGCCCCGGGAGTAAGCCCTGGATCTCAGGCTGGCTTTTTGCAACACACTTCACAGATCTGTCTGCATCCCTCTACAATGGAAAATGAAAGGACAGCGGATGGATTCTATGTCTGCAATTCTCTTTTTGTAGTTTTTTAAATCAAAGCAAAAATAAGCTTTCTAGATTAGATGGATGCAATCAGAAACTGATTTATTTTTATTATTACTTTCTTTTTACATGTCATGAATAAAAAAGTAAGTTGGACAGCTGAAGCTTGCTTGAGTATTGTGTTAATATGCCTAATGGGAGCCTCACTTTTGTTATACTTGGACCAAATCTATTTTGTGCAGAATCATTTTTAATCACTAAGAAGAATTCTTGGTAGTAAGAAAATGTGTACTGTTATCCCAATCATACCAAAAGCAACTGATCATCGATGTGAAATTTTTCTAGAATTTTCAATCTGACTGGGATAAACAGCCTTTGAATGGTGCTAATGCACTCAGCATTCCGTCCTAAAAAGAAACGTATGTCACAGACAATCAGAGACATGTAATTATAAAGAGTCCATAGGAAAAAAACATAGGAAGAAAATCCTCATGTGGTAAGCCCCATGCAAAAAAGTGGGAAGCACCAAGCTTGCATCTCACCATTTGGAAAGCATGCATTATGATTCTTCCCCTTAGCACTTAGCCTGTAATCATCTCATAATCATGAAAATTTGGCATTTTAATTTTATCCCTAGGGGGAAAATGTGGATTTTGGCACTATGACAATTGTAACAGTGTAAAAGGACCTTAGGAGACTTATACTCTCTTTGTTTTTCTCTTTGCAGACTACAAAAAACAGTTAAATTTTTAATGTCCAAAAAAAATTTTGCTATGGCTTCGCATACATCATCTTTCACTACATTAAAAGTTCCCGAATCTTTATTCTCCAAACACATCTTCTCTGGGAAGTCTAATCACCATTAATTTATTTTAATTCATTCCACAAACATATTTTGAGCACTAATTATGCCCCAGGCACTGTGGTGGACACTGGGAATGAGATGGCAGTAGAAATGGGAATTCAGGGCACAGGGAGTCTATGTTCAAAACCTGGCTAACATTTGTCGCCTGACACATCCTTGAATGTGTCCTTTCTCTTCTCTGAATTTGATTTCCTTATTAATGAGATGAAGAAAATACTAGGGCCAATCTAGGTTATTATGAAGATTACAGAAGAGTATGTATACATGTAAAATGTTTATATCACTACTATCTCCTCTTCTCTGCAGGTATGTTTTACTACTTATATTGTTCAAGTGAGGATGCCCATGTGCTTAGAATTTCAGAGATCCTTGTGGAAATTGGATCTTGTAGTAATGATTTAGCCTCTATCTTTAAGGACTCACTAATCCAAGTATCTCCTGCGTTCTCAAGATCCATTGTCCTCCCAACTTCACTTTTCACTTGCCAACAGCAGATATTGACTCCAGCAAACCCTGTAACCCAAAGATTGTGATTATTTCAAAGGCAATATTTGAAACCACCACAAGCCATCCTCTATTTTGGCTAGGAGTTGCTCACAGTGTCAGAATCAGACATTTAGCTTATACCATGCACACACAATGCACTCCAACAATATGGTCCACAGCTAGCTGAATAACAAAATTCTAAATTACTCTTGAAAGGCAAACAAACAACCAAACAACTTGAACTATGGGTGGGCCTATCAAAGATTCCGGAATACCTAATTTATTTTTCAGGTAAGGAAGTTGGAAGTTCCTGTGAGCTGGGAAGAGTGACACAATGAACTGGGAACCTATTTTAATGGACTGTACAATGTCCTCATGTGGTTCTTATTATTCAAAAGATTGAGGATCTAAATGGCATGCTGGAACCGGCTCCAGTGAATTGTTAGATATTTGGTATTTTTATAACCTAGTTGTTAAAACTTTGTTAGCTTGAAATTGGTCATGATGATAATATTTACACCTTGAAAACCAGAAAGTTCTATCAATTGGGCCTTTTATCTCCAAGAGAGTCAGTTTACAGTCATACAACTGACTTTTAGCATATCCCAACATGAAAAGTTCTGAACTGAGGAAGCAAATACCTGCTGATTTATTTTAACCTGAAGTATAGATTTTTGGCCTCTGTACAGGAAAATCTAATGAATTATACTCTCCATCACTGGCTTGGCTTATGTATTTTGGAAGCAAAGTAAAAGGGTCACTACCAAACTGGAACATATATTCTGAAAGAGTTTATATAAATTAAAATATAAAATATAAATATAAGGCCAAGTATGTAGCTTGTCTGGCAAGTTCAAGGTCCTGAGTTCGATTCTCAGTGTCAGACAAAAATCTATATAAATACAAAATGTACATGAAATATATTAGAGTAAGGAGAATGAAAGTATGACATTGAAAAATGATAAAGTGAGTCTTGCTAAGATGATAAAAACATGCCAAGATCCATGATAGTTAACTAATCCCATTATATATGAAATGGAAAGAATATTGAAGAAATCTTGGTGTGAACTGTGACATATGCAAGCATAGTTTACTGCAAACTATTGGGGAAAAAACTATGTCTTACTAGACTAGATGCCACTAATATTTATCATAATACTTGGCAGAGAGAATACATGCATGAGTGACTAAATAGATGCATAATAACATCATTTTAATCTTCTAGGACAATCATTATTAGCCATGGATACCAATAATGTCATTTCAAATAAGCATTAGATCACATCATTGCTTAGTTTGGAAACTACCTGCAGTTCTTTGTTGTTTTTTTCCCCATTAAGTTTCTTGGTACATTTTAGGTATAAAATACAGTTACATTCATCATTGGGATCTTGTACCTTTACATGAGTATCTTGGTTCTTATTTTCTCCCCTTCCCCTGCCCTCCTTTCACCCCCTCCACCCTTCCCTATTTGCAGAGATTTTGTTTCCATTTTTTTCCTTTTCTCATATTTTTTCTATTCCCTTCTTTCCTTTCCCCTACCCCTCCCACTTCCCCTGCTCCTATAGACCTTTTCTTCCTATTACACAATATCAATTACACATTTTGAAAATTAAAATATCAAGATCTACGAGATATTACCACAGCTTTTACAGAATTTAAAAGGATATAGAAAGCATATTACAAAAACCTTTTTTGAAATAAATTTGACAACTTCTAAGAAGTACCTTGGAAGACAAATTAATGAAACTAACTCTGGAGGAAATATAAAATTTGAATAGCACCTATTAAAGAAAGTATATTCCTAGCTTGAAAACCTACCTATATGACAACAGCAGGCTTGTATACATTTTAACTGCAGTTTTTTATTTTGTCCTTATTCACCATTCCTAGCCCTAAGTGTCATTGGGATGGACTCTCTGCCTGCTCTCATCACGCATTCCTTTTCCTCTCCTCACTTGGTTCTAGCTGCCCTTATCCTTCTCTCAGCTTGAATTTCTCAAGAATGGCTTCTAGCCATTGCTCTTTCTTTTGTCCTTTACACTTTGATTTGACTTAGTTTACGCTACACCTCATGTTGGTCTTTGCTCAAAGACAATCTCTTCAGGAAGTTTTCCTGGCAAAAGAACTAAACAGGAAACCACCATCGCTTTGACAGGGTCTGATGTCCTTAACCTGATCTACATTTCTCTATAGCACTTGTCACTTTGTGATATTTGGGTATTCAGTGATTTGTTGTCTTTATCTCTTTGTGAACTGCACTTAGGGAGGGTAGGGACTTCATTCATCATATGCTCCACAGTCCCTTGGTGCCTGAATAGTGCACATCATAGTAGAATCTCACTAAACCGTAAATGCTTGATGAGTGAATGAGTTAATGACTTCATTAAAATAAATTCAGAAATTAATTGACCAGTGCAATATGAACTAAGAGTCTCCTGATTTCCAGAGGAAATAGCGCTGTTACCTGCTTCCCTGGGTGACCTCACAAGTAAACCACGGCAAAGTATGAGCACTCTCCAGTTCGATTTCTCCAATTGTCTTCCCAGGTCCTGAATAACAGGTATGTGATACAGTCATGTGTGCAATACAAATAACTATAATTTAACATGCCCGAAAGCTATCTCTCACTCTCACCTCCATTCCTTATCTCAGGTTTTCACCCTAGACTTCCCAATTTTTTCTCCAAACTGCCACCTTCACAGGTGTTATTATAACACGAGAATGACCCGTAGCATGTCCTTGGTAAAAACCCTTCCGTCTTTAGGTTCATAGGCCTCTCAGGATGGCTACAGGGCCACCCCTCTGACTCAGACTTTTCCATTTTATTTCCAACCTTATATCCTCTCTTCCTGCCAGTGATTAAATTCTTTACTCCAAGCATGCTGATTCTGGCTTCCACTGCTTGGATCCCCAATTTTCATTCATGCCACCATTTTTCCACCTTCAGCATCCTCTGATTAGACTGCTTTCATTCTTCCCCAGACCCAGTGTCTCCTCCCATTGGAAGCCTTTTCTGACAACCAATAAGCTGATTTCTTTTCCTTTCCTTGATATGTGCTATGGAAAAGCTAGATGGGCTCTTAATCCTAACACAGTTTCACTTTTGAAAATGCTCTGATACAAGTGTTAATCTCCAGAGTCCACATATTTAACCCCTATCACTGAACTGGCTAGGTGTATAAGGAAATTCTTTGCTAATACTGAGAAGAGAATGCCAAAGGCTTAATTAATTTTTCAACACTGAAGTCTGAGTTTAACAATTTGTCCCTTTTTCATGGTAATAAAATTCTCTAAAATAAGCAAAGCCTGGTTACTGGGCAAGGGGCCAAAACTTCTCATTTGGCAGAGTTTTCTTGACTCAGGTCATGTATATTTGGAGAACAATGCCATGGGGCAAATGTCAACATTGACTTGCTTCTCTTCTAATAGAGAATGTAGGTCTTCCCTTTTGTGCTATCTGCTATGAGATAGCTACAGATATCCCTCTGGCTTTCATTACACCCTTTGCAAATACTTTGGGCCTAGTTGTATTTCAATACTTTCAAGTTCAATGCATGGACTTGTAGAACTGGTGATTTGAAAGTCGCCTTAGATGCCATTTATTTACTTATTAAGGTTATTCTCCAGGCATGCAATAGCCATTTCTCTATCCCCAGCTTCCAGCTTATCCTCACATTTTACCCAAACTTAGGTGATCAGAAGATAATCAAAACATCTGCAATACTTTCTATTCCTATGCTGGAGCCAAAAAGATTCAGGTATCAATATACTAGGTAATGTGATTTATAACTATGAGTTGTATTTGGGACTAGAACCAATTCCTTCTCTGTTTCTCTAGCAGGTGCTATGCATCCCTTTCATGCTTTAGGCAGCTCTCTGGGTTCAAAACTCACAATAGGTCACTGGTAAATGAGCCACACATTAAATTCATATGTAACTAGGCCTTTTGGGAAAGCTCAATTTTCTTTTTGTCTCAAGTACTAGTTTTCTATACTTGTATAATCTCAAAGTTAGCATTTTCAGAGAAACACAATATACTATCTCACTGTTCCTGTGGGTCGGAAGTGTGGGCACAACATGACTAGATCCTCTGCTCTGGATCTCACCTGGCTGAAATCAAGGTCTCAACAGGGCTAGAGTTCTCATTTGAAGCCCAGTGCCCTCTTTCAAGCTCACTGGTATTTGGAAGAATTTATTTTCCTTCAGCTGTTGGACTTCTGGCTGGCTGGTTGTTGAACTCCTGGTTGTTGTCTCCTGGCTGGCTGTCAGCCAGGGGCCATCTCAACCACTAGAGGCTGCTGCATTCCTTGCCACATGGCTCTCCATCTTCACGCCAGCGGTGATGCCTGGAATCTTTCTTGTGCTTCTGATCTCTGTCTGGCTTCTACAATGCTAGAGAAAATGGGTTTTTTTGTAATGGGTTCATGTGGTGAGGCTAGGCTCACTTGTAATATTTGGGACTTTGATTACATCTGCAAAATCCCTGCACAATAGTAGCTAGATTGGTGTTTGATATAAGAATTTGGAGTAGGTGTGTGCAAACCAAGTACCAGAAACATTAGGGCAAGGGGGCATTTAGCATTTTTCCTACCACACCCCTTTAAAGTATTCCAGAAAGTGTATTTCAGACAGAAAATGTATTTTTTTAGTATCACCATGAGTTTCCTCTTGCATGTAGCTAGTGTTTTTGTGCCTATCTCTGTCTGGATATCATACAGGCATCTTAACTGTATCATGCTCTCTCTTACTAGTGTATGACAGAGTAGAGGAAAAGAAATTGGAGAAAGAGGCAAGTCAGAATCAGCAGAGCCACACTGATGATAATAATGTTTATTATACCTACATGCAGTGAGATCATTAAAGGGCTTTAGGTGGGTGCATAATACAATCAAACCTGTCCAAAGGTGAATGAATAAGTGGATGGAAAGAGATCTCTGCAGAACTGTTACAGTGCTCAGGTGAAAAGTGATGGTGGCCTAACGTGGAGTGGTGACAGTAGGGTAGGAAGGATGCCTTCCTCACTGATAAAGCCTGTCAAAACATGGTTCTGGCATCCTCTACTCTTGCCTTTTAGGTAATTCACGACACTGTTTTGGATCCATTGCTTTGCTTGTCTCTCTCCACCTTTGACTATCTCATATCGTGTCCCTGGCATAATGCCTAGCACTTGGTAGGTGATCAATAAGTATTCATGACTGAACTAATATGCTCTCTATACTACAGTGAATCTCAGCACCAGATTCAGCTCCTCACTTTGGAAGCTTTTGCTGGCTTTGTTCTCACTTTCCTGCTTCAGTTCAGAGAATGTGTGAGCCAGGAGCAGCTGGTGTTACTATTGTCTTTCCTCAGTACCCACAAGGAGAGAGGGCTAGCCCGATTACCCAAAGTTAAGTTTCCTCTGCTCAGCTCACCTTGGCTTTTGGTCAATGGCCAGGGTTGGACAAACCTCAGTATGCCATTGATTGAATATTTATTCTCTATTCCTACCCCGGAGACTACCAAAGAGCCCAGTTTTGCCCCACCTTCCTGATCCTTCATCCACTCTTCTCCCCCAGCGTGGTATCAAGCCTTGGCCACACTGTTGCTCCTGGCCTTCCTGACCAGTTCACCAACGTGCAAGGACAGGGTCTTCCATGGCCCCCAGATTCATCAGGACAGAATATCACATTTAACAGAGATCTGTATCCTCTCTACTCCCAGGGTCCTAATGCCCCCTTACCCCTGCCATGAGCCCTGATAAATCTGTACTTGATCTTCGTCAAAAGTCTGAGAAGCAATGAGCCCTGAGGAGTCTAGTTCATAATGTTCCTGGTTTACCCTGATCAATTTTCAGTCTACCTGCTGCTTTCGATTGCGGAAGTCCTGTGAAAATTGCTCATGGATTTAAATGACTTCAATCAGATTTTGCTTTCAGTCCTATTAGAGGGCAAACTAGTTGCTCTTGCACCTCACCCTTCTCTTTCAAATGAGTGTCAAGGGAATTGTTTGTGTTTTGTTACTGAGATAATGTTGAACTAGAGGCTTCAGCAACAGCAAGACCCTCTTGAGTCTTGGCAACTAAATCCCACATGGCCTCACTCTGTTGGTTTTGTCCTCTCAGTTCTGGTCCCTTGTGGGAAATTTGTAAAATTAGGAAATTAAGAAAACAAAGATTGAAAAAGCCTGGGAAATGCATAATAAGGAAAAGTCCTTCACAGAGGCTCAATGACAAATTTGCCAAGGGAATTCGAACTGTAGACCCTCACATGGTTGCTATAAATAATTAATATTCACTTCCCCCCTTTTGTTGCAGAACATAGTAGATATTAAATAAACATTAATGTATTTCCCTGGTTGGATAAATGCAAGGGAAAATCACCTTCAGATTAAAAATGACAATTTATGAATATGCATATTCCACGAAACTCTGGTATTTTTATGGAAGGTTGATCCAAGATCTTAATTACTAGAAGTTTCCTTGGATCCCTGCATCCTACTCACTTTCTCTCTCCTCTAAACCCAAGAAATCCATATTTGTAACCCTAGAAGTAGGAGGGATGGTTTTTTGAATGAGGTGGCAGATCCTTCTTTTCATGCAGTTAAGATGATCTGCTGCTCTTCGTGTGAAATATCACCCTGTTAACATTTTACTAGCAGGTTTATTTGAAAATAAGAAACCATTCTGAAGAGACGAGATGAAGCCCTGGTTCTGATTTTCTCCACGAATGTTCTCAATCAGCCAAAAGGATACCTATACCCAATGGGCATCAAGAATGGGAAAGAAAGAATTTCATATAAACTAGTGTAAGGCAAAAAAAAAAAAAGCTGTATCTTCAGTATGACCACAACTTTCACTTTAAATAAGTTTTACTTAAATCACATTGTTTGAAATTTACATCCAGGATCTGCCAGACATTAAACTCTCTGCTTTTATAGGAAGATAGTTCCCTCTTAACGGGCTCATAGGGGACAAAGAGAGGCACCTGGGCACCATGTGAGGCATAAACATCCTCTAATGTCACCTCTCCTGGGCTGAGAAGTCAGGCCTGCACTCTGGCATTGGTCTCTGCTCCACCTCCTTGGCTGTTGGCTAAAGAAATAGTGATCATAAAATGTTCTTATGAGCTCTTTAAGGTAGGAGGTTGTATCTTACTCAATCTTGTCCCCAGTGCCTAGGACCAGGATACAAAGACATAGAAGACAGAGAGAGAGAGAAAGAGAGAGAGAGAGCAAGAAAGAGACTCTGCAGAACATGTTACTATAGGGAATATGAAAGTAAAAAAGGTTCAAACACAACTTCAATTATAAAATTCCCTAAATCTCTAGCAACGCTTTAAACAAGCCAGCAGAACTAAGCAGCAGCTTCCATAGCTAATCCCTGGGATCTGCTTTGGTAGCCTTGTTACTGTATGTGACAAGGTCGAGGAAATCTTCAGATCACCCTTACCTTCCCCAGCCCTGGAATCACAATGGTGAGCTGTTACTAGAAGGCAGAAAGCAGCAGAGAGAAGTGATAAGGATACACAAAAAGTCATTGTTCATTCAGTGAACAAGGAAGACACTTCCCATATTTGGCTAACTTTTGCAATTTAGTCTAAGGGTTGAGGCTGAGATATTTCATTGGCATTTTACATATCAAGGTCATACGCAACTTCCATCCTGGAGAGCAACATAATTATTCGGTTACACAAACATTCATAGAGAGTTCAGTCACCTGTCTTCACTACTGTGCAGCATCTTCATTTGGAAGAGTATGATTGAGCTTCGTGGAATATAAGTAAGTGCATTATTGGGGCAGGTACTATGCAGGGGGTCTTTTTTGATTTGTGTGTGTGTTTGTTTACTCTAAATTACTTGATTTTTCCACCTAATTTCCCTGATCAATTCCCCTCTGATTTTCCTGTTCTCACACTCAATTATCTGTATCTAATTTAGAGATGAGAAAATGGAGACTTGGATGTATAAATGATTTGTCTTAGATACTAGGCTTGTATGTTTGAGTAAAGCGAGTATGTACATGAAATTAGGTTTATCTGCTTTCAATTCCTATTTTCTTTTCATCACACCATGTAACTGAAATAAAGAACCAATTGAAACTTAATTGGGATGTGCTTCTAGATTCCCTGGGAAAAAAAGACAAATAAATGATCTCAGGATGGGAACTAAAGACACCTGTGAGGCCTAAAAATGTTGGTCCTCCCAAGACAGACAGCTGACACTACTCTTACCAAGCTCATCATGACTTCAGTATTGATGAATCTAATGTACACTGTGCAAGCCAGTATTTTTCTGTGTAAAATAATGGAAAAGCAATATGGAAATTTAGGAGTAGAATGGACGTTAAACACAAGGGATCTGAGATGAAAATAATGTCTTTTGTCCTTTTGTCTTTTCCACCATGATGTTTCTGCCTTACCACAGGTATAAAAACTGGAGCCAGCTGGCCATGGACTGAAACCTCTGAAACATGAGCCAAAATAAACCTTTCCTCCTTTAAGTTGTTAATCTCAGGTATTTCATCACAGTAATGAAAAGCTCACTAACACAGCTACAAAAGCTTGTACTTATGTCTTGCCATTCTTCCAGTTTCAACACATGTCTTCTGAAATGATCTCAAAGGCTCCTTTTCAATTATAGCCTCACCCCACACACTGATCACTATGGACAATGGCCACGACTCCCTGCCCACTCAGGTGATTTGATGCAGTGGAAAAATGTGGCTTTCCATCCTCATCAGAACGATGTGGTATAGGGGAAGAATTATTTCTCAGGGTGGGGAGGGGGCTGTTCTCATAAAAGGAGACAGAGAGGTTCAAAACAGATGATAGCTGACATGTAGTCACAAAGATGCATTTTGGATCTAACCCTACTTGAATTCCCAGATGTGCCTGTCAGTCTCTTCTTTGATTTCCACAACAATTCCAAGCCAGGAATTACTCTCTGAAATCTCCAGTTTAAGTCTCTTATAAGCAGCACCACAACGCTAATGTACAAAATGTTTAGCAAGGCATAAAGAAGGTCCCTTATGCTTTGCTTAATGATAATGGTGATCATGATGAAAATTGTCATTTTCAAACAAATACCACTTCCTGAACAACTAATACATGATTATGAACTTGAATTGTGAAGCCACAAATTGACAGGCTTGGTTTCAAACGAAGACCTACCCCTTGCAAGTTGTGGAATCTTAGCACTGAACTTACTTCCTCTTTCACCCTATGGGGGAGGCGTGATAATAGCATTTGCCTTACCACCCTAGAGTGAGGTTTAGTTAGAAACACGCTGATAATAAGTGTTGGGGGCACAGCACATGGCACATATTAAAAATGCCAATAATCTGTAGTTGCTATTTTTATGTGCATGCCAGTCATTGCTGCAGACATTTAGCTTGATATTCAACAAGTAAATGAAGGGGAAAATTTTGTCTGGGTTTCTTTCACAAATAACAAAGTACAGTCTTAGGAAAAGTTGGATAACTTATTTAAACACCATATCTTTTTGGCAGCAGTCTGAGATTTGAAGATGTCCCTTAGACTTTAAATATCTAACCCTTTGATCACTGAAGTTTGTATGTCACCTTTGAACAAAAAGTTCAGTCACAGTCTGGCAAGGCACAATCTACTTGAAACCAATTCTATACCTGAACATTCAGGGGACACAACAGCCAAAGAGAATGATGGGGGTCTCAGTGGTGTCTGTTTATGGCTCTCGTCTCTCAGCCTCACCACCCCTCCACTAGGTTCCCCTTAGTAGTCTTTGTATCACCTCACAGACAGCCCCAGGGTTCATTTTAGAAAGACTGCCAGGGCACTGTTGCTCAGAGACTCCTGGGAAGTGTTGCAGTTTGCTGTTGGGTGTTATTATTTCTGTAACACGCTGTGTGCATTTTGCAGGGTGGGTGGATTGAAACTAAAGCCTGTGTGAGGGTAGTTTCTCAGGATTGCCCAGATGAGGATAGCAGTGCTGCAAAACAATAACTTCTGTTTAGTGAGGTGCTGAGAAGGGGCTGGACTGCTTCTATCTTCCTTCTATTGCTGCTCCAACTTACGTTCAATCCCAGGCTAAGTGCTCCCATCTGTGTTATTCTGCTAACTGAAAAGGAAGGAATTAGTGCATGAACCTGTCACATCTTGTGACCTGTTGCACAGAGATGGAAGTAGTGGCAGAACAAACATTCTTTCTCTCAAAGCCCTTCAGGCTGGTGGAAGAAAAGAGGAAGATTCCATTTTCATGTTCTGACTACCTGAATTCACCAACAATCTCCCTAAAGTCAAACCGGGCCTCCCAAACTGCACCTTATGGAAGCTGAGGGGAAAGGGTAGAAGAACCTCAAAGGCAATTTCCCCTCTCTGCCAAGCTCCAGATGGAAGACCTTCCCACGGAAAGCTTGCTGGAGACGCTGTGCTGACACGGAGTGCTGCCAAGAACAAGGGCCTCTGCTGGGGCTGCTCTTGCCCTTTCTTGAAAGAGAAGGCAAGGCTCAGAGGGTGGCAGAGGCCCGAAAGAATGTATCTGGGTGGAAGAATCCAAGGAAGGGCCCCAAGTGGAAAGTCTTAGTGGACCTTCTGACCATGAGCTTGTGGCTGGTTTGCTTCCTGCACGTTGATTTTGAAAATAACATGACAACACATTGAAGGTGTCTCTAGTTCATGCTTCCTTTTCACAAAGCTTTTATGGAAATCCAAGCTTCAGTAAGTGTTGGGTACACATATAGAGCAAGAGTATGGTTGGGAACGATGTGTTCAAGAAAACTGGGCTCCATCTCTGGCTTTCCTGTTGGTGCTGGTCTCTCCCAGTTTGCCTTGGCAGAAACTTGGGAAATGGGAAAAAGAAAAAAAATGGAAAAAGAAAAAAATTATTTCTTTTTTTCCAAATTCAACTAAATTATTTCCCCTCAACTGACAGAGATGAAGAAGGATCACTGGCTCCTCAGGGTTCACGGGACACAGGACTGTCTCACACATCACCCAATCAAGACAGACAGTGGCCCTGAAACCAAAGAAGTTTTGCCAGGAAGGTGAGGCTCCCTGCCAAGCCGGACTACCACCAAGAGCTAGTGTCTGCTTCCGGCTTCCCATGTCCTTTCAAAAAAGAAACACTTTGGTCCACAAAGACAAACACTGATTCCAGGATCTTACAGTCGCAACCTATGTCGTGACCTCAAGAAATGATTTCCATCAGCAAGTATCCAAATACACTTTTTTCTCTGTGATTTCCTGTGTTTTTAGAATTTTATGGCCTATATAAGGAGAGGTTGTGGAGGTAGTTCCAGGCAGGCTGCTCTGTCCTTCCCTCCCACCTATACACATGGATCAGTCAATTAAGAAGTGCGGGGGTGTCTGATTCCCAGAGGCATCTGGCCCCCAGGACTGTGCGCCATGCACATGGAGCATGAGCTCTGCTCTGCAACACACTGCATTGGGGATTCCTTCCGGTTCTGAATCCACAGATCAGACCTGACTCAGCCAAATCCTCCAAACCCCAGCTCAAACCCTTCTGTTGAAAGGGTACATGCCCCCCAACTGACCATGATTTGAATGAGACATGATAGGGCAGTGAGCCAGCCATCCGCCTGTACCTGTCCTTGCACATAATGTCCTCTAGAATGAAGGACTCCCTAGATTTTAGCAGGTGATAGAGATGTTCACGGCATAAATTGTGGTGATAGTTTCAAAGGTTTGTAATGATCTCCGAACCATTGGATTGTGTAAGTTTAATGGGCACAGCTTTTTGCATCAGTTGTCTCTCAATAAGTGGCTTTAAAATCTTAAACTTTTCAACCAGGTATGGTGGCCGCACTCTGGGAGGATGAGGCAAGAGGACTGCAAGTTTGTTATCAGCTCAGGCAACTTAGCTATTTAATGAGACCCTGTCTCTTATTTCAAACAGAAAGGTTGGGGTATAGCTCAGGGCAAAGGCTCTGGATTCAATCCTGAGCATCCTCTCAAAAAATTAATTCAAGGAATATTACCAGACACACTGTTTACAAAAAATTGTGTTTGCTCTTGGTAATACACAAATGATCACCAGGTCTGATGGTTAAGTAGGAGGTATAGCCATATGATAAGCAAATGTTTTCACCTGAATGCAATAGGATATTAGATGTCATTAAGCCTTTCATATTATCCAGCTGTAAAAATGTAACTATTTGAGACACTCTAACCATATGAAACAGATCCATTGGTGCACACCTTTTACCGATGGGGATACTGAACTCCATGACTTTTGGTAACTTGCTCGCAGATATGCCACTGGAAAGTGATACTTCTCTCCTGCTCAAACTGGCCATTCAACCTCAGACCAGGTGCTCGTTCTGTGCTACTGCAGCTCTCAGGAGGGATGGGTGAAGGAGCAGTAAATCTGTCTGCGACAGAGAGGACAATAATGGCGCATCTCATATGCTACATTTTTATTTATTGTGTCTATGACCCCATCTCCGATTCTCTTGCCATCTGTACCCAGGTAGCCAAATGTCCCAAGTGGCCAACATGCCCCAACCTATACTGACTAGTTATACCCTCAATTTCCCTTTCCTCCTAGACATTCTAGTCAAGCAGAACACCCGGCTTTCGACTTGAAAAGACCCGTGGTCTGATTTCAGTCTAAAGATAAGTAGATCATAGGCTGGAACATAAAAAAAAAAGACATTCATTTTCCTTCTTCTTATGTCAGATAAGCTTCTCACTTGTACCTTGATTAATCACCCACAAGTTTATTCATCTCAGGCCTCTTTCATCAACTAGAATATAAACTCCTTGAGAGCAAGAAGAAAGTCTCATTATCATTATAGCCTCAGTACGTAGTACCATATCTTTAAATGTGTAATACTTATTGTTGGGTTAATAAAAAAGCTTCCATCCTCATTTTCTGTGCTGGTTGCCTATCTCATATCTATCTAGTGGCCTGATGTTAAAGTAGGGCCTACTGTGAGCCAGGTATTTTTCTTGGCCCTGTGAAGGCACAACGAAACAAGATAATTTACCCTTCAGAAGCTTACAGTTTAGGAAAGCCACAGGGCTCTTTAAAAAACTTAAATCAAGTTCTGCTCAGGAGGACGCTCTCCAATGCTTATATTTTCACAAGAGTAACAACAGAACTCCTACTACAAGATGCTAGTCTGTAAGATGCTCCCCGTCCATTCGTGTACCTCCCAGCTCTGCCACCCTTCCTCTCATTGTATACACATAAACTGCACTGTCAGTCCCTGTTCTTTCCCTCCCTTCTACCTGCTGAGCTCATCTTCCTCATAAGACCTTTGCGGTACTTGCTGCTGCTTCTCTGAATTCAGCTTTCCCCATCTTCACCTGCCTGGATCCTTCAGTCATTCATTCTTCAACCGTAAAAGCAGTCCTTAGAGAAGCCTTTCAGATTCCCTAGACAAAGTGTCCACTGCTCTGTCCTCCCATCCAGGGTTAATTCTTCACAGAGTGGTCATGGCTATCTAACACATTTTTGCTGATTAGTTTATCATCTGTGTCCCCTAGTAGAGTGAACTGCATTCCTGATTTGATCATTATAAATTATATGCATACTGACTTACCACATTAGAATATATATAACTAAAATAATAATAATTAATAAAATCTGTTAAAACAACTTAAGCCATGGGAGTATCATTTTAACCATTATACCTCATTATTAGTGTAGTATCAGTAACATTGTTGATTCACAATAAATAAGAGATGCAAAACTAAATTACTGAAAAAATAAACCTCCACTGAAGGTACTAGACATAGTCTTTCATTCGTTTCTCATTATTTTTATTTGTTTTAATTTTCAGTAATCTATTTGATATATTTTCTGTTCTATTTTATGGTTTTATTGCTTTGTGCTCTGAGCAGTGCATAGAAGCACTGTTTATATTGCTCAGAAATTAGGGAAAATTTTTGTCAATGAATACCAGGTAAATAAACTACATTCTCTCCATAAAATAGAGAATTCAGTAGTCATTAAAGTGCTAATATATGTTTTATTTGTTAATATGGAAAGGCTGCCATACAAGTGCTTTTTAAATATTATTAACCAGTTCACCAAAACTGTATGTATGTGTTCTGAGACAGCTGTTCAGTAGAATATTAGTATTTCCTCTAGGCTGCAGGATTGTATATAATTTTAAATATTATTTATGATTTCTCTATCGATTAATATGTTTAAAATTATTTTACAATATTTCATTCCCTAGGAGAAAAATTTTAAAAGCTTTTTTTCATTTAAAAAGAAGGTCAAGAAAAAAAACAATCAAATGAACAAGACACAGAGAAGCTTTGAAACGTATGATTTACAGTGCTTGACACCCTTTTGGGGGGATGGCTATCACTGCAGCACACGGCTTTCACTCTTTCATGTGCCCTGAAGACCTTCCCCATGAGTCCGTCTTTGTCTATGGGCTCCCCCTCCAACTAGGGTCTCCCCCTAGTACCCTAGGTGCACACAGAGCCATTGTTTTTGGAGTTCTGTGAGACTGGTGCACTTGGCAGTGGCCTCTCCATCTTCATTTTATTTTTTGGGTGGAAGGGGTTGAGACAGGGTCTCATTATGTAGCCCAGGGTGGCCTTGAACTCCCAGTGATCCTCCTGCCTCAGCCTCCCAAGTGCTGGAATTACACACTGCACCACCAAGCCTGGCACCTCACTATCTTCATTTTCATCACAGACCTCTTTGCCAATAAGGGCCCTCTCCAATTTACCTAGCAGGGACACATCTGTGAATCTTTGCAGATATGGCATCACACTGCTTCCCCTCTGACACCGTGCTTTTAACCTGACCAATGACTGGGTCAGTGCCTTACTTCTGTCTTTACCTCTACATCTGGGCATCTGCCTGTTCATATTCATGCCCTGTCTCGTAGCAGGCCCTCATAGTTAAACTATGGGTAATAATCGGTGAGAAGCATTCATGTTCTTAATTGTACTTCACTACAGAACTGCAAATAGCATCATTACCAACATGATGCATTTAAGTGAGTCTCCCTCTCTTACCTAGCTAGTTAATAGTAGTATGAGGATTCTGACCCAGCCAGTTCATCTTTCAATTCTACACTTTAAAACACTAACCTTTGTTCCCTCCCACCTGTAATAGCACAAGGCACACTGTGGGCCTTTATTTAGAATTATGGAATAGACAACGGACGGGTCATAAATTATCTCCCTGGGATAGATCTCCATCCTAAACACAAGAAATAATTTTCAACTCTTACATAGGCACACTATTTTGTGATTTAACTTATTTGTGATTTATCTTATACCAGTGGTGGTGAACCCATGGCACATGTGCTACAGTGTTGTTGGTATCATTGAAAGCTGTAAAAGATTTGCCATC
Organism: Heterocephalus glaber; assembly: GCF_053883595.1. Lineage (NCBI taxonomy): Eukaryota > Metazoa > Chordata > Mammalia > Rodentia > Bathyergidae > Heterocephalus > Heterocephalus glaber. The sequence continues at coordinate 30,606,736 of NW_028258330.1, read as the reverse complement.
CCTGTCTTATACTATAATTACTTGTGTTCCTTTTGAGGTAAATCTTTTTGAAGATGTCACCATCAACAACATATCTTGTAGTGGGAGACCTCAATCTTTACATTTTATTTGTATTTAACTCTTTGCTTAAGTACTTGATAATATACAAAAAACAATAAAGCCTATTACCCAAGATTTTAAAATAAAATTAGGTTATCAAAACATAGAAGGCTGTTCATTCAATAGACTATGTGGACCTCTGGATACCAACTGACAGGGATCATAATTTGTTTCACATCTTTTTGTGGAGACTTGGGCAAGTTATTTTTCACTTTTAGGTGCCCATTGCCTTTAAAATGTGGATGCTGAAAGTATTTCCACATAGTGTCATTTTTAAGATGCAGTGAAATAATCCAAGGAAGATGTTTACTTTGATCTGGAATACAATAAGTGCTCAGTCAAGCATCATATATAAAAGGTAATGTTGTCATTGTTTTCCACTCCAAGTACTGTGTTGTTTTGGGGAGACTTGGAAGCCAGGTAAGGTACTCATAAAGTTCAAGTCCTCCTGGTCCAACCTTAGAGGAGGCGATGAAGGAAAATGAGCTTTCCTTATCAACCTCACACTTGCACATCTTACAAGACTAACAATTTCTTGATCTGTTGATATCTGCCAGTATTTTATCCTAACAGGGTTGAAGCTTATCTTTTCCTGCCTTTCTCTCATAATATTCTTCTCGAATTTTAGCTTAGCATGGACTCAAACCCCAAAACATAAGGGTTAAATAGGTAGATGGGAAGAGGGGTGAGGGTGAAAGTTCCTTGCTGCCACATATAGAGCTCACTCTTTTCCACCCTCTTTCAAAACACAATACCAACCAAAAGGGGGCTGGTAAACTTCCAAGTCTAACAGGGTCCTGTAGTGGGAGCCCAACGTATGCACATCCTGAATACTCAGACATGTCCGGGAATGCCTGGAGGGTCAGCCAGGCAGGCAGGATATGAGCCAAAGAGTTTCATGGGTGGGAGGCCAATATATCTGATAAGTCTCTCGCCTATCTGGCCAGTGGCCCTGTTAGCACATCTGTACTACTCTGTTGCAGGTTTTAACTTGCCTATTGGTTCTTCACTAAAGGTTAAACTCACTAAGGTCTATAAGGCTGTCTACTTTATTAGTGTAGACCTAATTAGCAGTGCAGTGTAGTGGTATTCATCCAACAGCCAGGAGAGTTCCTGACCCACAGAGTGCACACAGTCAACATGTAGGGAATAAATGAGTGCACAAATGAATTAATGATAGAGAACTGAAAGCTAACATGAATGACCCAAGAAAGGTGCCTTTCTTTGTAAAGGAGAGGGAATTTTGAACAAAATAATCATGGTAAGTTATTCTAATGGCACTTTGGCCACCTCTGCCCTTAAGGGTTTATGACAATATATGTAAGAAAACAAAATCCATGTACAAATATCATGAATCTTCGTAATCAAAGACAACACTGGAACTGGGAGTGTAGCTCAGTGGTAGAGCATTTACCTAGCATATGTGAGACCCTGGGTTCAATCCCCATCCCTGCACAAAAGAAAAACAAAGAATGACAATAAACTTTCCTGCTTCAGGTTTATTTCACCAACAACATGCAGCAAGAGAGCTTGGAATGAGTTCTCCTTGCTCTCTCCACTCTCTGGAATGAGTTGTGTTCCCAAAAGGACCCCGAAGGACAGATATAGGGAGAAAGAAAAATATTGCAGAAACCACTGTAGCGGGAACTGTGCCTGAAATGACCTGGGAATCCATGTAACTGAAGATTAGACAGGAGCTCACCCAGAGGGTCCCTGGAGAAGGGAGGCAAAGATGTTTCCTGTGATGAAAAGGAGTTTTAAAAATAATACCTCTGCTATGTACTTCCTCCATGATGTTGCACATGATACTCAGTTTATTCAGCAGTGAAGTAGAAATTTTAATAGAACCCACTTTGAATGTTATTGTCGGATAAATTTATAGAACATGTGCAAAGTGCTCTACGTGGTTGATAATGTGTGATAATTACAGAACATGATGGTGATAAAAATTATGTTCAAAGTAGGTGAACATGGTGTGGAGCTTGTCAGAAATACTCTATTCTGTTCAGAGTAGAAAAGTCTTGAGTAGAGTTATCACAATTGTTATGTGGGTAATAACCCAGATAAGGGTTGTTTTATAGTGTCTTATAATACAAGAATATTTTCAGACTATTTTGGTCAGAAGAGATAATAAGAATTACATTTTGAAGGTTTACCGACCTATACAAATTACTACTCCTAATGCCAGAGCTAACTAATTGCCTGTAATGCAAAGGCATGAGCCTAAATGGACTTTGGGGTGAGAGAAGACATTACTTCTAGTAAGGTGAAGTAAATGGACTCCTCTAAAAGTCTGAAAGTATTAAATATGAGAAATGTACTCAATAGAATAAAGTTTGAAGACTGCCAGAGAGCTCTCTGTGTAGCTAGACTAAATGCATAGTCTCAGAGTTTAATTGCATGATGGGAAGTGTTTAAATCCACTTCTCATGAGTCTCTCAAGAGCTACACCTTATTTCTAGAGCAGAACTTCAACATCTTCTTACAAAGACCAGATATTTGGATGTGAGAGCACTTCTACAGTGCCAAGTTGAAAATATCACCAGAGAAGTATGCGCATACGTAGGATAGGAAAGAGGAATAATTTCATATCCTCATGGGAACCACATCCTCAGTCAAATAAGATTGCTTTTGGGAAGAGTGCACTGCACTTCAGAGGGAAAAAGAAATCTTATACTTACCTGGCAGATGAGCATTCACTATCTAGATGCAGTGTACATTTTTGGTATATTTTTGTCATATTAATAAAAATTTTACCTGTTCTTACTGTTTTTTGGCTATTGCATATGCCTAGTTGAGAGCAATATGTACACCAACCAAAATATTACCTTTGAGTGGCCAGAGATTAAAGTACATACCTATTAAATTTTGTTATTGAGAATAATAAAATATAATATAGGTATTTATTCATAAAAGAACATAATTCCAAATAAATTAACTATTATCTGTACCCTTTTTGAACCCAGATTCTACTTGTTCTGTTATCCACACTTATACATTTGCTATTCTTATTTGCATATTTCTGATACACATTTTCCAAATATTTTATGTTTAAACTTGTTTGAGACAGTTTTAAAAAACCGTTATCTCCCATGAGGTATATTTTTATTTGGCACCTGAACTGATCTTTCCTAAATATTAAGGGTATTACAATAATTGACATTTGTTCTTCCTTCTATGATCTTATTGTGCGTTTTCTGTATTTTATATTTTCCTATCATTTCCCCTATTTCCTGCTTTTTGCTAGATGAACTTTGCTTTGATTTCTTAGTGTCTTGCAGTAATTTGGGAGGAATCATCCTGTTTTTTATTTTTACTAAATTTTGCAAAATAACATAGTTGATGCTATATTCCTCTAATTATCAAGGTCAAGAAAAGACAATAGCTTTTGACTCTGTCTTACTTTAGTTGAAAGATTTAGCACATTTTTTCACTTCTTCCACTTCCCAGTATTTCATTTCCCAGTGTAAGTAATATGTAGTTTTGCACAACTGTTAATATTTCCTGCAGTATTTTATATTTTGATTTATATTTATTTCATAGTTTAGAAAATCTCATTTCTTTGAGGAGCACTCTTGGCCTTGTGTTCATTAATTTCCACTGTCATTGTTCTTGTTAGGTTTTCTTTGCAGGACCCCATTGTGTGGGGTTTCTCCAATTTGATCCCTGGATATTTCTTTTCTGTGTCCTTTTACCCCTTACTTTGTGTAGGCACCCACCGTATGTGTGTCCCTTACTGCCTGCTGATTGCCATGGACTTTACACCTTCAGAGCAGATTTGTATAAAAGGCCATCTGTTGGATGTCTTATTTAATGTCTTGGAGGCACACACAGACCCCCAAGAGAAACACCTACAGATGTCTAACGTTATTCTACTATCTAAGTCAGTAGATTATGATTTGGAGGACTAACCAACAATTAGGAGAGTGGTATGCCTGGCACTGCTAGAGGTATTTTGACATCATACCATTCAATCTCAACTTTTAAAATTTGTACTGTTGTATTCTATTTTAATTCATAAATAATAAACACATTTATGGACTATAATATAATGTTTCATGTAATATGATACATGCATACATTTGGAAAGACATAATTGCCCAATATTTTGTTTTTGTTTTTTTTTTGGTACCAGGGATCGAACTCAAGTCCTTGCGCTTGCGAGGCAAGCCACTTAACCACTGAGCTAAATCCCCAGCCCTAATTGCCCAATATTAAGAGTGGGAAAACTGAGCTCCAGGAAGGTTAAAGAACTCATCTACTTCTGAGTTTAGATGCTAAAACCTTTAAGCTTTCTATTTCCTGTACATTGAAATTTTATTATTTCTTCTTATTCCTTTTAGCTTTGTGACTTGGTTTCCTTTCTTTAAGGGACAGATCTTAACCTTCCCATTAAGAGTCATCATTCTGTGTTGTGCACTCTTTCTTTCTTTTCTTTTTTTTTTTTTTTTTGGTACCAGGGTTCAAACTCAGGTCCTTGTGGTTGTGCAGCAGGCAGCGAAAGCACTGAGCTAAATCCTCGACCCTGTGTTGTCCACTCTTAAGGCCCATTTTAGGTTTGGTTATATATGAAGAAACCAGACAGGAGAAATAGTTTCATATTATCCATTTGGCCAGGAGAGCAGCTCCACTCCATGGTGCGGTTGGGGCTGTCATATGGCCCTAAATTCTCTGGCACCAGGATCTGGATTTTGGGTGTAAGGGACCAGCCATGGGGAGGGTATCCTCAGTGCTTCAGCCAAAGAGATTCCTTGGCACTCAGAAGTGTTGTTCTTCCACTCCTTCCCACTTTACCTTAGAAGGTAGGTAGAAAACTAAAATAGTACAGAGGTTTTTGAAGAATGTATTACTGCTTCTAAAGTTCCATGTAGACAGCTCTAGTTTGGGTTGAGGTGTGGGGGACTCTTCCACTGCCCTGTTTGTCTCCAGCCAAGTTTCTTGTCTCTGACCTTCACGCCAACCTGAGAGGGCAGAGCCTCAAGGGTGCTCAAGTTCCTCTGTAAATGAAATGTAGAATGGAAATTTCCTCTACCTATATTTTGGTGGTACAGAATGCCTACATGCCTGTAGTCCTGCTTCTGAGGACCAAGGCAAACAGATTGTCCTTTGAATGCCTCAAAAGCTCTTTTTTTTTGTCTTGTAATGCCAAATGCAATATTTTTTTGAAAAGACTACACCAGAAGTTTCCCAGCTGAGAAAACAGGCTTGTGAAAAATGGCTTCAGAAAATGTAATAAACCATGCAAAAGTTGTTCAGGGTGTGTTTGAAATGAACATCTGGATATGAGCTGCTAAATTACCTTCTCTCCCCTCCTTCCCTTTTCTCACAGCTGTTTGAAAGAGTCCTGAGGGCAGGGAAACAGGTCAATGGACCAAATTGCACCTTTCCCTCCCTCCCAATCTCCTTTGCACCTATGGAAGGAATCTAGCTCACATGTGTGTTTAATAAGTGGGCACAAATAGAAGAAAAAAATTATCTCAATTCCTGTTGACTCTCTGCAGCAACACCAAAGGAAAATAAACTCTGGATTTAAAAATTTCTCGAACAAAACTTATGGTTCCAATAAAATGTTGCTTCAAAGTTGACTTGTTTTTTATCAAGAACTGAACAAACCACTCATTTCTCTTCATTTCTTAAGAATGAAGGACTATTACATCACACTTTCCTCAAAGTGAAGAAAAACCAGTTCCCAAGGCTTTGCCTTTTAACTTATAATTGAGAAACATGATCAGTTCTGTATGTTCTTACTGAATTTCTCCTTGCATCTGTTTATTACAAACCCTTTTCTAGAGGCACTATTATAACACATACATCTGAGGAAGGCCTTTAATAGATAAGTCTGTCAGAAAAGCACAAGTTGACATTAAATAAATTTTCATGAGATTATCAATGTCTACAAGTCATTCGGCAAATATGAAATAATTACCTCATATCAGAAAACCATGTAAGCGCGGGGAGATATGATAAATATTTCGCATGAAAGGAGGCTGACTCGTGAACTCTATACTCTCAGAGGACAAACTAGGTCTGAAGGAGCATCAGTTTTTAACAGGGTCATTTTGATTGTTGCAAGCCTGTGTCCCCTCCTGGCCTCTCACCCTTTCCAAAACAGTAAAGGCATCTTACACGTTCTTGTATCCTGGTGCTGTGTTATCAACAGCACATGCTGATTTAGTGGATGAAGGACAGAATGATTGAATGCAATTCTTACCATAGACATTTTTTTTCAACTAAAAAAACTTTCTCATGAAGAAAGGGAAAAATCCTCACTGTGAAAGCAGGGGGTGAGTTTCTTGGATTACAGCAACTCCATGTCTTTCCTATCATTCAAGGCCTAAAATCCTGAGTATTTTTTTCTAAATTGTTCAAGGGAGATTCCTGTCCACATACCAGGGTTATATCTCAGTGATCATTCTTTCTCATATCCCTCCTGCTATCCTCACAGGTATGCCCTAGTTCTTACTCGGACCAATGTAGAAACTATCTTTGACCTTGACTGCTACCTCAAAGCAGGACCTTTCTAATCTATCGGACTCTTTCTTGGTGGCTCCATTTTGTTTATTGAGTATCTACTCTGTGCCAAGCACTATGCAGAGCAATGGGAACATATTTCATAATTATTCAACTGCATGGTAGAGAGACATTACCTACTCAGAATAGCAGAATAGGCTTCCTTAACAAAGCAATGTTTGATATTTGAAGTAATCAACAATGATCTAGATGAAAAAGCATCAGGGAAAATAATATCCCATTATGAAAGAAAATCATGAATTACATCAAGTTGAACCAGCATGGAAGAAAAGTGTGTGGCTAGAGAGTAGAGCACAGGAGAAAGAATCATGTAGGGAGTAGGGAAGTAGGGAGCAGAGGACATGGTGAGGAACCCACATGGTTCATATTAATGCACTGAACTGTATGCAGTCCAGCCCTCATGTGTGACCTAAGACCTGAGCCTCACTCCTTATTCCTTAGGCCAATACCATTCTTCAGGCTGGTCCCTCTCCCAGACAGTCTTCTTCTAATTTCTGCCTTTTAACATTTCATCACCCTTCAAAATCAATCCTTATTCCCCTCTCCTCCAAGAAACTTCTGATAATTTTCTTAGTGGATTTACCTCTCCACAGTTCTTGGTACCTCTCAGACAACTTCCATATTCTTCTTCATATCCAGAATTGGGCTTGTGGTCTCTCTCATGGAGAATGAGCTTCTTGACCCAGGGATTCTGTCCTGCCTTTTCTTCTACCCCACTCACTTCAATAGATATTTGCTGGTGAATTATGCACTGTAGTCTACCTGGAGTAATGTAGTGTTCAGGAAACACATAGGGCAGACTTCCTGGGTGAGAATCTTATCCCCATTATTTGATCAGTATGGAGTCTTGAGCAAGTTGATTAATGTTATTATTTTATGCAACACAGGACTGTAACATAGGACTCCTGGTAACACCTACTGCAGAGGACATGCAAGACTGTTAAAATTAATATTTGCATTCACTTAACCAAGTGTTCAAAAATGTTCATTACTATTATAAAATCTTGAGCAAAGATTAAAGAGAACATTTTCAATTGCCAAACCAGGTAAGTTAGAATGTATACATCATGTGTTTGACTCTGGAGTCTGCCTCAAACTACCCTCTAAGAATGCGATGGGGAGTGGGAAACTTTAAATAGAAAAAGAATGAGCACAGATGGTGGGGAACTGTGAGGAGATGCTTGTGCCTGATCTCTTCTCCACACCACCCGGAGCTCAGCCTTCTTCAGAGCCTGATTTGTCCCCAGTAGACTGTGCCCTGTGTATTCTTCTTCACTGGTAGAATAATCATAGTGACTATATAACTGATTGACAAAACTGAGACAAATTAGGGAGAGAAAGTACCCTGTTTTTTTATACAGAGACGTAAGTATAAATTGGACAAGCAGCAGAAACTCAGGCAGTATATTCATCTTCTTAGAACTTGCAATCTTGCTGACTTGGTGCACTGAATTTTCAGTATATTTCAAGTTCCTTAAGCTCCCAGTCAAAGAAGAATAAAGGCTCTTTCTGATCCAATTTATTTTTAATTGTACCAGCACGTTTTAAACTCTGTTGCAGATAAGTTTCCTGGAAGGCCATGTCAATATATTGTGAAACATCTGGATCTTTTGGTATCAGGACGTGGGAATATAATGAACAATTTTCATCCCAAATCTTTAAAGTCATGTAGATAAACCGATTGGTTTCGATTCAGAGAACTTAACTGCCAGCTTCAATTAGCCGGGCTTCTTTAATATATTATTTTTCTAACATAGTAGGCAACTCCGATAAATTATTATTTATAGAGTACTTATTAAAATGCTTCAGGGAAATCATTCCTGGAAACATCTCACTGTGTAACTGTAAATGATCAAGCTCTCACTTGCTGATTGAGTGTTTGAAGACTTAAGTCAGATCATAGGATCACAGCAGCTCAAGGAAAGGAGACCTCAGACTGCATCCAGGTCAGCTCCGCATTCTATCCTCAAACATTCAGCATCTCAGCTCTGTGGATGTTCAGGAAATATCTGAAGTATCAGCAGTGAAGGATTCATCCTTGGCCAAGGTACTTTGTCTTTTGCTGAATAATTTTGCTAGATAAAAACTGGCTCCTGATTTTACCTGGAACATTTTCTAAACTTCCATGCAGTGAGCCCACTCCTACTTTGTAGGATGGATTTTGTCTGATAGAATTAATCTCTTTCAGCTCTTGCTGCCTGCATCCCTCACTGTGCAGTTAAGACTTGCATTATCTAAGCTGATGAAAAACAAACACAGTCCAGAAAGTTATAGTAGAGCAAAGCAGTTGTCCAGTGGACTAGGGCCAAAGTGCTTGAGTGTGAATCCTGAAATTCCTGTGACAAGGCAAGACATTTAGCCTCTCAGAATTTTAATCTCATCTATACAACAGAGCGTGTTATTGGCATCTACTTCGAGAGCATTCTTAAAAGATTATAGGGAACAGTTTATGTCAATGTTTAAACAGTGTCTCATGGCACATGGCAAACACTGCTTAGCTATGATTACATAGAATGTGGACCTTGTCCTGCTATTGGAAGGTCAGTGGTCAGTGGTCACTGGGCCAGGGGTTAGTCCTGTACATTATGAAGCACTAAAATGTAGCTTCCAAAAAAATACCATGCTGAGCTCCTTGGTTTGAATATGTCCCCTTCTTTCTGGGGAGAATAAATTCTAGTGCCTAAGAGTCAGCACTTAGCCAACTCTGAATAAACATTAAAATCACTGAAAGTTGATGTTTTTTAAATAGCAGCAAAATAGAAACTGTTGAGGGTTCAGAAGTGACTATTTTCTGAAATCTCCTCAAGAAATTCCGTGAGAAACTCAAAATATAAATAAAAAGCAAATAAAGACTAGATAATAGGAAGTTGGGAAATCTTTTTCAAATGAGAAATAGAACAAGAGATGGAGGAAGAGGGAAATAAGAAAAAAGATTTTAAAAGAGAATCAAAGAAGTAAATAAAAACAGCTTTTTCAAATTGGAAGGGGCTCAAGAGTGGGAGGGAGCAGGAAAAGATGGGCAGGAAGGGGGCAAAAAGGGATTATGCTGTGCCATGTGCAAATTCCCCAGGAAAATGTAATCATTATGTAATGCAAATATATACTAATAAAAACTACACAATTTTAAAAAAAGAAATTTTAATGCACATCCAAGTTAAGAACAATAGATTTAAGATGGGCCTTTGTGGATCAGAATTTGGGTTTCCTCACTTACCAGCCACACAATTTTGGGCAGTTCTCTTAATCTCTTCAGTCCTCAATTTCCACAACTGTAAAATGGAGATAAAATAGAAAGTTCCAAAAAAAAAAAAAAAAGAAAGTTACTTCCTCATTAAGCTGCTGTGTCTTTTAAATGAAATGACACATGTGGATAACAGAGTGCTCATGAGGTATTAGCTCCAGATACCTCACTTCAATAAGGATCTTCCGTTTTTAACCTACCTCCATCTCTCACTTTGTTTCAGTCTGTCAACAGGTATGAAAAGGTGCTGAGAATTCCCTGGATGATAGGTGTAAACCTAACCTGGATACATTTCAGGTTCATGGTGGCCCGGTTTTCTTTTCTAATAATTAAGATTGATTTGCATTTACAAAGCATGGGAGCAGACATGAGGACCTAGTGGCAGAGCAATTAGGAGAGAAGAAAACAGACTTGTCAATGTGGGCTACCTTTATATAAGCACTGGAATCAGCCGGCCTGGACCAGTCACTGAGGAATCTGCTCCAGGGTTGGCAAAGGTGCTCTGCATACTTGGTGCTCTGCATACTTGCTGCTTATGCCAGCAGCACTGCTGTCAGCTGCTGAATGGCACAATCACTAGCTACACATTCAGACTCACCAATTCAGAAAGTGATCATCAACAGCATCTCCAGGGGATTTATTTGCAAATTAAGTCTGAGAAGCATTAGTCTTTCTTAATCTAAAGAGGAAGTCATACCCAGAATTCATGAAACTTTCCAGAAACCACATTCAGCCTGCTCCCCACTCATCTGCTTGGTGCTTGGATAATACTCTGAAGCACCCTCTTCAATCAAGCTCTTCCAGTCATCAGCTTGTCTTCATTTCCCGCCTGTCTTCCTATGTACCCCACTGACTTAGCCTTTGTGTAAATGCCTTCTTTGAGTTATTTTCTGGCCTGATGTTTCTACCTGGTTCTTGGCCCTTGTTGAAGCAAAGCACCTAATATTTGGCTGAAAGGGTTGTCTTAAACCGGTGACCTATTTGAATCACAGAAAAAAAACCCTGTTTACTAATCTATCTTCTCTTACTAGTGATATTTCTAGTCCCTCTCCCTCTCCCTCTCTCTTTCTTTCTGATTTTCCATTCCAGAGGCCTAGGATCTTTAGCAGCTAGAGAAGACTAAGCCCAAATTCAGATAACAACAAAGAGAAATCTGGCCTGTGTAACATGTGCTAAAAACTTTTGCTAAACAAAAAGACTCCAAAGCAAACTCACAAAACAGTTTCCCCAACTTATCATTCCACTTTATGTTGCCATTACAGGCAAAATGAAATTTTTTATTTCACAAAGTTTGAAATAGCTAGAGAAAAGAAGTGGGAAAATCACTGAATTCGAAAGTTGAGTCCTGAGTGCAAGAGACTGCTGTTGTCCTTACACACACACACACACACACACACAAGCAGAGACAATATTTTATTATCAAAATGAGAATAAAAATTATTTCTCACCCCTACACCATATGGAACAGACATGACTACAAAATGACTACAAAAATATCTGTTATATGATAACAGGGAAAAATAGCTACAAAAAGTAACATATAAAAAGGGAAATGTGCCTACTCAGAAATGTTTTTCCTAAAGAAGGAAGAGATCTGCAGGGTAAGTGGAGTTGGCCAGGCCAAGGTGGGTGTGACTGGGGTGGGGGTGGGGGGCGGCCCAGCTGGTGCTAAAGTCCTGTGACCAGGGGAATTGGGGCCCTTTTAAGGAACTGAAACAAGTCTGGATTGAATGAGGCCAGAGGAGAAGGGGGAGGGGCCTGACAAGCCAGGGATGCAGGGATGGCAGGAGTGTTTCTATCTTCATTCCAAGAGCACTGGGGAGCCATAATATATTCCAAGCAGCAGGAAGCAGGGCCATATTTGTGATCCTGCAGGTCTGGTATTCCTTCTATGTAAACACAAACTTGAGGGCAGGGAGCAAGAGACAACTGAAGGAACAGACCAGTTAGGATTACACGGCAGTCTCCCAAGGTGGATGGCATGGTGCTTAGACTGTGTGTGGGATGGCAGGGGCAGTGGAGAGGAAACTAAGTTCCAAGAGCACTTAAGAGGTTAAATGTAAAGAACTCAGAGTAGCAGGAGTAGGGGAGAGGGAGTTGTTAAGAATGACAAACAACTTGCAAAACTACCTGGACACTGCTCTCTGGCCTGAAGCAGGAAGCTCTACACAGATAAGAGGCTGGGAGGTCAAGGTGGTGTGAGTTTTAGAACTTCTGAGTGGGAGGCCTTTGCTGACCTAGCAGACAAAGATACCTAGGTCTGAAATCTGGATAAGAGTTCTAGGCTGGAAGGAGATAGTTTATAATTTTGAAAGTAGAAATGGACAAAGTTACTATTTATTGAATACTTAGTCTTTGCCAAAGTTAAAAACCTATTATCTAATTTAATCCACACAGACTCTGTATGGAAAGATTTATCATCCCCGTTTTTCAGATGAGGAAGAGGAGACCTAGAGAGAGCATGCTAACCGTCTAATGACTATGTCACACTGCCCCCTGCTGAGCACCTACTAAGTGCCATGCTCTTATACAGTAAGGGTGTATAAAGCATTCCAAGGAGCTTGTGTTCCTGTGAAACTTGGGTGTCTCCTGGAGCAAACAGAAGGAGAGGATGCTATGAGGTAGAAATTTCTGCCATTTGCCAATTAAACTGCTATTTGCTCACACACCACACACCATTGGTATTCACACGCACAAATACACACCTGTGCAGATCTTCAAGTCTTCTCTTCAATTTTTTCACCCGGGATAGGTGTTGTCTTCTTTTGATCCCTGGTGTTCAGTTGGCCAAGGGCAGGTGGATTAAAGAAGAAGAATCTCACCACGCATCTAAAAGGCAAGGCTTTAAATTTCAGGCTTTTAAATTTCTCACATAACCACGAGAAGACACCATGTTCTTTTTGTAAGGTAAACTGAGGCTCTTACTTGGTGTGCGGCTTTGTCCATTCACTTGTTCCAATCCTGTTCTGAGGATGACAAGAAAGCCACTCATAAATCTAGCCCTGAAGCAAATAGACCCTCCAGTGGAGCTTCGGAAAGAGAATTTATACAAAGTGGTATCTGTAGATATTCTATTCTTGCACAGACTTGAACTCAAACATGAAGAATTTCACTGCTCCTGTTAGCCAAGAGAGCTCGAGATTTGAAACTAGGAAATTCTCTATAGTTTACATGGTATAAAACACTGAATCTGTACCAAAACCATAAATCACTCTTAAACCTTTGTTCATTATTAGTCTAGTAAAAATAACACTATATTGGAAAATTAATAAATTATTCTTCCAAGTGTGCATCTGTGTGTGTGTGTACAGAAAAATTAAAAAATTTTTCTTGAAACTCTTTGCATTTATCCAAAATTCACCTTTGTCTGTGGTCAAGCATGTTTTACTCTTTAGAATAATATAATCTCCCAACTTCAAGACCATGTTTATAGGGTCTGTGAGAGTGATGAAGTGAGGAGTCTCAAGCAACTCAGCCTATTCTTTTGCCTTAGTCCTACAGAGACTATGAGACTTGCCTTTCCTATATTAAGTCACACTTAACCGTAGATTTTTTCTTACATGTTATTGGCCTGTAGCAAATAAACAAGAATGCACAAACCCATGCCCAAAGGGGGATTACTGCTTTTGAACATATTTTTCCTGAAATACTATTATGATTTATTTTTAGACAAAGAACAAAAATAATCAGTGTAAGCCATTGGACCCTAACAAAGGGATAGAAAATGACCCCTTGGAAGGAAGGTGGGGAAATAACTGTTAGCTGCCTTTCCGGTCATTGCCTTCACGGCATCTCAAAGCAGAGTCGGGTACAGCTCATGTCGAAAATAATCCTACTACTGTCTACATACACAGCAGTGTACCATGCAAAGAAAGTAATGCTGCCAACTTCAGCTTAAAGGAAACTCCAAGAGGTGCCATGCTTGTACCTGAGTCCATATCTTTTACCTGTGTGTTGATGCCACTGGGTTCTGCTTCATAATAACTTTGCACACTTGACAGTGGATTCTTCCAGAATATCACCTGGGCAAATCTCTCCTTTCTTAGAAAATCTTTTATTTTACTTCCCCCAATGTTTTTTTCTGTGTCTCTTACCCCTACAGCAATATTTCTCAAGAAATTGTCTAAACAACAATATTTACTTTCAAAAAGTATACTCCCTTCTCCAAATATACCAAATGTGGCTTTAATTCTTATCACTCCAGGAAATAGGCACTTATCAATACTGAGAGGCTATGGTGTCATTAAATACAATGGATACTTCTCAGCCTTTTTCTTCATTTATTAATTCAATAAGTACTGAGTAACTTTTGTAGTCAAAGTATTAAAATCAAGTATCAAAGCTGTTTTATCAAGCAATCATTTAAATATTTGGGGTTTTTTGTTTTAATGTTGCTGTGCAGGGCACTTTCCACTGAACCTATTAGGTCTCACATAATGCATTTCAACTGTAGCTGTGGCAAAGTACATAAAATGAAATGGAGCTTGTTATTTCTTTCTAGGAATCATTCTATGTTCTTCTTTTGAATAGATTTTTCTTTTAACCCTGGTCACTAGGAAGCTCAAATACATAACCCATTTAAAACAGTTACATCCCTCTTAAATTTAGCATATTCAATTCTCCAATCATAAGATTGTTAGTCCTTAAGTACATATTCCTAATGCTCTTTCTTATATGTTTTAGCTGCCTCAAGTTCACTTTAGAATGGAATGCACATAAATCTGCAGGACTTTCCTAATACATTTTTTTTCATTAAGATTATTGGTATAGGGCGGGGGTTTTAGCTCAGTGGCTCCACCTCCTGTCTCGCAAGTGCAAGGTCCTGAGTTCGACCTCCGGTACCAAAAAATTAAAAAATAAAAAAAAAATAAAAGATTATCGGTACATTTTAGGTATACAATATTCATCATTTTGAATTTGTACTTTTACACGATATATCTTGGTTCTAATTTTTTTCTCCATTCCCCAGCTCTCCCTTCAATCCCTCCACCCCTCCCCATTTACAAAGACTTTGTTTCCATTTTTTTTTCCTCATATTGTTTCCTTTTTTAAAAACAATAGTTTAGAATCAAATGCGCACAAACATTTATCAAATATAGACCAGAAGTTGGTTTTTAAGAACTTCAACACAATTTTTGAAATCAGCTATATGATCTTTTAGCCTTGGCTTTGGAAAAGTCATCAGGTTGCTAACTACTTTAGGGACCATAAAACAAAGTTTGTACCTAAACAGAAAAAAAAGTCTCCAAGAAGGAGCAATGTATGCGTGTAACACAGGGTGAGAAGAGGCCCCTCAGAAGCTTTGCTGGCATGAATCTCAAGCTCATGTTACCAGGAATATTTACATTAAAAATATATCTTCAACTTGACCACCGGCTCTGAGGTCAAACTCAAATCCTGCCTGGGAGTTCTTTGGTTTTATTACCATTTGTCAACTTGAGCTTTGGCTATGATTTCTCTGCCTTCTGAGGCATGAAGGCAAATAGGGCAAAGGGAGGGCTCAAAATAGCAGCCCTGAGAGGAGGTGGTGCAGATGAGGCATTTGTGAGATCTTTCAGCAGCAAGTGTCTGGTTGCAGGCTTGGTAGCTCTGAACTTTCCTCACATACTAATGTTACTGTGTGCAAGGCAAAGCTCAGCGTGAGGAGACTAGAACTGCATCTTGCCTTCTTTTCTGGGTCTGCTCTTGGAAATAAACTTACTTGGTCCTCTTTCCCCAGCCACCTGGAACCCTCTGGGGAACCTTACTAGCTGTAGGAGTGACAGAGGCATTTATGGAGTTTCCGTTGTGGTTATAGGTCTCATTTTCACTGGGTTGCTACTCAATCTTAAATATTTTATGCTAAATCCATCATTACAAAGCACCAATCAGGGAGGCATGTAAAATATAATGCTATTATTAATATTATTCTGTATTCAAATAATGTAAAGATTATTTTTAAAGAAAATTAAAGTTAATAATAATAAGCAATTTCAGTCGTGGCTTCTCTCAGTAAAGTCATCAGTCAAAGTAATTGTAAGAGAGATCTCATGGTGTAAAATAAAAAGATCGTAGGCACAGAGGATTGGGGCTGAGGATCCACTGTTATGCAAAAACAAATAAACAAAGCTCCAGATCTCACTCACTGTCCTAGTCTTTGTTCCAAACCAGGATTTATTTTGTACTCAGTGCAGCCCTTAGGCTCCTCAGTGAATTGCTTTTTCACCACTATTGGCTATCTTTTGCAATGTGGACTTGATGTCAGTTCACAATTGTATTAAATTCCTGTGCTTCGTTCAGATCAGTTTTCCAGTTCACAGATTCTCTCTTCAGCTATGTCTGTTATAGTGTTTAATATGGTCATGAAGACATTTTTAAAATATTTATTTTCTCAATTCTTTTCTAGAAGCATTTAGTCCCTTTACAAATATGTCTATTCTTTTTATAACATATTTTCCATTATATATTTTGCATCTTTGATCATATTTAACATAATTTTATTGTGCAGAAATTTCCTGATTGTCATGTTATTTTTCATCCTTGGAATTATTAGTGTTTGTGGCTGGTAGGGCAGTATTGGCTCACTGATTTTCCCTTAGAGATTTTTAGCCTAGCTCCTGATTCTACTCCCCTAGAAGGCATATCCATGGGGAGAGCACCCTCTTTCTGAGCAGTAATAAGGAGAGCAAAAGTAACACATGCACAGGTATCAAATTGCCTAGCTGCCTACAATTCTAGACTAATTGTCCCATGGAGAGCATTTTTCTTTTATTTTCATACATTATAATTCCCTCTGGTCAATCAAATAGAGAAAATGAATAAGAGATGTAATATTCAACTTTAGGATTAATGATCTTTGAGCACATGGTCCTAAATTAATTCTCATAAACAAAAGCTATGACCTCATCTCTTTGAGGCACTGCAAACTATCCCCCAGTATACCCCTAGGTGGTGCTCACCAAATTACAGGTGGCTCCTAATCATAATTCTTGTGGGAAAGAAGGGCCAGGACTCAGAAGTCAGGCTGATACACTGTACTTTCTGTTAGTTGCTCTGCTGCATTTCACAAAATATGTGTGAGTTTGACTCATCCCACCTTAGAAAGTGCAGAAATAAACACATGAGGTAGTTTTCTTTATTCTGCCTTTGTATCCTGGAGACTGGCTAAACTACACCAACTCTCTCCTGTTTCCAAATATAAAGAAACAAAGACTTAGATATACATTAATTTCTAGGATCACTCCAGTAAGTAAAGGAGCTGAAATTTGAATACTGCCCCTGCTGGTTCTAGATTCTGTGTTTATAGACTCAGCACAAGTCAGAGAGGAGTCACAAATCAGAGTGTCCTGAATCAGAGAGAAACATAGATGGATCACAAGACTTTCTTAACATGAACAATTCAGGCAGATTTGCTTTATGCATTTTATTCCATCTCTAATATTCATGTGAATTTTGTATTCTACTTCATAATATTTTGAATCAGTTTTAAAATGAAAATATGTGGTTTCATTTTGAATTAAATTACCTTCTTCTTATTTTAATCTTATTTTAATCCCTTTGCCTTTGCAGCTGTTTTTCTCCTTTGTTGGTATGTGGCTATCCAATCAAAAACTTTCCAAACCCCTTGCGTGTAAGGTGGGTTCTATGATTGAATTGCACTATTGTTTAAATCTAGAAGCTTCCTCGAGAACTTCATGTATTCAGAGACGGCGCTAGAGCTGCCTTGCTGTTAGGAGGTTGGGTCTGGTTGGAGGTGGGTCACAGGGTACATGACCTGGAAGGAAACTTCTCCCTCTGGGGCTTCTCTCTTCTCTCTTTGCTTCTTGGCCGCCATAACATGCTCTGCTTTCCTCCCCAGCAGACCCTTCTACAATGCTATTTCTACATTCAAGCCTACCAACTGTGGGCTGAAACTTCTGAAACTGTGCAGCAAAACAAACCTGTCCTCCTTTAAGTTGCAGGTGTCAGTTACAATGTCCCGTGACAAGGGGGTGGCTAAGACAACATACATGTATCAAGACATCCTATTGCCCCATTAATATGTACAAGTTGTATGCTTGTATATCCCAGTTAAAATAAATTGAATTGAATTATGTATTGATGTTGGTACTTGGCTATCCAATCAAAAAGAAGATTTCTGGGGCCTGGGGATTTAGCTCAGCAGTTCCACAGCCTGCCTCACAAGCACAAGGTCCCGAGTTTGATTCCTAGTACCAAAAAAAAAATAATAATAATAAGATTTCTTAGAGCCCTTGGAATAATATGACCAAATTTCACTGAGTAAATTATTGGTAGAAATGAGGTATGCCCTTTATAGATTTGAAGTATAAGTTCCCTCATTTCTATCTGACATTTGGGAGTAGATGTCCAAGGCAACCTTTACAATCATGTGTGAAGGATGACTGAGCCCCCACCAGTGGAGTTCTTACCGAGCTGAGACTCTATCCTGACCCTGGATCTTTACAAGAGCAAGATGTAAATGCCTAAGATTCCCTAGTTTATCTCAGACAACTGTTGTCTTTACTTGTCCTTGTCCCCAGTTCCATCTTCTCCCCTGGGCTAACTAAGCCCCAAGTTCTGACCCAAAGCCTAAATCTATTAGTTTTCTATCGCTATTGTGACAAGTTAGGTGTCTTAAAATAAAATAAATCTGTTTCCTCTCAGCCCCATAGGTATTACTCTCACCTGACTGAGTTGAAGCATCAGCTGGCAATGCTATTTCTGGAAGCTCCAGGGAAGAATCTGTTCTTTGCCTCTTCCAGCTTCTGGTAGCGTCTGGCTTTCCTTGGCTTGTGGCTGCAACACTCAAACTTCTGCCTCCATCTTCATCTGGCCTCCACATTTCTATCAAATATAGTCTGCATTTCTTTTTAAAGTCACCTGTGATCGGATTTAGGATGCACCTGGATAATAACAGAACATGATTCCTATGTCAAGAGTCTTAATCACACACGGGCCAAGATATTTTTCCCTTAAAAAGGGTCATTTGCAGTTTCCAAAGGTTGAAATCTAATGTCTTGGTGAGGGTATAACAGCGTACTACACTGTTCAAAATTGCTTGAACAGAGAAAGCTCCAGAATCAAAGGCGATTCAGGAAGAAAGGGCTCTTGAAGTTGGAGGATGATGAAGGTAACTTGAAAGATAATAAAATCTTGTGTTAATGTCTTTAGTGAGGATGAACAAACATTTATCACACACAGTGAGGAGAGAGGTTCAGAAACGCCAAGTAAAGGCCCTGGGGATGATGTAACCTGCAAATCCTAGTCCTGAGGAGGATACTCACAGGGCGCTAGCACCTACCAGTTCAGCTCTAGTTCCTTTGACTTCTCCAAGCAACTGAGATTTTCAGAACCTACTGTGAATTGGACCTTGTTCTCTTCGCTCAGAAACAACATGAAGAAGATGCAGACAAAAGTCACTGTCCTTATGGTACATAACTCCCAGCCAGCATAGATGGTGATCCATACATTTACCAACTAAATCATTCACAAAAAAGAATTCCCTGTGCCCAGTTTGCAAGCTCCTGAATCCCTCTCTTATTTCCTGGGCTCCTCAAACATTACACTTACAAATGATAAATCACATATGGAGGTTCTATCTTTATTTGTTTTGCATTGACCCTGTGTTTGAAGTAGCTGCCTCTTCTACCAGTACTTTAAATTTCTTTTTATCTGAAATATTCTTTTAAGCACATAGTAGGTGTTGTATATTTTCCTATCAATTTGTAAGTTAGAAAGATGTTTCCTAGAGCAAAAACGTGCATTGCGCCTGACAGCTCCTACTGCACAGCTTGTATTCCAGTGTTTATATTTTTGTTCATCTCTGTTTTCATCACTACACCCGTCTTTCCTCCCTCTCCCCATTTCTCCCATTTAAGCCTACACTGAGCTGTACAGACAGCCAAGAGACAGACAGACAGACAACATATCACCGCCCCACCAACACCCAGCCACTCCTGTCTGTCCCAGCTCTCAGCACAACCTGATGAAAAGATGTCACTTTAGACAAGCATTTAACCTCTTCACCTCTCCCCTTTGCCCTCCGCCTTGTCTGAGCAGCAGTGGGAGAAGGCAGGAGTGAGAGGAGAGATTAAATCAGGTGGCTGAAAGCTAATACTGTCTCCCAGCAACTCTCAAACCTAACCCAGGAACTTAAAGTGTAATATTATCCCCCAGAAAAAAAAAAAAAAAAAAAAAGGGAAAGAAAAAAGTCCATGCCTTTCTGGGTTCAGTGCCCGGGTGCCCAGGCTAGGGACAGGGGTGTGGCAGCCCGCTGGACTTGGCTGCGTTGCATCCGGAAGAGGAAAGACAGGTGGGGCTCACGCAGAAGTCCATGTGGGAGCAATCAGAACTGGGTCTGTCAAGCCTCCAGGGCTCTGGGGAACATTCAGCAACTCCAAACAAGTGCAGGGAAAGATATGCTTTGTTTTCTTTTTGCCCCTGCTGAGAAATTCTGCCCATTGTGTTTCCGTGGGAGGCTTTTGTGGCTAATTTTGAAAAATGAAGTGAGCAGGTAAAGTGGAGCTAATGGCCTCAACCCCGGGGCAGACATCTGGGGCTATGTTGACTTAGTTGCTGGAGAGCCAGCTGGCCTTCCCACCACTTCCCACCTCCAGCCCCACTCCCTGCTGGCCTCCAAGGGGGCTGGCTTCAGCTTCTAATGAACCTACTTTGGACTCCCTGCCGCTCTTGCTCCTGCTGCCACCCAGGTTCTTGCTGAATCTCCCTCCGTCAGTGTTTATTTTATGAATAAGCATGCACTTGGCATACCTAGAAGATGTTTCTCCTTCATCCTGAGAGGCAACAGCTTGGCAAGCACCCTTCCCTTGCCAGGGGAAAAGATTACCATCATGTAGATTCACAGATCCAGGGAGAGGGAGACTGAGGAGAATTTATGACCAAGATGCCCCTAATGAGTTTGTCGTAATGACTAAGATGATGAAGATAACAGTAAACCCCTGTATGCCAGACACTGTTTGTTTAGGTGCTCAGCTCACTTCTTACAGTAAAGACACAAAATATTTTCTTTCATTTATAGATGTGAAAACAATTTGATCTGTGCATGCTATATACATAAATGGAAATATCACAGTGAATCCCATTAATAAGTACAACTAGTATGTATTGAGGAATATTTTTTGAAAAGAGAAAACTGGAGTCTGGGGCATGTAATAGATCTCAGACCAGGAAGGCATCTGGTGCTGAAGTTATATGTAAACATAGGTCAATTTGTTTAGTGTCATTCTTAGAAATGTTCTTCAGGCGGCTGAGCACCTGGATTTGACTCCGCCTTAGCCACTGACTTGCTGTCTAACTTCAGGAAAATGAATTTACTTCTCCAGGTCTTATTTTATTATTTGTTGTATTAAATGATAAGCAGGTAGTCCTCCATCTTGATTTGCTGTGATAACTAGTGAGTTAAAGGATGTAGAAAAACTTTAAAAGTGACCCCATGGAAATAGGTGTTCAAAGCTATTTGCTATGGATATTACACTTTTGTGATCATTCCACACATCTGCAGACTGTGTCTAAAGAGTGCAGAGATGCTTGGTTTCTAATAACACTGGTGAGAATGAAGGTATGTGTGATTCTACCAGTCTATTGACTCTACCATGGTTTATCTGATTTAGATGATTTCCATTGGTAGGATCTTCCCCTTTCAAAAGCAAACCCTGGTATCTGCACTGAAATGAAGATAGAGATAAAAAATGCCTTCTTAATATTGAGATTCAAATCCAAGCAGTCTGATTCCAGAGAATGCATTCTTTTTTAAAAATTTATTGTTTGCTTAGTACATGTTTGCCATACATAGTGATCACATTTATCATAAGAAATTTGTACCTTTACATAATATATCTTAATTCTTTTCTCCCATTCCTTCCCCTTTTTAAAATCTCTGTTCCCTTTTCTTCCCTCTCCCTGATCCCATTTGAACAAGTTCTTCCTATTTCTTATTATTTAACCTCTGTTTTGTTCCTTAATTACACATTGGGCTTCTCACACAAGAGAATTCCATATTTAAAGTTGTGTATCTGATTTATTTCCTTTAAAATTATATCTCAAGATACACCCATTTACCTAAAAATATGTCGTTTACCTTTCTTTATGGCAGAGTAGTACTCCCTTGTATATAAATAGCACATTTTCTTTGTCCAATCAACCACAGATGAATGGACAGAAACTGCGTTTTTGAGACAACTACTGGGGCAGAGGAAACAGAAGAAGTTCTTTTGAGTAGGCCAGTGAATGGCTGGGGCTCCTTCTAGGCAAAACAGCAAGAGCATGTACAAACCTTCCCTGTACGGGCAGGAGATCAGTCTTGTTACCAGGCTGCCTGTTTCTAAAAGTGGCTACTGGGTTCCAGGTTGCTTGCCTCTCCCTCTGGAGTTAGAGTCCAGGTTTTTCTGCCCTCAAAGAATTGAACAAAACCAGAAAAAAAGCAGTGGCCAAGTTTATTCAAGAAAGTAAAAGTGAAGAGTGGGGGAGAAACTTGTTCTGCCGAGCAAGCTTGGGCCAAGTAAAAGAGGAAAAAGCAAAATAAAAGAACACGCTGGAGAAACCAGGGTGAGGTATCACGAGGAAAAGTTGTGATAGCCAGCTCTTCATGGCTTCAGTGTGTTCTTTATGCTGTCCAAATCAAGGAAACTGGCAAAAAGTTCTACACACTGGTCCTGAGAGAGCTGGTGCTCTCACGCTGACCTAAGATCTAAGCCATCCTATTGAAAACCTGCTGGAGGGCTCTCCATACTGATTTCCACAGTGGTTGCACCAGTCTACACTCCCATCAGCAGTGGAGCAGGGTTCCTCTTTCTCCACAGCCCCACCAGCATTTGTTTTTTATTTTTATTTTTTTAAATTTTATTGGAAGTCCCATTTGACCCGGCTATTCCCCTGCTGGGTATCTTCCCCAAAAAATTAAAAGAATCATACCCCAGCAATATATGTCCACCATATTCATAGCAGCACAGTTTGTAATAGCTAAAACTTGGAAACAGCCCAATTGCCCATCAACTGGAGACTGGATAAAGAAGACGTGGTTTTTCTATAAAATGGAATACTACTCAGCCATAAAGAATGAGAAATTAGAGACATTTATAACTAAATAGATGCACATTGAGGCAATACTCTTAAGTGAAATAAATAGGACACATGTGTGAATACCAAATAGTTTCTCTAGTGTGAGAAACTGAAAATGTAAATAAGGACTAAAAGGTAAAATAGATAATGTGAAATACTAAGAAAAGGGGCAAAGGGGAAGGGGAAGTGGGAGGGGTAGGGGAAAGGAAAGAAGGGAATGGAATTAATATGAGAAAATGAAAAAATGGAAACAAAGTCTTTGTGAATAGGGAGGGATGGAGGGGTTGAAGGGAGGGCAGAACCAAAAGAGATTATGTAAAGGTGCAAATTCCCAATGATGAATGTAATTATATTGTATACCTAAAATGTACCAATAAAATTAATAATAATAATAAAAAAAAAGAAAACCTGCTGGAGTTCTCCTGAGAAGTCCACGTTCAGGGCTTCGGGAACTGCTCTGCACATGTGTCTGGATTTTGTAATTAACAGGTGCCTACTTCCCCAGCCAGCTTTGCCACACTCTGTTTCAGTTCTACAGGGTTATCCTGGCTTAGCCATCTGCCTTCTTTCATGAGTAGGAGTGGAACCAGCATGTTCAGGCTATAGCTGTGGACAATGGTGTAGTGTCCTGTCCCAGTCCATTCCTTTTCTAGCTCTGTTCTCTAAATCTACACTCTAGTACTCACAGAGCTTAGGGTCGCAGCTCCATATAGGTAGATCTGAAATTGTCATCTCTTGTCCTAATTTAGGTTTCAGTTGCACATTGTCAGAAGCTTTCTGGTTATATGCTCTTGGACACCGGATCAGAGCCTAAGCTTGTCTCAAAGTCAAAAGCCCAGCTCATTTTTCTCACCAACTCGAACTATTCACCACCTTTCTTTTTCCTTTTGTCTGCCTGTGACATTATCACCATCTATGTCTAGGGATCAGTGCCTTGGAGTCTTATAATTTATACCTTTTGCTTTGCACAACAAGAAATAATTTATGAATCCTCATGAATTTTTTTCTTTTAGTTTCAGTTATTACAGAAAGTTTTGATACTATTTTGGCACAACTGCTTTCTCATAAGCATCTCCACTCCTTCGACTCTCTGTAAATTCATTTGCTTCTTGTTTGAAATAGTGCATAGATTCTAGGTTTTCTCTTATTGTTTCCATCCTCCAAATGCTGCCAAACCAATCTCACTAAAGTACATTTCGGAAGATGTCACACCTCTGAGCAACAAGCTTCAACATCTCCCCATTGCCTGCCAAATAATGTCCAGATTCCTTATCAAGGCTTTCACATCCACTTACATCTGGATTTATTGAATGCATATTTATTGAGTCCTACTTAATGTCAGGCCCTGTATAGGTATTGTAAATGTGAAACTAAACCCAAGATCTTTCTGCCCCTTGGAGAAGAAAAGGAAAATAAGCTTATGCCTAAATCTCTAGCCATTGCTTCTTCCCCTCCTGCCCACTGCTAAAGGAGTAAAGATGAATTTTTGCTGCTCTCCCAAACTTCCTTAGCATTTTCTTACCTTTTTCATTCAGGAACTTCCTCTATAATCAATGCTCTTTTGCTTTTTTTTTTCTTTTGTACTGGGGATCAAACTCAGGAACTTGAGCTTTTGAGGCAGGTGGCGAATGCTCTTTTGCTTTCTATTTCTTCCTTCATGGAGCAACCAGGAGTCAAGCTTTCAAAGATGAATGCTCCTTTACAGTCATCTTTGCATATCTTCTTGAAATGTAATATGATTTGTGTACACAACAGATATATATCTACCCTTTATCTTCTTTATAGCATCATTCCCAAAGCTGCTATGCAATAAGACACTATTCTCTAGAGTACTAAGTAATGCATGTTCTTTAGAAAGAAACATCAGTAGTCTGATAATATTGTAGCCAACAAAACTTAATAATTCTGTCTCCTGCATACCTTCTCAGAGACTTTAGTTATTGCTTCAAGAATCTTCAAGAAAATGGTAAAGTTTATAAAATTTTCAAAAGACATTAAAATATAGATATGTTTCTTGCATTTATTGATATTTCATAAGATCAGTGCACAACTCCTGAAAGTAGTGAACCACAAAACACAGTATAGGAAATACTACCTTAAAAAGTGAAACTACTGAGCAATAATAACAATAATAATACTGAGGAAAATCATTATTTGGGGGCATTTGCTCATGGTAGCCACTATGCAAAATGTTCTTATATCTAGGTGTTCATCTAAGTTTCACCACAATACAATGCATAGTTGCTCAATTTAATCCATTTTTAAGATCAGCAATCAGAACCTTATAAAAGTTAAGCAAACCTCCAAGGTCATCATCATCAGAAGGTCATTAATCTACAACCTGAGCCCATCATATCAGGCACTCTTTGAGGAGAGGAGTCTCCTTTCAAAATCTCTGTGAGCCCCTTTGCCCCAAAATCCATAATGCACATGAATCTGCAATATCCTTATGATTTTTCATCTGAAATCTAATGTTCCATCTGTGCTTTGAGGTGTTAAGCATAGAGGATAGACAGAACACTGTAACACTGCCCCTAGCCTTTGGAGACCTGAGTTTATGACCCCAAATCTGCCTTTAATTAACCATGTGTCTTTAGGCAAAGAATTTGTTCCCTCTGGGGCACAGTTTCCTCAGCTGTAAAATAAAGTAAGGTTGGACTTGTTGATATCTGAAATCCTTTAACCTCTTTCTACCACATTCTTCTCTTTGCCAAGTTTCTGTGATTAATAGAATTAGATAAGCCCTTTGTTTCCCATTGTATCTGCCACTGAGGGAGCTGGAACCATTCCTCAAAGGAATCCAGGACATCGCCCATTCATGTGTCAACTCTGAGGCCACTTCAGTGACTTGCTGTCACTATCAGCCCTTTACCAAATATACTCTTCCATTATGGGAAATTTTTAAAAATTTCAAAATTTTATTTTTGTATAAGTAAAAATGGATTTTAAAAATACCAGATGGGAAACATTTCCCTTGCCATATATATGTGATTAAAAATGGAGGAGAAAAATGTTTGTAGCAAATATGTTTTATATTTCCTGAACCAAAAGCTCTTGCAGAATAGTATGATACTTCCAAAGTACCAATACGCAGCTGCTTTGGCCATACTTCCATGAACCATCAAAACCCCAGTTGTCTTGGAAACCTGCCTGCATCCTAGGATGTGTTCTCCATTGAACTTAAAGTCTTCCAGGGTAACATGGTTTGAATGTAGTTCACCCTTGGGAATCTTCATAAAAACAAGATGTCTATCTCCTGACCCCAGAACCATAAGTGGCATGGTTTAAAAAAATAGAGCAACAATAGAGGCTAATGTTAGTTTGAGGGTTTTCTTACAGCAAAGCACAGAATTTCAGAGATGGGAAATTTAATCTGCAAAAAATGATGCTCATTTAATTATTTCCTCACAGAGAATGAAAAATTGGGGGCTAGCCCTAGCAGCTATAAGGGTTGGAAGAGGCAAGGAGAAAAACCAAAAAGAAACCTGAATGTTTTCTTGTAAATAAAATACTCTGGGAATTGGATTCACAAGACTAGGATTTTAACATGAATTCTGCACTAGTTATAATATTGCTAATGCTGTCTTCTTAATTATGGTAAATAGCAATATTGAGTATTTATTTTCACAAAATCCTCAAATGATCATCTCATTTATGTTTTTACCAACTGCAGCAGATACTGTTGGTATCTAGCTTTGTACCTCATCATTTCCCAGAGGTTACCTGACAACAATCTTCATAGACACCAAAAGGAATTGTGTCTCTAGGCCATGAAATGTCTTCTGCCTACTAGAGAATTTTGGCTCACTCATCTGGTCAGATAGAGATCCCAAGCCTTTGACAGCACCAACTGTAACCCTTTAACAATCAGGGGTAGAAGGTGGCAAATAAACATCCCAACTTCCTTGCCCCAAAGTAGGACAATTCCAAAGTGCATCCTACACAGGCTCTTAGAAAGTCTTCAATGGAATTGAACCCCATTTCCCAAGAGAAAGAGAGGACATTGCTCATGTACTTTATTGCCTTTTCTCTGTTCCTTGTATTATTCCTCTGCCACCTTGCTGTATTTCCTAGGATCACAGCCCAGATTAACTACTGGATCCAGAAATCCTTGACACAGAGTCTGCTTTGGGCAGAGATGACATTAAACTAAGGCAATCATTTTAGAGTAAAGTGAAGCTAGGAGAAAGTAAACAGCTTGATCAACACCACCGAGTGATCCTGGGAAACATTCACTGGAGCAGCATAGGAGGGCTGGGGTCACAGTGAGCTGGGTGCCACCACACTAGGGATTCGGAGAGCTAAGGGCAGTCACTGCTCCGGCTTGGCTAATTCTCCATTAGGTCTGTGTGCCATAAGGATATCCTGGAGAAAACCCTCAGGGCCTTTGCAAGGATCCTTAGGAGGGTTGGGATTTGGCAAATGTCACCTTCAAGAACAGCAAGAGAAAAAAGTGTATTTGCATTGTTTTTAAAATAAAAACCTTTATTTTTCTACTTACAACTGTAAAATATGCTCATCTTATAAAAGAAAGCAATTAATGAAAATATCAAAAGCTATACCCATAATAATTCTACCTAAGGAAAAGCACCATAACCTAATGATTTTTAGATAGCTGTCCTTATCTATAAAATTGGGAATCCTTTAAGGATATATTCATTGTGGTGTTATGAGAAATAAATGCTATAATGCTTATATTTTACTTAAAACAATGCCTGACAAAAAACAAGCATTCAATAAATATGATTTATTGTTATGATTTTCAAAATATTCCAAATATTTCTTGTGCAATTTACGTATCATCTCATTTTGTCTCCGAAAATAAATAATCCATGTGAAATGTTTACCAGTTTACTCATCTTCCAGCTGAGCTGACTGAATAAGCTCAGATAAGTTGTTTTGAATTTTACAGCTGAAATATACCAAGGCCAAGATTTAAACTCCTGTTTGCCCTACCATTATTTTTTTCTGTAACACGCCATGTGTGTAATAACGTGAAAAGATTCTTGAAGCTTTGTTACTTCCATATGTTTTTGATTCTTGTTCTTTTTTCATCATTTCTCTCTAGTTAATAATTAGCAGTAAAACCACCCAAACAAGAATAGCCAGTAGTCTTCTGTCTCTTGACAACAAAGCACAGGGGAGCAGATCCTACTCTGAGTCACTTCCTTCTGTGCCCTGGGGAACTTGTTCTACCGATTAGCCACTTTCTCATTTGCTTTCCAATTTCTCTTCCAGGGCTCCATCCGCCCCCCGCTCCGTCTCTATAGTCAAGGGTTTCCTATCCTATAGAGAAAATCTTCCCTTAAATTTCACACCACATCTATTAGCTAGAGTAGACTATCTGACTTATCAAACAGCTCCAAAATCTCAGTGGTTTTATACAGAAATAGTTTACTTCTTACTTCAGAGTGCAACATGGTCTGTGTGGAGGTTCTATGCTCCACAGTCATTCGGGATTCTGGCTCACTCCCCGTTGATGTTTTGCTCTGCTCTGGGTCTGTGTATTCTTCTCCAGTCTTCTCAATGGGTTACAGAGGCACCAGAATCCACCAAAGCCTTAGTATCCTCTATTATCCATGGCGGCTGGCATACCAAACAGACTCCTCTAAAAATGTCCTTTCATGTTCTCCTTTCACTCCCAAATCTATATTTTATCATTTTGTACTTATCAAGGTGTTATTGCTACCAATTCATGAAGGAAAACACTCCAGTCATATTCCCTTGCTTAAATTCTGAGCTTACTTGATTCCTTCATACAACAGTCTCCTCACTGAAAACCTGAAGCAAGTAAGGTACCTCCATTTTGTTGGCATGGTAATATTCTATTAAACTCCCAAAGAAGGGTTATTTAATGCCGCCGTTTGAATAGTAAGAGTTCCTTGATGATCTTTGTACCTACAGACTTAGGTGGTAGTCAACAGGTGTGCAGGAGATATTTAGAGATGAATAAATGAGTGAATGAATGAAGGCAGGAATGAATATTGTTAAATAGATAGAAATTCTCATTTATATACTCAAATTCCACAATCGATGTATTTTCATTTTCTTTTTCTATATAATCCCTCTTGATATCATGATTTATAAACTACAAGTCAGCTAAACAGTACCTGGAAATTCATTGATTATGTTCTGAAATCTTGTTCCAGGGCTTTCTTGTTGCTATTCTCTCCCACTCAAAGTCCCGGTTTTATGCTTCCACTTGTCAAAATCCCATCCACCTTATTGCGTTCTATTTTTCACTATGCTTTCTCCTAAGGCATCATCAGACTTTAATTCTCCATTGCTAGAAATCCTGTATCCTATAAGGATGTATCCAACATATTCTTATAATACAGTTAATACATATAATATTCTTAGAATACAGCTATAATACATACCTAATCAGGCTCTTTCTCTGCACCTACCTTGACTATTTCAGTGTGAAATCTCTGCTGAAATGGTTTGAGATTCTGTTTAAGTAGAAGCCCTATGAACCTTGTAGAAAACATGGTGATGATGATGGTAATAGAAATTATTCAGTTTTTCATTTTAAATTATTTTGAAGCCATCTATATCTGTGCTTCATTTTTAATCGGTTTGGGGACTACTGTTTTAAGGTATGTTACAATTCTACATTTTAAGAATACATTCTATCTTTTGCCTATGCTAGTGATTTGAATTTCTGTCAGGGTTTTGATAAAATTATTTAAACATTTAGCAGGGAGATTTTTTTCCATGCTTCATACTTTTTGAGCAAAATGACAGCCAAACACACAGCCTGGAATGATGAAGCTCTGGGGGGCAAAGCACAGAGACAGCAAACCTGAGCAAAGTCATATTGGCACCATAGAGCACAGAGCAGGACCTATTCCAGTTCACTTGGGGGAAGATCTGCCCTGGAGAAGGAGGGAAAGGATTATTGAGAAACGAATAAGTCTCAGAAGGCATGGTGATGTGGAGGCGGAGAGCTCAGGCTTTGGCACACCTTGATTCAAGAACTTACTTCACCACATCCTGACTGCACACCCTTGGGTAACTCATGTTCCTCTCAAGCATCCATTTTCTCTCTGTGGCAATCGGCCCTAGCTCAAAGGCTGTGTGATGATAAAAATGTAACCATGCCCATGAAGAAGTTAGCATAAGGGACAACACCTACCAATTGCTCTACTTACAGGGGTTATTTCACCTCTCCCAGCTTTCTTTTACTGTTGGGGTACCACTATGCTGCTATCTCTTGCCATTTCATTCTTTTCAGTCTAAAAATCACTTTCTCTAGGTTAATGTGGCCTGGGAAAGCAAGACAATCTAACCTTCTGTCTTTCATGAAGCACTATTCCTTGAAAGAAGAACCAGGCCTCACTGTTGTCTTTCTCCGATGCCAACACCTGACCAGCATCCACAAATAAGAGTTGAATTTTAAAATACACATTCTTTCATCACAGGAGAAGAGCACACCAACTGTGATATTTCCTAAGACTGGCCAGAAATTCTTTTTTTTTTTTTTTTTACTTTTTCTGGGTCTTTGTAAGTAGCTGGCAGCCTATGACAGCTTTCTATGTCTACCCTTCACCTACTGATTTGGGGATGGTGATGCATCCCATAGGCTCACTATGAAGAGCCTGTTTCTCCATCAAATCCCTGTGGGGAGATGTCTTTGTCTCTGAGCCATAATTAGGATGTTCAATACTTTCAGATACAAACTATGTAGAAGGGAATGTTTCTGGATTAATTTTTCCATAGGACTGGATGGTATGCTCAGTGTGATTGACCCCGGAAAATAAAATATATAGTTCCCTGGCCACTACTTATTACCCCTTCCACAATCACTTTGGTGAGTGTCTATTACAGTGTTTTGTAATAGCCTATAATTGGGATCCTTGAAAGATGCTTCAGAAAATGCAGCCTATGTTACTAACAGAAGTAGTCTTTGGCGTGTGCCTAATGGAAGGAGAAAAAATATCAAAATATCAAAACTATGTCTGAGCTTCAAGTCTGGAATACAATTTTGCTCCCTAATAGCAGCAAAGGAGGAGGTTGGTCTAGACCAAGTGGTGCAGCACCAGGCCTCTTGGCTAGAATTCCATGTCCTCCAGGGTGTTCCTTCCCTCCCACATTGCTTAGGGAACCCACACAGAGGAACATCTGGCCAGATGCAATCTACAAAACATGTTGTGAAACATATTAGCTCCCTCAGGCCAATGGAGGCCCACCTAGTAAATGATCAGGAAAGAGCCCTGTAGCAAATTCTGGAAGTTGAGATCTTTCTCACATGGGGCTCATCTTTCCATAAAGAGTAAGTTCCAAGCCAATAATTCATATTGAGGTCTGACAGCATCTGGGAAGCTGTCTTAGGAGTGAGGGACACTAGCATAAGAGATCAGTCAGGACCTGGAGTCTGTCTGCCCAGTGTTGCAACAGAAAAGAACAAGGAGAAGATGGAAGCAGCCCCAGGTTATCAAAGCTTACCATACTCATAGAGCTCTCCTTTCTTCTGTAAGTACTCTGTCCTCGAGTACTGTGCTATGTACTTTAGAGGCTTGTCTATCTTCCCTACTTTTGTGGACCAGGCATGTGAGACAAGAGAAGACACAAAACTTCCCCAGAGGCACTTGGGTGATGAATGTGACCATGAGGACCACTGAAGTCTGTCTACCTTGCAAGCCTTTCCTTATAGCCACACTAGGAGTAATGAGTCATTAGTCTTCCTTTGAACACCTCTAACATTCCACCTCAGCTAGTAGAGGAGAAACTGTGCTAATGTCACAAGATTTCCTCTCCATAGTACCAGCTTCTGGAGACTTAAGAATGATTATTTATATTTTCTTGGGTGATCACAAAGATAGATGAGGACTACTAATTTTTTTAGGTTAAGTTTGAACATCTGTATGAAGAAATTGTTCTTCTTGCACATGCTATTGCTTGGGTGTGAAGACAGAAAAGGAGGACGATGAGTGAGGAATGGCACATAATTAAATGAACAATTGAAAAGGTTCCAAATTTCTGATGGCAATTTACCTCAGACCATCAGGTCTCTGCATGATGAACTTAGACTGTGAAGCAGGTTTGCAGTGTGCTTTCCAGTAATTTGCAGGAGTCCTAGTGAGGCAAGAACCTGTTGAATTCACGAGCAGGGCTGTTGTGCAGGAAAATATGCTCATAATCACAGGGAAGGAGCTCGGACTCAAGGAGGCTGATACAGGGCCAACA
Organism: Heterocephalus glaber; assembly: GCF_053883595.1. Classification (NCBI taxonomy): domain Eukaryota; kingdom Metazoa; phylum Chordata; class Mammalia; order Rodentia; family Bathyergidae; genus Heterocephalus; species Heterocephalus glaber. Next base: position 30,574,620 of record NW_028258330.1, on the reverse strand, counting down.
TCTGATTGCTTTCAAGCTCAGAACATTGGAGCACAAACAGATGACTCAGGCCCGTGAGCCTGAGATCTGAATCAGCAACACCCACAAATTACCTCCTGTCCATTTGGACTTCTCTTTTCCACTTAACAGCTGCATTGTCAACACTGCGCTTCCCATATCTCTTATTACTTCTCATTTACAGTGGCTTATCAGAAGTGACTGTTCCTTGGAGTGACTCCAAAGACATTTCTCTCTCTGAGGCTCTGCAGAACCACAGTGAACCAAACCACAGGATTGGGCAGAGAGATGGATAAGTTCTAATCCTTGCTGCATCTCTTCCCATGTAGGTAACCTTGAAAATGATTTTTAAACTCTGTAAGCTTTAAGCCTCAGTTTCCCTATCTATGCAATGAGACTAATAACTGTACTTATCTCATAAGGGTATTTGGGAACACAAAACTAAATAATGCACATATAAAGTCTTACTTAGGCCATAAATATTATTAAATGTAGAATGTTGTTGTTATTACTACTCTTGTCATAAAGGGTATTATTACACATGTATTTGTTTACTAGGGCTGCCAAAACAAAGCACCACAAAATTGGTGGCTTAAAACACAGAGAAATCGATTATGATGCAGTTCTAGAAGCTAGAAGGCCAAGATCAAGGTGTCAGCAGGATCAGTTTGTTCTGTAAAAACGACTGTCTCAAGCCACTACAGTAGATTTTGGAGTTTGCTGGCAATCTTTGATATTTGGTAGCTTGTAAATTCAACACTGTGATCTCTCCCTTCATATTCATGTGGCACTCTCCCTATGTAGGTGCCTGCCTCCAGTTTTTTCTTTTTTACAAGAACACCAGTCATATTGGATTAGGGGCCTGTCCTGCTCCAGCATGATATGGGATGTTTTAATGTCTGATAATTTTCAGAATTATCATGGTTTCTGTCTTTTGTTTCTTCTCCATCTTGACACTTCACACTTATGCATACAAATGCACATATATGTATATGTCTCAACGCATTTTCTAGAATCCTTTACTGCATTATAGTTCTATACTAGTAATGGTATACAATTACTATTTTCAAGATTCGGAAACCAAGATACAGAGATGCTAAGAGGCCATCTTCACAATATACAACTATTAAAAACAAGAAAATAAATAAATAAATAAAGTAAAAACAAGAAAAAAAGAAGAGGGAGAAGGCATAAGAGGGGGAAAAATAAATACAACAAAAGGTAGGAGATGGAAGAGAACTAGAAAAGAATGTTGTAACAGTAGCTGTGACCCCAAAAACTCTTGGTCACTCATTAACCAACTCTAAGATTGTGGAACTCAGAGGCAAGAAAACTACAGAAGTCATATTTGACCCATGGACTATTTTGTAAATAAACTTTTATTGGTATACGGCTGAGCACATTCAAGTTTGTGTTGTCAATAGTTGTTATTGAAGTATGGTGTGGCAGAGTCGAACAGTTACACCAGAAATAGTGTGGCCCACAAAACCAAAAATATTTATTCTCTGGCCCCTTATAAAACAGTTCCCTAAATTGCTCCGAATCACCTTAAAACATTGATCTTGAAGACTTATCCTCGATAGGTGCATTATGAGCTGTACAGAAACAGTGGAGCTGGACTTGCTCTGAACCATTCACATTTTTCTGATAGTGGTCTTAAGAAAATGATGTACCAGGATAAAGTATGGGGCCAATAGGGTGAAAAAATGCCCACCATCCTAGTGACATCACCCTACCAACCTGTCCCCTTTCATTCAGTGAATTAGCCATTAGGGATCTAGCCACATTGCCTTACAAATCAACATCCCAGTGACTGACACTTTTGGCATAGCTTCCACATCAAAAGCTTCCACCTAAATTTCTGGGGACAGAAATTCTCCAAAGATTGCATGAATTATTACTTATATGCAAATATGACTATGGCTTAATTACTAGGCTTGATTGTTGATTAATTTTTTGATTATGATCAATCACTCCTCACAAATCATAAGAAAACACTCAAGGCAATCGGTAGGATACTAACAGTGCAGGCTTCTGTCAAACCATGTAACAACCCCCAAACCAGCCTAAATAAGCTCTTTGCTCTAGTCTCCATTTTGAAAGAAATTATCTGAAAATGACAGTTGATAGGGGAAAAAGCCAATAAAACTATGAAAAATGCTTAATGTTACTCATAAATAAATACAGCATAAAGGAGGAAATGATTTTAACCCATCAAGTGACATTTAAACATTAGTAATAACACTGCAGATGGACAAGATTTCAAGGATTAGCTTTACTAGTAGATATTGATGTAACGTGTTTGAGGAGAATTTACCAAATTTGTCCAAATGTAAAATGAACTTACTCTCAAGCCCAATAATGTCACTTCTAGAATTTTCTCCTAAATGGTTTTATCATGTTTATTTTGTTTTAAAGAAATTTATTTTAAAGAGGGGTTTTGTAAAGTACATATACTGTACTTGTAGTAAGATATAAATATATAAAAATAAATAGTAAAATATAAAATAAACATGACACAAGACTTCATTTAAAGTTTGTGTATGATTCTTGGGAAACAGATGTTAATGCGGGATTGTTTGAAGTGGTGTGATATACATACCTATGATAAGGCACCAGTTGCTACTTTAAAGAATGTATCAGATATCTATCAATGGCATGAAAGCTGTCCAAGGTCCGCAAAGTGAAAGAAGTAGGTTTCAGAGTCAAACCTTATTATATATTAGAATCACCAAGTTTTAAAACACAGACTATTGGCTCCATCTGTAGAAGTGCTGATTTAATGTGTCTGAGGCAACTCCGAAAGATCTGCCTCTCTAGCAAGTTCCCAGGTGATGCTGGTTCCCTTAGAACTTCACTTCAAGAACCACTGATGCAGGTATGATCCTATTGTATACCTGCTTATATAGGTACAGGCCTGTTCTCAGAGAGATTATATTATATTATTGTTTTTAGGGCTTGTGATTAGGGAAATAAACACAGTTTAAATTCAACTTTATATATTTTTCCTTTTTTCCTTTATTAGTACATGTGTGTAGTATATAATGTTTATATTCCTCGTGGGAAGTTGGTGCATGCATATAATACATCTTAATACCTTTTTGGCTCACTTTTCCTTACATCCCTCCCCACTCCACCCATCCTTTGATCCTCTTTCTTTTGTGTGTCTGTGTCCACGTTTGCAGTACATCAAGTTCACATTCTTTGTGAGGAATTAGTACATGCACATAACACATTCCAATTCCTCCTTTTCATCCCTTATCCTTCCTTCTCTCTCCCTGCATCTCTCTTCTTTCCCTTTGAGAATGATCTATCTTCCTACTCCCTAATATCTATCTTTTATTTTGCTCTTGAATCTGTACTATTTAACATTTATGAGTAAAACCATATTGGTAAAACTTTTTATTTTAAAAATAATTCCTGTCATTTTCTTGATTTATTATCACCTCCCTTCCATGTTAAATACTTATTTCCAGATCAACATATTAATTCCAAACATTTTTGTCCTACAGCACGAAGAGCACATTGTTCATGTGAGTGTACTTATTTTCTATTGCTCTGTTAGCAGCCTAACCTTAGCCACAGGGTTTATGATCTAATACAGCTTCGGTTTTTGATTACTAGAGCATCTTAGCTGGGTGGCTCTTGCTTTCATAAGATTTTAGTGAAGGTGTTGCCTGGAGCTAGGATGGAGAATCCACTCCCAAGCTTACTTACATGGTTACTGCTAGGAGGTTCCAGTTACTTCTCAAGTCAAGTTAACTGTAATCAGCCTTCTTCCAGTAGTTTGAAATTAGTGAAATGATGCTTTATCACTGAGATAAAAGTACTTTCTTTACATTCTACCTTTTTAGATTTCCATTGTAAATTAATAAACAATCATTCTGGTAGCTAAAGAAGAAAGGAAGGATAGAATAAGAAGAAAAATTGAGGAACAGAAGGGACAGAAGAGAGACATTAAGGAAAGAAAGAGCAAAGGATAAGAGTAAGAAAAAAGGCACAGAGGCTTTGAGATAAAGGTCTCCTCCCCATGCCTCAGGCACTAGAATAATCATATGACACATTCATTAGTTGTTAATTTGGGTTAGTATTCATTCATTTTGAAGCATTCACAGAGCAATTATTAACTGCAATATCTTGCTTTGGGAATTTAGGATGCAAGGTTATAAAAGATGACTTTGGGCCATAATCCCTGCAAAAAATATAAATTTGAATGCTGAAATCCTGAAGGATCAAAATCTCCGAACTGTAATTTGGGAAAATTTTAATTTAAAAATTCTTTGAAAGACATTTATTTACATTTCAAAGGGGATTTATTTGACAAACATAAACATGACTGAACACTGTGGTTTGTTCCACAGAGGTTCATGTGTTGGAAGTCAGGTCCCCAGTCTAGAGATGAGAAATGTGTTGGACCCGCTAAGAGGTAGGGTCTACTGGGAGGTGATTAGGTCACTAGGGGCAGCAGGCTCACTCGTGGAATGGATTAAACCAGGCCATACATAGTTACTGTTATGAGAGAACTTGTTATAAAAGAGCAAGACTGGCTCCTCCTCACTCTCTGCTTCCTGTCTCACCAGGTAATCTCTTCTACATCCAGTCCTGTAACTGTGACACCATCCATCATGAAGCCTTCCATAGAACCAAGCAAGAAGCCAGTGATAATGTTATTAGAGCTCCAGAACTGTAAGCTAAATAGATCTATTTTCTTTACAAAACATTCACCCTCAACCATTTTGTTATAGTCATGGAAAAGAGACAAATACAGACACTTTGTACAATTAAGTGGGCAGTAATAACATACATATTTTTTAAAGCATTAACACTCAGTCATACAAATTATAGTTGGGTGAGTATAAAGGTTATGAGTAGACAAACCAGATTAATAAAGAACTAGGTCAAAAAGTAAAAGGTATAAATTAATTTCACTATGTTTGTTAGTTGTGCACACCCAACTTTGTACCTGCAGCTGCCTGAAATACTAAGATGGACAACAAAAATCCTTTGATGGGATTGACCAAAAATTGTGATGGGTCACCACTGCATATGCACTCACCCAAACAGTGGCAAGCAGGTGTACAAAAAGGACATTTCTTCACTTATTATAGAAGTTTTCACAGTTTTACAGGTATGCACAATGTTTACATACAAAGTCAACGAGGTGATAGTGCGCTTGCATAAAATGAGAATTGTGAGGCAGGCAGTGGCACCACTGAGCTAAATTCCCAGCCCTGTTTTGTCTTGTTTTTTTTGGTGGTACAGGGGATCGAACCCAGGTACTTGCACTTGCGAGGCAGGCGAGAGAACCACTGAGCTAAATCCCCAGCAGTAAAATGAGAATTGCAAACTGTGCATGAAATGAATTAGAGCTTCTAAAAATTGTTGCAGAATTTATACGTCCAATAGAAGTGATATAAAGATAAAATATAGAGTGTAGTGGCTGGGGATTTAGCTCAGTGGTGCAGCCGCCTGCCTCACAAGCACAAGGTCCTGAGTTTGATCCCCGGTACCAAAAAAACCCCCAAACTATATATTTATCCCCAAATAAACAAAAAGAAATTTTGAAATATAAAAATGTATATTACAGGGAGAGATGATAGGTAATTACGTGGAGATGACACATAAAAGCTGGCTGACTTCCATGACCATTAACTATAGTTTGAAGTCTTGTGTTAAGATGCACAGCTGCTTTTTTTCATTTTAAGACAGGCTTCTATGACTCAACATCCACCAGAATGAGCATTTCCTATGAAATTTTCCCATTGTATGTGCTGTGTTTCTATCTTCTTTGGGATATGTAGAAATCCACTACACACACACTCATATACAGACCCCAGGTGTGTCAGAAACCATATTGGAGATTAAACAACAATAACACTGTATAAAAGTTTTCTTGGTCTACAATGCACATAATTATTTTCAAACCAGTCAGAAACTTTCCTGGATTCTTTAGGCAAATGGAATTTTAATTTATTAAAAGTTCCTGGAATTTCATCAGCTGGAAAGAATGCCAATGTACACAAATAATGGATTTTTAAAGTTAAATTATTGCCATTGGTTGTATCATATGGCCAATCTGTTCCCCAGAATTCAACTTTCTACTCCTCTTATGTAGCCTTTTAAAATGGGAATTGCACTGTTTTGTTTTTTGTATTCCAGCTTTCAAAATTTCAACATATGGAATTTTGATCTTTCAGGATTGTGATTTTGAGGATTTTATATGAGGAATTTTGATCTTTGGGGTTGTGTCTTTAGAAATTATGACTCATAAAATAAAAGGGCTTCGTTCTCAAATGCTCACATTGAAGACCAATCTACAGACGAAAAATGCAAGCAAGAATAATAAGTGTTTATTTAGCACTCTGCTGCATATTCTTCTTGCATGATTTCATGTAATTCTCACAAGCAAGCTAGAAAGAACTACAGTACTTTATTATCTCCATTTTATAGAGAAGAAAATTAAGGCACAACTAGGTTAGAACTTGAGTTAAAACCATGATCATGTGACCTCAGAGCCTAAACTCTTAATCGGGACATAAGACTATTTTGGGTACTTACATCGTTGAGCTAAGTCTTAAATAGAAGGAGAGAGAAAAAGGTATGAGAACAAAGAGGAGAGTGACTCTATGAAAAGGCATCAAAGAGGGACCTCTGACACTGAGACAGGATCTTTATAGGTGACTTGAAGTTTACCACAGAAAAAAGAGGTGATTGATGTCTGTGCCAGATGGACGAACATAGCTATAGAAGAACAACCATATAGTTGCAGAATTCTTATTGGTAAATACTGTACTATGTAGAGTAAAGCAAAAAGAATGGCAGAAAGAAGGTTTGAGTCAAGATATGAAGCAAATGATTTGAATGTGGTGCCTGGGAAGTGGAAATAAGTAAGTTTTTTAAGCAGAATGAGTTATTGAGTCTTGTAACTTGAAAGGCTCTCTCTTCATCAAGTTGGGGGATAATCACGCAAGGAGAAACTGCTGGTGGCAATTTCAGTCTTTTAAGGCAAAAGTCGTGGAGGCAAAGTTGAACAGATATTTCTATGGCTGTAAGAAGAATGGGTTTATCAGAGAGAGATTTCAGTGGTGGCTCTGAGTTGGAGAGAAGACAGGGGAAGAAGGCATCACAGAAGCCCCATTCTGTTTTGAACAGTTGGGGATCTGATGGTGCTTTTCACATTGGAAACCAAAAAGGGAGCTGTAGCCAAGAAAGGGATTTATCATTCTTAAAAATAATAACATTTTAAATGGAGTTATTAGTTTTTTGGTATGAAGTTGTAGGTACTATTTTTGTACTTTAGAAATTAGCTACTTATCACATGTATGTTTTGCAAATATTTTCTCCCATTTCATAGGTTATCTACTCACTATATTGATTGTTTCCTTTGAGACGCAGTGTTTCAAACTGGAATTCAACCTGTCAGAGATTGAAACTAGACTCATATCTATCATCATGTGCTAAACTAAGATCGAAGTGGATTAAAGATCTAAATATTAAGACAGAAACACTAAACTTGCTGGAAGATAAGTTAGGTAGAACTCTGGAAGATATTGGCAAAGGAAAAGACTTTATGAACAAAACCTCAATAGCACGGGAACTAGCAGAAAGAATCAACAACTGGGATTTCATCTTATTAAAAAACTTCTGCACTGCAAGAGAAACCACCAACAGAGCTAACAGGCAACCTACAATGTGGCAAAAAAATTTTAGCAGCTGTAACTCAGACAAAGGGCTACTATCTAGAATATATAAAGAACTGAAAAAAATCAGACCCCCCAAATTCAAAGACCCAATTTAAAAATTGGCATCTGAAATGAACAGACATTTCTCAGACAAAGAAGTAAAAGCAGCAAGTAAACATATGAAAAAACGTTCAACATCACTCGTCATTCGAGAGATGCAGATGAAAACAATACTGAGATTCCACCTCACCCCAGAAAAAGTGGTTGCTATCAAGAAATCAACCCATAACAAATGCTGGTGGGGGTGTGGGGAGAAAGGAACCCTTCTCCATTGTTGGTGGGAGTGCAGACTGGTGCAACCACTGTGGAAATCAGTATGGAGATACCTCAAAGACCTAGGACTAGAGGTCCCATTTGACCCAGCTATTCCCCTGCTGGGTATCATCTTCCCCAAAGAATTAAAAGAATCATACCACAGCGATATATATGCACCTATGTTTATAGCGGCACAGTTCGTAATAGCTAAAGCTTGGAAACAGCCCAAGTGCCCATCAAGTGGAAACTGGAGAAAGAAAGAAGATGTGTTTTTTTTTATAAAATGGAGTACTACTCAGCCATAAAGAATGAGAAACTAGAGTCATTTATAGCTAAATGGATACATATCGAGGTCATACTCTTAAGTGAAATACATAAGACACACATGTGTAAATACCAAATAGTTTCTCTAGTGTGAGAAACCAAAGTGTAAGGATTAAAAGGATTAATAACTAATAATTGATACTTTGAAATAGGAAAAGGTCCAAAGGGGTAGGAGTGGTGGGAGGAGATGGGGAAAGGAAAGAAAGGAAAGGAAAAATTATGAGAAAAGAAAAAAATGGAAACGAAGTATGTAAATAGGGAAGGGTGGAGGGGTGAAGGGCACACAGGTAATGAGGAAAAAATAAGAACCAAGGTACATCATGTACAGGTACAAGCACGCAATGATGAATGTAAACGTATTATATACCTAAAATGTACCAATAAAAGAATGTAAGCAAAAAAAAAAAAGAGACAGATGCAGCTTTTCAGTTTGTTGTAGTACCACTTGTCCATGTTTGCCCATGTTGCCTATACTCATGAAGACTTAAAGCATTGCTACTTATACTAGTCTAGCTTTTTCTTTATGTCTTCTTTCAGTTTTAGTTTTCCCAAAGAAGAAATATAAATAGCCAACCGGTATGTGAAAAGATAGCATCAATCATCAGGAAAATGTAAATAAATACTGCAATAAGATATCACTCTCACCTCTTAGAATGGTTATTATCAGGATAAAAGAAGATAATAAGTATTGGCAAGGATATGGAGAAATTAGAACCATCGTACTCTGTGGGAAGGCAAAATAGTGCAGTTACTGTGGGAAGCAATATGGAGGTTCCACAGAAAATTCAAAGTCAAACTATTGTATAATCCAACAATTCCACTTCTGAGTGTTTACAAACAAGAATTAAAATCCTGATCCCTAGTAAATATACCACTCTTATGTTTACTATAGTATTATCCACAACAACTAGAGCACTGTAAAGTCCATCAATAAGTGAAAGACAAAAACGCAGCATGTAGAGTCACCTGCGAAAAAATGTTTTAGTCAGTGATAGGCTACATATACAATGGTAGTCCTATAAGATTATTGAGTTGAAAAATTTCTGTCACCTAGTGAACTTGTACTGTCATAACACTCATACCCCAACACACTGCTCATGTGCTTATGGTAGTCAATGTAAACAAACCTACTGTGCTGCCAGTTGTATACAGAGGTATGAAATACACACTCATATATAATACATAACAGTTAATAATGATCATAAACAACTATGTTACTGGTTTGTGTATTCACTATATTATAATTTTGTCATTATTTTAGCATATACTCTTATTTATTAGAAAAGAGTTCACTGTAAAACAGGTAAGTTTCTGTAAGTATATCTATGACATTAACACAATGAAGAAATTGGCTAAAGATACATTTCTCAGAATATATCACTGTTGTTAAGTGACATATGAATGTATGGTATGGAATATTATTCACCATTTAAAAAGCAGGAAATCTTATGAGACAACATGGATGAGCCTGAAGGACATTATGCTGAGTGAATTAAGCTAGTTACAGAAGGACATATACTACATGAGTCTAATTAATAAGAGGTATCTAAAATAATCAAACTCATAGAAGCAGAGGATAGAATAAGGATAAAGATGGTCAAGGGCTACAAAAGGAGGAAATGGGGAGTTGCTAATCACGAGGTATGAAATTTCACTCATGGAACATGAGTAAGTTCCAGGGATCTGCTGTGTGACATTGTACCTACAGATTACAATGTTGTATCACACACGTAAAAATCTGTTAAGTGTACATTGAAAGGGAAATATTCTCATTAAAATAAAAGTGATGATAGTATTTCTTGAGTTCCTCAATGCATCAAACACCATCCTAAAAACTTTAGAAGTACTGTCTCATCTTTTATCCTAAGAAGAGAGTCCATACTAATTTTACCAAAATGTTATAAAATGGGAAAACTGAGGCACGGAGAGGTTGACTACACAGCTATCAACCACTGGTGCCAAAATTCCATTCCAGGGCTTTAAATCTAGAACCCATGTCTTAATCACTCTTTCACATGAAGCATTATTCTGTTCTGGTATGAACAAAAATCTCTTTGGAAAAAGAGAGTGGGGGCTGAACACATTGTTGAGATGGCAAACAATGTTCAACCTCACTTTATATCCCAAAAAGGCATCAGGTTCCATTACATATTTTTGTAATTGACGATCGTGATGATGCTATTCAGAGGGGACAGGTTCAGAATGATCTGCTCTCAGAGTTGTTCTTCCCTCCCACACCAACAGTGAAGACACATGTGCTCGGAACCATTAACCCTCTCTGGCTGGGTTGCCCTGGTGACCAGTGGCATTTGCAAGGCTGCTGGATAAGGTCATGAGTCAGGCCCTAGCTATAGAAAACACACCCTGGGGCTTTACCCCCTCAATAACCAAGCTGGTCTTGCCAGCTGAGAGGGCTAATTGGCCCTGTCCCTTTGAAATAAGGACCCAGCATTTCTGGAAGGTAATAAAATGAATCCAGGAGGATACAGGCCAATGGTTCCCAAAACTGGTTTACATCAAAATCATTAGGAAAGGAGCAATGGACACACAGATTCCTGCTTTCCAACTCTGGCTTCCTGAATGAGGATCTATTTATAGAGATTCTAGGAATCTGTATTTTTTTCCATCAGTTTCCCAGGTTACCTTCATGCACAGCTAGATTTAAGAACCACTAAAAACAGCCTTCTCTCTTGTGTACCTCACAGAACAATCAGGTGGAGTAGATGAGCTGAAAAAAACTGAAGAAAAATTAGTGTACCTCATATCCCAAGTTTATCACTGAGGAGTGCTTGTGACTGGAGGGAGAAATGACAGTAATGAGGACAGAGGCACAGGCACAAAGGGGTGACCTAATATCCCCTTAGTAGGAAGAAAGGACCCACTACGTCTAGACTCCCTTCAATAGCCAAATGGTAAGTCCTGGAAATAGAGTGACCCTTGCATTCAAAGAAGATGCAATAGGACACCTCAAAGTTCTGGGGCAGGACTCCATTTAAGGGCAGTAGGTAGTTGTCACAGTAGCTTCCTGTGATGCTCTAGGAGCAGAGGAAGAGAGAGAGGCACATGGCTTAGCTCTGTTTGGTGAGAGTGCCATCCTTGACTCTTGGCTCCCCTGCCTCACAGGCTGCAAGCAGCCACCTATGGCTGTAAGTGGCAAGAAAGACTGGAATTAATTTAAAGTTTTTTCCCTGAGTTACTTTGATGGGCAGCAAAGATAAAGCCCAGGCCTCAGTCTCTCCATCTCCCTTCTCACTACGGACATACAAAATCAAACTCCTGCAATAGTCCTGTTCTAAACATGAGTTCATACAGGGACTGGCAAGATGGACCCATTCCGGATCTGTGGCTATGCCTAAAGCATGACTCCTCAATCACATCTATGGAGAGATGACTTCCAGCTCTCCTCTTGGTACTTCTGTGTGTTGCTGAAGTCTTTTTCAGCAAGCGTTAGACAAATGGCCCAGCTTTTACTTCTAAAATATCTTCTGTGCCTTGGACAGGCTCTGTGGTGACTGTGACCATCACAATGCAGCAAAAGTGATGCAGTGCTGGGGTCTGGGCACAGGCTACAAGAGACCAACATCATCCACTTTCTGTTTCTGCAAATATGTGCTTTGGGAGCCCTGAACTATCATGCAAGAACTCCAACACCCAATGAAAAGACCACTGGAGAGGCTCTGAGAACACACAGAGGGGGCAAGGAGCCCAGGCAAGCACAACTTTCTGAGTCCGATCATCCTTTCCAAGGGAGCAGACATGGAGAAAGCCGTTGTAGAATTATAGACCAAGCCAGTCACCCACTGAGTGCCATGTGAGATCCTAGTCCATGGAGGAGCAGAACAGCACAGAGAAGCCTTGCCTGACTCCCTGGCCCACATAACCACGAGGCTCACTAAGATGGTTGCTCAAGCCCAGTAGGTTCAGATACTTTCTTACACAGCCCTAAAACAGAATCAGAAAGTGAAGCCTCTGAAATGCTGGTTGGTTATATTCCAAGTAAAACCCATCTAAGAGCCACAGTGTTGGCCACACTATACCAGTGGAGAGATCCACAACCTTCTGGGAGCAGAGCCCATTAGTTATGGAAATAATAGCCTATTCACCCAAGAGAATGAAAGCTTCAACTATCCCACTAGGCCCTTCTGCCTAGGCTCATGTCTCCTTCCTTCTGGGATTGAAGCCTGAGCCCTTAAGGAAAAGCTGTCAAATATTCCACTTAAAATGATTTTTCCTACTTCAAAAATTTTTATCGAACTGTGGTCAAAATAAAGGAAAGTCCCTGGAAGTCCAAGAAGGCTGACTTGGAAGAGTATATGATGACTCAGCTGACCTGCTTCTCCCCCTAAGAGTAGACTGGACCTGGGGGAAAAATGAACCCCAAGACTAGTTGCAATTGGAAGAGTTCAATCATAACCATCACTAGACACAGCTTTCAGAACCTCTAGGTCCCAAGGAGAAAGTGGTGATGACTTTTCAGCTTTAACATTTCTCTCTCTCCCTTTCTCTCTCTCTCCAATTTTACCTGTCTCTTGTTGTTCTGTAGACTTTGTTCTATGAAACCAGGAGTGCTCAGATCCCCTAAAACTCAGTTCCAGAGAAACAAAGACAAACCCACAGTTGCTATGTCCCACAAAATACCAGATCTGTACATGCAAAGAGGAAGTGCCGAGGCAAGGGCCCTGCTAAGATTACGGGCTGTTAATAAGGAAAGACAGAAGCCAGAAGTTTTAATGTACAACTCGACAAGCAGAGGTTAAGGGGAGAGCCAGGGCAGGCTCATTTGCAAACTTGGTCCTGTTTCATTAAGTGAGAGCAGAGACAGCCAGTCTCAGTCCAGCAGAGAAGGAACTCATTATCCATGTAGGGAGCAAGAGATAAGAATCTTTTAATAATTGCTGGGAATTTTTTTATTACAATGTGGAATGCCAATTTAGGGCTCTCCTCACAGGCTGGATACAAACAGCCTCCTTGGGAGTGAAAGCCGCTCCCCCTTGGCTGTGGTCATTAAGGACAAAGAGGGGAGAGACTGATATTTGCCCTGAGAAAGGCTGAGGCTCAGGGACCCCCTGCTGGCTGCAGGAGCCAGGTCTCCACCAGGCAACCCAGGGACCAACTGCCTATCCTGCCTTTGGAACCCCCAGATCCCTCGGAGCCCAGCCGCCTTGGCTTACTTGTCCTCAGAGCTGGGCTCTCTCCTGGCCTTCAGCTGGCCCTGCATCACCTCCAGGGATTCCAGTGTCTGCAAGGGGCTAGCTGTTCTTTCCTTTCACTTTTGCACACTTGGTGCGCAAGCTTCAAGCAGAAACTTCACATCGTTCCTTTGAGAGATGGTGGACATTTTCCTCTCTAAACAGTCAGCTGTGGAAAGGATGAGCCCAGTGGTAACGGAGGCTTAGGTCTGTTTTATGGTAGCATCCTCACCCAGCAGAGATTGAGCCTCTTTGTTTAAAAAGTAACTTAGCAAAAGGTTAGGTGTCACAGATGCTGGAACTAATCTGCTGCATTTCCCCTGCTGTAATCAGGGACTTTGAGAGAGAACTGAAAAGGGAAGAGATTTTTTTTTTCTTGTGTGATTTTGCCTAATGATTAGGGGGGTGGGGATCAGAAGCATGACATTCCCGGCCCTTTTCTAAAAAGACTTTATAGACACTAGAATTGGAACCTGCGTCCCAAGGCAGCATGTTCTCAGGCCCTGACTGTAGTTCACTCTGGAATGCCGAGTTGGAGGGAGAAATCAGCCTCATACAGCCGCAAGCTGCTGACTTGGGCTCCGGGCTGCACTAGAAGCTCCCCTTTGATCCCACCCAGCTGGGTCTCCAGCCTCAATACTCCAACAGGGTCCCACAAATGGGTGCTGGACTTCTCCCCAGCCTCTTTCCTAGGCTCCGCCTACCACTGCAGCCCCCTTCCCTTTCCGCTCCACTCCTCCACATCACAACTGGACAGGGTACATGCTAAATGACAGTGATGGTAGGCTTTAAGTTCAAGGTGCCAAGAGCAATAAGGCATCTTCAAGTCAGATGGGCCTTGCTATTTCCATCTCCATAAGCAAGGGCACCATGTCCAGAGCTAGATGTTCCAGGAGCCTTGTGAGCCTTCTCTCAGCGCCTGCTCCTTGGCCAGGTTTCAGAGAGGCCTGCACAAGTGAGAGATGTTGCTCACTCCCTGGTGGAACCTGTGCTGACAGGAGGAGGCTCCTGAGGGCTCCTGGTGCTCAGCTAGCAGCTCTGAGGCAGATGGGGCTTAGTGAACTGTCTGTGGCTTTGCTCACCTGCACTTCTGATGTTCTGATGTTCTCACCAATGCATAAGCGTCATCATTAGCACCTAACAATCACCACCACCAGGTGTTGTAGGCAATGGAGTGCTATCATAAAGGCAGGGGTAACTCATTGGCTACTTTTAGCAGTGTGATATTGGAGCAGTGATTTAACGTCTCCAAGCAGCTTGATTGGCTCATCTTTAAAAATGGACAGGCATGGTAACTAGCTGTGCTGGTTTTCTGTGACAGAGGCAAAGCTTACCCTCAACCCAAACACAGGCCCAGTTAGGCACCTTAAGGCAGTTCTCTACAGGAGAGGAGGAAGTTTCCCTAAAGCTGTGAAGACACCACATGAGTCCCAGTTCTGCATTCATCACTTCTTAGTCAGCTCCTCTGCAGCCCCTCTGAGTCTCAGTGTCCTTATCTGGTGAATGGGGATAATTATAACTCCCAAGGCTGTTGAGAGAATTGAGTTAACAGCTGTTAAATCTCCCTTGGAGGGTGCAGGGGCGTGCGTGTGTGTGTGTGTGTGTGTGTGTGTGTGTGTGTGTGTGTGTGAATAAGGCCAGTTAACACCAAAGAAAGAAGAGGGAGGAAGAATGAAGGTATGGGTGAAAGCGATCAGACTTGCTTTCAAAAGCACCTTTTGTTGGTCTCTAACCTCACACCCCTGGCCATGGCATCTCTCTAACCTGGCATAGCCCCACTTGCTCATACACTAGTCCACGCACACTTGCAAAGCTGCTTCACCTGTTCTTCTGTCTGGAATGTTCATCTTTCTCCTTTTTTTTCAGCTAACCTGATAATGATATAAATCCTTAAGACACTTCATCCAAAAAGGCTTTCCTGACTGACTTTCAGCTGTACAAGATCAATATCTTCCTGTCAAGTCACTTGGTTCTCTTACTGAGAAGTTCAAAAGAGGTGGCCCTGGAGCCAAGGGAGTTGTTCACTTGGGCCTGAGCCAGAAGCTCTACTTATTGGAGGAGGCCTTTGGAGTTATTGTTTTGCTTCTCTGGTGAATGTGAGCCAAAGAAATTCTCCAGTAGTGTTTTCTCAACTCAGAGAAACACCAGGGATAAACTAGAGTGCCGTGATAGGACAGGGAGTCTTAGTTCATGCCTCACTGGAAATGACTGAGAGAGGGCATGTGTAAGGGCACAGAAATGTGCACAGGCACAACATTCTCCCAGGGAGATGAGCATTAGGCTGAACTGGTGGAATGGTGCCAGGTGCAGGACAGTCATATGGCTGGACTGTACTTTCTTCTGAGGCCTTTGGAGAATCAAAGCCAGGGCAGGGGAGGGAAAATCCACTTATTCAAGCTTGGATGGGAAAGGAACCGAAATGATATAGCATGTGGGACATTCAGAAGCTGGCGCATCAACCACTCCTAGAGATGGGGTATTCTCCTCACTGGAATATTGAGGGGAGAAGGAGAGAGACTGGAGAAATATTTAGATGGCTGGATGGAAGGGCTTCAACAGTGGTTGCATGGAAGATATCTGAATTTTGGGGGCTTCCTAGGGCAAAAAGCAAACTTAATGGGCCTCACTAGAATGTATCTATGTTTAAAATCCTGCCATCTGTTCTTCAGTCTCAAGAGGAGCTTCTGGTTGCAGCAAGCTTTGGAAATTGGGGTCAGCTATGATCTGAAGTATGAGTGCCAAGGAGATAAGCATGCCAGAATGCAGGGAAGCTGGAAATCTCCAGGCCATCTTCCTAGGGAATACAGCCTTTGGACTCTGTGCATTCCTACTTTCCCTTTGGAGGTATTGGAAGTATGCCAGTTAATCCTAATTGTCTGCTTAACTAGATGAAGAGCCTGCTGAAGAGATGATTGGATCATGGGTGTGCTATACGTATCAGTGGGTTTATCCTACTGAGTGGGATAATAAAAATAGCTGAGTGTGCTATTAGAAATGGTGCCTGATTGGAGGTGGCTTTCCGGGGTCATGCCTTTGGAAGCTATGTATCTTGCCGGATCTCTTCACCAGTGCTTCACTTCCCAGCCTCCATGAAATGAATAGCTTTGTTCTACTATGCTCTTCTACCATGATGTTTCTGTCTTGGAGCTAGAGTACCAAGCGCTGAACCTTCTGAAGTCTTAAGCCAAAAAACCTTTCCTCCTTTTAGTTGTCAGGTTGGGTATTTTATCCCAACAACAGGAAAGCTGACTAATGCAGGTGGTTAATTTGATTTGTCTGTAGCATCACCTTTGAAATTGGGGTAGTGAGGCCTCAGAAGCCATCAGTTACAGAAGCTAATGTCCTTGGATATGACCTCTTCTTTCTGCCAGCCCCTCCCTGGAATTCCAGGCCACCCATACATCAGCCTATCTACCAAGTGCATCAGAAAGCAGCAAGGGGAAATGGGCAGAAGATGCTCTATAGGATAGGAGAGCACATGGCTTTGGACGTGGGCCCGAGCCTACCAGGACACACTGTGTTTACACTATGTGTCTCCAGGCACACAGAGACCAAGATATTCTGGAGGGCTGGACTGACTCTCTGACAATCCAGTGACACTGGCTGTATAAGGGAGAGCATCTGAGCAGATGAGGAGTGGGAAGGCTGGGGCAGGAGTCCCCCAAAAAGGGGGATGGACACATAAGGGAGAATTAATATAAATGATGCAAGAGTAGATATCATTTTCTGTGTTCTCAGCTTGTGCCAGTGACAGTCATAGTAGGCTATAGCCAACCATCTTTCCCCTGGATAATTAAATGAGATCCTAAATAGGTCCATTTTCCCCTTCATAGAATTTATTCTCCATTGCAGAGGTCACCACTGTGCTATCAAACTATTAGGTCGTAGAGCTACGCTTTTCGGGATCTTCTGATAACTCCCTGTCTTCATATTAATGTTCAAAGTTCTTATCATGACTCCCAAGTTTGGCTGTTTCCACTCTTCTCCCTACATTCTCCTCCTTACTCACTGCTCCAGCCCCTCTAGCCACCTTCTTGTTCCTTACCTGAAGGTGCCTCAGGACATTTACACATTGTTTCTTCTACTTAGTACTGTCTTCCCACACAACTTTTTCTAGCTTGATCTCGTATTTCACTTGCACCTTCCCTGGTTGCTTTAGTGAAAAGAGCACACCTACTACTCTCCATTTCCTTGGCCTATGTTATTTTTCTATGTAGTACTTAAGCACCTAACACATCACATGTTCTTCTGTCTATTGCTGATTATCTGCCTCCCCACTAGAATGTACATTTCATGAGGGCAGGGATTTGTCATTATTGTTGTTGTCCACTGTATTCTCAAGGTTAAAAATATACCTGAGTCCTGCAGGTGCCCCCAAATACTTGCTGAACATGAGTGGTAGGAGACATTATTATGGTTCAGGATAAATGCTTGTAAATTATTTAATCCCCCCATCTACCTGATCAGGTAGGTCCCATCATTACTTCCATTTTACGAATGATGAAATGTGAGTTCCAGGGGTTGAATTATTGCCCATAGTGGTACTGGTAGTGTGCAGCAGAAGAGTTGGGAACCGTAATGGCCCAAGGAGGTAAGGTGTTCTATCCAAAACAGCTGGAGGAAGATGAAGCTAAAGGAAGGTTTTCTACCCCTGAAATGACCCAGGTTTAGACCATTTTCATGCACAAGCATTTGCAATCCAGCTTCTACCCAGAGTGAATCCCTTTGGGGAAAATCATGAAATGCTTCTGCCTCATAACCTGCAGAAGGTAGAGGCTTCAGAGGCTGCTCATGGAGAAGAGAGATCATACTTTCTCACATGACCTCAGCCCTTCAGCTTTCTGAAGCTCTCTAACTCTCCTGTGAGCACAGCCACCCAATCTCAAAGCCAACACTAGGATAAGACACACAGCTGCTTCACAACATGGCAGTAGGAATCAGGTGTCCATCTGATGTCATGTCTGTCCTGAGGCTCTGCCTCATGTTCCATGGTGAGATCCTCATTTGGGGCCCCTGCTTAGAATCCATGGATTTCCCAAATCCAGCCCAGCCTCATTATGATTGCCAACACACATTTTTCAGATGACCTGCCTTCTTCTTGCTTCTAGACTTTCTCATTACCAATTTGCTATTCACCTTTTCTCCCATTCCCTTTTTTAGCACCAGTGTGGATGCCCTGTTATCTTACTTTTTGTTTCCTTCCCTGTAAACCCTAGACCTCTTCCTTTCCAGCTATGGATTCCAACCAACACAGAGATGCGTATCCTACCTTAGTCTCCATTTTTATATCTTAATAGCAATTCAAAAACCAATACTGGAAATTTGGTGCCAGTAACAGAAATTGCAGAGCCCAGGATATTGGGGGGGGGAGTGACTAGGGAGGGGCTAATTTAAAATTTAAATTATTTGCACACTTTGAGCCTGCACATATATCTTGGTATTGATCATAGCTCTTTGGAAGCTATTTACGTTTTCAGCACACCTATAAGGCTGAGATTTATACTGCATTTGGTGTTTAACTAGCCTCTTAATGCACCCTGTTGAGCCATAGTATTGGTGGATGTATTATAAATTTCAGCCTCTGTGCTGAATTGATTTGCTTAGTGGAGTTGATTTAGGCCATTAAAATAAATAAATAAAATGAGTAAGAGGGACTCCCAGGCCCTCGTGTCATATTAAAATCAACCAAAGGCAGAGAGACACAACTTTCAGAGCCATGATTGGGTTTGAAGTACCAGACTGGGTAATAAAGGAGCCCTTTTAATATGGCCTCATGCAGCAAGCACTGGCAGTGTGGCGAGAGGAGTTGAACCAAGGCTTGGTACACGTACGTGCTGATTTGAAGCTGAAGAGATCAGGATTCAAATCCTGACTTGATCCACCAGAGCTGGCTCTTCTTGCTTCTATTTGATTAGAGAGTGATTAGAGATTCCCAGTGATTAGAGACCTCTGGTCTTCTTTTAGAAATCTCATTCACATTAGGTTACATTAGGTCCCATGCTCAGTTGGATTCTGAGATGTCCAGCATTTGGGCTGCAACAAGGGGAGAACAGCTCTCCTGTCTCTTGAGGTTGGAAAGCACCCCCTGCTTTAGTGATACCTCAGAATCATTGAAGGGTCTCCATTATTTCAACATTCTAGTGAATCTAATGGATTCAGTGTACCTCAAACTATCAAGATCCAAGTAAATTAGAATATTAATGAACTATTTTGCAAAACGTTGAGTGTTATTGCACCTTCTAGATAGAAAAATTATCTAGTTCTAAAACCAGTGAACAATTAGCCTAATGCTATTGTGGTTCTCTGAATGGCACTGGTTTCCTTCACACTGAATACAGAAATGCAGGTCATTTGAGGCAGCTTTTTATTGGGACTCAGAGCATAATTGTCACAGTCATTGTCAAGAGCAGGTTGTCATCTAAACTGTTCTTTTATGAAGGGTCAGGCGACCTGCGTCCTGGTAGCTCCAGGAGCATATCTGTGCAGTTGTGACAGTAGCATTCCTTTTTCCTCAGCCAGATCAGGCCAAGTCTTCATCACACACATTAAGCCTAGGTGCTTGATTAGCCATTTCAAAATTTCCCCAGAAGACATAATCCTTTCTATACGAGGTGTGGACCAATGTCTCAATGGCCCTAAAATGAGGAGAAAGGGAAGGATGCTAAAGTTCACTTCCCCACAGATCTACCACTACGACACTGGTTTAGAGGTCCTTACTCTGACTTTGACCTATGAACTCATACTTGAGTCCTGTCAGAGAAGCTACTATTCTTGAAAATGTTGAAGCCATGAGAAATGAAGGAATAAAAAGGAAAGAACATAAACAGATGTTTGTATTTGCATTCCTCTTTCATATTTCCTTCAGTTTTTCACTAAATTTTTACTGAGCATTCTCTCAATAGGGTAAATGGATCTCTTGTAGATAGATATATATAAAAGGGAGATAAGGTACAACAGGACCTTGTTGTCTCTTAGTCTTGCATAAAGGTAGGATGCTGGAGGTGAGGTCAGCAGATGCTACTTGGGAGGTGTCTATGAATGCCAGGTGAAGAGGTTTGGATTGGACATTGTCTTCTATGATAGTCACTTTTATCAGAGGGGTTTTAGACAAATGCAGTGCTATTAAATGTGTATATTAGAAAGATTTTGCTTATGGTAATATGAAGAATGCATTGGATCTAGGTAGTCCTGGAGGCAGAGGTATTAAAAAGGAAGTGGTTGCTAAGAATGAGAGATGATGAGACCTGAAAATCATAAATAAACTGCAATGCCATTCATAATTTTCACTACTTACGGGGGCATTTTCCAAAGTTTATAATTACTGCATTTATCACACACACACACACACACACACACACAGACACACACACACACACACACCACCTCATAGCATGCCTCCACACTACAGCAGTTATAGTTATTCACTTCTGAACTATCAATTAAACTTTTAACTACATTTCAAAACAATAAGGCTCTTTAATTCCTCCTAGAATAGTATCTCATCAAAACCCTAGATACATTGGGAACTGGAGTACAAATCAATATAATAGACCCTATATAGTTCCTTTTCAGCCTCTTCCATTAGTTCAATATGAGCATTCAGCCTCCACTCTGATCCAAGTGCGTCTGCAGAGACTGGTGGAAGCACTGGGAGCCTCTTTGTGACATTAATCCTCTTCAAAGAGGTGATGCTTTTTCATTACAAAACAGAGAGAAGAGCTTACTCCATATAAAAATCCACTTAGGCAGACTTTGCTTTGTGGACTGGCAGCAGAGCAGGTGGAACAGGAGCTGGTCCCTAATTTATCAATGCCTTAGGCAAAATCACATTTGTATAGAAAAGATTAAAAATGACATGGCTAGCTGGATTGGGGCAAGCTCTCCATACTCAGGCTCTGAGAATGGGCAAATGTTTTCTAAGGGGTACACTGAGGCTGAACTTACATCCTGTGGGGTGGTCCAGTCCAAACACCAACTAACCCAGGTCTTACCTGCAACAGTGCCCTACTGTGGGGTCAGTGGATGGTGCAACCAGCTGGAGTCAGTAGAACAGTCTGTTCCTTGGAGATTTCCATGGGCTTTGAATAGGTCAATATAGGGGAGAGCTACTGCTGAGCAAGCACTGAGCATCCTTTATGTGCCTGGCACTGTGCTACTTTAAAAATTAAATTAGGCTCTAAGTTACATACCAAGTCTGTTCTTCCTAAGAAGGATTCACTAGTCCTTTATCTACATACACATTTTCTACCAGAGCCTCTGAGCCTATCTATAGCTCCCCAGTACTTAAAAGTATCAGCTGTTTCTGAGCCAGGTCATGGCTTCTGTTATGGCTTGTGTCTAGATGTTCCCTCAAAGCCTCACACAGTCATAGGTGGGGCTTTTTCAGAGGTGGCTGGGTCTAGAATGTGTGTTGCTGGGACTGATACATGGTGCCATGCCAGGCTCAAGGGCACCAGGATTAAGGCTGTGAGTGCTACCAGCCCTAAGTAACCTGGATAAGATATAAGTGATAGAAAGAACTGTGGTCATCCCCTGCTTGCTTTGCTATCTTCTGCCCACCACAAACTGTTTCTCCTCTCTGATACCTGTTTGCCCTGCCATCCTGCCTTGGAGCCAGCCGATTATGGACTGAAGCTTCTACAAACTGTGCTAAATAAACCTTTCCTCCTTTAACTTTGGGGGTCAGGTATTTTGTCTCAGCAATGAGAAAAGTAAGTAAGACAGCTTGCTATCTGTCCTTTGCCCTGCCCTTCCCTGCATTATTCAAGCCACTCTCCCTCGAGGGTCTCCTTCTTTGTGACCCTCGCAGGAAGAATTAGGCTTTTGGCTCTCTGC
This sequence comes from Heterocephalus glaber, assembly GCF_053883595.1. Taxonomy (NCBI): domain Eukaryota; kingdom Metazoa; phylum Chordata; class Mammalia; order Rodentia; family Bathyergidae; genus Heterocephalus; species Heterocephalus glaber. The sequence goes on along the minus strand of NW_028258330.1, from coordinate 30,552,278 downwards.
TCACTCTGATTTTCCTTCTTTCATTTATTGATTTGTTCATTTAATCAACAAATATTTATCGAGGCATTAAACTGCATTTCAGGCATACTGTCAGGTAGTGGAGTATGTCAGCGAACAAAACAATGCCTCAGGCCTCATGGAGCCTCCAGTTGGGATGGGAAGGCAGAGGACAGAATATAACAGGTGAGATGGTGATGTAGCCAGGAAATAAACGGAAGATAGAGGGAACTGAGCCTGAGAAAGTAGAGAGTATTTTCTATAGGGTAGTCAAGGGGGAAGTTGATGGCTAAATGACATTTGACTAGAGACCTGAAGAAAGCTAGAGAGCAAGCTTTGAGAAAGCCGGAGGAAGGACGTGAGGCAGAGAGAAAAGTGCAAAGGCCCTGAAGCATGGTAAATGGCATGCTCCAGTAGGATGTCACTATTATCTCTTATTTCTCTCATTCTTATGTAATGTATTACCTTGCCGTAATTTCTCTGTGTCTATTTCTCTAGACTGTGAGCCCCTAGAGATCAGGAATGTGCTAGATTCCTCCCACCTATCACCACTTCTGGAAAATAATTGATGCTTAGCAAATACTTGGTGAATGAAATAGCGATCTCAGCAACCCCTTAAATAATCATGTGAAAGGGTAAAGCATAAGAGTTTGATTGACGAGGAAACAGACACAGAGAGACTGCATAATATCTGCACAGCTGACGAATAAAGTGTTATCTAGATTCTGACCCATGACTGGTGATGGCTAGAGCCAAACTCCTTCCACCGAAGCCTTGCCTGTATAATCAGAGGCTCCTTCTGCACACTCCAGGCAATGGGTCTGCAGGGTGCAATTCGTGTGACATTGATAGGTATCCTGGAACAGAGCCAACTCTACCGACCTGCATGCCCACTTCTCTGGTGACCTTCCATCCCATCCTTGGAAATCACAAATGCTGCATTTGTGACATTCAGTCAGCCTCACAGCCCACCAGAGAGTGTTGTGTGGGCAATGCAGACCTCACATGGGAGGTATTTTGGGTCAGGTCCATCCTTGTAGCTAGGTGATAGAAGCAGGAATTCTGGGGAGAGTCACGGTGGAACAAGGTGAAGGGTGCAAAGAATAGAGCAAGGCAAAGGCATGACAGGAAGAGGCATGAAGGGATTATGTGTCCAAATGCCTAAAGGGCAGAGTCAGGAACAGCTCATAACAGCAGGGATTTCCATGTGGCCTATGTTGCAGTGAGAAAAAGGGCACAATGGCATCATTCCTGGGATGGGCAGGGAACAGGGCAGCAGGAGCTCCTAGAAGAGGGTGGGGGCAGTGAGGAACAATGAGAGAGCAGGGATACGTGACTGTGACTGTTGGTTCCACAGTGGGCAGGTGCAGGCACGGGCAGCCACAGGGTGCTGTGCAGTCTGATGGGAGGCTCAGGTCTCGAGTGCTGGTTGGTTTACCGTGGGTATGGATGTTTGCCTTGGCAGCCCTGGAAAGTTAGCCTTGGCCTAAGCATGAGTCCCCCGTGGCCAGGCAGCCTGGCCAGCACACCTGAAAGTCATTAGCTTGGGGTCCCATTTTGTTCTCACATTTCCAAGCAGTGACCCGAAGCCTTATGTGACGGGGCAGGCACTTTATCATTTCGCTTTCCCCAGCCCACCCCACCCTTTTGGCTTCCCCTCCCATCAGTCCCTGCCTGAGGCCTACCAAGCCTCCAAAACCCAAAGCTAACAAGGGCCCTTTTCTTTCCAGTTTAATAAATATGAATAAGATTTGGCTATTATTTTCACAATCTAGTTAAGTCAGCCTTCATTATTTTTTCATTAATGAGGACACCAAGGCTCCAGGCAGCGAAGTGACTTGCCCAGAATTACACAGTGAGTAAACAACACAGTTCAGGTAGGAGCAGACGCTGGTCTGATATCAACATGCTGTTGAAGTGTAACATGCAGCCCCCCACCCGAAGCCCCCCGGCCATTCTCCCATGCTCCTCCTCACCTGTGATGTCTTTGCCCACCTTTTCACCTAAAGTGACCGCAGTACTTGTCTAACCATAGTTACTGAAGGTCAGTTATCTTTTCAGGGAATTTGCAATAATACAGGCATTATATAATTTTTGTCTTCTTTTAAAAACACAATTCTAAATATATCTCTCTAAAATATGTCTTTCTAGCTTATGTTTGTTTTTCTCTAAAGCAGTAGCTCTTTTATATATATATATATATATACAAATTGGTACATTATTTTAGGTATACAGTACATTTACATTTATCACTGGGTGTTTGTACCTGAACATGATGAATCTTAGTTCTTATTCTTTTCCCCATTACCTACGCGCCCTTTACCCCCACCACCCTTCCCTATTTACATAGACTTTGTTTCCATTTTTTTTTCTTTCTCATAATTTTTCCTGTTCTTTCTTCCCTTTCCCCTTCCCCTCCCACCACCCCTCCACCTTTGGACCTTTTTCTATTTCAAATGATCAATTATTCGTTTTAATCATTTTCATCCTTATTTATACTTTCAGTTTCTCACACTAGAGATACTATTCGGTATTTACACATGCGTGTCCTATTTATTTCACTTAAGATATGGCCTCAATATGAATCCATTTAGCTATAAATGACTCTAGTTTCCCATTCTTTACGGCTGAGTAGTATTCCATTTTGTAAAAAACCACATCTTCTTTATCCAGTTTCCAGTTGATGGGCACTTGGGCTGTTTCCAAGCTTTAGTTATTACAAACTGTGCTGTTATGAACATGGGTACACATATATCACTGTGGTATGATTCTTTTAATTCTTTGGGGAAGATACCCAGCAGGGGAATAGTTGGATCAAATGGGACCTCTAGTCCTAGTCCTCAGAGGTATCTCCACACTGATTTCCACAGTGGTTGCACCAGTCTGCACTCCCACCAACAATGGAGAAGGGTTCCTTTCTCTCCATACCTCCGCCAGCATTTGTTATTGGTTGATTTCTTGATAGCAGCCATTCTTTGTGGGGTGAGGTGGAATCTCAGTATTGTATTCATCTGCATCTCTCAAATGACCAGTGATGTTGAACATTTTTTCATATATTTATTTGCTGTTTTACTTCTTTGTCTGAGAAATGTCTGTTCATTTCAGATGCCCATTTTTGAATTGGGTCTTTGAATTTGGGGGGTCTGATTTTTTTCAATTCTTTATATATTCTAGATAGTAGACCTTTGTCTGAGGTACAGCTGCTAAAAATTTCTTCCCATATTGTAGGTTGTCTCTTAGCTCTGTTGATAGTTACTCTTGCAATGCAGAAGTAAAGCAGTAGCTCTTGGTCAAGGTCATTTTGCTCCCTAGGTGATATTTGGCTATGTCCGGAGCAGTGCTTGGTCATCACAACTTTGGCAAGAGGGCAGTTTCTGGTATGTATTGGGTAGAATGTTCACCACAGTATAACGAACCAGATGCCCTTCCAACAATTAAAAAAACATCAATCTCAACGTGTCAACAGTGTCAAAGTTGAAAAAGTCTCCTGTAAAACCATCAATAAATGTAAATAAGGTACTTTCTAGAAATACTTCTGATGATATGACATTATACATCATTACATAGCGTGTTAAAACTCCTTAGACCAGCTCACCAGAACCATGTGCCTCTCTTCCCAACTATACATTAAGTGGCAATGTAGGTAGCTTGAAATTGATCAAGCTAGGAGTACTTGCCCATGGAAATTGACAAATACTATATGTAAGGGGCTTTTGTTTTGTTTTGTTTTTCTTCAGTTCACTTTTTTTTTTTCAGTATGCTTTTTAAAAATCAGGATATGATTAAGAACTCTCTTTGTAAAAGAAATGGTGTTCTATTTAGTCTTTATAACAATGATAACAATGTTCTGAGGTAACTAATACTGTGATTCTGATATTAGAAAACTGAGAAACAAAACATTAAAACAACTTTTTATATATAAGTTTTGTACATGAGTTATTATGAGTTATTATTAGTGATAGGGACAGGATTTAGAACCAGACAGCCATACTCCTGAAGCTACCATGTAAATGCTACACTGCATGGAAAAAAAAATGTCAATTAGAATCAACTGTAGTGCACTGTCTATTCCTGAGTTTTTCTAAGATTGAAGAGTATTTACATCAATGCATACATTTAAATATAATACTAGCAAATCTGATATATTGATAATTATAGGCTTGGTATACAGTATTTTCTTTCAAGGAAATGTATGCAGTTTTAATGAATGATAACTAAGCAAACTTATTACAATGCTGTTAGAATTCTAAATAAAAGTAGTTCTCTTTCATATTGTTGCTTAAATGCCACCTTTTTGGTGAGGTCTTTCTTTTTTTGTTTTTGTTTTTGTGAGACACTGTCTCACTATTAGTTCAGACTGGCCTTGAACTCACTATATAGCCCGGGATGTCCTCAAACTCACAGCAATCCTCCTGCCTCAGCCTCCCCAGTTCTGGGATTACAGGTGTGCACCACCACACCTGGAAGGTGAGATCTTTCTTACACACTATTTTAAAATTGCAAGCCCATTATCTTCCAAGAGTTACACAACATACCCCACTTTTTCCTTTATTTTCTCCACAAAACACACTCTAGGAGAATGAATTTTGCTTTGTTTTTGTCACTTCAAGATTTCCAACCCTTAGAAGAGTAGGTGGCACATAATATACTCTCAACAAAAGATTTGTTGAATGAGTAAATAAATGACACGCATAGATACTTCCCCTAAAATAGGAAACAATTCTATCATTCATGAAAAGGATCCATATCTAAGATATATTCATGAGAAATGTAGAGTGAGGTAGGACATATCCTTAGACAAATTTGTTAAACATCTTTGGAATAACTAAAAATGAGAAAAAGAAATTATACACTTAAAAAACTGAGCTGGGTTAGCTGAATTGATGTGGGTCTCTTGAAATAGGTTGAGCTTCTTGTCAAAGTCATCCCAGAACAAGAAATATTTTTAACATCATTGTTTGGGGCTCAGGCAGCAGCCAGTCATGGGTATTAAATATATGTATTTCAGTCTATCAGTAAGCCCTGAAGAAAACCATATTTATCAAAGGTCTATCCCTGGCTCCATGAGTGGCTCATACAAAAGGAAATTCAGAATGTTCCCTTAGAAAGGAACATAGTCTTGGTTAGTGCTCCATTCGCCCCGGTATTAGACAACTGTAGGGAACAAGGTTGCCAGATGTAGCAATCAAAATTATAGGCTATCCAGGGAAATGTGAATTTCAAGTGAACAATAAATATTTTTGGTGTAAACATATACGTATATATTATTTCTCTGAAATTCAAATTTCACTGGGTATTCTGTGTTTTTACTGGCAATCTCAGTTGGCAGCTCAGGCCAGAGTCCAGAGTTGCCTGGTTACTGTAGGGGCCTCTGCCATACAGAGTGCTGTGGAGGCAAGGAGGGAGAACAGGGACAGGAAGCAGCCCCCAGGACAGTCAGTCAACAACTCTGGGCACAGCCAGTCTGTCTCTTCTGATCCAGAGAAGCACAATATTTGAGAAGTGGACAGTCCCCTTCCAGGCATTCACATAAAACTCTTGTTCCGCTTTTACATATCCACTTGCACCTAGCAATTTCTGTCTCATTGCTTCTATAGTGGGAGCAGTGAGAGCTCTCATTAATCCTGGCTACTTCCAGAATACAAGGGATGCTCTTAAAAGTGAAAATCCCAGGTCTCACTTGACAAGTATTTCTAGTATTGGACCTAAGAATCTCCCCTTGGGAGATTCTGATAATGAGCTATTTGGGGGAACCACCTGTTTCAGAGCTGCATCTGAGTATCTCAGTTCTACTTGACATTATAGATACATTATTAGGAAACCTTGAGATTCATTTTCATAGAAACAGGTATCAAGGAATGAAACTGGCCCAACCATGGAGTGGGATACATATTGGGTATATGGCTCATGATGCATGGAGATAAAACAGCAAGTTAAGGCGAAAGCAAGAGGTAGTGGCAGTGGGTGATAGAAAATGAAGTAAGGTGGCTGCTGCCATAAAGAATCTGGGCTGTGATTCTTAAGTCCATAGAAAAAAGTGCTTGTCATGAGGAAAGCAGTGCCCTGGGCTGGTGGGCAGCATAAAATCAAATGATCTGAAAAATTAGTTCTCTCTAAATTCAAATATTCATATATGTAAAATGAAGATTCATTAATTTTTTTCAGTTAGTTATTCTTTTTTAGTGCCCATGAGCCAATCATCTACTGAATGTTGGAAATTCAACAGTGAATATAATGTGTAAAAATTGTACCTTCACAGAATTTACAGGCTATCAAAGAAGTCAAATAATGAACAAGTAAAATTGTTATGAACATAACTAGGTACAGGTAGTTATTGCTAGTTTAACACAACCAAGGGAACTAATAGTTATATTTGAGGATGCTTCCAATGAACAAAACACACACTCTTGTGCATGCACGAACACACACACACACACAACCACAGAAGTGTGAGTATAAAGAACAAGTAACATAGTTGCACATCAGTCAAGACGTTGCTAGGAAAGCAAAATTCATGTCAGATGTTTCAAAAGAGAGGACGTAACATAGGGAATTAGTTTCAAGGTATAAGAAGAGCTGCAAGAGCAGAGAGAGGATAAAGCAATCCAGAGAGCAGCTGTACAAACTGTCTACCTCATCCAGGGCTGTAAGAGGAAGGAAACAGGTTTTGCAGGCACCCGAGAGCCCTGTGAAGGGTGGAATCTTGTCAGCCCTGCTGGGGCTGGTAGTAGACAGCTGTCTAGTGAGATGTGGAGCCACACGACAATCACCATTGCTGCCTGAGATGCTGCCCCTAGTGAAGAGAAGGAGAAAAGCACCCTGGGTTTTTCCTCTTGTTTTATCTTTAGCGAAGTCCTTCATTTAGCAGCATTTAACCAGAAACTAGCTATCCAGGAAGCTTGAGATACAGCAAAAGCTAGTGAAAAGACTGCAGAATGTATCTGAATCCAAACAAATGACCCACTTGAGTGGTAGGCAAAAAGTTGTAGAAGTGGGATAATGGTGGTACCAGCCTCACTGGGTTATTACCATGGTAGAAGGGACCATGTGTGTGAACTGTTTCACACCATTAATATGGATGGAGTTTGTGCCTTGTGCATGGTATACACTCAGTTTGTAATAGTTTAATGACCTAGAATTGCCTTCCAGAAATTCTGAAAACTAAATTCATGCATTGACTTGGGCTATTAGGCCAGGAAGTATGTCAAACTGAGAAAGGTAAGCATCAAACCAAGGCAAGGACACAGACCTCAGAAGGAGCTGCAGCACCAGATGGACAGGACAGGGGCTGTAGAATGGCCTCATCAGGTGCTCAGTTTCATTACACATCCCAGAGGACAGATGGTGCTTGACATCAGAACTGAGGCCTGGCTCTCAGAGAAAAGTAAGAGCCATGTTCAGCTAGCCAGCCAAGGCGAGCTGATGATGTGCCCATGCAGGTTATTATGGCAGTTAAGGAAGCCCTGTTTGGGAAAAGTAATTGGCTCTCCTCCTCTTTCCCTCCTGTAGCTGATAACTTGGCAGAGATAGTTGAATTTGATGGGATGAACATGATAAGAATATTCCATATAAGCGTGTTTCTCCATATGAAAAATCGGTCTACTAGGTTTCCTAAAGACCAATGCAGTTAGATATATCAGTGGATATACATACTTGGTACATCATATAGGGTTTTGGTATCATATGAAGCTTATTCCAAAGGGTTGACAGGACTATTTATAGAGATCTGGACTAAGGGTTGGTGATGTACCAAGGAAGCAGATAAAGGGAAAATCAAGGGAAGGGAACAAGGATTGTTGCAGTGAGGTTCATGGAAGATGGTCGTGTAAGATGAGCCATATACAGGTAATGTTAGAACTGCAGTAAGACAAGGAGAGAGTAGGTATACATATATACTCCAGTTATCTCTCTTCTTCTGCTTCATATCTCTTGCTTTACCTGAGCTTTACCTGAGCTCAAGCCAGAAGTAAGAGGTCGAATGACCCAGACCAATACAGTTCTCAGGGATCAGCTTATAGAGCTATTGGGCAACAAAAAACAAATAATCAGGAATGAGGGTGATGACATAACAAAATATTTCACACACAAAGCATCTCAAATTTTGATAGCACCAAGAAGATAGTAAACTTATTCTGTAGTTGTCCAGCCAGGATCTTGAACCACATTCCACTGGCTAATGTCATCTGAAGTTCTGCCTCTTCTGTACATAGGACAAAGACCAGAACAGAGTCTACAGAATAAAGAACCTATTAAAGAGAACCTCCAAAATGATGTGCTTGAGTCAGTCTATGCCAGCTCCTGAAAGCTGATTGCTACCATTACAGGAATCTTGTGTGCTAGTTTTTAGACACAGCTATTAGTAAAAATTTAAATTTAGTTTAATTTGAACAATTGCATTTCAATTTTAAAATTGCATTTTATAATATAATAAATGAATAAGTGGCATTAAATATGCAAAAGTCACCACTTCAAATAGCTTTAGTACATTTATTATTATTGGTCCTTGTGAGATTATAACCATCCACTGTATCCATATGGTAGAAATACTATAAAATCTGAAATACTGTGTATCTATTCCCATCACCTACATTCAGACTCTCAACATCAATAACTTTAAATTGACCTTAATGAGAATATTTACACCACAGAAATGGGCATATGCTACAAATTCAAGGTTTTGTTTGTTTATTTGTTCCAAGGGAGCTGGTTGCTGAACATTTACTAGCACAACACTGGTGTCTCTCAGCTTGCCAACAAATCTTCATGAAACTTGGATCAATAAAAAATAAAACATAATAATGCCACAAATTCTTAATTGCCTTTATTTCTTTGTTGAACAAAACCACTGAAGGCAAAGGCAGCACCAGCTGCTAAAATCTGAGGATTCTTTTCACTTACCTCTAGATATAAATAAACAAAAATGCATCATTTTGTATTTAAATCCTCAAACAATTAGAGTAAGGGTGAATTGAGTAACTTGAAATAGGAAATTGAATTGGAAAGGGTCTCACAGGGTACACTGGTGACAATTAGGGTTAGGTAGTATGTGGGGCTTTGTTACACAACTTGCTGACGTACAGCAAGGCCTGCAAATATGAAGTGGTCTTTATTCATCAATATTTCACTTTTGTGGGAAGATTGGACTAGAAGAAGAGTGAGCTTAAGCGTTTGATCTGGATTTGGATTTCTTAGCAATGTACTATTAGGAAAAAGCTTCTTTTTACCTTTTCCACAGCTGGAGATCATAATGTCTATCTTGCAGAAAGGATAGAAAAGACAGAATAATAAAGTATATGAAAGCAACTGACACCATTCATTTCATTTCCTGACTTGTTTGGCAAATATTCTCATATTATATTTAAAGAACATACTGAAGAAAACTAAGGCAGCTTTGCCATCATGGAGATCATAGTTTGGCAGGAGAGACATACATTCAACAATCAACTTAAAAGAATTTCGCTATTATGTTGATGAGCCAATGTGTCAATTAAGGTAAACTCCAAAAGATCAGGAAGCATTTGCATTCCCAGCAAGATTTGTGGGGTTTTTTTATTCAATCTTTCCCTTCTGTGGCAGACAATATCATTGCTTGTTCATACTTCTTGGGCCTTATCCCTCATTTTGCTAATAACATGCACAAGAGTCTACAACACTTTGGTTGTAGCTTTGCTCCAAACAGCTGAAGGTTGATTTACCCTCCTGCAGGTAGGCAGGAAATGATGGCTGCAACACTCCTGGAAGTGTCTTCATCCACCATGTGAAATAGTTCTGTGGCATTCCTTGTTTGCCAGCATGTCCTCAGCAGAATTAAGCTCCAGGTATTGAAGGTGTGCTAGCACACTTGTTTGGTGGCTTTCCATTTTTTCTCACTTCCTGATTCCCATGCACGTGTTTTTGGAGCCTCCCAAATACACTAGGTACACCCAGTCAAAATAGTGGGTGCCTAAACCAAGAGAATTCATTTCTTGAGTTTGTTTATATCCTAAAGCTTTCAATTGTCCTCAAATTGATCAAAATGTGGCCTAATACGCAAGAATAGACTTTAAAATAGATTGATCATATAATATATTCAGTGTGATCAAAATACATGGTGGCTGTTTAAATTAAGTATGATTTATTACAGTAAAAGACACATTGCCATTAATTCCCTCCAGTTACTCTTCCTTGCTTCAAACACACTTATCAAAAAGTTCTTGTCATTTTCAGAAGCAGTTCTGGAAGTCTGTTTTCATGAGCATCTTTATGAGTTATGCTCAAAATAGAATGAATGATGAGTGTCATCCAACAGAAAGGCAGTCTCATGAAAACATTACAGTATGCCTCTTATCCACCTTATTCACTAGATCTGGCACTGGGCAAATTCTGGCTCTTCAGCAAAGTCAAAATGACCATGAAAAGTAAACATTTTGAATCAATTCAGGATTTGGTTGCAGCCACAGCAGCTCAACTACAGATACTCAAAAAAAGAAGACTTCCAGGACTTTAGAAAGTGGCAAGAATATTGGCAAAAGTGTATTCAAAGCAATGGAAAGTATTTTGAGGGGTATTAATAGTAATGTATCTTTTAAACACTCATCATGCTTTTTATCATACCTTGTATGATCTTGGACATTCTGGAGAGTTAAAGGAACACATTAGAAGTACACCTAGTGGTTCATAATCTCAGAAGCTGAGCCAAGAGGATCATCAGTTTGAGGGTAGCATAGGCAACTGAAGGAGATCTTGTCTCAAAATACTAAATAAAAAAGCTGGGGGTATAGCTCAATCATACAGTATGGGACTAGTATAGGGGAGGAAGGGAGGGAGGGAGAGAAAGAGATAGAGGAAGAAGGAGAAGGAGAAGGAAGAACAGGAGGAGGGGAGAGGGGAGGGGAGAAGAGGACAAGTGAGGAGAGGAGAGGAGATCTTGAACACTGCAGGCATAAACAGGAACTGTGATGGTGCAAATGGTGAAGCAAGTCAACCTGTCTCAGGGGACTTCTGACCCCTCCAGTAAGCTGCCAAGGCCGGAGTCTGGGGTGTGGGGTGCTGACTGGGAGGGGGTCTGAGCGCTCCACAGGAGAAGGTCACTCATCTGTCAGAACCTCGGGACCTCTCAGTCAAGCACATTTCTATCCAGGTTCCTCACACATACAGTTTTTAGGAGAGAAACCACACAGATTTGGTAAGGTCTGTCATCTCCTTTGGGTGGCTGCAGCTTCTTACAAGCCACAGGGTCCCCTGTGTATGTGGATTGCACTAGAGCATGAGAAATAATTGACTCTGGAAGCTTCACCCAAATGGCTGCTAAAGTAGGAGTCTCAGGCAGCTCGGTCTATTTCCTGAGTGTTGGTGCTTCAGTGGGTGTGCTGGAGGCATGCAGAGGGATTCTCAAAGAAGGAAGTTTTTATGCAAACCTCGCAGCCTCAGAGATGAGGTTTCAGCCCCACTTTGCTAATTTCCCTTGCATTTTTCTTTCTTCCTAAACACTTATGCTTAAATAGCGATATAAGTTCAAATGTTCTTTTATAGAGTGAAATAAACAGCTTTTATAGTCTGAAAACAGCAAGCTGAGAGATCAACTACTCGCCACAAAAGCAGGCATGTTTAGGCTAAAGAGATAGATGACACTCTGTTTCTTATTGTTAGCTGTATTTTCCCCCCAAACTAATAGGAGGTAGAGTATAAATTAGCTGCCATCTAAGTTGTCAGGGGAAGAAGTGAATGTAGCCTCTGGGTATTTTGCTGCAACGCTGCCCCCCTCTGGCTCCCACCACATCCCATGTGACAAAAGCTAGTGTGTTCAGGAAAGAGCATTTGAGAGTTAGGGGCAAGGCAGGTCAGGGTGCCAGTTGTTTCTGTTTCTCCACCTTCTCATTCCTGGCTTTTCAGCACACTACACTTTCTTTAAGTTAAATCATATAATTCAGTTTAAAGTGAAATTTGGCAACCCATGATTTCTAAGTGACATCTGATGAGCCAGGTAGGTGGCAAAATGAGGAAGTATGGGGAAGACAAGACCAAGGGACGTTTGCTTTGCTTTGCTAGGGCTTCCTTTCACATTCCAGGGAAGTTGCAGTGTCGTGCCTTAGGGCTCTTCCTTCATCTGGGGACTAGGAAACACCTGGAACGTTCACACAACCAACTACAGTACGTGGTGGACCCTGAAGCTGGCTATGCCGGGGCCCCCAGGTCTTGCTTATTTGCACTGCAGTACTTCTTGTTAATTCATTTCACAAAAAGGCTACTGGGTATTTGTTAATAGGAGGCACATCACATGCTAGCGCAGGCCTTGTGCAATATCAGTACCTCCATCCCTCTCTCTGCACCAACTTTTGTAATAAAATCCTGCAGCCCCCAAAATGACAGCTTTATAATTAGTTCTCCTCATCTTTCCCTATGGCCACCCTTTGTATTCCTATCAGACACACACTTCAGCAACATTCGGAATTTTGCCAGATCCCCAAGAGTTCATTTTCTTCTAGTAACTGAGTCCTTATTCTGACCCCTCAGCCTGAAGGGACTGTCCCTTCTCTTAATCTTTAGAACTGAAAAAATGTCTGTGTGAGCTGCTAGGGTGATGTAACAAAGTAAGGCAGAGTGGTGACTGAAATGACAGACTTTTCAAAAGGAAGGTGTCAATCGTGAGGGTCAGTTTGCTCCAAAGACTGAGGAAGAGTCTGTCCCATGCCTTCTTCTGTCTGCTGTTGGTGCTGCTAGACCATAGTACTCCTTAGCCTGTAAAATCATCACCCCAATCTTGGCCTTCATTTCCCTGTGAGTGTTTCTGTCGAAATGTCTCCCTTTTATAAAGATTCTAGTCACACTGGGTTAGGGCCCTCATGAATTCATCTTAATTAATGACATTTGCAGTGACCCCATTTCCGAATAAGATCACATTCTGAGATACCAGGAGTTAGGATTTGAAAGTATGAATTTTGGGGGGAGGGACACAATTCAACTCATAATAATGTTCTTTCTATGGATCCATACAACAGGGTTGGAACCTCTCCATCCCACCTTCCTGGAAAGCACACATTTAATTTTGTATCATCTCCATAGGATATTAAAGATGCTATTAAACTTCAATTGTTTATTCAGTTCCTTCTTCTCTTATCTGTAACTTGCCTGAGCTTGTGACCCCATATATTCCCTTCAGACGCTCAGTGAATATTGTTTGTACAAATATTAATCCCTTCTGGTTTTCCCTCTTTCTGAGGGCCAGGAGAGAAGCATGAGAAGAAAATTCATTTCTAAAAAACACCCTCAGCCTCCTTTTTTTTTTTTTTTTTTTGTACCAGGGATCGAACTCAGGATCTTGCTCATGCAAGGCAGGCACCAGAACAACTGAGCTAAATCCCCGGCCCAAAAAGTCAGAAGTATAGATTTATTTATTTTTTTTTTGGTACCGGGGATCGAACTCGGGTCCTTGCACCTTTCCATCTATCTTAAAGAGCTGGGTCAAGGCAGCTATTTCTACTGGGTGAATCTGCTTCTTGGTCCTTCTTGAAAAGCTCACAGGCCAGTGGAACCAATCAGCTTTACTCTTGAAAATACAAACTAAGCCTTAGAATATGTGCTATAAGATGAGGATTGACTCTGGAATAATAATGCCATGTAAAGTCATAGCCAGTGGTGCCACCATAAGGCATAAGCCAGACCAAGTTATAGAAGTGGAAACTTAGAGCCTTACAAAAGAAGTGCTCTGCATAAAGGAGAATGCAATGTGCATAAAGCAAAGACATGGAGCCACTGTGACAAACATTTAGCTTGCAGGTTGCATGGTAACATATTTCCTCTTATACAGCACTGGGAGGTCTTCTATTTATTCTAGCTACATGGTTCATCACGAAGAGCCTTCTTGTGTGGAAGCTCCAAAAAGAGACACTACATGGGACTCTTCTGATTTAGAGCTCAAAGCAAAGATAACTTTGCTTTCATATCTGGTCATGAGTTGTGAACCCAGGAGCAGCCTAATTGAATGATTTCTGTTTCCTGGAGTAGCAGTTGAGCTCTCTTCCAGGTGTACCTTCATGTGAAGTCTTCACTGACCTGGAAAATTCACTTCCAAGCTGTTTGACTTAACTACATGGCAGGTTAATGCTGCTTTTCAGCAAGAGACCTAGGGTCCTCACCACTGGGTGGCTCCACAGGGTTGCTTAGGTGTACTCAAGTTTGGTAGTTGATTTCTAGGGAGTCCAGGGAGAGAGGGAGGCATATTTCATGGCCTAGCTTTGGAACTCACAGCTCAACTTTTACAAAATTCTATTGCTTGCCTAAGTCAGGCCTGTCTAATGATAGTAGGAACTGTACAATGACAATAAACTGAGAAGGTTCACCTTAAAGCTTGGATACCACAAGCTGTGGCAAAGAAAGATACCAAACTAATTTGTAAAAGTGCAAATTCAGGCAACTTTTATTGCTAAGTCTGTTCTCAGATGTTACCTACATAGACACTGGTCCATTTGCCAGGTACATCTTTTCTTCTACCTGTGTTCATACTGTTCCTGTATTTCCAATGTTATTTCTTTCTTAAATTCTATACCCATAATCATTTTTTAGGCCATACTTGCATGCCACATCCTTTCTGTTTACCCTTCTCTGGTCTATCGGCACCTATGCTCCACAGGGTTCTCTGCATGGTTCTCTTGTCACATTTATTCTTTCTATAGTTGAGACTTGAGAGAACTGTTAAGTGTTGAAGGAAGGAAACAAGGCAGAGATTGGTATATAAGTTTGCAAAAGCTAAAACACCAAAAGCACAGTTTGGAACTTGGCTAAGGCCTGAAGTGGGATGCAAATCTCTGGAGTCCAGTCTAAGCCTCTGAGTTAATCTCAAGACTTCCCTAGAAGAGCGTAGGATAGCTCAGGGTAGCACAGTCTGCTAAATGCTGAAGTGAGCAATGCTCAGTAATTCCAAACCAGTACTGGGAACATTTTAGAATATGTGTTCTTTCTCCAGGCTTCTAATTACTAGTTATTCCCATCTGTTGCTTCATGGTGAATAAATCCGGAGTGAGTTCCTGGAAAGACTGGAGTTCTGTATTTTTGTGTCAATGACCAGAGTTCACTCCTACTTGCTCTTCTCAGCTTCATACCAGAAAGGTAGGAGAACCATGTTTTCTGGGGAAGAAGTTAAGACAAGATTTAGGGAGATAGGTGTATGTGTGTTAAAAGAGACATACACACACACACACACACACACACACACACACACACATATATCTATGCCAGGCCCTGGGAGGAGCATCAAAGAGGTGGGTGATACATATCCGTTAGAAATGTGTTAGAAGTCTCAGTGAAACCTTTCATTATTTTCTCTCCATATGTAAGAATAATCACATTAACTGCCAGTTAAGTCTGCTTATTAGGCAACAGACATCATGTTAAACCTGTTATGGACATTATCTCATTTCAGACTTATAACTCTTTGTAAGGTAGGTGTCTTGATCACTTTCCTCATTACTGGGACAAAATACCTGACACCTGCAATTTAAAGGTGGAGTGGTTTCTTTTGGCTCACAGTTCTAGCAGGCTGAGTCCATGGTCATTGACTCCAAGGCAGAAACTGCACTGTGGAAAGGCCCAGTGGCAGAGGAGAGTTGTTTACATCATGGCAGCCAGGAAGCAGAGAGAGAAGGCGGAAGTAGGGACCAGGATTATAGCCTTGCTGGCCACGCCCCCCATGGCCCACCTCCATCCAGGCTCTTCTCCTAACAGCGAGTCAGTTCTTGCACCCCCATAATCCAATCACCTTCCACATCCATGAGAACTGGAGGGACATTTCATATCTAACCCCAAAAGTAGTTGTCATTATTATCATTTCCATGTTGCACATGAGCAAGCTGAGGTTCAGAAAGCTGAGAAAACTTCTCAGGGTAAACAGTTGTAGTAAGATTTGAATTCAGAACTAACTAAGCTTGAGATACACTCTAAAGAGAATGCCACATCACATCAGGGCTGAGCACTGGAATATACTCTACTCACAATTCTTCCATTTGTAGTTTACATCAGTAAGTCAGTTAATAGCTTATTAGCAGTGGCTTCCCTAGGAGCAGAATGACAGGCAAGGCCACAGCAGTTTACCCGGTTTGTGCCTGTTGTCTCTGTTTTCCACTGGGTTTAGGATTCATCCTAACCCCATCACCCTGAAAAGTTCCAATGTAAATGACACTCATACGATCATGCCATGGAGTGGCCCTATTTGCCTCAGTACCTGAAACACAGTAGTTTCTTGAGTAGTATTAGTTAAACTAGAAAACATGAAGACACACACCTCCCTGGGGAGCAGCGTTATGTTCAGGGTGAGGTGCCAATTCCTAAAAATCTGTAGCCTCTCAGGTAAGGTGAGTCTCTCACAAAGACGTGCCTCCCCACTCAACTGCTTACTCCAATATCCTAGACACCTCTTTCATGAACAAAGTGGGTACACCTAGGTTCAAGTGTGCATGTTCTGACCCACTGTCACCCAGTAAGTTCTTACCACTCATCATACATCAGCACTTCACATCCTTGACCTGGGTCCTTGGAGTCATACGTCCAGCTCTCCTTTTCTCCCTCTTTCCTTCCTTCTTGCTTTTCCTGGAACATGTGTCTTCCTTCTCTTCCTGAGTCTGATCACTAATAATGCTCTCTCCTGATGAAAAGCCTGGCTCTGTGGGAACCGCACAGGGAAGGAATGTCAGCACCACCCAGCCTGGGTCATGCCAGTGTCAGTGGCCTCCTCCCTCTCTGCGGTCACTGCTGGCCCAGGTTTAAAGACATTCGTTAGTCCTAGTCATGGCCCATCCTAGGGGGCCCACACCTTTGATCCTTTGCAGGCCTCTGACCATAACCACATCCTAGACTCTTACAAGTTGTAAACTGCCACGTCTGCCCTCTTTGGGTGCCGATGGCACTTTGTATTTCTCCTTTTCTAGCTCACAGCAGAAGGCATCATCTACGAAGAGCAAAGTGACCTGGATTTTCTTCCCCAGACTTGTGCCTGGCTGGTCCATTCTCGTGCTTTGCATCTCAGCTGACAAGTCATCAACGCCAAGCAAGAGGCCTTCTCTGCAGGAACCCTACCAATGTAGTCTTAAGCACATAGCTTATTACAAGTTACATGACTACAGTTATTTTTACTGCTTGGTTTTTCCACTGGGATATAAGGTCCACAAGGCCAAGTGCAACTTCTGACTTTCCATCACTCTTTCCTCAGTGCCTGATACTGGCTGTATTCACTGGGAACAAGATACCAGTAAAGCAGTATGTCTTGCACCCTGCTTTTTGCCCAGGGCTGTGACGACTCATATTCCTCCAGAAATGATCACTTGTTTCACTCTTTTGCTGGGAAATGATTCAAATTCTATATTTTCTTACCTGACAACAGTTTAAACGCCATGAATTCTCTGTCAGTGATGAAAATAAGTCATGCTTTTATTACCCTAAGATAAACTGTTGACTTCTGTCACTGAAGAGGATTGAGTAAAAGTGTGGTTATGAAAATTATTATTTTCCAAGGAGGCCACTCTATGCCATGAATTGGGCAAATAACATTATATGCTTCAAAGCAACTGATGGAAAATTGCTTTGCAAACAGCAATCCTGTATCTGGAAAGTTATTTTGAAATGTTAGCTTCTAAAGTTTGATATAGTTGCTTTAAGTCTTGCATATTAATTTGCCACTTCTTTCTTCTGCACTCTACGTTTTGTTTACGATATGCTCAGGCTTTTTATGTCTCATTGTAATTTTATCCATCCAGTAGCCTCACATATATTAGGATTCTTTTATCCTTTTTTGTAAAATTAATTTTATTGGTATATTTAAGGTATACAATATAATGATATTCATCATTGGAAGTTTGAACCTTTACATAATTCATCTTGGTTCTTATATTGTCCCAATTCATATTATATTTCTTCATATATATTTCCGATTCATTATATTCGCCCTCCCTTCAACCCCTCCAGCCCTCCCTATCTACAAAGACTTTGTTTCCATTTTTTCATTTTCTCATATTAATCCCATTCCCTTCTTTCCTTTCCCCTACCCCTCCCCTTTGTACCTATTCTTTCTTTTTCACATTATCCATTATATCTTTTAGTCCTTATTTACACTTTCAGTTTCTCACACTAGAGAAACTATTCGGCATTTACACGTGTGTCCTATTTATTTCACTTAAGAGTATTGACTCAATGTGCATCCATTTAGCTATAAATGACTCTAGTTTCTTGTTCTTTATGGCTGAGTAATACTCTATTTTATTAAAAAACAACATTTTATTTATCCAGTCTCCAGTTGATGGGCAATTGGGTTGCTTTCAAGTATTAGCTAATGTTTCCAAAACTATATTGAACAGGAGTGGTGATAGTGGACATCCTTGCCTTGTTCCTGACTTTAGTGTGAAGAATTTCAGTGTTTGACCATTTAGTATGATATTGGCTGTTGGCTTTTCATAGATGGCTTTATCAGATTGAGGCAGAAACCATCTATTCCAATTTTTGTAGGGTTTTTATCATAAACGTGTGTTGGACTTTGTCAAATGCTTTTTCTGAATCTGTTGAGATGATCATATGGTTTTTGTCCCTGGCTCTATTAATATAGTGTATTACATTTATTGATTTGCATATGTTAAACCATTCCTGCATCCCTGGGATGAATTCCACTTGGTCAGGGTGTATGATAATCTTCTGCATTCTATTTGCCAGTATCTTGTTAAGGATTTATGCAACTATATTCATTAGTGAGATTGGCCTATAGTTCTCTTTTTCAGTTGGGTTTGTCTCTGCTTTGGGGATCAAGGTGATGCTTGCTTCCGGGAATAAATTCAGGAGTATTGCTTCCCTTTCAATTTCATTGAAGAGTTTAAACAGTAATGGCAGTAGTTCCTCTCTAAATGTCTTGTAGAATTCAGCAGTGAAGCCATCAGGATCCAGACTTTTCTTGGTTGGTAAGTTTTTAACTACGTTTTCAATTTCATTGATTGATATTGGGTTGTTTATAATTTTTAGGTCTTCTTCGTTCAACTTTGGTAATTCATATGTATCTAGGAATCTGTCCATTTCTTCTGTGTTTTCCATCTTATTGGCATATAGGTTGTCGAAGTAGTTATTGATGATCCTCTGAATTTCTGCTGGGTCCATTGTAATTTCACCCTTTTCATTCCTAATTGTATGGACTTGGGCCTTTTCTTTCTTTTTTTGATAAGATTGGATAAGGATTTGTCAATTTTGTTTATTCTTTTGAAGAACCAACTCTTGACTTCATTGATTTTTTGTATCATTCTCTTAGTCTCCACTGCATTGATTTTAGCCCTGATCTTCATAATTTCCTGCCTTGTATGAGCTTTGAGTTTGTCCTGCTCTTCTTTTCCTAGAAGCTTGAGGTTCAGCATTAGGTCATGTAATTGAGCTCACTCTGTTTTCCTCACATGAGTATTTATTCATTGCTATGAATTTCCCTTGTAAGACTGCTTTTATTGTATCCCATAGATTCCAATATGTTGTGTTGGCATTGTCATTTAATTGTTAGGAATGGTCCGATTTCTCCTTTAATTTCCTCTGTGACCCATTGGTGTGTTATTCAGAAGTGTGTTGTTCAATTTCCATGTGTTTATGAAATTCTTGCAGTTTCTTTTTCTATTGATCTCCAATTTCTTCGCACTATGGTCTGATAATATACAAGGGATAACTTCAATTCATTTGCAGTTACTTAAACATGTTCTATGAGTGATTATGTAGTCTATTTTGAAAAACGACCCATGTAACTGAAAAGAACGTGTATTCTGATTTGGTTGGGGGGAACACTCTGTAAATATCTGTTAAGTTCGTATGTTCAAGAGTTTGATTGAGTTCTAGTGTTTTGTTGTTGATTTTTTGTCCAGGTGATCTATTTATTTGTGACAGTGAGGTATTGAGGTCCCCACTACTATTGTATTAGTGCTTATTTGATTTTTCATGTCCTTTAGCATTTGTTTTATATAGCTGGGTGCACTAGTGTTTGGTTCATATATATTAATGATTGCCATCTCTTCCTCTAGGATTGTTCCCTTTACAAGGATGTAGTGTCCTTTGTCTCTCTTAATTAGTGTTGTTTGAAATCTACTTGATGTGCAAAGAGGATAGCTAGTCCTACTTTCTTTCTGGTTCCTGTCAGACAGATTATTGTTTTCCACCTTTTAACTTTCAGTCTATGAGTTTCTTTATGAATTAAGTGTGTTTCTTCTATGCAGCATATTGTTGGATCTTGTGTCTGGAACCATTCTGTCAGTCTATTTCTTTTGATTAGTGAATTGAGAACACTGACATTGATGGTTATAACTGATATGTATTGACTCATGCTTGTCATGACTTTTTCTTTTTGTTGGATTTCCCCTCTTTGCATTTAATTTCTTGTCGTGTTCACTGGATGCATTTTGCTGGGCTTCCTGGGGTTGTGATTCTCATTGTCTTTTCCTAGGATATTGTTTAAAATTTTTTGGAGTGCTGATTTGGTATTCATGAAGTTCCTAAGGTGCTCTTTGTCATGAAAGTATCTCACTTCTCCATCAATTTTGAAAGATAGTTTTGCAGGGTACATCAATCTGAGTTGGAGGCTGTTTTCTTTTCAGGCATGAAATACATCACTGCAAGCTCTTCTTGCCTTGTTGGTTTGTGTTGAGAAGTCTGCTGTGATTCTGATGGGCTTTCCTTTGTATGTGATTTGTTTCTTTTCTCTAACCGCTTTTAGAATTTTGTTCTCTTGTTGGGTTTCTGGAATCTTAACTATTATATGCCTATGTGTCAGTTTTTTTTTAATCATGGCTAGTTGGAGTCCTATATGCCTCACTTATCTGTATGTCAAGTTCTTTTCCCCTGCTTGGGAAGTTTTCTTCAGTTACTTCTGTGAACAGTTTTTTTTATGTCATCTACTCTCTCTCCTCTTTCTCCACTGACTCCAATCAGTCTTATGTTATTCTTCTTTGCACTGTCTAGAAGCTGCTGGATTGATTTCTTGTGGTCCCTTACTATTTTGGAGAAATTTTTCTTTTCCTTGTCACTACTTGCAATCTTATCTTCTATATCTGAAATTCTGTCCTCACATTGGCTCATTCTGCTGCATAAACTTTCAATGGAGTTTTTAATCTCCTGGAAATCTGTTTGCATCTGTTTTATGGATTCCATTTATTTCCTATGTTAGGATTCCATCATGCTACACAGCTCCTCTATTTTTTTTCTGTGCCCTCACTAAATTTATTAAACATGTCTTCTACTATGGGCACAATCTCTGCTGTTATCTGAGAAATTATTTCTGATTTCATTTTTCCAGATCTTCTTTTGTTGTCAGTTCAGGGAGTCCAGGTGTTTGAGTATTAGATTGTATCATCTCTTTTTTTGGTTTTGAGACTTACTTATGTGTCTTCTTATTTCAACAGATGCAGCCTGCTGTGCTTTTGTTGAGGCAACTTTGCTCACCCAGTGGTCTTGAATTCTCAACAAGCCACTGAGCAGCCTTTACTCTACTGCTGACCAGTACACCATTTCCTGGGTTCATATTAGTGGCCTTCTGGATCCCTAAGCTGACCTGTTGTCTAGGCAGGCTTCTGGCTGGGGCCTGTGCACACTTGAGATGGTATCTAATTGTGCCTCTCACTGGGTTCATATGTAGCTGTTGTCTGGGAGGGCCTTTGGCTAGGGTCTCCATGTACTTATCAATCATATCAGGGCAAGCCTCTAGCTATTGCTTGTGAGCCTGTGTAGCTGTTTTCTGGCAATTCCTTGGCTGTGGCCAGTGGTATGGTGGGCCTCTGGCTGAAGCTTGTGCACCTGTGCAGTTCTTTCCTGGGTGAGCTTTTGGTTTGGAGAGGTGTCCCCACCCTCTGGCATCAGGGCGGAGCTCCAGTTGGGATCCACCTGCAGCTGTGCTTGTCTGACCCACACACCTGCTCCCTGAGATCAGTGCACACTTATGGATGGAATGGTGGGCCTATATTAGGATTCTTTTGCTTACAATCAACTCTAATCTAGGCATGATGGTCCATTCCTATAGTCCCAGCTGCTTGGGTGGCTGAGGATCTCTTCAGCTCAGGAGTTTGAGGCCAGAGTGGGAAACAGAGTGAGATCCCTTTCTCTTATTTTAAAAATTAAAAAAAGGAAAGAAAAATGTCAACTCAAACTTTCTTAAGTCATAAGGGGAATTCAATGGTTCATATAAATAAACAGCCCAGTGGTATATACTTTAAGTACAGAATGGTCCATAATTTAAATGGTATCACAATGGCTGAGTTCTGGCTAGCATTTCTTGGCTCTTCTTATTCACTGTGGGCAAAGGTTTTGAAAAGCTCACCTCTAGGTCTGCTGAAGATTACCAGCAGCTTCTGAGGTATATACCCTTCTTCTTTCACATCCACTGTGTGTGGGCTGGGAGTGGGATGTAAGAAGCTGATTTCATTCTCTGAAGAAATTTATCATCCTTTTATTGCAACCCCAGAAAACATTCACTGAGGCCAAGGGTACTATTTGGGCTAAGTGCTAAGTCCTAAAATCCTTATGTGGCCATGTGGAAGGGGCTGATTGTTCTAAGCCAACCAGAGATTCTGTACTGCCCATTAGCCTCATTCCAAACTAGAAATTAGCACATTGTTAGAGAAATCAGTAGTGAACACTAGAAAGAAAAGCAATAAATATTCCTCCTATGGGCTACCTATACAATCACATGGATTCATTGAGATCCCAGCCAATTGTTGATTTGTTCATCTAAATTACTTTATTCTATCCTATTCTGTATATGCTCATATTATACATCAAAGGAGCTTAGAATACAGACATGAATAAAATAGGAACTGCTGGTGAAGAGCTGGAAATCTGTTATTAATCACTCTCCATTGGAACAGGACACTAATGCAAGTATAGTTTGCTGTGAGAACCCCAAAGGAGGTTACCATCTGAAGAGTTAAAGAATGTGTGGTAGAGAGGACACTGTCTTGAATCATCAAAGATACCTGCCTTCCCTGGCAGAAGGGTGGATGAGTACGGGGAGTGGAGGGTGGTCACCACAGGCAGACACATAAAGCTCTGGACCAGCTGGGTCCCAGGAATGGTAGAAAGTTAGATAGAGCCAGAATAGGGATGGGATGGCAGAGAAGAGGACAGTGTGGGCTACACATGCTAGGCCGGACGCATTGCCATTTAAAGAACCACTGATAGTTTATACCAGAAGAATTTAACCACAAATCAAAGGAAAGTGGCTAAACAAAGAGAAAAACAAAGTTAGCTTATCTTTCAAAGTTAGCTTATCTTTTCATAAAAAATGTAATGACAAATTTTAAAAAGTAAAAATATAAAAAGAAATCTTCCTGGAGTAGGAAAGAAATTAAGTATTTAACAAAACCTGTCAAATATACTGACTAAAATGGAGGCATAAATATTTAAACTCTATTAAAATTAACAACTAAACTTATAAAATAAAACATCTTAATGGGGAAGATATTAGCCACATATGCAAATGCAAATATCTGCTACCCTCAATATTAAAACAAATCCTGAAATCATATAAATCAATTTGAAAAAACTCTATAAAGTAATGTATAAAAAATGGACAAAGAACCTAAGAAACAATAAACAATAAGATCATGAAAATATGCTTAATCTCTTTTGTAATAAAATGAATACAATTTAAAATGTAAATTCTCTATTTAATTGTCAAGGATATTTTGCTATTTTTATTTTGTTTGTTTGTATAATACCAGGGCTGGCAGGTCATGGATACCCTCAAGTTAGTAGCCTTTTTAAAAAAGACAGTCTTGCAAAAGCTATCACAAGCTTTCAAATTGTTTCTACAATGTCACCAATTATAATTTATCTGGAATACATAAATAAGTAAGTGAAAATAAAAATACATTCAAGGATCTTAATGATTATTGTCTATAATAGGAAACCATTTCTATAAAAAGACATAACAATGTGCAGGTAAAATTAAATAAAGGATATTTATATTATGCAACATTATTCAGTAAATTAAAATTGATGTTGTTGGTAAATATATATTGATATGGAAAGCTAGGTACTAGTGTTACAAAGCATGTTTTAAAATGTTATACATATTATAATACTAATTTTGTTAAAATTATATATACCTATACATATATCATACATTTTTAAGATAAAAGTTGTGGCCACCCTATGAAAATATCAGACCGTTTTATAGTAGTTATGGCTATGTGGACTTTCTTTTTCTCTCTTGTGTGCATCTATACTGTATATTTATCATTTATCTTCTTTCTTTTGTTTTTCAGTTAAATACTAAACAGAGTATAATGAAAATATGTAATTTTCTCTTAAGCGATTAAGCTAGTAAATGATTTCTCTTTAAATGTGGTGAATGTGATGGCCAGATGACGGAAGTATGGGGGAAGAAGAGACAGACAACAGAGATGGAGAAGTGAGGAGAGAATGAAAGCCAGCAGAGGACTGTGGTCTGGCCATGGGAGCAGAAGTGAATGGGTGTCAGAAGACCTGGGCTCTGATTGGCTGTCCAGAAGTATGGGCAGAGTACATGAGGTTGAGTTGGGGTGGAGCATAAGTATAAATTACAGAAACACAAATGGGTGGATGAGGATTAGATAACTGGGTGACAGAAAACCCAAGAACTTCAGTTTCTGCAATACTGGCAATAACCCTTCCCATTTTTCCAAAACTTTTTGTAACTATCCAGAATATTTGGAATATGAAGTGTTTGCCAGCTTCAATGGTAGTATACTGAAATGTGAGAGATCCCTAGTCCTCAATATTGAAGATTGTCTTGGGAGTGGTTAAGTTTGGTGTTTCCTGAGTAGGAAACTGCACAAGAATGACTCTGGCAAAAAGAGAGGCTCACTTTCATCCCTCTACGCTCTTAATAATATTTGCTCACATTTATGTTTGGTGTGTGTGTGTGTGTGTGAGGTGATGTATGTACAGACACATAAACTTTAAAAAAATGTGTTTATTATTTGCACAAGAAAATCCAGGTATCCTTCAATTATGTCCAAAAGATCCCATGTTCATACTAGGTTTCCAACTTGTGCATCCTATTCCCTGGCCCATGAATTGATGCTTTCAACGCCATTACTCCATGTCTCTGTCTGGTCCCAAATGCAAAGGGACAGATGAACTGAAAAAAGCCTTGATGATTGGGAAGAAAAAAAATAAACATAAAGCATTGCTCTTTGTGCATAACAGGCAATACAGAGGAGACATTTAAAAAGAAGAGGTAATTGTTTCCTTTTAACCCATTAAGCATTTGCTAGGCACTTTCTGTGGCAAGGAGCAGTGCCTTAGGGGTTAAACAGAGTGAGAGACTCTACTACCAAGGAGCTAAGCAGGAAGAGCAGTTTCTAGCATCCAGATTTGCTCCAATAATCAGGTAGAACTCTGACTAGAGAGTATCTTTCTCTGTCATAAATTCACAAATTATTCTCTCTGCCGTGCTCAGAAAATGTGGGGCCTGACCTTGCCAGAAGGGAGAGGTGCACCCAAACAGCCTGAGGCATCCCTGTAGGCAGGGGCCTGGCCTGACAGCGGAAGCCTTTCTCCCTAGAAGCTGTGGTCTTGGAGCCTGGAGTCAGAGTTTCCAGCCCAGATGTCTCCTTGGTCCTCCACCCTCTGTGAGTGCACTGCTCCCCTGGGTGCTTAAAGATTCTTTACTTTGTGAACTTACACACTGTACAGGCCATGATGCCCCAGTGCTGAAGGAGAGCTCGTCTCCCATGTGAGATAGGAATGGTGCAACTTGCTTTAGGAAACGCTAAGAAAAACTGTTGGGCTGTACATGCTAAATTAAACCCAGGCCTCCACTGTGATCCAGAAATTCCACTCCTGAAAAGATTGAGGTGCTATTTTCTCTAAAATACAATACAGAAGAGCTCAAAAATGTTGAACTCAAACAGCTCCAAACTGGGAGCAAACCAAAGGTCTACTAACAGATAAAAATATTGTCGAATATCAAACAATGAAGCTAGTACACACAAAAACATAGATAAATGTCATAGGCTTTCTGACACAAAGATAACATATTGAATGAGTTCATTTATAGGAAGTTTCAGGACAGGAAGAGGTAATTACATGGACAGAGTTCTGAGATCTCACTATAGAAGATACTGATTGGGAAAGAGCAGAAGAGAGCCTTCTGGGTTGCTATATCCTTCCCAATTTTATTGTGACTGGAGGTTAAACAAGTATGTGCAGCAGTCCACACAGTGGCCTTTATGGACTTTGTAAATTTTATGTAAACTGCAAAACTATATTAAGATACTTTCACGGAAAGACTTCTAATGTCTTATTTAGTGTGTTCCTGAAAAAAATATATGGAATTCAAATGTGTGGAAGTTGAATAATTGATTTGCCTACCATAAAAGTGATTCAATTCCGTCCAAAGCCAAAATAGATTATAAAACTCCAAATAATATTAATATATGTCCAATATTGCATGCATATTCACCTTTGCACACAGCTCTAAGCCCATGGAGGAGCATCTGATTAAAGGTAATGACAAGAGCTAATGTTTACATAATGCTCTTGTGCACTGGGCATGGTCTAAGTCCTGCACATACTTGATTTAATTACACAACAAAGCTGTTAGACAGCACTACCGTCAGAATTGTTCCTATGCTGTATATGGGGTAAATGAAGAACAAAAATTATTAAGTGGTTTTTCAAGGTTGCATAGCCCATAATTAGCAGCACTAGAGTCTAAACCCAGGCATTCTCGCTATAAAAACCTTGTACTTATCCCTACCTTACAGTTCTTCTGTTTACATAGTTGGTTTTTTGCAAGTCTAACATTTGTCATCTTTATCTCAATTAAATTTTTTTCCAGGAAACTTAAAATTTTCAGTAGTGGCATTAGTAGATTAATTTGTCTGTGTTATACCCAATTTGAAATAATATTATGTGCAAATTGCAACAAAAGACTCTTTGCTGAATATGTTTTACTAGCAGATTTCAATCATGTGCATAATATTTTACCCTAAATCTCAAGATAAATAAAAAGTTGAACCCTTCCAACTAAACTGGGAAGAGTAGGTCAAGGCCATGGAGGATAATGGAGCTGGAGCGAGAAGAGAATGTACAGATGTTGGCAGCTGTTTCCTCCTCCTTGACCTCGCCCAGATTTTCTTATAGGGAAACTGTGGGTAATAGAACCCCAATAACAGTCTAAAGAAGGAGAAATAGAAGGAAGAGGAGGAAGAGGGAGAGGGAGAAAAGGAGACAGAGAAAGAGAAGAAGGAGGAAACAAAAATAAAAATAGAGATGGTACCTATTAAATCTGAACTGTTAAATCTGAACTGTTGACCAGCAGGCAACACAATGTTGTGCTAGTCAGAGTTTGGCCTTCACTCCGCTGATGGAAAGTAGCCTAATATTGTCTAGGAATCGTTATTGTAGAGTATCATCTTACTATATGAAAGAGTGAATTGATAAAACATTTAAAGTATTTAACCTTAGGACCACATGCACTTTAGGATAGAATGAAAACATTTATGGCAAAATCCTCTAGTCCTCAAGTCCTCAAATAAGACTCATCTATTTCCTCCAAGAAACTGGGGAATTATTTGCTTTCCAAAGAGCAGGCATTCCTTAATCTTCCTGTGGCCTAGTTTTAAAAAACCTGTGCTTTGAAATTTTATATGGTGCTGATTCTGAACTAACTTTTCTGTGTTAATATTGTTTTTAGATTCTGAGTTCTTTTACTTTAAAACAGTGAGAAAGGCAGGGACATTGAGATAGAGAAAATTAGACAAGAGAAAGAAATACAGCCAAAACTTCAACTTGCACTACATAGTATGATAAAAGTAAATCTCTTCCTATACCAGAATATTAGATGTAACCATTGTAATAGTTTCTGTTTTACCTTCTCAAAATTTCTACTATGATGCTGACTTGTTACAGGTATGTGCCCTTTATGTTTTCTTTTATGTGTGCTTCTGAATCATACCGCTGCTTTCATTTCTTTGTTTTTCTGTTTGTTTTAACTTGAAAATGTGTGTTACAAAGTTTATTAAAGTTTGCCTCATTCTCCAAAGAGATTAGATATTTTCCTGCATATTGATGAAAGAAATTATTCAACCAGTTCTCATTGATGGGTATCTATGTTGTTACTGATACTTTGCCATTTTAAGCAAAGCTATAATAAATCTCCTCATATATGTGTTGTTATACTCAGATTTAGGATAAGTTCCTGAAAATCTAATTGCTGGAGCAAAGTGTATGTGCATTTCAAAAGCTGATAGGTGTTGGCAAACTGCCCTGCAATCCTCTCTGCAAATAGCTTAGAAAGGGGCCATTTCCCTCCAGTCTCTTCAGCACTTTGCAACATAAATTTCAAATGTTTCCACTTCATCTAAGGAAGAACAACTTTCAGGATGGGATGGACTGTGTATTGCTACCATAAGTTCAGTATCTGCAGAGGCACTGTAGCCATCTGTAGAACAGTGATTATTTGGTGAATGATTCTGGTCATGGACCAGCTTGGGGGACTTTCCCAGTGTCTGACTCTCCCAGTGAGTACAGGGAGACTGAACTTGGGTCAACTGTGTCCTTATATTGACTGGCCCAAGCAGCCTGGCAGATATCTGAGGTCCACATCTGTAGTTAATACCATAATAGTGTTTGAACATTGAAGGGAGATTCTGAGAGAAGCAGGCATGCTATCACCCTGCCTCTGCAGAGAGGTTCTAAAACAGGTAAGGCCACTGAGCAGGGATCAGTATCCTCAAGTCCAGAGCTGTTCTACATTTGCATGATCCTGAAAACAAGCTGGGATGACCCTCTGCATGTGTAGGCAGCCTGTTTCTCAGGTAGGTGGGGAAGATATGTGTGCAACATAAAGGCACTAAACCTGCAGAAATCAGGCTTAGCTGGGTACGATGGTCCTCATTTATAAGGTGGCTGCCTTAGAGATTATTTTAAAGAAAGGTCTTGACACAAAACCTTTGAATCAATGGCTGAATTAAATGTGGCAAAGTGATTAAGGAGAGACCACTCTTTCTGGTTCCTACCTCAAACCCTACATTCATGGAGATTGAATTAATGAGATTTTACAAGGCAGAACTATGAACTCATGGAATAGATAAATCAGTAGAAGTTTAATGTGCGGTTCAGAATTCACCCTGAGTTTAATTTGAGAAGCTTCCTGTGTACCTCCCTTTAGAGTAAGATTTAATTTGCTGGGGCAGCTGTTGTACAGGGGAAAAAGCAGGACTCGATTTCCTGGCAGAGCTGCCATTTATGGGCTTCAAGAACTGGGAGTCATAATACTTACCCCACAGGTGTTAATGTGAGCACTGAAACACATGATGTATGGGAGGGCTTGGGGAAGCAAGGGTGCAGTAACAAATGTGCAAGCTCTGCTTTCTAGACTGAGGCAGCCCCGGAAAGCAAAACAGGTCACACATGTGGATCTCCTCCGGTTCTGGCCCAACCAAGAGTATGAAGATCCCAGTGCTCCTCAGGCAATTTGGGGTGTCCTCACAAGGTGTCTTTGGATTCTTACCTATGTAGACTTCTCTGTCACTCCATAAGATTTTTAAAGTTCTTTGTTTCAACTTCTGCCCTTATGCCTGGGGTGCTTGGAGCCCTCAATCATAGTGAGTGTGTGGGTACAACTCCTGCTCATGTGGACCTCTCCAGGGTCTCCTCCAGATCAAGCCTGTGTAAAGTCACATTTTCTTCGGCTGGTCATGAATCTTGCTGGTCTGTGCTTCCATGTCCTTCTCTGAAGCAAATTGTATCCCTCCAAAAGAAAATGCACTGGCTCTATTATGCATGGCTGCCTTTAAAAAATCAACCCTCAAGCCATGTTGCTTTAGTGAGCATGAGATTTATTTTGCTCACAAATCTACAGTTTGAGCAGAGCTCAGTAGAAAGGCATCTCAGTCTTACTTCCTATTAAAGATAAGACTGGAGTCATGGGGAAGCTCACGTAATCCCATCTCTGACAAATGATGCTGACTGAAAGTTGAAGCTTTATCTGGAGCTGGGACCAGAGCATTTTTTTGTGGCCTTTATGTGTAGCGGGTTAGTTACACACGCATAGCATGGTGTCTGGGCATGATGCGTGTGATTTCTTGTGCACTAGAGAGAAAGCTGTATTTACCTCTTATGACCTGTCCTTGGAAGTCACACAGTGTCACTGCAGTACATAATATTTGTTAAAAATAAGACACTTCTAACTTCTGAAGGTGACATATAGTTAAGGGGAAGGAAATTACTCTACTTCTTGGTGGTAGAAGTGTCAAAAATTTATAGACATATTTTAAACCACCACACCCCTACACGCAACCCCATAAGTATTACATTCTGCAACATGGGCTAAAAACCTGCTTTGCCTGGCATTAGCATGTTCTGAGTCTTTATTATGATTTATTAATGAAACACCTCTTACCATTTTATTGGCAGTGTTTTCTTGCAGTCCATTTGCCCTGGAACTCAAACATATATCCCCTGGTCTTCAGTTGGTAAAATGACAAATTTCTGCACTCAGAATCACTCTTTTTGGTAATCGAGGTTTTAGTTCATGAGCTGTATTTTTAACCACTCTTGTCTAACAAACAATTCTCAAACTCCTACATCTACAGTATGGCTGCATTTGAGCTGATCTCGTGTCTGTCTCTCACTGTCCTCCTGGAACTATGGGCCAGCAAGGGCATATTTAGCTTACAATGGTGACAAAGACATAATCGAGCAAATGGAAAAAGAAGAGGCCACATGAGTCTTGGCCTCTGAATCCACGCACCATCACTTCTATCCATATGCCATTGAGTAAAGCAAATAAATGGTCAAGTTCAAAGTCAAGAGGCAAGAAAATCTACCAGCCCCACCAGTACATTTGTGAAGTATAAGAGTCAGTTATGAAGCCTCCACCATAAGTCAATCTTTCATATGTTCCTTTTTTCTTGTCCTCAAGGCTCAGATCACAAATATCCTTTTCCAACTTCTGCCTGCATGCCAATTTTGGTGAACAAAGTCCCTCATTCGTTATAAATGATTTGGAACACACTTCAGCACCTTTCTCAATGCAATGTTCCACAGAATCACTTCACATTGATTGGGTCTGGCACATGAAATAAACATCAGCTAGAGTCAATTACTTCCTAAGAAGTTCCTGTGTCCCCAGTCTACAGTCCTAACTCCAACCATGATAAACACTCCTGGCTTGCCTGGATATACTGAAAGGTTAAATTGTGGACCACTGAGGCTGGTCACACAAGGGGTATAGGATTAACATTTGATTTATGCAAACTGTAACTCTATTTTTA
This sequence comes from Heterocephalus glaber, assembly GCF_053883595.1. NCBI lineage: Eukaryota > Metazoa > Chordata > Mammalia > Rodentia > Bathyergidae > Heterocephalus > Heterocephalus glaber. The sequence continues at coordinate 30,521,046 of NW_028258330.1, read as the reverse complement.
ATAGAATAAGAGAGGCCTAACTGGCATAATCTTATGTACAATTCTGACTGTGGTCATGTAATACGGAGAGAGAGAGAGAGAGAGAGAGAGAGAGAGACATTTAGAATCAGGTACCCAGAGGTGTTACATGAGTTATGTATTCCTATTAAAGATTCTGATGGCAAGAATTCCAAGATACAATCCCTTGATCCTTTTCTTGGATGTTTTATTGCAACTCAGAAGGAGGGTCACAAATTAAGAAAAATACCATCCAGAAGTTAACAAATTCCTTCAGATTCATAAATACTGTCTTAAAAATAAAAGAAAATAGTAAGCAAAAGGTGTTCCTCTGGGAGACTTTCCCTCTCTTCTTCAACTACAAGGCCTGCAGAGGTCAAGAGGGCAGGGTGAGGACTAGCATCTCAAAGGAAAAGCAAAGCTATAAGGGAGGAGAACAGGAACTTTAGAGGGACCAATCTGCAAAAGGTGAAGACGAAGGATGTTTCAGAAGAAAAAAAATTAAAACCTGTTCCAGAATCTATCAAAAGTGACAGTGACCCACGTGAATTAATGTGTTCACCAAGGAGTTGCTGATCTTCCAATCTTCTAGGCAACTTGCTTTGCTGTGACCTTTCTTGACTTTTCAGTATCCTGTTTAGTTCACCTTCCCCTAAGCATGATAATCATCACTCAGGAGAGAATTTTCACCTTCTAAAGGAAGGTCAAGATTTTAAGATTGAAAGCTCCCTTGAAAAATTAACAATGCACCTAGGGCGAAAGCACCCCCTTTCTAGGACAGACTGGTGGACCCATCCAGAATGTGGAGCCATAGTGGGTCCATTAAGCTGTCCTTACTGCAAAATCTTCAATGAAGATGTCTCTAAGACACATCAACCTATCCAGCCCAAGTGCTAATTGGTTTGCAATTCTCCTAATTAGTGTGTCATCTACCTGGACAGCTTAGTGGCTGGCTGGAAGCCCAGACCCTACCCAGCCAAATTTACAGCTCCCAGAATTTGGAAGTTTAACAGCAGTGACAATTCCACACCTTGTCCACATGTGGGCATGCCCGCCCACACATACACACCTTCTTGCTAAGATGTAACAATGATAACAGGTTCTCACTAAGTTGCTAACAATCTCATTAGGCTGTTTGGTGTGAGAAAGAAGCAAGAGCGATTCTAACTTTGCTGCAATACTTTGTGAACAGACTATAAAGTTGCTAAACCAGCCTCGTTGCAAGTGAAGTTTGGACTTAGGTGTAAGGAGACTCAAAGAGACTCAAGGCTCACAAATATCTCTTCCATTACAGACATCAGTTGCTGTGTGAAGGCTATTGCATGCTGCCTTTCCTCAGCTTTCCAACTATTCTCTAGATCACTAGGACACTTCTTAGAGTCCCAGGTTTTTTTAAATAGGCTAACAAAATGGCCTTTATGAAGGAAAAGGATTACATATATTTCCAGTATTAATATAAATTATTTCTTTTATAATATAATGTCAATATATGTAACCATAAAGCTCTATATTAACTATTTATCTTAATAGCTCATATACAAGTATATTGCAAAACACAAAACTTGAATAGAAACAAAGCATCAAAAGCCATTACATTTGAAATATCAATTTTAATTCAATGTAGCATCTTGTATTTCTTTCCTGAGACTAAATTGCTATTTGAAACTTGAACTTGACAATGATTGTTATGTTTCTACAGTATCTTTTCATTCTGGCAAGCTGATAATACAATGCACTGTGTGATGATTCAATTCTCATCATGCCCCATGCTATTGTTTGCCTGTTTGAACTATTATGAAAGCTTTGCTCATGATACAAATGGATTACAGACAGTATTTGATCTTTACCTGGAATGGACAGTGGGCTTAGAACAGAAAGGTCAGCAAGACTTTTCATCTTTTAATTTTTTTCAGTTTTCCTTTTCTCCCTCCCTCCCTCCCTCCCTCCCCCTCCTTTTTGATAAAAACATAAGTGCAAGCATAGAAAAATAAAATGAAGAATAAAAGCAGTGATCTTCATGATCCAGAATAGAGCTGTATCACCGTTTTTTCTATTATTATCAAAACAAATATTCTGTTGGTCAAATAATGCCTTTTCGATGGGAAAAACTGCTTACCACCTTCTCTCTTTTGCAGGAAGTTCCTTTGATGTTCATGTAAATTGGCCCTTGGTAGTCTTCTGGATGCCCCTCAAAATTAGGCTGAATGCATCTGAACCCAATGTTACAATTTTGCTACATTTGTGCAACCACAGTCTTCAGGAGAGTTTTTCTAATCAAAGCATTGCAAAGTTCTGTGTTTTTCTAATGTAGCCAGGAATAGGTTAAAATTACCAGGAAAATTAGACAGTTTAAAACTTTTTAAATGGCTGAATCTGCTAGTGGCTGCCTTAGAGAATAAAGCAGTCCATACCAAAGTCTTCTTCAATGTGCACAAAAGTCAAAGGAGTCTCTAGGCCTTCTGGGAGAAGCTGGATATGTTTTTTTCTCTCTTTCTCTCTCTCTTTCTTTCTTTCTTAGTTTCTTTCTTTCCTTCTTTCTTTCCTTCTTTCCTTCCTTCCTTCCTTCCTTCTTTCTTTCTTTCTTTCTTTCTTTCTTTCTTTCTTTCTTTCTTTCTTTCTTTCTTTCTTTCTTTCGTACCAGGGATTGAACTCGGGACATTATGCTTGTGAGTCAGGCATGTTACCGCTAAGCTAAATCCTCAGCCCAGGGTATTTTTTCTGACTGTAGGCCAGGACTGGGGTAAAGAAAGTGAGTCAACTTAGCCAGAAAATTTAAAGAGGTGTCAAGAATCTTGGTAATTGATATAAAATAATAGTTTAATGCAATATTTTCATAGAAATCAAAATTAATTCAAAAATGTATGAGACAAAATATAAAAATTTTAAATCAAAACCACTAAGCCATATTGAGTCTGGGGTAAAACAAAAACTATATACATCTATATGCATGGTTTTATGTATTTGCTAGGTGTTTTTTTTTCAGAACATTAAAGTAGTTGGGGAAATAGCAAAAAGTTAAAATATAAATGTATTAAAATGGACATTATATTCAATTTAAGTATTTTATTTATAACAAAATGGAATTTGTGATCAGTTTCATCTTAAGTTAGTAATTACTTAAAATTGTTGCCATATGAAGAGAAATTGTCAACATGACAGTCAATAACGAGATAAGCAATGAAGTAGATTTTGAAAATAGTGTCCATGTGTTTGCTTCTATTAAAGTCGGAACAGCTATTTTCCTCCTGCCTCAGGCTTGATGCAGCAGCACCCTGGGCAAGGGAGAGGGTAGATTGGAAGAGTAAGGAATGCCTGGAACAAAATAAAGATTTAGTGAATACTAATTGTTATCAGTATTATCCCAATTTTGTATGTCCTTCAAAGCAGAGCCAGGACTTCCAGCTGACTGTTCACAACACGATTCTGAGGAAATACAAGGAAGATGGGGGGAATGAGCTGGACAGTGACAAGGTGTTCCCAAAATCTCCTAATGATACTCTGGGCAAAAGGTGTTGGATTTCACTCAGCACAACTTCCAAGACAGTCAGTGTAAAGTTCTTCTTTTCACTCACCTCTCCCCTTCCCTAAGGCCTTTCACTTTCTTTATCTGGGTGGGTGCAGCAAAATCCAAATCCTGCAGGAAAGAGAATAAAATGGAGGCAGCAAGTGTTGCAGAGGATTTGAGTCAACATACAGTTTCCAAATTGTATGACCCTATGCTCACTTTGTGAAAATGGAGATGTGAAACTTACTTCTTGGTGATGTTTTGAGAATTGAATGCTCTGATTTTTATAGAGTGGCCGAAGCAGTGGCCAGCACTTATTATGACAAAAATAAACAATTATTAATGGAAAAAGAAGGAAGGTTGGTTTGTTTTCTATTGCTGGCTAGCAAATTAACCACAAGCTCTAATGACCTAAGACAAGACTCATTTTATCACACATGTTTGCCAGTTTGGAGGTCTCTGTGTACTTCAAGGGTTTCTCTGTTTAAAATCCTTTAAAGATCCAATCAAGAGAAGAAGAGAAACCTATATGGAGGATCTGAAAAAGAATCTACTTCTGAGCTCACTAAGCTTGTTTGAAGTATCCAGTTTTTTGTGGCGATAAAAGCAGGGTCCCCATTTCCTCAGTAGCTTTCAGAAAGGGAAGGTTCAGCTTCTCATTTCCCATCATATCTTCAAAACCAGTATGAAATGCTGATGATGAAAAGCTCTTGGACATCTTCACATTCCTTTTCTGTTGGCAGGTGGAGTAAACTCTGTTTTTTAAAGAGGCTCATAGGAATTAGATATCTTCCCATGTCATCTTTCTATCTTAATGGCAACCATGCCATTTAATATAACATAATCAGGGGTGATGTAATATAGGTTCCAAATATTAAGGTGTGATAACTCGGTGACCATTATTAGAATTCTACCTACACCAAGATGGACAAAAAGAGAAAAGAAAGAATAAATTAATACATTCTTCAAAGGGCCAAACTGGTTTTGTGTACCATCTTTCATTTAACCTTCATAACAATATCATTTGGTAAGTAATGCTCTTATTTTAGAAGGGAGAAAGAAGCCATTGAACTACTTTTCCAAAGCCTCAATGTTAGTAAGTCTAATAGATGACTTCATAGTTTTGTCTAAAAATAATAGAAGATACATAGTGAATGTAGAAATCAGACAGCAATTATCGGCTTGATTTCCTTCATGAGAAATGATGCAGTCATTGTCAAAGTCACTCAAGACATCTGTTTACCATATCATTCCGGCTTCCACAGTTCCAGTTGTCTTCACTCAATCTTCTGGTGATCTCAGGTTCTGGGATTTTTATGTGCAATAAACTATAACTTTCCCTCAGTCTTTCCAATATATTAAGGAACTAATAGGTGGACACCAGACACTTTTCCTTGTTATTTCTTTAACAGCTGTAAGTTTCTAATACTCAACCAGAGATGTCTATTTGCATATGCATTTATCTCTAGTTCTGAAGCTATAGTTCTGGTGCCCAGCTGTTGGAAATTCAGAGAATTGACAAAGTTTAGGAAATTAGTGTTTTGAGAAAATTCAAGTGCATTTTTCACTGGATCACTTACTTTATTCCAGACTTTGGGTGAGACCTAGAAGATTTGTCTGTGAATAGCACAGGCATAGACTTGAACTTTATTAAGTTGGGAGGCCTATGATATTGCGAGACTATGCTTTGTTCTCTTTCTTATAAAATAGGAGCAGAAAGCACTCACAACTCAAAAATGATACCACCCTGCCAAAGGTTTTCCCTAAAAGACAAAAACTGATGGATGGTATAGTGATTACTTCTGTGAGCTCTAGTATTCTTAGTTTGGCCACTTAATAAACTTGTTCTCAAAATTAAATTTAGTATATAATTCAGGATGCCTTTAAGATATTTGTTAACCATTTGCTCTCTGTTTTATCATTGTTTTGTTTCTTGGTAGAAATTCTTTTGGAGAACTTCTAAATTCTTTGGAAAACCACAAGGAAGATGGATTTTTTCCCCCCTATTAATTCAGGATAGACAGGGAAGCAATGTGACCCTAGATCATTAAGTTGGGAGTTCTGGCTGTCCTTGGGAGCCAGCCAGTGGCCCAGGAGAGAAGCCAGATGGGGTCACAGACCTCAAGCTGACAGATGTGGCAGTAGAGGATTCCAGGAAGAAAGATCAGAGACTGGCCAGGAAAGAGAGCCACTTGCCCAGATGCAAAACCCCAGAGGAGTGAAGGTAAAGGCTGCTGAGTCATGAGGGAAACTGCTCAGCAGTGAGGGTCAATTTTAGGACAAAGAAACAGTGCCCAAGCAGCTCGAGAACAGAGAGGGTGGTGTCTGTATCCCCAAGGAGTTGTGAGTATCATCTGCACTATCGTTTTATTTAATCCTTCTTATGATCCTAACATATATATCTAAATGTGACAATATGTCCATCTCCTGAGAGTTAAAGAACAATAGAGGGAGCAAATAGGTCAGCTTCATTTGTCAGTGGACTATGGAGAAACAAAAAAGCAAGAAGTTAAAGAGCAGAGAGAGTAAAAAGAAGTTGTCAGTGAAAATTGTCCAGTCTTCCTCAACTGTGCCATCACAATGTTAAGTTTTATCTGGGTAATTTGTTGATCTAGAAGCAAAAAATGGTGCCAGATGTGATTCAGTCCTCGGCTGCTAAGAGAGCTGACACCCTCCCCAGGAGAAGGGAGAGGATGGAAGGCTTCATGCTAACACATTTACCCTGCTTAGGAAAGGGGTTTTGAACCACAGTTTATTTATTCTGAGGACTTTTGAAAAATTCCTTTGCCTACGCTAATTTTTAAAGACCTATTTAAGTCACAATTCATTTAAAATTTATGGAACAGCACATTGTAGTATGTGTGCATGTTTTCTCTTGTAGAACAATGTCTTTGCTTCTCATGGCCTAACAATAACATTAAGTAACTAAGTAAAATAACTCACCCAAATAATGTCTTCCCTGGATCAGATTGACCTAGGCAATGAGGACATGGATGGAAAAGACACATCAGAATGCCAACTAATAAATATAGCAAGAAAGACAGAAAATCACCTACTGGCAACCACAACAGTAATAATTGTTTTAGGCAAGGATCATCGATGAATGCTAACATAAGTGGGTGAAAGTACAACAAGAAACAAAATATTTGTATGGTCTCAAAGTATCTCCCTCCAAAATACTGATTAATTACAAAAAGTAAAATGGTTATTTTACAGTGGAGAAGCCTGGCAGACACCACATTGATGCAGCAATTAAAGTTAACATCACAAAAAAGGGGGACAAATCATCCCATGCCTTGTGATATAATGCACTGAGCAGGATACAATATTATTTCTGTGGTTTTCCTGCTGAAATTGCATAGTCTGAATCTAATTAGGAGAAAACCTTAGACAAACCCCAATTAAGGTACATTTGACTCAGTAACTAGTTTCTACTTTTCTAATGTATCAAGATTACAAAAGACAAAGAAAGGGTGAGGACTATTGTAGATTAAAGGAAAACAAAGGGACAACCTAGATCAGAGGGACAGGACAACCAAATGCTATGTGTGATTCTACATTAGATCTGGACCCTGGGATTTAGGGTGACAACTAGTGAACTTTTATTAAGACTTGCAGATTAGATAATAGTATCAAAGTAATGTTAATTTCCTAATTTTGATCATTGAATGGTGATTATGGAAGAAAATGCATGAAAGCATATCACATGTGCAGCCTTCATCCAAACATTAAATCAAGTCCCTGTGTGTTTATAAATAGTGGTATATAGATGATAGATGATCAATATATAGATAGGCAAACTTGTGAATTTTTAGAATTTGCTAAGAATCTACGTAAAGGACATAGAAGAATACTTTGTTCAGTTTTTGAATTGTTTTCACAAATCTGGAATTATTTCAAAATAAAAAATAAATAGTTTTTTAAAAAGATGGATTCTGCATCAGGAGTCTCTCCTATAACCTTTAGCAAGAGATGGGCAAATCATCATAAAAAGACAAATGGTTTTGCAAAACACTGGGTCTTATAAGGACTTGGGATAGAATATCATTTCTAGAAGTAGAAGAGACTAGTAATTTCCTATAAAAGACATTAAGTTTGAGATAAGCAAACTCATTGTCTTCTTACTCCTTAAGAAAAATATTTAAGATCTTGATTCTGAAGTAAAATCAGTTGTGTTGTGTTGTGTTGTTATAGGAAAGGCTTTAGCTCAGAGTTCACTTTAATAAACCATCCATTCATTCATCCATTCAGGAACATGGCTATGATATTGTGATATAATAAGAAATATGTGTTTAGTCTTTGTTCCCAGTTTCCAGAACACAGCTCCAAAACCCTTATTAATTTTCTGAGCAACAAGGGTGCTAGGGGCATCTTTTGTCTTATTACAGTCTTCCATCTTCAATTCTAGTTTCTCGAATAGGGCGCCTTCCTAAGTCCCTTGGAATTTCCTGGGTTATAAGGGCATCTTCTGTGCTAAGGTGATGACTCTCGGGCTCCTGGATGAGGGCTGACCACCAGAAAGTCCAAGTCATGATTATAAGTTTGGAGCCATCAACCTCAGCCCCATTCCATCCACAGGGAATAGTAGAAGGGCTAGAGATTCCCAGTGTGAACAAAACTTCCAAAAAATTCTCCAGCTATGGGGTTCTGGGCCAGAATAGATACAGGCAGAAGTGAGCAATAAAAAATGAAACACAGAGTCCAGTTTGCTTGCAATGGATGCAATAGGGTTCTAAGAATTTTCTAAGAGAAACCTGTGATATTCCTTCCAACTGACTTGGGAAAAAGACTGAGGGATGACTTGTAAGATATACCCCGTGTCTAAGATGCTACACTAAGTAGCCCACCAAGTAACCATGTAGTTTAATATTGGACTTATTATTCCCAACAGAGAAGTATTTTCCTTAAAGGCACTTAGGATGTTCGGACACTCGATCTGCCTCCTTTTCCAAATGTGACAAGATGTTGAGTTATTGCTTCATGAAGGAACTGGAAAACATCCTGAGATGCTGTTTACTTCTTAACTGCTTTGCTGTAAGCTGCTGTTTTAAATTCTAAACAGCTTAATAAAACTTTCCAACAATTTCAGCATTTTTCTAAATTCAAGAGGCCATCTTTATGGCTTTTGGAAGAAAGTCCAGGAGTATTGTCACTAATCCATTTCAGGCACAACCTTAATTTTAACAGATGAGCTAACAACTGGCATGATGTTGTTTAAAATCCCCTAACAGCTCAGTGTGCATGTGACTGATAGCCAGTGACCTCATCCACTGACTCAGAGACAGCAGCGTGCATCACACAGGAAAGTCCATTTAAATGTCTCAGTCACTCTGCCTCTGGTCAGTGAGGAAGCTAAGCCAGCTACTGCACTGGACTCAAGGAGCCTATACAGTTTTCCTCCGAGAGAGTTGGGGAGTGGAAATGAGAAGAAAGAAAAAAAACCTGGAGATAAGCTTTTGTCTGGAGCCTTTCATTCCTTGAAACTAGGTGTTTACCAAATGGACCTGGAGCCAGGGCAAGGGGTTCCCAAACTTGTGGTGCAACTGCTTCATCTGCATAGGGCGTCCCAAGCAGAAAATGGGATTTTTATGTTTTCAAAAGAAACTGAGGCTCCAGGAGGAGAAGCAACTTGTCTGAAGCCCATCCTACTCAGCTGGATTGGAACTGAGGTCAGATTCCAAAGTTCTTTCAGAGGCACATCTGCTGGCCCCTGAAGAGTGGTTGTTTCTTGCCTGGACTCATGTTGAGACCTGGCCTCTTTCAAACTAGACTCTGGATTCTTGCCTTACCTATAGTAGTTCCTGCGCCTCTTCTTGGCCTGTGGCCACTGTCCCTTCCCCCTTCCTCTTCAGGCTATAGTTTCTGCACCTCTCTACTCTTTCTTAGCCCTATGATATCATATCCAGAAAGCAGAAATATGAGTACACTTTAGATGGCTGATCTTAGCAACAGATCCATCACAGACTCATTCCAGAAGCTGTTTTGTGCAAATTAACAGCTGAAGCAGACAGCCCGGCAAGGATTGACCAGTGTGCTCACTGAGGGAGATCTTGCTTTTCAGTAGATTTCTCCTTCTTGTTAGAAAATGTCATGATTGACACAGGGCGAAATGGGGTAGAAAGATTTGCATTAGATTTGGGATTTGGCAAGGCTCGAATTCCTTTACTTAAATATTCAGATGTCCCAGAATTACCCTACTGTTTCAGAGCTGATGGTTATTTAATGCTGATTAAAGGCCATGTTAGGCAGCTGGACATAAAAGATAAAAAATGTTTTTCCTCTTTTGAGACTGGGCAGACATTTGCCATTTTAAGCCTGTTTGTCTGTTGTCTCCAGTGTATGAGATATAAACCTCAGAACCCAGCAGCAAGCACTTCACACCTTCCTTTGCCTTATGTGTCCCCGTCATAGCCAATTCTTTATGTAAATCTCTGTACATTTTGCCCTTCAAGTCTTTCTTGAATCCACGAACCCCCCTCTATTGCCATAACCACCATCCCATTGTCCATCATCAACTCTATGCCATCACCATACTGGTGGCTGAAGCTGTCTCTTAGTCTCTTTGCCTTTGCTTTGCTTCTGGAATGACACTTTCATCAGCCAGTGGCCAAAGGGAGCTTCTCAAAAGGCATGTCGTCTCCCTTTGCTTCCTTGATTTGAACATTTTCATTATTCCACATGAATTGCAAGATACAAACTCAGTAGAATTGGGTCCTGCCAGGATCCATCATGTGCAGTCCCTACCTGCCCTCCCAACTGAATCACACACTACACTTCATCAGCTCCAGAGACATTGCTTGACAAACTGACACCTACACAGGCCTTCACATATGCTCTTCACTCTGCCTGGAATAACTTCTGCATATCACCGAATTCTCAGCTCAAATACCACTTTTGGAGAAGCTTCCCATCAGCCTGGTCATGTTCCATTTTCTCATTACTCATTGTCCTCTGACTCTTTCATTGTACTTGCGCTTGTTGTAGTAGTGTTTTTAAAAAAATTTATTATTAATTTTATGGGTACATTCTAGATATACAATACAATGGGATTCATCACTGGAAATTTGCAAGTTTATATAATCTCTCTTGGTTCTTATTTTTCCCCCTTCCCCTGCCCTCCCTTTAACCCCTCCATCCCTCCCTATTTACAAAGACTTTGTTTTCATTTTTTCATATTGATTCCATTCCATTCTTTCCTTTCCCCTACCCCTCCCACTTTCCCTTCCTATTTGTGCCTTTTCTATTTCTTATTATCTATTATACCTTTTAGTCCCCATTTACACTTTCAGTTTCTCACACCAGAGAAAGTATTCGGTATTTATACATGTGTGTCCTATTTATTTCACTTAAGAGTATCGCCTCAATGTGTACCCATTTAGCTATAAATGTCTCCAATTTCTCATTTTTTTATGGCTGAGTAGTACTCCATTTTATTTTAAAACACCACATTTTCTTTATCCAGTCTCCAGTTGATGGGCATTTGGGCTGCTTCCATGTTTTAGCTATTACAAACTGTGCTGCTATGAACATGGGTGCACATATGTCACTGTGGTATGATTCTTTTAATTCTTTGGGGAAGATACCCACCAGGGGAATAGCTGAGTCAAATGAGACTTCCAGTCCTAGTTCTTTAAGGTATCACCATACTGATTTCCACAGTGGTTGCACCAGTCTACACACCCACCAGCAGTGGAGCAGGGTTTCTCTTTCCCCACAGCCCTGCCAGCAATTGTTATCGGTTGATTTCAGGACAGCAGCCATTCTTTCTGGAGTGAGGTGGAATCTCAGCATTGTTTTCATTTGCATCTCTTGAATGACCTGTGATGTTGAACATTTTTTCATATGTTTATTTGCTATTTCTGCTTCTTTGTCTGAGAAATGTGTGTTCATTTCAGATGCCCATTTTCAGATTGGGTCTTTAAATTTGGGAGGTCTGATCTTTTTAAGTTCTTTATAGATTCAAGATAGTAGACCTTTGTCTGAGGAACAGTAGGTGAAGATTTTTTGCCACACTGTGGGTTGTCTCTTCACACTGTTGGTGGTTTCTCTTTCTGTGCAGAAGCTTTTTAGTAAGAAGAGGTCCCACTTGTTGATTGCTTGTGGTAGGTCACAGGCAACTGAGGTTTTGTTCATAAAATCTTTTCCTACACCAATGTCTTCAAGAGTTCTACCAAACCCCTCTTCCAGCCTGTTTAGGGTTTTGCTTTTAATATTTAGATCTTTAATTCATTTTTATTTTAGTTTAGTGCATTGTGAGAGATATAGGACTAGTTTTAATCTTTGGCAAATTGAAACCCATTTTTTCCAGCACCATTTATGAAAGAGGCTATCTTTCCACCAGGGACGGTGTTTGGCTCCTTTGTCGAAGATGAGATGGCTGAGTGTGTCTGCAGTTGTATCTGCATCTTGTAATCTGCTTCACTGATCCTCAGGTCTGTTTTTTTTTTTTGCCAGTACTATGCTGTTTTTATCACAGTAGCTTTGTAGTATAGTTTCACATTGGGGATGGTGATACCCCCTGACATGTCTCTGTTACCTAGAATTGCTTTTGCTATTCTGGGTCTCTTCTTGTTCCAAATGAAGTTTTGGGTTGTTTTCTCAAGGTCTATGAAATATGCTGCTGGGATTTCAATTGAGATTGCATTGAATCTATATAGCAGTTTTGGAAGTATGGCCATTTTCACTATGTTGATCCTTCCAACCTAGAAGCAAAGGATGTCTTTCCATTTTCTGATATCCCCTTCAATCTCTTTTTTCAAAGTGCTAAAGTTTTCAGAGAAGAGGTCTTTGATTTCTTTTGTTAGATTGATTGCTAGGTATTTCAGTTTTTTGGATGCTATTGTGAAAGGAATTGTTTGCCCTATTTCTCTCTCAATGAGTCTGTTGTTAGTGTAGAGGAAAGCTATTGATTTTTGTGTGTTGACCTTGTATCCAGCTACTTGACTGAATTTGGTTATTAAGTCTAGAACACTTTTGGTGGAATTCTTGAGATCTTCTATATAGAGTATCATATCATCTGCAAATGATGACAATTTGACTTCTTCACTTCCTGTCTTTATTCTTTTTATTTCTTTCTCTTGTCTAATTGCTGTGGCTAATGTTTGCAAAACTATATTGAACAGGAGTGGTGATAGTGGACATCCTTGTCTTGTTCCTGATTTCAGTGTGAAGGATTTCAGTGTTTGACCATTTAGTATGATATTGGCTGTTGGTTTTTCGTAGATGGTTTTTATCAGATGGAGGTAGAGACCATCTATTCCAATTTTTTGTAGGGTTTTTATCATAAATGCGTGTTGGATTTTGTTAAATGCTTTTTCTGCATCTATTGAGATGATCATATGGTTTTTGTCCTTGGCCCTATTGATATAGTGTGTTACATTGATTGATTTGCTTATGTTGAACCATCCCTGCCTCCCTGGGATGAATCCCACTTGGTCAGGGTGTATGATCTTCTTGATGAGCTTCTACATTCTATTTGGCAGTATCTTAGTAAGGATTTTTGCATCTATGTTCATTAGTGAGATTGGCCTATAGTTCTCTTTTTCGGTTGGGACTGTCTCTGCTTTGGGGATCAAGGTGATGCTTGCTTCCAAGAATGATTTCGGGAGTATTGCCTCCCTTTCAATTTCGTTGAAGAGTTTAAACAGCAGTGGCACTTGTTCCTCTCTAAAAGTCTTGTAGAATTCAGTGGTGAAACCATTAGGACCCGGGCTTTTCTTACTTGGTAAGTTTTTAATTACATTTTAAATTTCATTGGTTGATATTGGGTCGTTTGGAATTTTTAGGCCTTCTTCATTCAACTTTGGTAATTCATATGTATCTAGGAATCTGTCCATTTCTTCTGTATTTTCCATCTTATTGACATTTAGGTTCTTGAAGTAGGTATTGATGATCCTCTGAATTTCTGCTGGGACCTTTGTAATTTCATCCTTTTCATTCCTAAAAGAGAAGCCTTTTCTTTCCTTTTTTGATAAGGTTGACTAAGGGTTTGTCAATTTTGTTTATTCCTTTGAGGAACCAACACTTGGCTTCATTGATTTTTTGTATTGTTCTCTTAGTCTCCATTGCATTGATTTCTGCTCTGATCTTTATAATTTCCTCCCTTGAATGAGCTTTGGGTTTGTCCTGCTCTTCTTTTTCTAGAAGCTTGAGATTAAGCATCATGTTGTTTAATTGGGCTCGCTCTGTTTTCCTGAGTATTCAGTGTTATGAATTTCCCTCATAAGTCTGCTTTCATTGTGTCCCATAAATTCCGATATGTTGTATTGTCACTGTCATTTAATTGAAGGAACTGTCTAATTTCTTCTTTAATTTCCTCTGTGACCCATTGGCTATTTAGAAGTGTGTTGCTCAATTTCCATGTTTATGAAATTTTTTGAGTTTCTTTTGCTATGGATCTCCAATTTCATTGCACTATGGTCTGATAATATACAGGGGATAACTTGAATTCCTTTGCACTTACTTACACATGTTCTATGAATGAGTATGTGGTCTATTTTGGAGAATGACCCGTGTCCAGCTGAAAAGAATGTGTATTCTGATTTTGTTGGTTGGAACACTCTGTACACATCTATTAAGTTCATTTGTTCAAGAGTTTGATTGAGCTCTAGTATTTCATTACTTATTTTTTGTCTAGTTGATGTATCTATTTGTGACAGTGGGGTATTGAATTCCCCTACTACTATTGTATTAGTGCATATGTGACTTTTCATGTCTGTTAGTATTTGTTTTACATAGTTGGGTGCACTAGTGTTTGGTGCATAGATATTTATGATTGTCATTTCTTCCTGTTGGATTGCTCCCTTTACAAGGATGTAGTGTCCTTCTTTGTCTCTCTTAATCAGTGTTGGTTTGAAATCCACTTGGTCTGCAAAGAGGATAGCTACTCCTGCTTTTTTTGTGGTTCCTGTAACATGGAGTATCATTTTCCACCCTTTAACTTTCAGTCTATGAGTTTCTTTTTGAATTTAGTAAGTTTCTTGTATGCAGCATATTGTTGGATCTTGCTACTTGACCCATTCTGGCAGTCTATTTCTTTTGATTGGTGAACTGAGACCATTAACATTGATGGTTATAACTGATATGTATTGACTTATCATTGTCATGACTTTTTTTTTTCTTGGATTGTCCCCCTTTGCATTTAATTTCTTTTCATGCCCAATGGATTCATTCTGCTGTGCTTCCTGGGATTGTGATCCTCATTGTCTTTTCCTAGGATATTGTCTAAAATTTTTTCAAGTCCTGGTTTGGTATTCATGAAGTTCCTAAGGTGCTCTTCATCACGAAAGTATCTTATTTCTCCATCAATTTTGAAAGACAGTTTTGCAGTGTATATCAATCTGTGTTGGAATCTGTTTTCCTTCAGGGCTTGGAATACATCACTCCATGCTCTTCTTGCCTTGGGGCTTTGCATTGAGAAGCCTGCTGTGATTCTGATGAGATTTCCTTTGTATGTGATTTATTTCTTTTGTCTAACTGCTTGTAGAACTTTGTTCTTCTGTTGTGTTTCTGTAATCTTAACAATTATATGCCTATATGTAGATTTTTTTTTGATTAAGGCTAGTTGGAGTCCTATATGCCTCACTTATCTGTCTGTCAAGTTCTTTTACCCTACTTGTGAACTTTTCCCCTGCCATTACTTCTGTGAACAGTTTTTTTTTATGTTGTCTGCACTCTCTCCTGTTTCTTCGTTGACACCAGTCAGTCTTAGGTTATTCTTCTTTGCATTGTGTAACAGCTGCTGGATTGATTTCTCGTGGTCCCTTCTATTTTAAAGAAATTTTTCTTTTTCTGATCACTATTTGTAATCTTATTTTCTATATCTGAAATTCTGTCCTCTCCTTGGCTCATTCTGCTGTGTAGACTTTCAATGGAGTTTTTAATGTCCTGGAAATCTGTTTGCATCTGTTTTATGGATTCCATGTTTCCTATGTTGGGATTCCATCATGTTCCTCAACTCCTCTATTTTTTTTTAATCTGTGTCCTCTCTATATTTATTAATCATGTCTTGCACTATGGGCACCATCTCTGCTGTTATCTGAGAAATTATTTTGATTTCATTTTTTCCAGATCCTCTTTTGTTGTCAGTTCAGGGAGTCCAAGTGTTTGAATATCAGATTGTTCCATCTCGTTTTTCTTTGAGGTTACCTTAGGTGATCTGGAAGTCTGGTTTTGAGACTTGTTTACATGTCTTCTCATTTCTAGGGGTGTGGTGTGCTGCTTGTGCCTGTGTGGTTCACCTCTTCTATTCTGCGGGGGGGGGGGGGGGGGTGTTTCTGCTCCTCTGTGCTGGAGTTGTGGTATGGTGGCCCAAAAGGCTCAGCTCCTCCATACTGGGGGCCTCTGCTCCTCAGCACAGGGGGTGGTGGTACAGCAGCCTGAAAGCCTCACCTCAGCACTGGGGTGGGGGGACTCTGTTCCTGTGTGCTGTGAGCAGTGGTATGGCCTGTTGTAGTAGATTTAATCCTTCATATGATTATTCCTTTGAGTTGTGTTTCCTTTGTCAGATAGCTCCCATGGTTAAGAACTGTACCTGTTTTTGTTTTTTTCCTAACTATTGAGTTGCTAGTACTGTGGAAGATTGTGAGGTATCTCACAAAATTAATCATTTCAATAGACATTTGAATTTTTGTTCACATAAATCAATATCAAGCACAAGACTTTTGGAAATGCTGTTAACTTACTATCTCTGTT
This sequence comes from Heterocephalus glaber, assembly GCF_053883595.1. Classification (NCBI taxonomy): domain Eukaryota; kingdom Metazoa; phylum Chordata; class Mammalia; order Rodentia; family Bathyergidae; genus Heterocephalus; species Heterocephalus glaber. Next base: position 30,504,851 of record NW_028258330.1, on the reverse strand, counting down.
CTCACACACAAGCTTGTTTAATGACAACAATCTGAGGGAAATGTTAGTCAATAGGCTAATAAATACAAGATAGATGAGCACTCACTCACTCTTATGACAAACGTTGTTTAATATGTAAGACAATATATTTCATTCTCTACAATACATACTCCAACAAGATGCATATATAATTTTTAATAACCAGCAAGAAAAACCAAAGATTATAAGTAAATATTCTTTGAAAATACATTTAAAACAAATTTCTAAGTGCTATAGAAAAGCTCTTTGTACTTTGTAGAAAACTCAAGTGACAAAAAAATAACATTACAGTAATGAGATACAGAATAAATATGGATTTAACATTAAATGTTACTAAAAATTTAGTGTCAAAGCTGGATACACTCACATATGGCTGTAATTCAAGCACTGAGAGAGACTGAGGCAAGGGGATGATAAATTTGAATCTCATTGGGTAACCTTGTCTCAAAAAAATTAAAGTTAAACAAAAAGGTAAAATTGGATGGTATACCTTAGTGGAAGAGCACCCTTGGGTTTGATCCTCATTAGCTTCCACAGAATTCGTAACTGATTGATAGACTTTCTTCAGTCTTCTTTATTATCCTTTTTAAACATATAGTGGCTAACCAAATATGTTGCAGTGTCAAAAATATTTGGGTGTTGACTGCTTCACTAAATTCCCTTTTATATAACAAAACTTTAATTTTGACAAAATATTGAATCATGTCATTTGATGTTTTAATAATGTATTTAATAATGCTTCACATTGTGTTGACACTTGGTCAGTGCCTAATGATATGTGTTGAGTGACAGAATTCTCACAACCTGAGGAGTGACCTGGGTGTGTGAGGTTGAGAGCCAGGGTGACTATGTAGATGTCCATGTCTGTTTTCTACAGCAGAGTTTCTCAGCATTGATGCTACTGGGATATGGAGCTGGATAATTGTCTTATGCATTGTAGGAAGTTTAGCATATTCCCTAGTTTCCAACTGCCTTGATATAAATAGTGCCCTGTACCCCAGTGGTGGCAATCAAAACTGATTACAGACATTGGCAAATGTCCCCTAGGGTTCAGTGAAGAGTCACTGATCTGGAATTGTAGACAAAGTCCAATCAACTTTCCATGAGCTATGCCTTGGCCAAATGTGATTTATAGTAATTACATGAGCAACTCTCACAAAACTATTAACTTTGTAAAGAATGAGAAGATATCATGTGCTCATGACTCAGCCTTTTATCGCAGTGGAAAATTTAGAGGATTTAAAGTCAGACAAGCTTTTGTTCACATCCTGGGCTTACCTTCCTCCTGGCTGTGTGATCCTGGGCAAGTTAACTGTGCAAACTTCCCTGGTCTATAAACTGTGGAGAACAATAGCAGGGTGATTATAAAGGGTACATGATCCAGTACAAGTGAAGTGCTTCCAGTATCTGATGCAAAGTAAGTACTCAATAAGGCAGAATGTTCTGCTAACATTATTGTTGAAATTACTGCCAGCTACCATCACCCTCCTTTCCTTGGTTAAACTTTGATCTGCTCTATCCTTTCCTAATCTCTGGGTCTGACTCCTAGAGACAAAATATTTATATTTTCTGGAACATTTTGCATTATGTCCCTAAGCATTTAACAATAAGACTATACAAATACTGCTCATCTTTGGCAACATGGAATGTTTCCCTCTACCATCACCATTGTCTTAACTCTGATAATTGTTTCTGACAAGGATCTGTGTCTTTGGCGTGCCTTCTCTTGTTAAGAGGTCTTATTGTAACAGGTATCCTCAGTCTTGGCCAGCAGGGCTGCTATTTAGCAGTTGGCAGCAGGCTGCGAATGTCACTGAGCCAAGTGCTCTCCTCCAAAACTCTGCATGCCCAGGCTTCTTAAACACTGCCATTTGCACAGAGGAGTGACATGGAGAGAATTCACAGAAGGAGCTGAGCATGCCACAGGACAGGAAAAGAGAGTCCTTTTTTACAGAGGTCTGCAATGGGGAGAACAGAGGTGAGAGACTTAATCAGGATTGACCAAAGCTATCCTGTCATTTTTACAGTCTCTGCTCGGTCAGCTCTGAGTAAAGGAAGTTCCATTGGGGTCTTCCCTGGTGAAACATCCTATGGGATTAAGGAAGCAGCTCTAATAGGAAAACCATCACACCTGTGTATATTTGCAGAAGGGTAACAGTGGTCACAAGTCTCCATCAAAACCTGGGACCTCTCTGAGTCAGGTTAAATCCACTTAAATTGCTTTGTTTCTGATTTTTCCATTTTGGATATATGGGAAGGAGGGCTGTCATGTTTCTTTTCTGTTTTCTAAACCAAACTTAAGCTCACAGATGAGTCACACAAATTTATTTTGATCTCACATGCTCAGTGCATTGAGCCTATTTCCATTCAGACTCCACTAAGTTGTAATTTGTGAGTGTAGGACAGGGCAAGGCTTAGGTTTACCTTGAGAGGATGTGAGAAAAGCTTTTTGAGTATTTTAGCAAACATGCCTAAATAAAGTACAACTTGCTCTCATGCTCTTGAAGATGCTATTTACATAAACTAAATAAGAAATCATCCTTATCTATTTATTAAAGAAAGCAGAAAAGCAGCTCTGTCTAATAGAAATATATAATGCAAGCCACATATGAAATTCAAAATGTTCTAATGGCCACACTTTTAAAAAATGGGAAGAAATGGGTGAGATTATTATTAATAATAAAGTTGACTCAATATAGGCAAAATATCATGTCAGCACAAAATCAACATAAAAATTATTAATGACATATCTTAAATTCCTTTTCTCATACCAAGCCTTTGGAATTCCATGTATATTTTATACTTACAGCACACTTCAGTGCATACCAGTGACATTTTAACTGCGTATAGCCACATGTGTCTAGTGAACACCATATTGGAGAACATAACACTAGAAAACTTCATCTCTTTTCCCTTCTTCCCTCTGTCCTTCCTCTTCTTTGCTTCAAGACTCCTTGGTATGATAGATCTTTTTGTTACTATGGCTCATTTATTTGCAAAGATAGCATATATTTAATTTAGTACATCCATTCTCTTCTTCCTCCGGAATTCTCATAAAGTGTTAACCACTATGAGTACTAGGCTCATATATTCCACTTCTCAAATGCAAGGGCAGGCTCTGCCATGTACATTTAAGAACAAGGAGAAATTGGAACTGGAAACCTGAGAACATGCAGTCAATTTTTACAGGGCCTTTGTGATTTATAGAGAAAAAGGTCTTCCATCACACCGAGTCCCCAAAATCTTTGAATATGTAGAGTCAGAAATTTTTGCCTATGTGGACTTGTATTTCATGGGCCTCATACATAGAAACTATTCTCAGACCCAGTATGTATGTCCACACTGACCCATCCATCAGACCAAAGCAGACCAAAGCACCAAACTGTTGGGAAGAAATAGATGCCTAGGCATCAAGAAACACAACAACATGCAGCAGCTTAATTGTCCCCACTTAATGAACTGGTGAATACATTTAACTCAATAAATGGATTTTTTGAAGTTGATTTCACTTGAAACTTTCTTGTTGGGCACTATATAAAAGCAAGTAAACCACAGAAAATTACAAATTCCCAGGTGAAAACTCAGATTACTAAGATAAGACTCATATGTAATCATTAGGAATAATGAGCAAGATTCACATGTACTAATAGGTTGAGGTGCCCATAATATTGCCCGCTATAGATCATCATACACTGCATGACCCTTGGCAAAACGAATATTTGAAAATTTCAATGAGATAGATATAGATAATATAGGTGTAGATGAAGATGCCAATGTGTAAAGTCAGAACAACATTAGATTGTTCAAAGCGGTGCTATGGTGGGATAAAATTGGATGAGCATATGGCTAATTCACTTATTTCCTTGTATAAATTTTAATAATGTAATTGGTTTCTTGATCCTTTTTGTGTGATTTTTAGAATTACCACCCTCCATTAGTAGCAGTGCTGAAGTAGTAGTACTGTGAAAGGAAGTTGATTGTGCTCAAAGAAGTTCAAGCAACAGGACCCCTGAAATCAAAAACTTATAACTGTTTGACCTGACCTTACCTTGCCTTAACCCAACCTGCACCAACATAGATCCTCAGCTAATTCAGTTACTGAAAACTAGCGGTAACCAACATGTACTCACTATGAGCTTCACTTGCATCCCTTGAACCTTCTTAATAGTATTAGGAATAAGTATTACAATTTTATTTTAGAGATAAAAAAAAACAAGACATAGGAACACTGAGTCACGCAGTCAAGATTAGACAGCTGGCCTGCATTAGAACCATAATGTGGCTTGGCAACTCAGTGATGGGAACCCACTTGACTCTAATATTCTCACACCACCCAAAGGCTGTGTGCAGTAGGAACCTGTACATTGACTCCTCAATATAAAAGTCCCTTGAAATAGGTAAATTGTGTTTGTTGAGGGTGATAAAATATCTGCTTGATTGTGTCTGAGGTAGATGGTCACCAGAGTGTACAGTCTACTAAAAAAATTGTCCACAAAACCAGTGTCAACTTAATAAATTGCAAGCCAGAAAGAACAGGGTCCCTGGGGAGGGCTGATGTGGGTTTTTAGCACTTTGTCACTGTTCTAATGACTACAAGTTTTGTTTTTAAAAGGATTTGAACTGCAAAATGTGTCACCACCAATCCACTGTAATTTTAATGATTTAGCTTTAATTGTGAAAGTGAGTCTCATGTTTGTGAGAAGTGTGGAATCTATGGACAGATTGAGTGAATTATCTTGAGTGCTGCGTGTCTAACAATCAGTGTTGTTTTGTGTGTGAACTGCTTGCTTAGCATAAAGCTTGGGTGACTTCTGAAAACTATTTTTATTACTAAGAGCGTCAAGTCATAAGTAGTCAAACACCACCCAAGGTAATGACTACTGATGAACTAGTAAAGTCTCTGTCCTGCTCCTTGCAAATTTCCTAATGTCATCCTCACAAACATCTCTAGCCACCATATATCTGTCTTGAATGAAATTTGGTGTAATGTGTTTTACTCAGGATATGACTCAGATATATTTTGGGAACTTAAAACAAAAACTTAGGTAGCTATAAATTTTAAGAGATTATCTCCCAAATACTTTCTCTTATGTGTAACCTTCAGATATTTGGGGAGAATAAAGCCAAGTTAGTCATCTTAAGATCATTATCTTTCCAAACCATGGCACTTTTACTTGATCCAAATTAATCTGTAGTCAAATAAAATCTTCAGGCTTGAAAACTCTCTGTTGAGGTAATTTTTAGAGATAATGGATGGTTTCTTGTACAAATAACTTGATTTTAAGCACCATAGTCTGCCTACAAGTATTCTGTACTTCCCTAATTATTTTCATAATTAGCCAGAGGGACTTCTGTTTGACTGTATGCTTCCTTTACAGTCACCCCAATATGTCTTTGGCCAGAATCTCTGGCTGCATCTGAAATATACCAGTTCTTTAATTTTGTATAAATATGTCACTTTCCTCTCTGTGCCTTTTTTTCTCATTCTAGAATGAAAATAATACATATTCTGGCAAATTGCTGAGACAATTATAAAAGAAGATAGATAGATTTAGTGTAAATCAAAATGGTTTATTTTTTCAACCAGAACATACTTCAGAAAAAAGGAAAGTGATTCACAATAAAATTAGTATATAAGAAACTAGGTTGAGGCATGTCATGGCTCCCAGCATGCACGAGGCTTCTGAGTAGATGTGCCAGGGCTCCCAGCATGGAGGAAGCTTCCATGTAGGCATGCCACAGCTCCCAGCATGCAGGAGGCTGCTGGGTAGACCTGCTGTGGCTCCCAGTCTGGAGGAAGCTTCCAGGTAAGCATGCCACAGCTCCCAGCACAGAGGAGGTGAGTTGCTCAGGTGCCAGGAACACAACCACCACCACCCTGCCACCCCCCCCATCAAAATGAGAATATAGGTAAACAAGCCTCAGAACCAGATTTCCAGATCACCTACAGCAACCCCAAAGGGAAATGAGATGGAACAGTGTGATACTCAACCACCTAGGCTCCCTAAACTAGCAATGAAAGAGGATCTGGAAAAAATGAAATCAGAAATAATTTCTCACATAACAGCAAAGATTGTGCCCATAGTACAAGACATGATTAATATAGAGAGGATGCAGATTAAAAAAAATAGAGGAGCTGAGGAACATGATGGAATGCCAACATAAGAAACAAATTGAATCCATAAAACAGAAGCAAACAAATTTCCAGGAAATTAAAATCTCCACTGAAACTCTATGGAGCAGAATGAGCCAATGTGAAGACAGAATTTCAGATATAGAAGATAAGATTGCAATTAGTCACCAGGAAAAGAAAAAATTCTTTAAATTTGGAAGGAACCACGAGAAATCAATCCAGCAGCTGCTAGAAGATGCAAAGAAAAATAACATAAGACTGATTGGAGTCAATGAAGAAACAGAAGAGAGTGCAGATGACATAAAAAAACTGTTCACAGAAGTGATGGCAGAAAACTCCCCAAGAAGGGGAAAAGAATTTGACATACAGATAAGCGAGGCATATAGGACTCCAACTAGCCTTGATCAAAAATATCTACACATAGGCATATAATTGTTAAGATTCTAGAAACCCAACAGAAGAACAAAGTTCTACAAGCAGTGAGAGAAAAGAAACAAATCACATACAAAGGAAATCTCATCAGAATCACAGCAGACTTCTCAATGAAAACCCTCAAGCCAAAAAGAGCTTGGAGTGATGTATTCCAAGCCCTAAAAGAAAACAGCCTTCAACCTGGATTGATATACCCTGCAAAACTATCTTTCAAAGTTGATGGAGAAATAAAATACTTTCATGACAAAGAACACCTCAGGAACTTCATGAATACCAAACCAGCACTCCAAAAAATTTTAGACAAATCCTACAAAAAGACAAGGAGGATCACAATCCCAGGAAGCCCAGCAGAATGAATCCACCAGGCACGACAAGAAATTAAAAGCAAAGGGGGAGGATCAAACAAAAAGAAAAAGTCATGACAATGATAAGTCAATACGTATCAGTCATAACCATCAATGTTAATGGTCTCAACTCACCAAGCAAAAGAAATAGACTGGCAGAATGGGTCCAGACACAAGATCCAACAATATGCTGCACAAAAGAAACATACTTAATTCAAAAGGAAACTCATAGACTGAAAGTTAAAGGGTGGAAAACAATACTCCATGCAATGGGAACCCCCCAAAAAGCAGGAGTAGCTATCCTCTTTGCACATCAAGTGGATTTCAAACCAACACTGATTAAGAGAGACAAAGAAGGACACTACGTCCTTGTAAAGGGAACAATCCAAGAGGAAGAGATGACAATCATAAATATCTATGCACCAAACACTAGTGCACCTAACTATATAAAACAAATACTAACAGACTTGAAAAACCATATAAACACTAATACAATAGTAGTGGGGGACCTCAATACCCCATTGTCACAAATAGATAAACTAGACAAAAAACAAGCAATGAAATACTAGAACTCAATCAAACTCTTGAACATATAAACTTAACAGATGTTTGCAGAGTGTTTGACTCCATAAAATCAGAATACACATTCTTTTCAGGTGCACATGGGTCATTCTCCAAAATATACCACATACTCGCTCATAGAACATATTCAGGTAAGTGCAAAGGAACTGAAGTTATCCCCTGAATATTATCAGACCATAGTGCGATGAAACTGGAGATCAATAGCAAAGAAACTGCAAAAACTTCATAAACACATGGAAATTGAACAACACACTTATGAATAACCAATGGGTCACAGAGGAAATTAAAAAAGAAATCAGAGAGTTCCTTCAAATAAATTACAATGACAACACAACATATCAGAATCTATGGGACACAATGAAAGCAATCTTATGAGGGAAATTCATAGCACTGAATACTCACATTAGGAAAACAGGGCGATCTCTATTATGCAACCTGATGCTGAACCTCAAGCTTCTACAGAAAGAAGAGCAGGACAAACCCAAAGCTCATTCAAGGGAGGAAATTATAAAGATCAGGGCAGAAAACAATGCAATGGAGGCTAAGAGAACAATACAAAAAAATCAATGAAGCCAAGAGTTGGTTCTTTGAAAGAATCAACAAAATTGACAAACCCTTAGCAAATTCATCAAAAAAAAAAAAAGAAAGAAAAGGCCCAAATCTATACAATTAGGAATGAAAGGGGACAGCAGAAATTCAGAGGATCATCAATACCTACTTCAAGAACCTAAATGTCAATAAGATGGAAAATACAGAAGAAATAGACAGATTCCTAGATACATATGAACTACCAAAGTTGAATGAAGAAGACCTAAAAATTCCAAACGACCCAATATCAACCAATGAAATTTAAAATGTAATTAAAAACTTACCAAGTAAGAAAAGCCCGGGTCCTAATGGTTTCACCACTGAATTCTACAAGACTTTTAGAGAGGAACAAGTGCCACTTCTGTTTAAACTCTTCAACGAAATTGAAAGGGAGGCAATACTCCCGAAATCATTCTTGGAAGCAAGCATCACCTTGATCCCCAAAGCAGAGACAGTCCCAACCGAAAAAGAGAACTATAGGCCAATCTCACTAATGAACATAGATGCAAAAATCCTTACTAAGATACTGCCAAATAGAATGTAGAAGCTCATCAAGAAGATCATACACCCTGACCAAGTGGGATTCATCCCAGGGAGGCAGGGATGGTTCAACATAAGCAAATCAATCAATGTAACACACTATATCAATAGGGCCAAGGACAAAAACCATATGATCATCTCAATAGATGCAGAAAAAGCATTTAACAAAATCCAACACGCATTTATGATAAAAACCCTACAAAAAATTGGAATAGATGGTCTCTACCTCCATCTGATAAAAACCATCTACGAAAAACCAACAGCCAATATCATACTAAATGGTCAAACACTGAAATCCTTCACACTGAAATCAGGAACAAGACAAGGATGTCCACTATCACCACTCCTGTTCAATATAGTTTTGCAAACATTAGCCACAGCAATTAGACAAGAGAAAGAAATAAAAAGAATAAAGACAGGAAGTGAAGAAGTCAAATTGTCATCATTTGCAGATGATATGATACTCTATATAGAAGATCTCAAGAATTCCACCAAAAGTGTTCTAGACTTAATAACCAAATTCAGTCAAGTAGCTGGATACAAGGTCAACACACAAAAATCAATAGCTTTCCTCTACACTAACAACAGACTCATTGAGAGAGAAATAGGGCAAACAATTCCTTTCACAATAGCATCCAAAAAACTGAAATACCTAGCAATCAATCTAACAAAAGAAATCAAAGACCTCTTCTCTGAAAACTTTAGCACTTTGAAAAAAGAGATTGAAGGGGATATCAGAAAATGGAAAGACATCCTTTGCTTCTAGGTAGGAAGGATCAACATGGTGAAAATGGCCATACTTAGCAAACTACTATATAAATTCAGTCCAATCACAATTGAAATCCCAGCAGCATGTTTCACAGATCTGGAGAAAACAATTCAAAAGTTCATTTGGAAAAAGAAGACACCTAGAATAGCAAAAGCAATTCTAGTCAATAAAGTCAAGGTAGGGGATATCACAATCCCCAACTTGAAACTATACTACAAGGATACTGGGTTAAAAATAGCATGCTACTGGCAAAGAAAGAAGCCAGAGCACCAGTGGAACAGATTAGAAGATACAGAAACAACTCCAGACACACTCAGCCACTTCATCTTTGACAAAGAAGCCAAACACCCTCACTGGAGGAAAGATAGCCTCTTTAATAAATGGTGCTGGAGGGCCGGGCATTTAGCTCAGTGGTTTCGCCACCTGCTGCACAAGCACAAGGATCCAAGTTCGATCCCTGGTACCAATAAATAAATAAATAAATAAATAAATAGTGCTGGAGAAATTGAGTTTCAACTTGCCAAAGATTAAAACTAGACCTATATTTCTCACCATGCACTAAACTAAAATCAAAATGGAATAAAGATCTAAATATAAACACAGAAATGCTGAACAAGCTGGAACAGAGGTTAGGTAGAACTCTTGAAGACATTGGGGTCGGAAAAGACTTTATGAATGAAACCTCAGTTGCCCTTGAACTAGGACAAACAATCAACAAGTGGGATCTCTTCTTACTAAAAAGCTTCTGCACAGCAAGAGAAACTACCAGCAGTGTGAAAAGACAACTCACAATGTGGCAAAAAATTTTCACCAGTGGTCCCTCAGACAAAGGTCTACTAACTCGAATTTATAAAGAACTTTAAAAAAGCAGATCTCTCAAATTTAAAGACCCAATCCAAAAATGGGCATCTGAAATGAACAGATATTTCTCACACAAAGAAGTAGAAATGGCAAATAAACATATGAAAAAATGTTCAACCTCACTGGTCATTCGAGAGATGCAAATGAAAACAACCCTGAGATTCCACCTCACTCTAGAAAGAAAATCAATCAATAACAAACGCTGGTGGGGCTGTGAGGAAAGATGAACACTGCTCCACTGCTGGTGGGAGTGTCCACTGGTGCAACCACTGTGGAAATCAGTATGGAGATACCTCAAAGAACTAGGACTGAAAGTCTCATTTGACCCAGCTATTCCCCTGCTGGGTAACTTCCCAAAAGGATTAAAAGAATCATACCACAGTGATATATGTGCACCCATGTTCACAGCAGCACAATTTGTAATAGCTAAAACTTGCAAAAGGGCAAATGCCCATTAACTGGAGACTGGATCAAGAAAATGTGGTGTTTTTTAAATAAAATGGAGTACTACTCAGCCATCAAAAATGAGAAATTAGAGACATTTATTGCTAAATGGATGCACAATGAGGCGATACTCTAAAGTGAAATAAATAGGACACACGTGTAAATACTGAAGAGTTTCTCTGTGAGAAACTGTAAGTGTAAATGAGGTATAAAAGGTATAATAAATAATGTGAAATAGGAAGAAAAGTGGCAAAGGGGAAGGGGAATTGGGAAGGATAGGGGAAAGGAAAGAAGGGAATGGAATTAATAGGAGAAAATGAAAAACAAAGGAAACAAAGTCTTTGTAAATAGGGAGGGATGGAGGGGTTGAAGGGAGGGCAGGGGAAGGGAGAAAAAATAAGAACCAAGAGAGTATGTAAAGGTGCATATCTCCAATGATGAATGTCATTATATCGTATACCTAAAATGTACCAATAAAAGGATATACAAGAAAAAGAAACAATGTGAAGAAAGTAATTGGTAAATATAATGATAAATCTTTTAAAAGTTGCTTTAAAATGTAATAATTGAAATAATGCATTATTTAATGGATAGCCGACAGTGGGGAAGTAAGATACTGAAAATACCATAAAAGTAGAAAATAAAAAGAATCAAATTAAAGAACTTTTAAATTTGAGATTAACAAAGGAGATATTTGCCTAATTTTAAACTTTGTTAAGAAAATTATCCATGGTATAAGTTTTAATGAGGAACCACAAAAATAATAGACAATATGTAAATTCCAAATAGAGAAAAACAAAAACCACAAAATCAGCTACATTATTTCATGAAAAAGATTAAAATAGGGTGGGTATTAAACTAATTAAATGAATGATAAACAGAAAATACAGTAGCAGCACATTTACATCTGTTAGATAACTAAATGTAAAATGTTGACACACTAGACAGAAATGTGAAATGTGAATAATAAACCTTAGAAATACTTCTAAGTGGTCAAGAAAGATAAACTAGTTACCTTTAGTTTTGATCAAAGATAACAAAAACTTGAAGAAACTTTTAAAAATTAGAAATTATTCTATCAGCCAAATATGTCAGCATGTGAAATTAGAGAACACCCCCTTGCATTCCCTGATATTCTCTAGCTAATTACTCTGAGACCCAGCATTCTCATGGGACAGAATTTTAGCCCTGTCTCTGAGTAAATTCACACCCAATAGACAAGTCGATGGATTTCCTAGAACTGGCTTTTGGATAACTATAAACATTCTACTTGAAAATAATAACTATGAAGAGGAAACACTTCACAGAGAGTTGCTCATCAAGGAGCCAGAGACCTCCAAACGTTCCAAGGATCAATTTCCAAAAATCTAAGGTGATGCTTCATCTTTTACTCTTCCTAGAGATTTCTTCCACTAGGCTTTCTTTCACCTGCTGTTGATTGGACCATTAGTACAGAGCTCTTTCCTTTTTTGTACTAGAGAAGTTCGTTTTCTTTTCTTCTCCATTACTACTCCCTAGAATCTGGCTCCCAGTCTCTTACTCCATGACTGTGACTGTTCCTCAAGGCCCATGTCTGATGTCTGGCAGCCGCTAATTACATATGTGATTTAGTCAATGTCCCCCTCTTCTCTGATGCTCCACAAAATGCTTCCCTCTAATTGGAGGAGTCAGGATCAAACCCAGCTGTCTCCAGGAACCAGACAGATAGAATGTTCAAGAGAAACTGGCTGAGTGGGAAGGGGGTGGGTAATGAAAAGCTGATAATTCACTTCAGGCAGACTTTTATCATTAAGGAAAGCTATGATATGAATACATCCCTCAATGTTCATGTGTTGAGCACTTAATCCCAAAATTTATATATTGATAGTATTAGCATCATAGGGTGGTACTCCCACCTTTGTAATAAGAGAGATCTGAGCTGGTATCCTTGCTCTGTCTCTCAGTGTGGTGTTCTCTGCCCAGTTATACTGCAGGGAGAAGATGCTATCACCATGCTCTTGGACTTCCCAGCCCCCTGAACCAATCAAACTTCTATTCTTTATGAATTTCCTGGTTTCATGCATTTTATTATAGCAATAGAAAACAGACTAAGACATGGAATATGGCATAAAATAAAAGGGAGTGTGACTGTTAGGGTTAATTGTTAACTTGACTGGATTAAGAGATTTCTGATAAGGTGATTGATTACTAATCCATTAATGTTTATAGCTGGATGTGCTTTCATGATACAAGGTCCGGTTGAGGGCATGTTTTTAGAGGCTATATCTCTGGATAGCACTGTTTCCCTGTGTTCTGCTTTCTGGCCACTGTGAACTAAGCAGTTGTATTCTGCTATGCCTTTCCACCATGATGTTTCTGCCTTGGAGCCAGCCAACCAGGGACCGAAACCTCTGAAACCATGAGCTAAGTAAACCTCTCTTCCTTTAAATTAGAAGTGTTAGATATTTTGTCCAGCAATGGGTCAACAAATCAATACAGGAAGAGAGAATTGGGGGACACTGATTAACAAGATAACTGAGGCTTTTCAAGAGATTACACCTAACCAATATCTTTTGAATCTCTTGGCTACATATCTAGGAATGAAATTGCTGAATCCATGTTTAACATTTGAGGACCTGCCAGACTGTTTTCCAAAGTGGCTATATCATTTTATATTTCCACTAGTACTGTGTGAGGGTTCCATTTTTCTCTATATTCTCACCAGCACTTGTTATTGTCTGTCTTTTTTGTTGTTGTTCTAGACATCTGAGTGGGTGTGAAGTGGTATCTCACTGTGGTTTTATTTATATTTTCCTAATGACTAATGATGCTGAATATTTTCATGTGCTTAATGACTGATGCAAATTTTAATGTTCAATAAAGATGATTTCTACCACAACAACAATTCTCTCCTCAGGGGGCCCACATCTCTGCCCAGGGGTATGATATTCAGCCAGATTTTGAGACTCACCACTTACTCATTTCCACACTTTCAGGCCGGGGAGAACAGCTTACCAAGCAAGGCACAGCAACCAAAGATTTATACCTCTCTTTCTATCTCTCTCTTTTCTCCTTTTCCTGTCAGATGCAGCGGAGCCTTTCCTGGAACAAATTCCTTCAGACAAATTCTCCACCAGACCGTCAAGTCAGGGTGAATGAGGGTAAATGGGGAGCTTGTTAGGAGTTGGTGCCAAACTACCCGGAGTTTCCTGCGCCAGGTGAGCATAAATACAGGCCGAAGTCACCCGTTACTAACCCCTCACCCATGACTGCCCAAGAGGTATTTCTCAGGCTTTAACCATGAAACCTGCTTCCTCTCCCTCCTCCAAATCCCAGCCCAGGGAGGCATGATAAAATCAATCAGCAAATGGAAAATGTTCTGTACTTGTTCTAAGAAATGTGATCCATCAGAAATGATCTGACAAGTCCTTTCATTTCATAAGACAGTGTCTGCTCACTCCAGGCTGGGCCTGAAATGAGACAAATCCACACCACGGGTCTGTGAGGACCCCCATATATATATCAGTGACACTGGGGCATGGATTTGAGACACCATTTGCAGAGTCAAATCTCAGAGACTGCCTGAGTTCAGCCCAGCTCCTTCACTCACTAGCTGTGAAAACTGGGCAAGTTGTTTATTCATCCCTTAATGCCATGTTGTTATCTTCAAAACAGCAACAGTGTCATGTAACTGTTTTGAGAATTGATAAAGCAATAATGGACAGTTCAAAGCGATGGGAGTAGGACACACCAATCAATACAGAAAAAAGTATATTCATATGATTTGACCTTAAAAAAGAGGGCCTTTCTATCTAGTCTGATATTTTGTCAAACTCTTGACTTCTCCTGAACAGCTGAAACATAGACTGTTAAATGCAGTTAATTTTGACCACATAACACAATTCATGAGTTAATTGACTCAGACTTGGTGATCTGAAGGAATTGCTAATAATTTATGCTTAATTCCTTATAATTTAAATGAACAACTATGGAATTTGGGAGATCAATCTAAATGACAGTAATATCAACTATGAAAACGATTTATTTAGAGTCTGAGCTGCTTAGAGAGTCCCTGTTGCTTTGGCTTGCAAGCTGATGAGCTCTAGGCATGGCTAATTTGTTGCCGCTTTCCTTTGTTAGGTCACAACTCAAATAAAAACAAAGTCAAAATTCTAAGAAACCAAAAAAAAGTTTAAAAAAAATAAATTCTAAGAACCCTACTTTTTACAAACTGGAGAGTGAAGTTAGGTTTTTAAAATTTTGAGTAGGGGCAGGGGGGTTTAGCTCAGTAGTGCCACCGCATGCCTCACAAACGCAAGGTCCCAAGTCCAAACCCCCGTTCCAACAAACAGTGAAGTTTTGTGGATGTATGTTAACAGAAAAAAACAGATGTAGCAAACAGTAGTTAGTTTGGAAACCGAAAAAAATAAGGAAATATAGCCACAAATCTCATTATGTTTTTCTATTTCTGTAAACTACTCCAAACTTAGTAGCTTAAAACAACATAAATTTATAATTGTGTAGAAGAGAGGGCAGAAATGTGTCTTGCAGGGGTAAAGTCAAAGTGTTGACAGGGAAGCTCGAGTGGAAAATCCACTCTGTTCCAGCTTCAAGAGGCTGCCTGGGTTCCCTGGCTCAAGGTCTCTTCCAGCAGCAACACACTTCCAACCTTTTCTTCTCCTATCACATCTCCTCTGACTCTGATACTCCTGCCTCCTTGATAAAGACCCTTGTGATTATGTTGAGACTACTTAAATAACCCAGAATAACATTCCTTCTCAAGATCACTAACATAATCACATCTGGAAAGTCTACAAGTTCTCTGTAGGATTAGGATATGGACATCTGCAGTGGCCCTTATTCTGCCTATTGTACCCGCAGATCGGAAGGATTATCATGAGAAAGAGGATAAGGGCAGAGATAATACAAATGGGTGGAAGTGTTAAGGGGGCAAAATCTGTCTCTAAAAACAGAGAGATCCCAATAATGGTAACAGGTGAGTAAAGATGATAGAAGCTGTTGTGAGAGATATGGGTTCTTCTTTACCGGGATTAGGCCTTCCTGTTCTAGACATTCACCTACTGTGATCATGATAGGACTTTCATTCCATGGCATCCAGCTATTGCTCCAAGTGTTAAGGTCCAGATCTTTGAGGATTAGGAAGATCTATCAGGCAAGATCTAGGCTATGCTGGGGTAATAGCCTCCAAAATCTGGGTGATTTTATCCCAGTATATCCATTATGGGACTACAGAGGACTCTGGCACTACAGTCCCCAGGAACTTAGTCAGCAACCACCATTTCAAATACAACTACCCTCTGTGCCAGAGGGAAAAGGAAATTTGGCCTAGGACCAGTGATCTCCAGCCTACAGGTAACATGTAACTCTTACACTAATGACTCTTCAGTTAAAAGGAGTCACATGATGCCTACTAAACAAAAGGAGAATCAGGCCATGCAATCTGGAAGGCAAAGAGACAGAAACATTTGGTGAGCTGAAATAATGACTATGTTGTAAACAAGCCCTTTTCTCTACTCTCCATCAGTTCATGGATTTTAGCTGTAAGTTGAATTCCTTTTGCTCTCTAAGGTCTTCCTCTAAAGAGAGTTACTGCCTGTCAATTATTCTGGGCCCACTGATACATTGGAATCATTTTAAGCATGCCCTTCTTCATTGAATTTAGCTCCATGATTAGGATTTTACTTTCAAAAGACTCGTAGTAATGTGTTGATGAGGATGATGATGAAAATTCACTGTGTCCTGAGCATTATTCTTAGTACTTCCACACTTACTTTCTTGGATCTCAGGCAAAGAGGCATGAGTGAATCATGCTTATTATTTCATAGCATATTTCTATCATTAGACTCCAGCAAGGACCTACTCTGAGGGTGTTTTATTTAGGTGCACCATCTCCTTATTTTAGAAATTACAGTGTATTAGGTAGGGGGTATCACAATTCCCAACTGGAAACTATACTACAAAGCTACAGTAATAAATAAACCACAGCATGGTACTGACAAAAAAACAGACCCAAGGACCAATGGAACAGATTAGAAGATGCAGAAACAACACCAGGCACATTCAGCCAGTTCATCTTCGACAAAGGAGCCAAACGCCCTCACTGGAGGAAAGATAACCTCTTTAATAAATGGTGCTGGAAAAACTGGGTTTCAACTTGCCAAAGATTAAAACTAAACCTACATCTCTCACCATACACTAAACTAAAATTGAAGTGGATTAAAGATAAATATTAAAACAGAGACACTAAACCGGCTGGAAGAGAGGTTAGGTACAACTCTTGAAGACGTTGGCATAGGAAAAGATTTCATGAACAAAACCTCAGTTGCATGTGAACTATCAGAAAGAATAAACAAGTGAGATTTCTTATTAAAAAGCTTCTGCACAGCAAGAGAAACCACCAACAGCGTAAAGAAATAACCTACAATGTGGGAAAAAAGTTTTACTGGCTGTTCCTCAGACAAAGGTCCACTATCTAGAATACATAAAGAACTTTAAAAAAAATCAGATCTCCCAAATTTAAACATACAATCCAAAAATGGGCATCTGAAATGAACAGACATTTCTCAAACAAAGAAGTAGAAATAGCAAATAAACATATGAAAAAGTGTTCAACATCACTGGTCATGCAAGAGATGCAGATGAAAACAATGCTGAGATGCCACCTCAACCCAGAAAAAATGGCTGCTATTATGAAATCAACCAATAACAAATGCTGGTGGGGCTGTGGGGAAAAAGGAATCCTGCTCCACTGCTGGTGGGAGTGTAGACTGGTGCAACCACTGTGGAAATCAGTATGGAGATACCTCAAAGAACTAGGACTGGAAGTCTCATTTGACCTAGCTATTCCTCTGATGGGTATCTTCCCCAAAGAATTAAAAGAATCATACCACAGTGCTATATGTGCACCCATGTTCATAGCGGCACAGTTTGTAATAAAACATGGAAATAGCACAATTGCCCATAAACTGAAGACTGGATAAAGAAAATTTGGCTTTTATTTATAAATGGAGTGCTACTTAGCCATAAAGAATGAGAAATCAGAGGCATTTATAGCTAAATGGATGCACATTGAGGCAATACTCTTAAGTGAAATAAATAGGACACACGTGTAAATATCGAATAATTTCTCTGGTGTGAGAAACTGAAAGGGTAAATAAGGATCAAAATGAATAATAGATAATGTGAAATAGGAAGAAAAGGTACAAAGGGGAAAGGGAAAGGAAAGAGGGGAATGGAATTAATAAGAGAAAATGAAAAATGGAAACAAAGTCTTTGTAAATAGGGAGGGATGGCAGGGTGGGAGGGATGGCAGGGTGGGAGGGATGGCAGGGTGGGAGGGAGGGCAGGGCAAGTGGGAAAAAATAAGAATCAAGATATATTATGTAAAGTTACAAATCTCCAATGATGAATGTCATTATACTGTATACCTAAAATGTACCAATAAAATTAATAATAAAAATTAATTACAGTGTCTTTGATATGATACTATGATCTTGTTGATCTTCTTGCAAAACATATTGTGGTGGCATTATGTAGTTATTCTTAATTTCATAAAATTTTTAGAACCATATACTTGGTTTTCTTTCTTCCTGTCTTACATTCAATATTCTTTTATAAGCTATTTCCATGTTTGTGAGTATACAACTCACTGTGACTTATAGCAGCAATATGCTATCCCATTAGTATGTGTCCATATTTTGTTTAGCTTTCCTCTCAGCAATGGGAGTCCTAAATTTCTTACAGTTTCCTTATGTTTTAAACCAGGAATCAGCAAATATTTTCTGTAAATAGCAGGGTAGTAAATATTTTTTGCTTTGTGCATGTTAAGATTTTTGTTGCATATATTCAACTCTGCTGTCATAGCATAAAAGCAGCCACAGCCAGTACACAAATACAAGGGTGTGTCCAGTTTTGGCCCATGGGCCATAATTTGACAACATTTGCTTCAAATGATACTGTGATGAATCTTCTCTATATATCCCCTTGTGGAATTGTACAAGATACTCTATCACATATATGTATAAACTAGAGTAGAATTTCAACCTCATAAGGTACATGGAAAAATCATTAGCCCATACAGCAGATCTGGGGCTTTGCCCTGATTGACTGTGTTAGTCTATACTCTTAACTATTGTTCATAAACAAAAACAAACCCTTTTGTTTACCCAAATCCCAACCCAGTTACCTATGTTAGCTTTTGCCAATAGTTTAGGGTAATATAATATTTCACTGCTTTTTAACTTCTATCTTCCTGTTTACTAATGAGTTTCTGTATCACTTTAGATATGTATTGGTCATTAGGAATACCTCTTCTGTGCCTTGCTTACTCATACCTTTTGCCTTTATGGCATTTATTGATGAATTTTAGAAATTTCTTCTATATTCTAGACATTAGTCCTATGTCAGTTCTAAAACTTGCAAAAACTTGCAAATATTTTCCCTCTATTTGTCAACTCTCTATTAATCATATATTCCATGTTTGTGATCTGGATTTCTTAATTTTGATGGCATATAATGTATGTTTTTTGAGGCACATTTAAGAAATACCTCTGCAGTCCTAGATCACATTAATAGTACTTTGTTTGATTAACCATAAAGTGTAACCATTTATATTTTTGTCTTTAATCCATCTGGGCGCTCTTATTTACAGTGAATGGATTTCCACTGTAATCCATGCAATATCAGATTTCTCAGCACTCAGAGCTGATGGATAAAGTTTTGTCTACCAATTTCTGTTGTTACTTTTATTAAATCTCATCTGCTTAGATGTGGATGTCTCAGCCTAAGAGCTTTTCCTCTTCCATTGCACTAACCTGTTTATCAGTGTTGAGAGTCACTGCTATATTGCCCTCACTTCTCTGTCTTTGTAATATATCTCAACATTTGATGAACTATGTCCCTTCTTTTTGCTTTTCTTTTCAAAAATTCACTCATTTATGGACTCATATACATTTGTTTTTACTTTATAGGATTATTTTATAATATTCACTCAAAAAGTCAAATGCAGAAGTGTGCAAGAGATCTGTCCACGCTCTAGAGACCCGAAGAATTCAGTGAGGACCTGGATCCCACAGCACTGTCCTACAGAGTCCAACCAAAGGCCTAGAGCCCACAGCGAAGTCTCACGCAAGTCTTTATCAAGTATCTGCACTGAGAAGGCCCAAGGGCCAACTCTGGAAACTAGAAAATCAGGGCCAGTGGGGTGAAGGATCTGTGCTAGAGGCTGAGGGATCTGCACTAGAGCCAGGAAGCAATGCTCAAGGAGAAGACAAGAGCTCCCCCAAAGAGAATAGCGGCCAACCCTGGAGACAGTGAGGACCTGAGTTCTACCTCCAATAAGAGCAGACAAGTTCGTATGGGGGAAACCAGCTCCAACAAAGTTTCTCCTGTGAAATCAGCAGCATACAATCTTCCCCTCCTGTTCTCCTTTTATGCCATTGGCAATACACAGGTGGATCTTCCATGCATAGAACCATGCTGACACAGTTCAGCTGGACATTTCAAATGGACCATTCATTAATCCTCCCTGAGAAGGAGTGACAGTCTGAGAAGGGCTTGCAGACCAAGGGAGCACAGAGGCAAGAACCAGTGCCGTGGGCTCATAGGAGGACCTTACTCACTAGAGCATGCAGGGGAGAGGAAGGAGATAAGAAGAGAAGTGTAGAGTCTCCAACGCCAGGCTGGAGAACTGGGGCTTCATTTTGTAGATCATGAGAGCTCATATACATTTTTCATGTCTTGAAATTTCTAAATACTTCAGTGTATCTAACTGGAATTTTGGTTGTCTTTGCATTGAATCCATAATATATTTTGAAAACAATTGATAATTTTAAATATTAAGACATCTCACCCACAAGTATAAATGTTCCCCCAAGTCTTCAGACTATAGTTTACATATAGTGGCTTTTTAACATTTTCTCCATTGGTTTTGTGTTGTCTTTGTTAAGCTAATTCCTCCACCTCAGAGTTGTCATTGTTATTTGGAATGCATTCTTGCTTATTGTTTTCCTAGTTGATTTTTTTCCAGTGTAAAGAAAGGTTGTTGTTTTTGTGAATTGATTCTGGTTTTTTTCATATTATAATTTTCACCATATGAGAATAATTTTGTTATCCCATTTCACAGGTGAAAAAATTAAGTGACTGGCCCCAGATCATTCAGCTAACAAGAGGAGAGGTTCATGTACAATGTTAATCAGTGCTTCCCATCAATGAGAGTTTGGGTTATAGGGGAGGGCAAATAGTGACTGCACATTTAAAACTCCCTTGCACATGAATTTGTGCTCAATTTACAAGATGAAAAATCTCCATGCAAATATTAGTCTTTGGCTATTCTCTACTTACTCCTGCTGACTCCCAGGAATACAGCTCATGCAAAGCATGCAGTCAATGGCCCTACTAATAACAGTGCAAAGAAAAAAAGAAAAAAAAAAAACAACACACATTCCCAATGGGCCATCCTAACACATTCCTCCACCAAGTTAAAACCAGCCTTGTCAAGGCAGCAAGACGCTCTGAATAGGGCTTCCCCGGGCTCTCTGGTTGGGCTGGCACCTCCTGTCATTCCCCTTGTCATTTTTGCTAAACCTGGCCCCAGCCCCCACATTAGCTCTCGCTTGGAAGTCTCCTGTCTGGAGCCAGTGAGGTTTGTCTGCTTGCTTGGGCTTGGCTAATAAATTGGGATCATGGGGTCAGGCGGCAAGGGACCTGGCACCCAGGGAGCCCCTGACACCGATTTTATTAGATTTCTCTTTGCAGAGCCTGGGATGCCATCCCAGCAGGGAGCCCCCAATCGCTCAGTAACCAAGATTTTGTTGTCTCTGGTTTGACAAGGTCATTTTTTACTACAGGAGGAAAAAATCCCACATTAATTATACAAGCAAACTGGGGCCAAGGCTGTTGGAGTTGGCCTCCCACTTCCCAGGGTGGGAGGAGGAAAGGAGATTGGTTTGCTCTGCAACTGAGGAGTGAAGCCAGAGGAGGAGAGAATATATGTGGACTGTGGACCTCTCAGACCCTCAACATCTGAGATGTGTATGTGCTGTCAAATTTCTGGTAGTCTTTAGAATGCTTATCTACCTAAGAGTCTACAAAGAGACCGACCAAGGACCATACATAATCATGCCTGCATCGATTCACTCATTCCACACACATTTATAAACTACCTATTAAGTGGCAAGCAGAGTTATGCATTGAGATGGAAAATTTCAAAGAAAGATAGTTGCTGCCAAATTAGTGGTTCTTATAGTATCATATTGGGGCTGGTTCTTAGTAACCTAGGATTTTACCTTCCCTGCCCTGGCCTCACAAGCCAGGTGAACATATCATTGTTCTTTCACAGAAAATCCTTGTATCCTTTCTGGTAAACTTTCATAACAATTCTGCAGACCCCAAACTATTCTACAGTCTTGTCTTTTTGACTTAAGATTGATCAAGTTTCCTGCTATTATTCTGTGTCTGCCCACATCTAGCTTCTAGGGTAAACAACCTCCTCCACCTAAGGCTGGATCCTTAATGTCCTCTACAACAGTGCCCTAAGTACTTTTGATGCAGAGCCATGAAACAACACTAACAGAGAGTACCTGTTTCCTATGGCATCAGCTGAAAAACTCTTCCAGAACATCAGCATAACATCATGACACTAGGACCAAGGTTCATTTCCAAATTCTGCTATTTCTGAACTGATGAAAATTAGCAAATAACTTAATCACTCTGAATATTTTACCCCTTATTTGTAAAACATGGATGGAAGTAAAACCACTCATAAAGAAGTATTGAGACCCAAGTGAAATGACTCATGTAACATATACAATAGGATAACTGTGGTTGGCAACAGTTAATTAAACCTTCTAAGTAGGTAACAGAAAGGATTTTGAATGTTTCCAACACAAAGAAATAGTACATGTCTAAGATGACAGATACGCCAATTACTCTGATTTGATCATTATACTTGGCATATTGTACATACCCCATGTATTGAAATGCCACTGTATCATATATATATATACATATATATATACATACATACTTTTTTCACTTATTTATTCCTCTTTCTGTCTTGCTTTCAGCAGATAACATGACAGTATGATTTTTTAAAGATCACAATTTTCTGGTATAAATGTAGTATCTTCTTTTTAACTCCTTCTTTATTTTAATAAAGGTGCATTTCTCTCAATATCTCATAATCCTTTTCATCCTCAGTTTTTTCTTTTCTCTTTGCTTTGCAAGATGCAAGACAATCTCCTTTAACTCTGTTCTAGCCAACTCCCTGTCTACTTCTCCAGCTCTATTTGGAACTCTGGTATAAACCTTTCATGCAGCCATTTCTCATCCATGTCTCTAGTCTGGAATGTTATCACTTACTTTCTTGCTTCTTGTGGTACTTTTTTTTAAATTTTGATACTGGGCATCGAACTCAGGACCTTGTGCTTGTGAAGCAGGTGGCAGAACCACTGAGTTAAATCCCTGGCCCCTGCTTCTTATAATTCTACTTTTCAATCAATTCTAGTTCTTCTAAAAGGTCTCTGCCTGCTCAGCCATTAAACTACCTCTCTGCCATTGCATTATAAATCACTACAAACCTAGTGGATTAAAACAACATAATTTATCATCTCACAATTTCTGTTGGCCAGGAACTGGACACAGTTTAGACAGATCTCCTGTTTCAGGATGTCTCAAAATACAAACAAATTTCACCCAGGGCTGAGGACTCATCTGAAGGGTGGACTGTGGAGGGATCTGCTTCCTGCCTTGTGTAATTGATGGCAGAATGTTATTCTGCAAGAACTGCAAAGATGACCGAGGGTTCAAGGTTCTTACTCACTGCAGCCTCAACTCAGTTCATCTCCATGGAGACCTCCTCAGCATAGCTTTTTGCTTAAAAGTCAGGGAGACAGTTTAACAAGATGAAATTCATAATCTCATATAACCTGATCATGGAAGAGACACCCCATCAATGTTGTAATTCTATCAGTTGGGAGCAAGTCTGGGGTTCTGCCCACACTCAAGGGGATGGGATTGCAGAAGGATGTGAACCCTATACTGGGGATTGTTGGACTGTCTTTGAAACTGCTGCCACTTTCTCTTTCCCAAATTGCTTCCTTATTCCATAAACTATTTTAATCATGCTTTCATAATATATGGGAGAAACTAAGAGAGAATAAGATATGGCCACTTCTGTGTAGTCTAAAAGAAAGCAGACAATGCAAAGAAGTCAGAGGTAAAATTCCTAAACTTGCTGCTTATCCCCAGTTTAGAGAAGGAAGAAAAAACATGTTTGGAAAACTAATGCAAAGTTTACTAAAGAGGGGGGCAACACTTGAAGCCATAGCAGATACTTGGAGGACAGGCAAGACCCAAAAGAATGGGAGAAACACCTTCTAGGTAATAGCAAATCCAATGGAGAAATAGGTGTGAAAGATGATCAGAAAATAGGAACTAGTCTACTGCAGCATAAATACTCATAAATACTGCAAAGAAAAGGCAAACACAAGAACGTATCAAAGCGGGCAGCTAAAGATGTTGCGGTCATTGGAATAAAACAGAGAAAAGACATGATTGCTTTATCCTCTGCTCTATTCTGAGCTCCCAGAATAGGCACGAGATACAATCTGATGCTGACCATCTTAGAAAAATATGTAGAATGTAAGATGACCAATGAAGGGAATTACAATTGCCCACAGAAGAGAGACTCAGAAGGGCAAAATCAGGCTCCTGGCAACCAAGTCTCATAATAGAACCTACCTCATAGGGGCACTGAAAGGACTGAATGAGGCAGTACCTTAGAAGTGTTTGGACGAAGCTTGACACAAAATAAGTTCTCAACAGGTGCTAGCCATTATTTCTTATCATCATTCATAATCTGCCTTACCTGGCTTTGCCTGCTTTAACTCATGTCCTGGTGTTTCTGTACTCTTTTCTGGTCTTTCCTGGCTCAGAAACACAGTGAGTTTGTCTTCCCTGTTGACCCTAGGTTCCACCTCAACCCCCAAGGCTGCCAAGCCAGCTTTTTCTCCTGAGTCTCTGCCTCTGATGTGGTTCTGTAGGAGCAAACCAGAGCATCCCCAGCCTGGCTGTCACCTTCAAGCTGAGCTCAGCGCTGAGCTTTGAGGGTGAATGACTGACGCCCTGGTCAGCACTTTATTGTGGTTTCCTGATTGGTTCAGGATGGCTTGGCCTTTGCTGCCCTCATCTCCAAGTGAATTCCAAGTCTTGCCAGAGGCTGAAAAGAGAGTGACTTAGTCATTAGCTCCTCTGGCAACAGCCTCTGGCAGCAGTTCAAGGCAGCTTAGAAAACAGGGCAACAAGTGGCTGCAATATGTATTTCAAAAGCCTAGCAGACAAGGAAAGGAAATGAAAAGCAGCAAAAACAGGGATAGTAATGTCTGAAACTGGAGGTACATCCAGACACCACGGGGCACTGAGAGAAATGCTCCCAGGCCCTCAAGGTAAAGGAGGTGAGAGGACAGGACCAGCAAGGAGCTTTGGATGAATAACAAAACTTAGGCCCAAGGCTTCTCTTACCTTCATTTATGTGCAAGGCAAAAATGAATAAAGACTTCCTATGCATCCTAGAAAACCCCTGCTATGGGAACTCTGTTCAGAGTACAGGAACATGCCCTGTCTTGAGCCAGCTTAGAGAACTCCATTGCTTCAGACTACTGAGATCCAGGACTTTCTTGAGCTGGACCTTTTGAATCCAGCCTCCTCTCCTATGGAGAATGCATAGGGAACAATGCCAAATTACTTTAAGTCTCTTCCATCAATTCTATCTTTGGTCATTTGACTGTTACATGAAATACATGCTAATTGTATTTCACAGATGATGGAGGAAACTAAGGACAGAAAGGTTGTATAACTGTTTTTATTATTTGCCTTCTGCCCATGTGACCAGAATACAATTCTAAGAGAATTTGAACTATCTTTCTTATTCATTATTTTATTGCAGGTGTCTAAAAATGTCCCTGGAATAGAGTGGATGCTTCAAAACCATCTCCAATGAGCAAAGCTAGCAAAGATCACACAGCTTTTAAACAATGCATCCCCAATTCTTATTCTCTACACCAAATTTTCTCAGATTTGTCATATTCTGATGGAGCTTGTGGCACTGATAGTGTTTGAGGCAAGAAAGAAGAAAGGCTGTGGGCTATAATTACATTTCCCCAATTGAGTTTCAAATTTGGGAGCTTGTAAGAAGAATTCCTATAAAAAGTGAGATGATGACATATACATGTGGTAATGCCCCATGTCCTTCTATGGGTGACTTTAGACCTAAAGGGAGGTAGGGTGGGCCCCCAATTACCTCATACGTTATGTACCATCCTCCCTTTTATTCACCACATGCCACTCACACTGAATTGACTTCCTTCTTTCCTTCCTTCTTTCTTTCCTACCTTCCATCCTTCTCCATAGTCAATTGTCATAGATTTGGGTGAGTAGAGTATGAAGGATGAGAACAAAATCTAGGCCAGTCAAAAACCATAGTCACATGAAAAAGTGGAAATAAAGTCTTTGTAAACAGGGAGGGATGGAGGGCTTGAAGGGAGGGCAGAGGAAGGGGGAAAAATAAGAACCAAGAGAGACTATGTAAAGGTGCAAATTTCCAATGATGAATGTCATTATGTTGTATACCTAAAATGTACCAATAAACTTAAAAAAAAAAACTATAGTCACAGACTGCAGACATTCTCCTTTACTTTGTGCTGTTTTCCTACTTGTTTTTCTTTTCTTTTTTTCTTTTTGAGGCTGATGCCCTTCTAGAAGCTTCTAGGTCTTCCCAATTGTGTGGAAAGGACTCCAGCTATACAGCCAGCAAAGTTACTGCAGAGAAAATGGCTGACACTGAGGACAAATTCTGGACGCCAGAGCTTATTCTCACTCAAGACAAATAAGTAGAAAATATCAAGCAGGGCATAACCCACAGAAGGGACAGTCATGAGAAGGTAGGTATCAGTAAGTAAAAAATAGTAAGGTGTCCCACAATGATGCCTTCTCTGGTCTCCACACTAGTTGCTTTTTCTCTGCAGACAGCCTGCCAAGGCCCCTTCCGGCCACCCAAAACCTTGGAGCCTCCTACATGTGTCACCTGGTGGTGATAGTGTCTCTTCATGACAGGAGTTATTGCTGCCATTTCCAAAGCTGTAGTGTGGGAGAGACCTGAGACCAAGTCAGGGGCATTGAATTCTTCTAGCACTCTCTGTCACAGGTGATAGAACACATCACAGTGAACCTGCAGTGGGCCCCTTCTTTGCTTCACTCCTATGTCTGCACTTTCACCTCAGATCACATTTACTCATCTTAATCTTGCTAGTCCTGTACTCTTTTGCCTTCAGGCTGTCTCCAGCTTCCTGAACTCATGTCACCACCCAGAACCAGGTCAGAACTGCCAAGAATTAATACCTCCTGGGATTAAGCCTCAGTAAATGACTAAAAGAACAAAATGTATAAAACCCCCCTTGCCCTTCTCTTCTAATATAGACATATTTTCACACTGGCCCTTAAAGTTTTCCAAAGAGATAATACTCCAGTTATGCACAGTGGATGCTTTCTGAATACCAAGACTTTTATTGCCTTTCTTCCTTCCTTTGTCTCACTTCTCTTCCTCCATGCTATTGTTTCCCAGTGTTACCTCCAATATAAAGTACTTACACTTGAATCCTTGATTCAGTCTGCTTCTGTGAAAACCCAAGCTAAGACATTAATTTGAAAACATAATGGAATTATTTGGTCTACAAAACAAGAAAATTTATGTTAGTTTCAGGAATGACTTAATTAAGAGATTAGTAAATGTAGTCGTTATCTTTCAGGTGTGGCTCATGGAAGACACTTACTGCATCATAACCTCCTGCATAAGACTAGGAAAGATGCTTATGTTTGGCCCTAAAAATATTTTTGCAGCTTTTATAGTTCAGTATATCAAATAAAGAATTTCTATATCTCTGCATCTGAATATTAATTTGAAAGAAGGATATGTACTGGTTCTGTGATTCTATGTTCATCCCACTGTAAGAAGCTGGGAGACCGACATTAACTTCACTACTAAAACACTTGGAATAGGAGGAAGAGGGTTCCACATAGGGGATTACAGACTAAAAGCAAACTTTTAAAAATTAAAAATGCGTCTGGCCATGATTCCATCCTAACATGACCCCTTGGAAGAAGGACTAAGTTGCTAATATAATGGGCTTCATTTACAGTACCTTACCACCCTCAGACTATGCTCAAAGTAGATACTGCTAATCACGCAGGATACTCTGTTTGAGCCTAAATGTGTTCTCAGAAACAACTCCAACAGGCTGAGGCATCTCCACTACTTCTCTAACCGTCTGTCTTTGATAGTTCCTACATATCTACCAGACCTGCACAATGCTGATACTCACTCTCTCAGTACCCTCTGATAGGTATGGCCCTCACCTAGAATGAGAAAGTAATACAACAGTGCACATAATATAGTTGAGAAACAGTGAAGTTCTCCTGGAAAGCCCTGAACATCCAATTAATTATGTCATTTTACTGCCATCTCTCCAATTAAATTGGCAATTTAAAAATGAGATTAACATCAACTTAAATGAGATTCAAATAGTGGTTCTTGAATTTAAAGCTGATTGATCTTAAATAAGTCATTTAACCTCTCTGAACCTTACTTTCTTTAAAATGTGGATGATAATATCGGTTTATCATTCCCTGCTGTTCTCATTGGAGTATCCCAGCTTCTTAAGGAAACTCCGGGTTAGCCACTTTTGACTCCTTATCACACTGATTTCCATAGTATGGTGTGCAATGATGGATACATGTGCTGTCGCTCTCATGTCATGCATGATCAGTTATTTATACCCAGTAGATTAATTATAACACTTTTTCCTGATAAACTCAGAGAAGCCCTCAATATTCTTCTCAACATGAGGTCTTGCCTCAGTACTGCGGGGAGATTAGCCCTAGAATAAACACTGTGCAAGTTCCTCCTAAAGCTTAACAAATCTCAAAAGCAAGATTGAAAAGAACAAAACTATTTTCCAGTAACTTAATTCAGAACAACTTTTAATACACACACACACACATATCTCAAACATCCAATAATACAAACTTCACAATTGCAGTCACGAATTATCAGGTATATGAACAAAAAGTAAAATGCTGAGGCTAGGTGTGGTGGCACATGCCTGTAATACCAACATTCTGGAAGCTGAGGCAGGAGGATTTCTGCGAGTTCAAGGCATATAGTAAGTACAAGCCAGCCTGAACTACACAGTGGAAAAAAAATTTTTAAGCAAAATAATAAAAGTAAAACAATAAAAACTTCCCAGAATTGACACACATGTCCAAATTAGCAGACACAGACATTAAAAGTAATAACATTTTTCTATTTTTAAAGACTAAGTAGAGAAAGGACAGAAATGAATATAAAACAAATATTTACAGATAAATCTTTAAGTGTTTGAGAAAAAATTTACAATACCTGAAGTTTAGGCACAACTAAAAATAATTAGTACACCTGAAGGCATAGCAATAAAAACCATAAAACAAAGTACAGAGAGAAAAAATTCAGAAAAAACATGAAGGCATTAATGACCTATAGGACAATATCAAGTGACCCAACATATACCAAATTTGAGCATCCAAAAAAGAGAGTGAAGGTGGCAGAGGAAAAAAAAAAATATTTGACAAGGGCTGGGGATTTAGCTCAGTGGTTCTGGCTCCTGCCTCTACCTCAAATTTGATCCCCATTACCAAAATAAATACATATTTGACAAACTAAAAACCAAAATTTTTTTCCAATTTGATCTAAACTATTGATATACACATATCAGAAGCTGTATGGACCAAAAATATGAAACACAAGAACTATGCCAAAATATGAGTCAATTTTTCAACATCAGTAATTAAGAGGAGCTTTAAAAATAGACTAAGAAAAGGAACCACACCAAAGAGCTAAACACGGAAGAGCTAATATAAAAATAACAGCAAATTTCATAACAGAAACATGACAGACACAAGATAGCGGAACAAACTTTTGAAGTAATTAAAAAGGTGAAAACTGTCAGTGCAGAGTTCTATACCCAACAAAAACATCCTTCAAGCATGAAAGCGGAATGAAATTTTTTTCAGGCATATAAACATTGAAAAAATTTACCACCTGCAGATGATAAAGTTATACTACAAGATACAATAACAGGAATATTTCAGGCACAAGGAAAATGGTTCAGATTGAAATATACATTTAAACCAAAGTATTTTAACTGTTTCTTATTATAATCCCCTAAGGAGTCTTTTTAGGCTTTTCTTCCTGATTAACACATCATAGAATTTTTTTTGTTGTTGGAAGAAAATTTTTATCATATATATTTATATATATATTTATTGGTATATTTTAGGTATAAAATACATTTACATTTATCACTGGGTGTTTGTACCAGAACATGTTGTATCTTAGTATTTATTTTTTCTCCCATTATCTGTGCACCCTTTACCCCCTCCACCCTTCCCTATTTACACAGAGTTTGATTCCATTTTTTTTTCTTTCTCATAATTTTTCCTTTCCCTTCTTCCCTTTCCCCTTCCCCTCCCACCACTCATACACCTTTGTACCTTTTCCTATTTCAAAATATCAATTATTCATTTTAATCATTTTAATCCTTATTTACACTTTCAGTTTTTCACACTAGAGAAACTATTCAGTATTTACAAGTGTGTCCTATTTATTTCACTTAAAAGTATGACCTCAATATGCATCCATTTAGCTATAAATGTCTCTGGTTTCTCATTCTTTATGGCTGAGTAGTACTCCATTTTATTTAAAACCACATCTTCTTTATCCAGTTTCCAGTTGATGGGCACTTGGGCTGTTTCCAAGCTTTAGCTATTACAAACTGTGCTGCTATAAACATAGATGCACATATATCACTGTGGTATGATTCTTTTAATTCTTTGGGGAAGATTCCCAGTAGGGGAATAGCTGGGTCAAATGGGACCTCTGGTCCTAGTTCTTTGAGGTATCTCCATACTGATTTCCACAGTGGTTGCACCAATCTACATTCCCACCAACAAGGGAGAAGGGTTCCTTTCTTTCCACACACCTGCCAGCATTTATTAGTGGTTGATTTCTTGATAGCAGCCAATCTTTGTGGGGTGAGGTGCAATCTCAGTGTTGTTTTCATCTGCATCTCTCGAATGACCAGTGATGTTGAACATTTTTTCATATGTTTAATTGCTGCTTTTACTTCTTAGTCCGAGAAATATCTGTTCATTTTGGATGCCCATTTTTGAATTGGGTCTTTGAATTTGGGAGGTTTGAGTTTTTCCAGTTCTTTGCATATTCTCGATAGTAGACCTTTGTCTGAGGTACAGCTGCTAAATGTTTCTTCCCACATTGTAAGTTGACTCTTAGCTCTGTTGGTGGTTTCTCTTGAAGTGCAGAGGCTTTTTAATATGATGAGATCCCAGTTGCTGATTCTTTGTGCTAGCTCCCGTGCTACTGAAAATTTGTTCATAAAGTCTTTTCCTATGCCAATGTCATTAAGAGCTCTACCTAACTTATCTTCCAGCAAGTTTAGTGTTTCTGTTTTAATATTTAGATCTTTAATCCACTTCGATCTTAGTTTAGTGCACGGTGATAGGTATGAGTCTAGTTTTAATCTTTGGCAGGTTGAAATCCAGTTTTTCCAACACCATTTATTAAATAGTCTATCTTTCTTCCAATGAGGGTGGTTGGCTCCTTTGTCAAAGATGAGGTAGCTGAGTATCCCTGGAGTTGTTTCTGCATCTTCTCATCTATTCCACTGATCTTCAGGTCTGTTTCTTTGCCAGTACCATGCTGTTTTTATCACAGTAGTTTTGTAGTATAGTTTCAAGTTGGGGATTGTGAAACCCCCAGCCATGTCTCTGTTGCCTAGAATTACTTTTGCTATTCTAGGTTTCTTCTGCTTCCAAATGAATTTTTGGATTGTTTCCTCTAGTTCTGTGAAGTACATTGTTGGAATTTCAATTGGCATTGCATTGAATCTATATAGTAGTTTTGGAAGTATGGCCATTTTCACTATATTGGTTCTTCCAACCCAGGACAAGGGATATTGTTCCATTTTCTTATATCCTCTTCGATCTCCTTTTTCAGAGAGCTGTAGTTTTCAGTGTAGAAGTCTTTTGCTTCCTTTGTTCAGTTGATTCCTAGATATTTCATTTTTTTAGATGCTATTGTAAAAGGAGTTATTTCCTGAATTTCTCTCTCAATGGGTCTGCTATTTGTGTATGAAAAGGCTATTGTTTTTTGAGTATTGACCTTGTATCCAGCTACTCTAGTGAATCTGTCAATTAAGTCTAGCAGACTTTTGACTGAGTTTTTTGGATCTTCTATGTAAAGTATCATATCATCAGCAAATAATGACAATTTCACTTCTTCCTTTCCTATCTTTATTCCTTTTATTTCTTTCCCTTTTCTAATTGCTATGGATAATGCTTCCAGAACAATATTGAACAGGAGTGGTGATAGTGGGCATCCTTGTCTTGTTCCTGATTTTAGTGTGAAAGTTTTCAGTTTTTGACCATTTAGTATGATGTTGGCTGTTGACTTTTCATAGATAACCTTAATCAGGTTGAGATAAAGACCTTCTATTCCAATTTTCTGTAGCGTTTTTATTATGAATGGGTGTTGGATTTTGTCAAATGCTTTTTCTTCATCTATTGAGATGATCATGTGGTTTTTGTCCTTGACTTTGTTAATATAGTGCATTACATTTATTGATTTATCAACATTGAACCATCCTTGCATCCCTGGGATAAATCCAACTTGGTCAGGGTGTATGATCTTCTTGATGACCCTCTGTATTCTGCTTGCCAGTATCTTGTTGAGGATTTTTGTATCTATCTTCATCAGGGAGATTGGTCTGTAGTTCTCTTTATGGGTTGGGTCTTTCCCTGGTTTGGGGATCAAAGTAACACTTGCTTACAGGAATGAATTTGGAAGCCTTGCTTCCCTTTCAATTTCCTTGATGAGTTTAAAGAGTAATGGTGATAGTTCCTCTTTAAATGTCTTGTAGATTTCAGCAGTGAAGCCATCAGGACCTAGGCTTTTCTTTGTTGGTAAGTTTTTTATTACATTTTCAATTTCACTCATTGTTATTGGGGTGTTTAGAATTTCTATATCTTCTTCATTTAACTTTGGCAATTCGTATGTATCTAGGAATCTGTCCATTTCTTCTGTGTTTTCCATTTTATTAGAGTATAGATTCTCAAAATAGGTATTGATGATTCTCTGAATTTCTGCTGGATTTGTTGTGGCTTCACCTTTTTCATTCTTAATTGCATGGATTTGAGCCTTTTCCTTTTTTTGATAAGATTGGCTAAAGGTTTATCAATTTTATTTATTCTTTCAAAAAACCAACTCTTTGACTCATTAATTTTTTTGTATCATTCTCTTAGTCTCCATTGCATTGATTTCTGCTCAGATCTTTATAATTTCCTTTCTTGTATGAGCTTTGGGTTTGTTATGCTCTTATTTTTCTAGGAGCTTGAGGTTCTGCATTAGATTATTTAACTGAGTTCTCTCTGTTGTCCTAATATGGGAATTCACTGCTATGAATTTCCCACGTAGAACTGCTTTCATTGTGTCCCACAGATTCCTGTATGTTGTACTGGCATTATCATTTACTTGTAGAAACTGTCTAATTTCTTCTTTAATTTCCTCTGTCACCCATTGGTTGTTCAGGAGGGTGTTGTTCAATTTCCAGGTATTTGTGGAAGTTTTGCAGTTTCTTATGTTATTGATTTCCAATTGTATTACACTGTCGCGTTCGCCTTTGACCAGCAATGACGACGCAACACCAACGCTCTTCTTCTAGCAGTTTATTCAGGAAAACTTAACATTCTTTTTCTTCTACCCCTGGGGAGCACCCGTCCCTAGAATAAGTACCCCTGAACCAACCAATCACGGATAGTCATGTGGCGAATGCGGATAGGTACACGTAAGAGGGGGCAGAGCATCAGACACATCACAGCCAAATAAGGAGTTGTTTATCATAAAGAGCTCTTGCCGTCGGGATGGCGGAAGGCGGAAACCAGCGCCATCTTTAAGGCGCGGCACACGCAGCTCTCCACATTGCACTATGGTCTGATAATATACAGGGGATAACTTCAATTCTTTTACATTTACTTAGATATGTCCTATGAGCTAGCATGTGATCTATTTTGGAGAATGACCCCTGTGCAGCTGAAAAGAATGTGTATTCTGGTTTTGTGGGGTGGAACACTCTGTAAACATCTATTAAGTCCATTTGTTCAATAACTTGGTTCAGTTCTAGAATTTCATTGCTAATTTTTTTTCTACTTGATCTGTCTATTTGTGATAGAGGGGTGTGTTGAGGTCCCCCACTACAATTGTATTAGTGCTTATTTGGTTTTTCATGTCCATTAATATTTGTTTTGTATAGTTGGGAGCATTAATATTTGGTGCATATATATTTAGGATTGTCATCTCTTCCTCTTGGATTGTTCCTTTCACAAGGATGTAGTGACCATCTTTGTCTCTCTTAATTAGTTTTGGTTTGAAATCTACTTTGTCTGCAAATAAGATTGTTACCCCTGCTTTTTTCTGGGTTCCTGGTGCATAGAGAACTGTTTTCCATCCTTTTACTTTCAGTCTATGAATTTCCTTTTGAGTTAGGTGTGTTTCTTGTATATAGCATATTGCTGGGGTTTGCTTCTTAATCCATTCTGTCAGTCTGTTTCTTTTGATTGGTGAATTGAGGCCATTAACATTGATAGTTATAATTGAGAGATATTGACTCATTCTTGCCATGATGTTTTATTGTTGTTGGCTCTTTTATTTCTTATTTTTCCCCCTTTCCCTTTAGAGCCTTACCTTGCGTGGTGTCTTCTCTCTGTTGGCCCTCATGGAGTTGTGACCTTCATTGTCATTTTCTAGGATATTGCATAAAATTGTTTGGAGTGCTGGTTTGGTGTTCATGAAATTTCTCAGGTGTTCTTTGTCGTGAAAGTATCTAATTTCCCCATCGATTTTGAAAGATAATTTTGCCAGATACAACAGTCTAGGTTGGAAGTTATTTTCTTTTAGGGCTTGAAATTACTTCACTCCAGGCTCTCCTTGATTTGAAGGTTTGTGTTGAGAAATCTGCTGTGATTCTGATTGGCTTTCCTTTGTAGGTGATTTGTTTCTTTTCTCTAACTGCCTGAAGAATTTTGTTCTTCTGCTGAGTTTCTGGGATCTTGACTATTATATGTCTAGGTGTAGATTTTTTTTGGTTATGGCTGGTTGGAGTTCTATATGCCTCACTTATCTGTACATCCAATTCTCTACCTCTGTCTGGGAAGTTTTTTACTATTACTTCTGTGAACAGTTTTTTACGTCAATTGTACTTTCTCCTGTTTTTTCATGGACTCCTATCAGTCTTATGTTATTCTTCTTTGCATCATCTAGCAGCTGTTGTATTGATTTCTCGTGGTGCCTTACTGTGTTTAAGAAATCTCTGTTTTCGTGGTCCTTAACCACAATTCTGTCTTCTATATCTGATATTCTGTCTTCAGATTCTCTTAGTCTGCTCTGCATGCTTTCAATGGAGTTTTTAATCTCCTGAATATCTGTTTGAATCTGTTTCATGGATTCCATTTCTTTCTTATGTTGGGCATTCCTGGCTTCCAGCATGTTTCTGATCTCATCTATTTTCTTATCTGTTTCTGTTCTAGAGGTTCTAATGATGTCTTTCATTCTGCTCACCATGTCTGTATTTATCTGGGAGATTATTTCTGCTTTGAATTTTTCTAGAGCCTCATTCATCTGTTTTGTTACTTCCTGTGCTATCAGTTCAAGGTGTTCTAGTTGTTGCTTATCAGACTTTTCCACCTCATTTCCCCCAGAATTTCCTTTTTGTGGAGTGGAAGCCTGTATTTGTACCTTCCTTAAGTGTCTTCTCATTTTTGTTTTTGGTACTGTCCTTGGTTTAATTCCTGAGTTGATATTTCAAAATTGCTTAATGTAGGTATCTTGCTTGCTTGTGTTTGGAACCCTTGTGTAATGATTGCTTTTCAGAGGTGTCTTCTAGATATAGCTTGTGTTTGGCTATTTTATTTTCCTTATACCAGGTAGGAAAATGACTCAGGATATTTCATTTTCCTTATACCAGGAAGGAAAACTAATTAGATCAATCACAACATATTGGCCCAAAAGACATAGTCAACAATACCGTAGCATCAAGCACAGCTTAGAAAATGACAATTTGTGGTAGTTATTAATCTATCAATTTTAATTATGTGAGTTAAATTAAAACCGAGGACCAACCTAACATAAGTTTATAATGAATAAGCTCTTCAATATAGCATCTTTCCCCTTCAGGTGGGGAGTTAAAAGGAGTTGGGGAGGGAGGGACAGGTAGAAAGAACAGGTAAGATTAGCAGTGAGGCCCGAAGACACAGAAAGATCACATAAACTCTAAGAAGTTGTTAAAGGCAAGAGAAAATGGCAGAATGAAAGAACAAAGATGTGAACAAAATCACCTAACAGCAACAGGGAGGCTAGATACCAAATTTACTTTTCTTTAAACCTAATGATAATCAAGAGAAGGAAAAAGAGAAGAAAAAACAATAAGGGAGAAATCCAAATTCAGTGCAGAAAGGAACAAATCTGGAGATGAGGAGCAATGTGGGACAGCAAGGGAATGAGTGAGAGAGAGGGAACAAAAGATAAAAGAAAGAAAAGTAAAACTTTGAAGAGTAAAGAGAAAGTAAAAATTAAGAATTGAAAATAGGAGAAAAAAATTTTTTTTTTCTTTTTTGCAAATAGCACTAGAAATTATGGGCCTCCTTCAGGGCATGTCTCTGTTGTCACAGTAGGCAACGTAGGAATCCATGTGCATATACGAGTCAGTGAGTCTCTGCAAGCCAGCAGCAGACCAAGTACAGTGGTCTGCTGTGGCTTTTTTGTAGAAATTCTCTTTACTTTTCCCCTGAGCTTCAGTGTTCATCTAGGAGCCTGAGAAGCCCTCTTTCTGTTGCTAACTTCTGCTCTATCTTGTGGCTCTCAGGACAAGGGTCTTTATAATGTCCTGGGCCTCTGTAGTGTGGGACCAGGTAGCAGAAAAGCCAGAAGGCCAGAGGCGCATGGGGGGGGGGGGGGGATTGGGACTTGAAAGGTGCAGCACCGCTAAACAGACCTCACAGTGGCGTGGGCGGGGCCCGGGACGGCCGCGTAGCTTCAAGCTGCTCCTCTCACCTCCACGTCATAGAATTTTAATGTCAGAGATACACTGCATATCTGCGTATGAACTTCCTGAAGACTTGTATTTTATATGTAAAAAGTAATATTTATACACACAAAAGTAATATTTTGATTAGCAACTTAGTGCTATCCTGTGTTGAAAAATAAAAATGAGATAGAGATATGTCTCAGTGTGAAGGCCCTGGGTTCATTCCTCAGTACCACACATACACAAAAATTATAATTTTTATTGATGTTGAAGAATGAATTTCACCATCTTGAGAGTGATACTGTAACTGATAATAAATCATATATCAATTTTCTATTTCTTCTGAAACAAGTTATTACAAACTTGGTAGCTTAAAGGAATACAAATTTGCCATATTACAGTTCTACATCAGTCTGGCATAGGTCTTAAAATCTAGGTGTGGACAAGGCCTTGCTTCTTTCTGAAGGTGCTAAAGGAGATGGTTTCCTTGCCTTTTCTCCTACAAGGAGCAACTCATATTCTTTGGTTCATGCTGTCTTTCATCTTCTAAGCCAGTAAAGTTGTAATCCTATGATTATTTTCCTATATTACATCTTCTTCTGGCTTTGGACTCTGACTTAAGCCAGGAAAATTCTTTGCTTTTAGGAAATTATGTGATTAGGTTGGGATTATCTGAATAATGTAGCATAATCTACTCATCACAAGGTCCTTACCCTTAATCATATTTGAAAAGATTCTTTGTTGTGTAAATTGACATATTCACAGTCCTGGGAAATAGGACATTGGCATAGTGGAGGCTAGGAGACCAGTTCTTCTGTCTACCATATATAATTTAAACAAATAAATAAATAATACAAAAATAGTCAGCTCCATAGGTAATTGTTCTTGCAAATAGGCAATATGGTTTATATGTAAAATTAAAATGTATTACCATAATAGCACAAAGACTCAGGGAAACAAAATAGAAATACACAATTTTAAGGTTTGTATACATATAAATAAGCTACAGTCATATGCCACATCATGACAATTGGGGCAATGATGAACTGCATAGAAAATAGTAATCTTATAAAATTATATTGCCTATTGAGATCACAGACATTTTAGTTTTTCTAGGTATACTCTGATGTTTGGATGATGACAAAATTATAAAACAATACATTTGTCAGAATATTTCCTTATTATTAAGCATTTGAAAGTAGGTTGAGGTAAGTTAAGGGGGAGAACTATAAACTCTGAAGCAACTCCTAACATGAGATTACAAAAAATTATAGATAACACCTAAATGATATAAAATGAAATCATGGAGTACTTAATTCATAAAAGCAAAACAAAGAAAAACAGAAGAGATTAGATAGAAAACAAGAGCAAAACAGTATATTTAAACTGAAATATATTACTAAACACATTAAATGTAAATGACTTAAACATATCAATTAAAAGCCTAAGATTGTCAAATTGGTTGAAAAGCAAGATATAACTAAATGTTGACTACAAGAAATCCAAATCTAAAGATTCAAAGACATTAAATACATTAGAAATATAATGATGCAAAAAATACACAATACTGACACTAGTATAAACAAAACTAGCTTTTATCTCTCTCATGTAAATATCTCGGAGTCAAACCAAAAATCAGTAAGTTCTATTGAATCCATCAGGGAATTGAAGTCATAGGGCAAACCACCAGCAAGAGTTCTGAAGAGACAAGTAAATAAAGAAAAACAGAGCCAAGATTTTTGCCTTCCTGGAGCAGAGGTAGCTGGAGCCATTAGTGGACAGTAACACATAAATGGTAATCTTGCCGAATTGCTGGGGACAGAGCACGCACTGGCTTGAGAGTGAGAGATTTCTTCAGATTGCCATCTTACTGAGGCCTTCACTCCCTCATGTGCTTAACTTCCAGGAACCAACCAGTTTCCTATAGTAAATTTGCAAGAGAAAATCCTTAGGTTTCTGGAAGAAAGAGGGATAAACTACACATTTCAAAATATGCCAGAGCATTTTTTGGAAGAAAGGAATCCCTGACAAGGGGAAAGATTCTACTAGAGCCTTAGCTTACGTGAAAGAAGAGAAATTTCCCAACCTCCAGTGCTCTAATTTTTGTATCTCACTTAAGGTACAAGAATCTCCTCAGAAATACTTGTGAAGATAACAGACAGCTACCACAAAAATTTTTAAGCTTAATCTTATCATTGCAGAATTACCTTATCACTCTGTCATCCAGGCTTTAATATAACAGTGAATTATCACTGAAAGAGCTAAAAGCTATTAAGGTTTTTTTTTTTAAGGAAGCTCAAACACAAAGGTAAAATCAAGGACAGTAGAGGAAATTGAAGTCTGACCCTTACAGATGGAAAAAATGTTAAATAGAGTCCCAGTCCTAGTTTAATTTACACAAAACATCACACTAATAGCCTATTTACCCAGTTGCTATTATTTAATATATCACATCCAAGGTAGCCTGGCTATCTCAGTCAGTAAAGCATGAGACTCTTAATATATCACATCCAGTTTTCTCTAAAAATTTAAAAGTCATGGTAAAAAGCCAGAGAAAATATAATTTGAAGAGATAAGCAAGAAAGTAAGCAGAAATAACTAGAAACAGACTTAGATGTATCAAGAACTTTGAAACTATCAAAGAATTTTAAATATTATATGTTAAAGATATTAATGGAAAAAAGTAATCAATATGTAAGAACAGATAGGAAACATAAACTAGGAGAGGCTGGAAATGTTGAGAGTCAAAAAACACAAAAACAAAAATGAAGAATGACTTTGATGGGCTCATAAGTAGACTGGACACAATCAGAGAAAAACAATCAGTGAACTTGAATCAGAAATTTTGATCAGATTTCTTCTAGGAAAATATGAAAAACAAGAGGGAAGTAACCCACGCCAGCACTTCCCAGCACTGGAGATTAACACTAAATTAAATTTCTTATCCTTACTTCATTTTTTATGTCCCCCACCTTTGGATACATTGTTTCTTCCCCATGGGACAATTAACATGAAGACTCTCATAGCCAGCTTTATACTTGTTTGGTTACAAGCAATAAAAGGCCCAATTTAAAATGAATTTTAAAAATATTTGATCTCTGTAACTAGTAATAAAGCAATAATGCTAGCTTCAGGCATAGATTGATCAAGATGCTTCATCTAGTATTTCTTTTTATTTCTTGTATCAGTTTCCTCTGATTTGACTCTACATGATGACAGATTCTTATCTCAGATAAGCCAAACAGCACCAGCTGTAGCCTCACAGAACCTAAAATGTCAGCTCAGTGATAGAGTCAGAAAGTCCCCAAAATCACAGCAAGAGTCTCATGACAGTTTATTGACAAATTGGGGTAGCCAGAGGAACTCAGTCCTCTGGTTGATTCAGGCCTAAGTCACACTTTTTTGTATCCCTAAACCAAGGTTATACTCTTACTTCCTCTAAACATGGGGTGAGAGTGGAGAGATGCATTTTCCCAGAAGGCAATCTCAGTAAGAATTCTACAGCACCAAAGGATACTGCAGGGAAAAAGCAAATATTTGGCCTCTTCAAGGGCCCTGCCTGATATGAGAAATAAAATTCTTCCTTTCTAATTTTTTTTCAAAGGGAACAATTTTCAATTAACTCCTCTCTTGATTACTTAAAAAGTTTTCATAATATAAATTATCTTCCTCTTTCCTCCTCTTCTCCTGTATCTTGCTTTTTTCACTGGATTGTCATTTATGTTGATTAATCCCTCTGGCTACCTTAAGTATGAAAAATCAAAAGCATGACTAAGCATGACTAATCATGGCTATGACATGTCCAGAAAGAGTAATGTCCTCAGTTATCTCTCCTCTAGACTATCAACTGTATGAGCTATGATATTTATATACCACCCCAGTGATTCCATGACTAAGCTCAAATATTACTTCTCATGATACCCCCATGATCCCCCACGTATGAATGTACACACCTTCTTCTATATCACTGCACCATATGTAAAGCCCAATTTAAAATAATTCTTCTTTCTTTATTCCTTCCTCCTTTCCTTTCCTCTTCTTCCTCCTTCTGTTGCTCCTCCTTTTTCTTCTTCTTCCTCTTTCTCCTCCTCTTCCCTTCTTCTCCTCTCCTCTTCTCTCTTTTCTTCTCTTCTCTTGTCTCCCTCTCCTCTTCCCTCCCTCCCTACAATAGTGAGTCATTTACAATAGAGATCAGGCTAAATTTATCTCTAAAATTTCCCAGTGTCAATGAGGAATCCCAGTTCATTATAAATTTTCCATAAACGTGTGCTGTACTACTCAGTGAAGATGTAATGAATGAAGATGCCTGTTGCATAACAATGTCCCATTTTCCCTCCCTGGATCTATGTCCAGGATGGCTAACAGATTTTGTCTTATTGCCTGCTATAAAAAATACACAGCAGCTCTCTGGGGCTTTGTTTTAATAAGGATCACGAGGTTACGTATGCATTCAAATTACCATCATTGTTAGAGTGGTGGGAAATAGCATACAGGATGAACCTCTGTAGATACCAATGCTATTCCTCTGAATACTTGTGCTTGTTCCCCAGCTCACTGGTCAAATTTCAAGTCTGAAGTCAAGAGACCCAGAGGAACACAAAAAGAGTTTTGCCAACCGATGCTCAGGATCAGGAAACAACAGCCATGTGTGGAAATTTTCCAAAAAAACTGGGTGCTGAGGTCATGATTATAGCTTTTCTCTCAATCAAGTCCAGCTCCTTGCAAACAGAGCTTTGATGAATCCACGTTGCTTCTTCCCAGAGTGATCACCACATAACAAAAGCAAATACAGCTGAAATCTCACATTTCCCCATCTTCTATATATCCCCAGCCTATTTTTATTGTTTACACAAACTGTAAAGTATATAATACTACCTTCTTTCCTTTCCCCTACCCCTCCCACTTTCCCTTCCCCTTTTCCCCGAGAAGGGAATGGAATTAATATGAGAAAATGAAAAAAATGGAAACAAAGTCTTTGTAAATAGGGCGGGTGGAAGGGTTGAAGGGAGAGCAGGGAAATGGGTAAAAAAATAAGAATCAAGATATATCATGTAAAGGTACAAATTCCTAATGATGAATGTCATCATATTGTATACCTAAAATGTACCAATAAAATTTATTTTTAAAATGCAGTGAATGTAAAAAAAGCATATACTACTACCTGAAAATACTAGCCCATGCTAAAATTTCTCCTCCCAAGAGGCAAACATTTGCTGAACAATTCTCTCCTTAACATTATCCCATCACATGGAGAACAGCAGAGAACCCAAAATGCATTTAAACCTTTTAGCATGGGCCCTTTTGGAATATCCCTCTGAGCCAACAGCAGACACATTGCAGCTACTCCCTTCTTCACCACACAACATCTTCTTTGCCATCGTCCTTCTTCATCTCACCATCCATTAATACATAACAGACTTCTGGGTGATGAAAACATTCTCACCTTGTGCAGCTTTCCCATCCAGGCTTCCAGGAAGAGGTTTGATATGCCTGTTTCTGAATGCAATTCACATACCAATGGCATTGTTTGCACTTCTTATGCTTCCAAAATATAACAAGGAAAAATGTGAATGCTGTAGTCCACATGCCCCTCACCACACAGTTTCTGAAGTAACTGTAGTCCTGTCTTGACCACTGCAGTAGGTATTTCCCAGGAATGTGTCTTTTCCTTTTGTCCTAGTTACTTTTCTCATTGCTGAGACAAAATATCCAACACCCAAAGTTAAAGAAGGAAAGGTTTCTTCTTCTGGTTCACAATTTGCAGAGGTTTCAGTCCATAGTTAGCTGACTCCAACTTAGTGGCATGGCAGATAAGCAGCACAGAAGAGAAACAGTCCATGGCAAAGCAGGGCAGGCAGAAGGCAGCAAAACAGTGAAGTAATGAAGCAGCACCAGCAAGTAAGCAAGCCTGCCTTTATATCTCATCCAGGCTACCTGCTCTTTGGAGAGTGCCTTAATCCCAGCATCACATCATTAAATCCAGCACCACACCCTGGATCCAGCCAGCTCTGAAAAGCTCTACCTATGAGTGGATGAGACTATGGGGAACATCTAGATACAAGCTACAACATCTTCAATTCTCCCTCATTTTAGACCTTCTTTGGAATCAGCACAGTCCATTTTAATGATGATGCCCCATGCATGGCAGAATGCACCTGTCCCTCCTTTCTTGACAATGTCTACCATGCTCCTAGGCAGTAGGGACCAAAGGCAAACTCTCCAGACAAACACCACAGTTTATCCTGATACCTACATGTGTGTTTCTCATTTTCAGTTTAATCACTTATATACACAAGAAGGGTCAGAGAGGATGCAGCAACAAAAATTTCTGATGGGCCTTGAGCCATTCTGAATTCGCTCTACCCTGAAAAAATACTAGGTCACTAGGGTACAACAGAACTCTGCTTTCTTCTTGCTATTAGGTACAGGATCTCCCTGCAAAGTGTTCTGAACTGATTTATTTGATCCATTGTGTTCAGTAGAAACTAGCTTTGCTTTTCCTTTGAGAATATTAGGAATATTTTCCAGAAAAGTGTTGAGTATCCCCAGTCTTTCATATAGCTGCACCTATGGAGAGTTTCATTGCAGATCTGAAAAGCAGAACAAGA
The DNA here is from genome assembly GCF_053883595.1 of Heterocephalus glaber. NCBI lineage: Eukaryota > Metazoa > Chordata > Mammalia > Rodentia > Bathyergidae > Heterocephalus > Heterocephalus glaber. The sequence goes on along the minus strand of NW_028258330.1, from coordinate 30,461,349 downwards.
TGAGGAATCTCTACTGGCACAGGGCCCAGCACATCAAAAGTATTCAATAAATACTTGTTCTGTGAATGAATAAATGAATAAATAAATGAATTGATTTGGGCCTGCAAGTATCTTGAGAATCTATGTTTGTATCTACCCTGCTTATGTCTCTTGTAGCTGCCTGCACACTTGCACACCCAGGACAAGGTTCATGAAATGAGTCTCAGACTTAATTGCATCATCTTCATGGTCACCTGCAAGCAATGTGAGCCCTGAATTTTCTACATCCTGATTTTGATCTTCCCTTGGCTGGCTATGGTGCTTCTCTTTCCAAAGAAATGCACCTCTCTACGGAGGGAGATGTGTACATAGCATCCTGGGTATTCAGGACGTAAGATACCAAGCTGTTGGAAGTGTGAATATGTGAAGTGAGAGGTTCATGCAGGGATGCTCATATATCCAGCATTCTGGACCACTCCAAAATTTGCCTGCTATTTTATATCCATCAGCTGCAGCCACTGACATCTTCTTTAGCCTCTGAAACATTTAATCTGACCAAAGACATTATTTGTTATCTACAGTGACCATTCTACCAGGTACTCAGAGGTGAATACAATCATTTTTGCAATCCATAAGAGAAAGTGGAAGGGCTCTAGGACAGACCTCTGCAAAGCAGAAGGCTTAAAATAAAATCATCAAAGAAAGTAAATTTGTCCTCAAAATCAGAAGACTGTGTTCAAATACTGGTCTTACCACTTACTGGTTTATTTTGGACAAGAATGAAACTTAGTCTTCTCATCATGAAAATAGTAATGTTAATAGTACCTGATTAGTAGGAAATTATTAATGGATAGAAATGGTCACTGGGAAAATTAAATCAGGTAATCTGAGCATTTAGCATGTTGCTTGACACAATCAATGCATTCCTCATGCAAGAGAATATTTGCCATTTAACCACCAAGGTGAAGGATAAAAAGTCAAAACAATTTTGTATAAAAGTATCAAGTAAAATATGAGCATCATGACCACATCCTTGGGGTATGATCAAGATGCAGATGCTGGCAATGGAATAATGTATTAGGCAAGATGCTGAAATCAGAGTTCAAATTCCACCCTCTCTAGTAGGCATAGTTTGGATCTTAAATGTCCCTTGAAGGTCCATGTGTTGAGGGCTTAACCCCCAGCCTGTTGGAAAGTGGTGAAATATTTAAGAGGTTGACCCAGTGGAAGGAAGCTAGGTCATTGAAGGCATGCTCTGGAAGGAGACATTGGGACTCTGCTTCCTGTCTCTCCTTCACTTCCCAGTCACCATAAGATGAGCAGCTTCCTCTGCTTTGCACTCCCATTATAATGTGCTCTCTTACCCCAGCCCAAAAGCAAAAGGCCAACTGAACTGAAATCTCCAGAACTGTGAATGAAAATAAACCTTTCCTTGTTATAAGTTGGATACCTTAGGCACTTTGTTATCATAATGGAAGTCTGATTAACACATCTCTAAGTCAAAAGGTCAATACTGACACCTTAAAAATCAAATAGACCTGGGCTGGTGTGTAGGTCAGTGTTAGAGTGCTTGCCTAGCATATGCATATGCATGGCCCTGAGTTTAAACCCCGCACTGGGGGAAAAATCAAGTAACTAAGTGAACAAGGGATATTCTGGATTAGATCCTAGAACAACAAAGACATTAGTGGGTAAAATGGTGAAATTCAGAGCCTAAAGATAATTAATAATAATTTACCAATGTTGGTTTCTTAGTTCTAACAGATGTAGCATGATTCTATAAAATGCTAACATTAGGGGAAGCTGGAAGAAAGATATAAGAACTCTAAATTAGCTTTCAGGTTTTCTTATAATCTAAATTTATTTCAAAATAAAAGTAGAGAAGGAAACTTTGGTGACCAGAGGAGAAAGGCATGGGGCAGGGGGGAATTCATCAGCCTGTAGAAACTTATAGCTGAAGAGAGGATGTTTATGTTCTCATCATAAAGAAATAATAAATGTATGAGATGATGAGTACACTAAATACCTTTAATTGGTTACTCCACCACATATACAATATGTACCGAAACATCACTCCATATACTACAAATATGCATAATTACTATTTGTCAATTAAAAACAAAATTTTTAAAAGTTTATTTTTAAAAAATCAAACAGATGTCTTTGGCCTCTATAGAACTTTTTACAAAGGACTCATTCTGACTTAAGGTCATATCTTTAATGTTTAGTTCTCTGGGTGACATCTGCAGGGATGGAGGGCCTGGGAGAAGCCAACAGGAGAGTCTCTCCCGCTCCCATCAGTTCTCTATCACTGGTTAATGCAGGGGTGGGGCTGCTGCAGGCCAGGGCCCAGGGCCTGGTCACCAGCATAAATGGTCATCAGTTTTGGAGAAAGATAAGGTGTCAGGAGAGAAAAGTGGCCACTGTTTTGGTTTTCAGAGTTTATTTTTCTCAAAAAAAACCCAAATGAATGCCTTATGACTAAGCCCACAGCCTTTGGACAATGTCCCTGACTAGTTGAGAACATTTCTAGTGGCTTCTTAAAAACACAGCTACATACCACTGGATCTGCAGCCTGATAGGAAGTAAAGAGGTTGAGATAGTTCTTTAACAGGCAGCTACACTGTTTCCAGAATCTTTTAATATACATATTAAGATTTAAAATCTTTTATATACATATGGAAACTTTATCCCAGGAAATGAAGAAACAGAGAGTAAGAGAAGCTAGAAGACTTGGTCAAGTCCAGATAGATAGCTATAAGGAAACCCACAGAGATGGATTCACATAGAAATTCCAGTCTTTTCTTGCTTCCCCCCAGGTACATGGGCGTGCGTGCGCGCGCACACACACACACACACACACACTCTTTCCTTCCAGAGGTCTGGGAACCTCTGACTTCACCAAATAATGGCTGAGGGATCATGTGAAGTGCATGATATGTCAACTCATGATGTGTCAAGGGTCTAATTCTAGCAACACTAACCTATTGACTCCATTTCACAGGAGAGGTAAGTAATAAAACTTGAAGATCTTTAGTAGCTTACTCAATGTCTACATAGCTTTTAAAGTATCAAGACTAGAATATATACTCAGCTAGTCCAATTCCAGGGCTTAAAGTTTGGATCATTTCATTCTTTAATGAATATTTGTTGAAAGAATAAAAGAATTGTCAAACAATTTGGTGGCATGAGTGCATCATGGTTTCAATGACACTGTGTCCTTAATCTCAAGTCTAGAATATTAGTTCCAAATCTCACTAAGGGGTGAAGTGGAAGTATGAATCTTTCTACTCTTGGACAGGGTTTTGGAGGACATCGTAGAAGGGAAGGCACAGGTATTGGGGATGGGAAAGAGGATTTGTCACTACATTTAATTTTTTAAAAAAGAACAGAACAGTGATGACAGCTACAACCTGTGTAAATCTAACTCTTCAGAGGAGAATCACAAAGAGTAAAAGAAGGGAACAAAATCCTCATCCTCTGCTTTCCACTCTTAACATGTTATTTTCATCAGAAGAGATCTGGAAAGAACAGGAAAATACCCCATGAAGAAGGCTCAGTATTATTTTTAAAGATATGGTAGGTACGGACAGAGCACGAAGACTTGAGTTCCCACCTTGGGCTGTGAGCTGGGTGGCAGGAAGGCTGATAGAAGGTGCCCAAGCTGGGCATCCTATCCTTCAGGACTCCTTTTCATTTCCACCAAACTGGAGTTGCTAAGACTAGCAAACAGGCTACTTCCCTCATGGCTTGTCTTCTTTTCTCTTTCTTCTTCTTTTGAGAGCTTGGTTTAATGTGGGATAAGGAGGAAAAAATATGGTCCAAGATATTTGGGAAAGGGAGAAACGAAATGTAATCTCATTTCTGTTTCTTCCTGACTGTAGGGTGTGTGTCTTTGGGTAAGATATCCAGCCCCAGGGGCCTCTTCCCTTATCTAATAAATGGGATAACAGTTCCTGACTACCATGGTAATGGGAATCAGGTGTCATCTCTCCAGGGCCCCTAACACAGCAGAGTAGGTGCCCTGCACAACTTGTTTCCATATTGTTATCTTTATTGTCATCATTGTCTACTTTATAAAATGCATTTACTTCAGCTGAGGCTCACAGCCACATGCCACCCAAACACAAAGGCTGAGGCTACATGTCCCCCAAATCCTGATACCACCCAGGCAGATGAAAGTGGGAGACTTAACAGAGCTATCATCAGATTAGAGACATGAGGGGCTTCAGCTGGGCTGCAAAAGGAAAAAGTGCATCCACGTGGGTAGAAGGGGCCCTTTTGGGGGTCTTTTTAGGGAGCTCTGAGGCCCTGCCTGATTTGGTCAGCTACAAAGAGGAAATGACAACTTAGAGGTCATTCCCCTAAAAAGATAGACTTTGTTATCAATAGCCAGATTTGCGATGAAGTTCAATCTGGCTCTAGAGCTGAGGAGACTGTTTAGCAAGAACACCCGCAACCAAGATTCACAAAATTCACAACAGTGTTGAAAGTGGCAATGCATCCCAAGTGAGGTCCCTGGGAAAGAAGTAGATGCTCTTGGAGTTCAGGGCAATAGTTTCTTTTAAAGCAGAATGGAGAAAATTGCATGATGACAACAAAAATAATGATGCACCCAATGATGATAAAAATAATAGTAACACTCCCAGCCAGCAGTGGTCACAACAAAAACAAAATAGTAAACCCATCAACAATAGTAATAGTGAATGTCTGGATGGACATTGCAGTGTAAAGATACCCTTTAACACCAGAAAAGAAGAAAAGAAGAATGGCAAGGAAGGACAGAAGTGAATGGGAAGAAAAAGAATATATGGTGAGAAGAAAACCAATTTTTTAGTTCTAATTTTATACCAGATAATAATGCAAATTTTTGTATTTTTTGTGTTTTCTTCTCTTCAATTCTCATAACCACTTCATTTTTCACATTAAAAAAAACTAAAATAAAGATATTGCACAATTCTCCCAATCCCTGGAGAGTAACCGGCAGAGATGGAGCTGTTGACCAGATCTCCTGATACACACTTCTAGGTTGGTGGTACAGTAAGTGTGGTTTGGGGAGAAAGGTGTCCCCATAAAGTCAGCCTCACATTATTGGAGTTATGGCCTGATTTCCTGCCAATTCACACCAGTATAAAGGTTCATAATACTCCCTCTCACTTCCCACCCTACTGTTACAATCATTTTTGTGTACCGACACATGCTCAGTATCATATGGTGTGGATCTGGAAGCCCTCCCAAACCCTCTTGCACGCAGAAGTGGAGCTTGTGGAAAGTGCTGGAGTCTGGGGGTGCTACAGCTGCTTGCTGTTAGGGGTGGGGCCTGGTTAGAGGCTGGTCATTGGGTCATTGATGAGGTGACTTGGAAGTGTAAGTCTCTACGCTGGGGCTCCTCTCTTCTCTTTATGCTTCCGACTGCCACACTGCCACAATGTGAGCAGCTTTCCACCACAGCAGCCCCTTTCGCAATGCTGCTCCTGCTTTGGAGCCAGCTGACTATGAACTAAAACCTCTAAAAACCATGAGCCCAAATAAACCTCTCCTCTTTCAAGCTGGTTGTGGGGCATTTTGTCCCAGCTACCAGAGAGTGGCTAAGACACTCAAAGACATAACTTTAAATGACCTCATTCCTGGGTAGAAGGAAGAGAGACTTAGATACCCCAAACTCCTGTTCTCTTGTCAAATTTTCTGTAAGACTGGGCCTTTCTTCCTTCTTCCTGTTTTCCCTCCAGTGATCTCATCTGTCTTGCTTTTGTGTCTCTCTGAACTTTCCTGTTGGTCCTGCCCATTATTTGCCCTCAGTCAGAACTCAGAAATCAAGAGAACCCACTGAAGTTATGGATATTGGTTGGACTTCTAGGTCACAGAACAGCATTGTGGAGAGTGGGTCTGGAGGGGTAGGTAGAAGTTATCCAGAGGAGTAGACCTACATTTTGCTCACATACCTCTGTGTTCACATTTCCACATGTGCACATGAGTGTGCCTTAGGCTGATGAAAAGAAGTATTTGGTTTTTCTTTAATGGATGAATTATTCAAAGTCTACCTCCTTCCTTAGTGTGGATTAGTGAAGCTACTTACTTCCTTATTTTTTTCTGGTTCTAGTTTCTGGATGTTTGAAGATCAGAGGAAACTACCGGAAAGTAGGAGGCTCACTGGAATTTGGAAAACTGTCTTCAAATATCAAGATGGCAAATATTCCACCTGAGGCTGATATAGTTCAAAAATGAAGTGTTTCCATCTCTAAAGATCTCATTCTAGGATGTGAAAATTGTATCAAAACTAAATGTTTTTCTTTAAAAAAATACCTTCTACCACCTGTTCTGTGCAGGTGAAAATTGAGACTTAACCAACAGATAGGTCATTAAGGGAATAAAGAGGTTTTTCTGGAGCTCAGATAAGGCTGACATCAGGATTTGAGTTAAGTCAAAAGCCTAGTAGATACCTAATGTAGAATTCAGAGAAGACACCATTAAATGGATGATAAATTGCCAGTTACATAGAGTAGATATCTAATAGTTGTCACCTTCCATAATCCCCTTAACACAGCACATTATCCACATCCCATTACAGCTTGCATTATGTGGTAGTGTGTCCTCAAAAGATCTCTCACTCTTCAGTCATGAGGGTCCGAGAGCATTTGACTGACCACGTTGACTGCCACGTCCTTAACTGTGGCTCAGCATGCAGGAGATTCACAGAGGTGGCCTGGTGGTATGAGTACATTTGAAGGACTAAATTGGACAAGGGTTTACCCCTGAGCTCCACTGAGTTGGGCCAGAAAAGATTTATCCATGCAACCCCGGCTTCCCTTTACCCAGCTATTCCGCAATATGCCGTGCCATTCAAATTCAGGAGGCAGCCATCTCTCACATGGGTTTCCAGGTGACAAGACTCATCACATTTGGCCTGGATTCACCTCCGGCTCCTGTTTTCTTGGACCATCCTTTACTGAGGCCAGAGTCATTATCATCTAATTACTTCTCCCTCTTCCTCCCAAACGCACCCTCTTTTGAATCCAGACTTCAGATTGACAATGCCACATATACTGACATTTTTTAAAAAATTGTGATCAATTTCCTTTCTTTCTTCTTCAAGAAATTTATTTCTTTCATTTTATTTTCTATGGAGTTGCAGGTAACTGAGACAAAGGAAGGAGATATGAATACACATTTGGTATGTAATCCTTGTTTTTCCCTTTCCACAGCAATTCTGATATTACAATCCTCATCTTACAGAAGAGTAAACTGATTTTCACAGAAAGTATGACTTGTCTCAGATCTCTTGACAAGTCAATGTCAGTTCTGGAATTAGAACTGGTGTCAGTCTTCCTGTTCTGCCAATAATTAAGAGGCCCCACTTTGCTCCACATCCTTTGTAACTGTTACATTGAGAGAACTAAGAATGAAGAGAGGCCAAAACCATGGTCTCTCCTTGGAAACCTCGTTTCCTTTAGAATTTAATTTAGATTTAATAAAATGCTTAATGAGTCTTAATTAAACCCAAATTGAAATTAAAAATGGTTTAACAAGGTTTAATAGTGATGTGAGAGATCACACAATTCCACTTCAATAAATATTTTCCTAATAACAAATAACCATTTCATTAGTGAGAAAAAATGTTGCCATTAATTCTAAATTAAATTAAATTATCCATAATTTACAGGCATAGTTAACAGTATACATTAATGAAAAATATGTAACATTTCTCCCACCCTGCCCTCACTCATTAAGAATTACTTCTACGTATTTAAAGAATTTTAAAAGACATTGAATGTGTAATGGGCAGATGGTTTGAAGCCAATGGAGCCATCTCTGAAATTCTGTATTCTCTGATAACAGAAAAGATAAGATAGGAGAGAGAGAAGACGACACAGGCTTTCCACCAGTCCTATGTAAATTCCCATCAATGCTACAGCCTTAAAAAGGGTTTTGATCGGACAGGTGAGGATTTTGTGAACCTAGCAGATCTCTGGATGGTCAAAAAGATGGAAAGAAAATTCTGACTGCCTATATAATAAGTGATATTAGAAGTGATACAAAGAGATTGAGGATGCAGAAAATAAAAGAGAAGGGAGCAACAGATGTTTTCCTCTGTTTCTTTATATATTTGTTTATTTTTTCTATTTTGTATTATTATTTCTTATGGTCTGCTTGAAGACTGTATTAGGAATGAGATGGTCAGTTCCAAGGGAAATACAGCTTTCTAAAATGGGATCAAGTTTCAGGGATGAGGCAAGTTTCCAGCTAAGGAGCTCAAGTTTTAGGAGTAGAGAAATGGGTTTCAGAGTAGTGTAGGCTCTCGTTCGGTTACACTCAGAGTACTAGTATGGGAGTATAGAGGAGAAGGAATTGAAATGTATAGCTTCTGTAGCAACTTGGGGAATGTTAAAAATACTATTCCCAACCGAAATTTATCAAATCCAAAAAGCAGTTGCCACTTCCCAAGATTCCTGACTTCCAAATATTACAAAAGAGAAAATGGAAAGTATACTACTCTTTATCACCTAAAGGAAATTATCAAAATCTGATCTAATTCTGCAAACATGGGCCACCCAGGGCTACTGAGCCCCTTAAAATGTGACTATTATTAATGAGGATATTTTGTGAGCATAAAATATGCACTAGATTTCAAAGACTTAAAAAAAGTAAATATCAAATTAGTGATATTTTCTATTGAATATATTAATAATTTAATAGATTACATAGAAGCAATAATATTTTTGATGTATTAATTAAATAAAATATTTTAAAATTAATTTCTCCTCTTTCAAATTTTATTCACTGTGGCTGCTTGAAGATTTTATAGGTGGCTCATGTTATATTTTTATGAGATGGAGCTGAACTAGGTGAATCTACCTTAAACAAAGTAGGCAGATTTCATTCTTTATCTTTTAATGTTAATTACTAACATTCGTGCATCTGTTCATTCATTAACATCCATTGGCACAGACCCTATGTTAGGTACTAGAGATACAGCGATAATAGTAGTAGGCTTAGTTCCATGTAGTTTAAGCAGATCCACATACAGTCTCATACATTTACACAGTGACATGTGTTGTGCCCATGCAAATATGGACACAGATGTAGGCATGTACGTAAACATGAACATAAAAGCAAAAATGCCAATGTAGAAAACATGAATTCAGGTTCTGAGAATCAACCAGTTAACTCAGTAGAATTCAGCTCTTTAGATAGGTTTAGCTATTCTGGTAGCCATCCAGGAACAATCACAACTCTATATTTTCAAAAGAGTCAGAAAATTCATGGAGCAGTCAGAACTTTGCTCCATGATTTTGTCAAACACCCAGGACTCCAAGTAAGAAGAACAAATTGGCAAATAATGATCTATTTATTCATGGTCAAACAGACCTAGAGAAGCTAGCAGGAGGAGCTGATGGTAGATTTGTTTCCATGGATGCACATCTTCTTAGGCCTTAACCGCCTGAGGCTGAGAAGAGCTCACCCTCCAGGCTGCAAACAGACTCTGGCTAGTCTGATGTTAGAACTCTGGTATGATTTCATACAAATCCCTTTCTGGCTCACCTGCAGGTTGTTGGCCTAGGAGGTGAGGAAGATGAACAAGGCATATTGGACAGGTCTAGTCAGGGGTCAGAAACCACTCAGGTTCTTCGAACAGAAAGTTTAATATAAAAAACTATGTGTCAAAGGATTGGGAAAACAAAGAGAACATTGTCTTGTATCCAAAAGTAGTACCTGCAGGAAACAACTACCACCCCTAGGGCTGTGGGAACAAAGGAAAGAGATCTCTGGCATAAAAACTTATATACTTTGGAGGAGGAACACCCTGGGACTGAAACTCGTAATTACTGAGGCTGATTGGAGGAGGGGAATATGTCACTGACAGCCGAAACCACAAACTGGTTTCGGCTGCCAAGATAGGAAAGAACTATTGCTTTAAGAGTGAGGAAGCGCTACTTAGAACACAAGAAAACAAAAAGCAAATTGAAACAGGGAGGAATCTGCGCCATTTTTTTTCTTCCAATCGCTCTCTCGCTCCCCCTACTGGCAGAATGTAGATGGAGCCAGGTGGTGGAACAAAACTAGGGTTTCTGAGACTTTCAGTCCCAGACACGCAAAATACAAAAAAAAAAAAAAAAAAAGCCAAGTGTGTGTCTGAATACTTGAAAGGTAGTAGCTTTAATAACTGGAGTGGGAAACAATATCAAAATGAAAGAGAATGAGAAAATGAACTAAACATTATCTCTAAAAGTTTATCATGAAGAATTTTATTCCCAGAAAAAAAAAATTCACCTGAATTAGAATTCTTGGTCAAATATGCTTAGAGAAACCTTCATGGTAACACTCTGTTGGAGGTCCATAAGGAAACCCTTTCACAAATCCTGCAGCAAAGAGGCTTACTGTATTTCATTTAACTCAGCGTTCCCCAAATATTCCCACAGATGCCTTGTGCTTTGTTTTCAGAATACCTATTAATTTCCAAAGTAACACATTTCTCCAAAACTTCCTGAAGGACTGCGCTGCAGATGCTGTAGACTCTTAGGGCATTAGTCGTGTAATCATTGGGTTAATAGTAGAGTGACTCATTGAACAAGTTGCACTTTTTCTCTAATGCTGCAGACCAGTCATTGCTGAATTTCGGTGTGGACAGAGATGGTCACTAGAATGTCCTTGGGGGTTCCCATAAAACAGAAACCTAGCAAGAACCAAGGACCTGTTTGTTTTGTTTTCTTTCACTACTGTGCTCCCAACACCCATCACAATGCTTAGGACCTGGTAAACATTCAGTAATGCGTGCCGAACTAGCCAGCTGGAGGCGGGGTAGTGAATTATTAGCCAGAATATGTGACAGTGACACCTTATGTGCTAATGAACATGGAAAGTGACCAAAAAAAAAGTATACTGCTGGCCTGTGGAAATGTAATGAGAGCAACTACATACTTTAAATTTTTCTGGTAGCTATGTTTTATTTTTTGTTTTTTCTTTAAAGAGCTCAAACAGAAAGAAGTTTATTATCTAACATAGTAAACATGTTTACATATTTACTATACACAATAAGCAATGTATTTAAATTTATTGTTTTTAAAAATTTTAAATATGGTAAACATAACATGAGGCCCAAAGGCAGATGACACCAGGAGTGGACAGATTGGCTGCTCAGCACACATTCCAGGATGGAGATTCTTGCCATGTCACCTCTGCTGTTCTTGGAACAGCAGCCTGACTCCCTAGGCTGGATCCTCCCATGGTGCCTGGACGGCTGCTGCAGTTCATTGGTTAAGAGCAGCTACCCAGCACCAGAAGTGCTATCCCCCTTCTTCCCTGTCTTCCTTTCTTCATGCTGATTTGTGACTGTTTCCTTCTCCAGGGCCGGGGATTTAGCTCAGTGGTTTCACCGCCTGCTGCATAAGGGCAAGGACCTGAGTTCGATCCCCAGTACCAAAAAAAGAAAAGAAAAGAGTGAGTAGCCAGTGCCTAAAACTACCACTGGAAAAATGAATGAAACTTTTCTTTTAAATGTGTTAGTGTGCAGTACATACATTTTACAATCACCTAGGGAACTTGGTACACGTACATAATACACCTTGTTTCTTTTTTAATCCCCTTCACTCACCCATATTCCCTCCTCCTCTAATTCCCCTTTCCCCTTTTCATTTTTCCTGATATTATTAATCTTAATTCATGATTTTTTTCTGGCACAAATGACTGAAATGCTTTAATATTTTGCTGTATAATTTCCATAGATCACTTGTTACAAACTGTTTCCACAGATGATAGTATAATCAACATTTAAAATCACAGCCTGATGTGGTGGCACATGCTTGTAATCCTAACACTCTGAGAGACAGGAGGATTGCAAGTTTGAGTCCAGCCCAAACAACATAGCAAGATCCTGTCTCAAACCAAAAAAAGAGAGCTTTGCTTAGTGTACAGGTCCTAGGTTCCATCCTCAGTAGTTTTCCTGTCCATCACAGTTCTGGGGTTTTTCTCCTACTTGTATTGGCCCCAAATGGTAACTCCTGGCCCTGTGACTCTCAGTGCAGTCCTTGGTCATTGAAAGCTTTAGCTCCAGTGTCTACCTGAACATAATGTTCAAGAAAAAGCTCCTTTCAAAGACCTGTGAGAATCCAATGGTAGTGACAAGCTGCTTAAGACACAGAGGTTGCCCCTGCCTGTGGCCTGTACTTCTCATCCAGGACTCAGGTTGAACTCCCAGCCCCTGATATGAATCAGAATCTCTGCCCATGGCTTTGGAGTCACAGCCATCTTGCTAGTTGTAGCTGCATCCACTATGAAGACTCAACAATGAGCCTTTGAAACTACAGAGATCATTCCAAAACTCAACCAAGACTTATCCCATTCTCTTTTCTGACAGCGTACTGTGCCATTAGGCCAGGAATTGGCCAATTGTGGAATTAGCAAATATTTTTCAGAAATCTTAGATTTAGTTCAATTAGGGTGCTGCATACTTCTATTTGTGGTGTACTTTCTCCAGTCTTGATTTAATAAACTCTAATCTGCATCTTCCAAAAAAATAAAATCACAGGCTTCAGTATTACACTACTTGAGCTCAAACTTCAGCTCCAACTTGTTTCTAATTGTGTAATTTTGAGAAAGTTATCATTTACTGTTCCTACTTGTATAATGGGAGTAAAAGTGTTATCCTGCATGGTTGTCTTGAAATGTAAATGAGTTCAATGTCATATAGACATGCACTGAAGTTATTAGGACCCATAAATGGCATATCTTCACTCTATTTCCCAATCCCCTCCCTTTCACCCCTCACCCTTGATCCCCTGAACATTTGCCCATCTATAGGAGATCCATCCCCTTCTCTGATTCTATCCTTCCTTTATTTTTCTCTTAATTGTACTTTGCTTTATTCAGATGAGAGATATCAGAAGGTATTCAAGGTTGTGTGTCTGATTTATTTCACTCAACATTATATTTTCCAGGTGCATCCATTTTTCTACAAATGTCTCAAATTTTTCTTCTTTATAGCCAAGTAGTATTCCATTATATATAGATACCACATTTTCTTTATCCAATCAGCTGTTTATGTGTATACAGGCTGTTTTCTGGATTTTGCTATTATGAATTGTGCTGCTATAAATATTAGTGTGCATATATCACTGTACCATTATGTCTTAAGCTCTTTGCAAAAGATACCTAAAAGGGAGATAGCTGAGTGTGTTTTCAAAAGTAAAGAGAAACAGGGGAATGCATTTTAATGATATATTTTACATAATACAATACATCCAAAAATTTATCACTTTCAACATGTGTTAAATATAACTACATTAATAAAAATAAAATACATTAAGTATATTAATTTAATTAATAAAATAAAAATGTATTATTTTTATACAAAATTCTTGAATTCTGGTGCATATTCTGTACAGTTTACAGTTCACAGTTCATGGCCTGCAAAGTTAGTTTGCAGTTCACGGCCTCGGTCATTCACAGATTTTCCTTAAAACCTAACTAATAATTGTTCGAGGAACACCCCGCAATTTTGCAGAAACTGCAAATATCCTCAGCAAATTTTTTTTCGCGGGAGGTTTGCAAGTAGCCAATCCAAGAACCTTTTTCAGTTCTCCTTGCTGCTGATTGGCTGCTGCCCCTTAACCTATCTCTGGCAGATGCACCAGCATCCTCGCATCATAACAGGTTGCTATACTGTGTGTAGCTATCTCCAGTGTTCTTGGATTTATTCTTCTTAAAGCCCTAAGATCCCTAAGTTGCTACCCAAATCCCCTGCACCTTCTAAGGCTTTATTCATACGGTATTTTACTAAATTAAGTTACATAACCGCAGAAGACATAGCGTATTTAGGGTTTAAACTATAAAAATAGGCATTTATAGGCATTTTTCTGACTATACCTGAAATTCTCTTGTTTTTCACAATTTGCAGGTGCTCTAGGAACATAACTCCCCCGAAGTTTGGGGGTCCACTGTACTAGCAGCATATCTCAACCTGGACTAGCCACGTCTCAACTACTCAGGAGCCACATGAGGCCAGTGGCTACCATGTTGGAGAGCAAGATCTAATGACTTCCCAAATGTAGCACAACAGTTTGGTGGCATGAAGGAAACGCCTCAATTTGAAAATGAGCACTAAGCCCGAAATTATTGTCGAGTTACAACTTTTGAATATTGTGAGAACACCGGATTTAACTGCTTTTATTCATGGATAAGCCGGTGAATTCTACTAGAAAAACTGGAGATAATTTAACACTAGCAAAGTAAAAGAATGAATGGAAGATAAAATAAAGACTGGGAAGTAGCATCAGAATTAGAAGGTCCTTCCTTTTCCCACAGAGCCAAGCCTTCTCATTGGCATGAGGAGTAAGAGTGTTTGGTTTCTCCCACTTTGTAAGCTGAGTAGGGATGCCAGAGCTATCCCACCTAGTGAGAATCCCCAGTACTTAGGAAAGTATCTGGCTTTTAGTGGATACTCAACAAATATTTCTGGTATGAATAAAATAAAATAGGGAGAAAGAGAATACACCATTTTTCTGAGCGCTAGATAGAGACAGTGAAAGCCAAAAAGAAAAAAAATTCTCAGGTAAGATGAGGGATAGTGACACTTTGTCTTCCCTCTCATTCCAAGGTGGTGAAACACTTAAAACACTGGTAGTTTCCCTGTCAAAAATGTTTCACCAACTTCCCTGGGCTTGAAATAAAAGGTTACATAAAATCTGAATGCTGTCTCCAGTCATCCACTCTCTAGCTTCACTGACATTCTGATCTCTAGCTTTCCTTTCTGATCTATTTTCCAAACTGACCAGGGTATGACTCTTGGCATGTCCTCGGGTCCCTCTTGTGCTCATCTCTCCAAAATCTCTCAGTGCCTAGCACAGTGCCATATACTTGCCAAGGCCTCCAAATATTTCGTATTATGTATGAATGAATGAACAAGAAGGGAATTAACACAATATCACACCATCATCAAGAGGATTTTGCACTTTTACTGGGCATTATTTCTCTAGTACATACATTTTCTGTTTGTTACTTTGTTCTTGACTATGCATTCAAATCTAAAGAATTTCCCTGCCAGATTATGGAGACACATTTGCTGATTCACATAAGCAAACCCAAAGTGTCTGTAGAGAATTTTGCATTCATCCTGGCAAAGTTCTTAGGTCCACACATCTAAGACATTTCTGAATATGATAACTGCCTGTTTATTCTGCCTCCAAGGAGTTAGAGACAACTTTACATTTGCATTACAAGAGGTTCTCTCTTTAAGGCTCTTAAGGTTGACTGTTCTTAGATCCAGATAATCTTTTGAATGGCCATCAGCTCTGTGTCAGAGTTGGACTACAAACCTTTGGAGATTCTCCCACCCCAGATAAACAACACTGTATCTGAGACATTCTGAAAGGGAAAACAAAGTAATCTAAAAAACGCAGTGCTGTAAAATACCCATTTGTAGAGTCACTAGGTGTTTTCTCTATAAAGTACATCAATTAGTGGAAGAATAAAGACTACAGGCCATCTCTGCCTATGCTTTGTTATCTATTATTAGCTGTCCTATTGGAGAGAAGTGAGGATATGGAGTCTTAACATTAAAAAAAACTAATAAGTATTTCAGCTGTCTAGATATTGTGAGCTGAGGACATCTGTAATTTTAATTAGCCCTTTCATAAATGATTATGAGATATCATATGATTGCCCTCAAGTCCAACACCTGGAGCCTGGAAAGGATGGTCATGCAGTGTCTCAGGGCTTGGACAGTGCACACAGGGAAGTCCTGGCAGTTGTATTAGTGGTGTTATCAAGACAGCTCCAGATCCAAATGACTTTCCTGTCTGTAAATTAAATATTAATATGAAAACAAAAATCCAGTAGGTCCAACAGGAAAGCACAAATATAACAGTAGGAATTTCCTGCCATGGGGACACTGCAAATCCTTGTGATCTGACTACTGAATGAAGCCTGAGGAAATCTACAGCCTCAGAGATGGATCAGATGGCATTTTAAAGTGTCTTCCTTTATCAGGAGGAGGGAGGCAGGGTCTTATGGCAGCCAAAACAAAGTCTGAGGAGGTGAAAGAAGGGATTAATTGTATCTCTTGGAAAGCCTTTTTAGAATCTCTGGCTTCTAACTTTTTATGGAGAAAAACATCATAGCTAGTATTTGATGTACTTAAATCCTTCATACTTTTTACTTGTAAAGACTCATCATGAGAAATCACTCATTTTCATTTTTAGTACATGAATAACAGTGACTATAAAAATGCAAGTTCTCCCACAGGCGTGGGGCTGCATTGCCTTTCAGCCCTCTTCTCCTTGATGACACCTGGAGCAACATGCCCAGGCGGCAGGGGCCACCATCCTAAGTGCATCAGCTAGGACTGCACATTCATAACAGCCTGAGTGGGAAGGAGAAGCAGATTTTATCCCTCTCTGATCCATGAAATTCACCATGAACTTTTTTTTATTAGAACATGTTTGTAGTACATAATGTTTACATTCCTTGTGTGGAGTTGGTACACGCACATTACACGTCTCACTTCCTTTTTCGTGCAGGTTCTCTCTCCTCCCTTCGCCTTCTCTCCATCTCTTGACCCTCTTGTCATTTGAGAAAGATGTATTTCCTTACTTCCTAGTATCTTTTATTTTGATCTTTATTTATAATTTGGGTTCCTCATATAAAGAATCATGCAATATTTAAGCTTGTTTGTCTGATTCATTTCACTTTATGTCATAGTCTCAAGGTGCCTCCATTTTCCTACAAATGACTCAAATTTGTCTTTATGACAGAGTACTACTCCACTGTGTACAAATGCCACATTTTCTTTATTCAGTCATCTGTTGTTGGACATAGAGGTTGCTTCCAAGATTTAGCTATTATGAATTTTGCTGCTATAAACATGTGTATATATGTATCACTGTAATATGATGTCTTTAACTCTTTTGGGAAGACACATAGGAGAATAGTTGAGTCAAAAAGAATTTCTAGTTTTAGTTTTTTGAGGAGCCTCCATACTGATTTCCATAGTGGTTGTAGTAGTTTACATTCTCACCAACAGCATAGAAGGATTGCTTTTCCCCTACAGTCTCACTAGCATTTGTTATTATTTAATTTTTTGATTATGGCCACTCTTTTCTGGTTAAGATAGAATCTCAGTGTTGTTTTGATTGCCATTTTTCTAATGGCCAATGATGTTGAATATTTCTTCATGTATTTATTGACCATTTGTACTTTTTCTGTAAAGTGTTCGTTCACTATACTTGCCCATTTTTGATTGGGTCTTTTCTTTGGGGGAGTCTAATTTTTTTTAATTCTTCATATATTTTAGATATTAGACCTCTGTCTGAGGAATACCTGCCAAATTTTTTCCCATTTTGTAGGTTGTCTTGTTACTTGATTGGTCGTTTCTTTTACTGAAGCTTTTTTAGTTGATATGATCCCATTTGTTGTTTCTCAGCACTATTTCTTATGCAACTGGGGTTCTGTGCAGAAAGTCCTTGCCTACATTTATGGCTTCAAGAATTTTACCTATTTTATCTTGCAGCCGGTTAAGTGTTTCTGATCCATTTTGATTTTGATTTAGTACAAGGTGACAGATATGTGCCTAAATTTAGTCTTCTGGATGTGAATAGACAATTTTCCCAACCCATTTATGAAAGAGGCTATCTTTCTTTCAGTGTATGTTTTTGGCCCCGTTGTTAAAGATCAAATGGTTGAATGTGCTTAGGATTTTTCAGTATCCTCCATTCTTTACTATTGATTCTCATGACTGTTTTACTATCAGCACTAAAAACATGCATGAATTTTTGGTGGCAAAGGCTTAGAATGCTGGTTGTCATATTATATATATTATATATTTATATATTTTTTCACATAAAGGATACACATCAACAAACACTTGTTCTGTGATATGTCTTATTAATTGACATTAATAACATCTATGCAATTTCAGCAAACTTGCTTTCAGTACCATTCATTTCTCCCTAACAGCATTAAGAAGTGTTGCTAATGGTGTTCAAACCTAGGCAAGAACTATGCAGATAACTACTCCCAAATGATTTCTGGGGCACTTAAATGCAATATTAAAAGCTCAATAGAAGATATATTTTAGAGAACTGGTATGTTTATTCTCAGCAAACTTAAGTAAAAAATATCAAACAACATCTTGACTTTTGGTGGCTTTTTTAATAGCTTTCCTCATTGCTGAGACACCTGTATATGCAACTTAAAGGAGGAGAGGTTTATTTTGGCTCACATTTCAGAAGTTTTAGCCTTGGGTGGAGGAAAGCTCCTCATGTCATGGTGGCCAGGAAACAGAAAAGGAAGGGAGAAGACAGTGAGGGAGATGCACCTCCCCAGTCACACCCCAGCAACTCGCCTCCCCTGTCCAGGCCCCACTTCCCAATAATAAGTCAGTTATAGTACTCCCATGGTCCAGTCTCCACAAACTTCACCTATGAGCGCATGAGGTTCTTAGGGGACATCTAGATATAAACCAATGGTCGATATCAATGGTCGATGTTCACACTTATAAGAACTTGCACAAAGAGAAATCACAACAGATATACTATAAACCCCAATATTTCCTGCCAGATGCAATACTTTTTGGAAAATCTGAGAGTTCTTTCAAATCATCCCTTACTGAAACATCTAAGAGGGTATATCAGGAAATAGTGCAAGAAAATTCCAAAAGCCCCGTAAATGTTTCCAAATCTAGAGAAAGGTTCCTAGAGATATAGGAACAGGTTGAAGTTAGAGAACATTCCTCCGAGGTCTCAGCTCCACTGTGTGACCATCAGGCCTTCATGGCTTTTTTCACCTATGAGAGGTGGGTTATTCTTACCTGAATAGGACAGCAGCATAGTACCTGAGGAGCAATGCCTACACCTTGGAGTTGAGCCCAACCAAAGTGAGAAGTCCTGGCAAGATTCTGCCTCATTAGTACCCAGGAAATAGGCAATCATCTGTCTTCTCTCCAGATGCACAAAATACTAGATTCCCTGATGAGTTGACAAATATAGTTTGTACTGTGATTTTCTTGGTCTTTGCTCCAAATCTAGCTTACCTTGGTCAATCAGCTCCCAAAAGACAACCCCTATGTTATCATTATGTGGCAGAGCCTAAAGAAGAAAAGACCGGGAAACAAGAGAGAGATGGAAAATCAGTGTACCTGCCATGGCTGTGCTTATTACCAGGAAGAGCCAGAATGTGGTAGGAAAATGACTTCTGAGAGTCCTGACCCATAACTAATAGTTGCCTTCCCTGTTCATAAAGTGAGGTCTCCATAAATCATATTCTTGGCTTCTCAATAGTTATGGCCCAGCTTATAAGCTGGGGTGACCAGGGATATAGAAATAGGAAAAGAAATAGTCCTTCTCTTTTACCTCACAAGTTGTAATGCCAGAAGAGAAGGCTTATAAACCTCCTCCATTTCTCCAAACACTGTAAAAATATTATGAAAAGAAATAGTTCGATCCCTTCCCTGTGAAGGAGTACATGTTTTCCTTACAATTCTACAAAGCTACTTTACTGGATAAAATGAAACAATTTGCACATCTAATTTCATTACCAATTTTTAACATGAAAATATGCTTAATGTTTTAACATATAATCAAATCTTTCAATTTCTTTTATGCTTTCTGCTTTTTGTGTTATCCTTGGCGAAGTTATTCAGCCATTTGATTTTCCACAACATTTTTGAAGAGTTTAAGGAGTTGGAGAAGTTACTCAAGGTCACAAACCTAGAAAGTGATAGAGTTGGAATTGTGATGCAAGCTTGTTTGGGCATAAATCTAACTCCTTGTGTTATACTATACTGCCCGTCACTTACATTTGAATGTTCATTCATTCATGCATTTATTCATCTTTGCATTTGGAACTACAATTTTTCCTCACCTTTCCCTGTATGCCAATGGATGTTTTGTGTGATATGTGCAGGCTAAGTTAACCTGACTTGAAATAACAACAATAAGATCAAACTTGCATCCTGTGGGGTGGTACATGCATTTTATAAAATGAATCATGCTTTAAGCTAAAGTTTATACCTAATTATCACTGAAAACACAGCTTTGGAGAGACTATCAGCCTTTCTTTTTTAAATTAAATTAAGAGATATAATATAAAATACAGATATTCCTGAAAAATGAAGACTCCCTGAATTTCAGCCTTGCATACGTTAAAATAACAGGCATAGTTTATTTAAAATGCATATTCTTTATTTCATGTGTGTATATGTCTTTTTAAAAATTGGGGTGTATTAGTGTACATAATAATTATATTTGTTTGGGGGTATTGGTACATATATATCATCTATCAATCTTTTTCTATCCATTTACCTTATTTCCCCCTTCCCTTGATCCCCTTTTTCTTCTCCAAACTATCTGCTTCCTTGTTTCCTAAAATCTCTCCTTTAATTTACTCTTTAATTAAGTTATATTTTGACTTTTCCACATAATAGAAACAATGCAATATTTCATTTTCTGTGTCTGGCTCATTTTAATATTATAGACTCAAGATTCATCCGTTTTCCTCCAAGTGACATAATTTCATTCTTATGGCTGAACAATATTCCATCATATATAAGGGATATATATCATATACATGTATATCTCACATTCATTTATGTTTGACAAAAATATTTTCACAATAACAAAGAAGTAAATTTATGCTGAAACATTCATTGGAGACACCTAACTGTTTAGTATCTACTTCCAGAAAATAATACAATAGCAGAATTAATAATTGCCAGTAACTATGGAGTACTTTTTCTTGCTTTGTATTTATATACCTACACATATATAAGCAATAAATTATGGAGATATTTTTCATACAGAGCCTACATAAAATCAACCCTCAAATGATAATAAATGACTGGTGCCCCAATTATAAATTTTTGTTAAGATTAAATTAACTAACTCAGAGGGAGAAAGTGAATGGGAGCACCACTCAAAGCAGGTGGAAAGAAGAAAGCCCCAAATCGACCAGGTCTAAAACCAGTGTAGTTCTGGTGGAAATTTGGTTAGAATAAACAATAGTGTTTTTTTTAACAAGAATTTTTAAATATTACATGAGTAGCCTTTTTCTTATACAAATGTATTCATGCTATTTCTCTCTGAAATGAATTAAAGAAGTTTTGTAAAGGATAAGTGTAACATATAGAAGTTGCACTGGCATAAAACTGTAGGAGACTGGACACTATTTCAGGATCTTGGCATGTCTAGTGTAGGAGAGACTTGAATGGGCATATAATTGAAAATTTTACTTTTTAACTCTGATCAGAACATGACCTTCACCTTTGGGTGTCCTGAGACTATATTTTGGCTTGATCAGAAAGAGAACTTTCTAAATGAAATATATGTAGATATTAATAAAGAAAATATAAAAATCATTCTTATTTCTTTAAAAAATAAAACAAAATTTTATAACACAATAATTAGCTAATAACAATCGCTAGTACACTGTGTACCATAATCTTAAAAGAATGGCTAAAATACTACTCAATGTACAAATCATAGACAAAAAAGATTCTCTCTTACAAAAAAGAAACAAAGAGATAATAAGGAGAAGTTCAAATAGTTAATGAAATTTTCTAGTCCATTGTTTCAAAAATATTCCAATATATATGAAAATTTATTTCATTTATAATAGTTTTCTTTAGTTCACTGAGAACTCCTTTTGTTTAGTAATATCTGCTATGGGCATAGAAATCATGAGTGATAATATGAATGCTATGTATTGGATGTCTCAGATTTAGACCAAACCTGTCTTTGTACATGTGAAGAAACTGAGGCTTGAAGGTTGCTAAATGACTTATCATCACTCTCACAGTAGCAGTCATGACATGAGCCCACATTCATAGTTACATAGTGACAGGTTGAAAACTACACCCTAAACATTCTCATTTCCAGAACTATATCCTTTCCATTCCTCCTCACTCATCTTTCCTTTTCAAACATTTTTTACTAAATCTATGCTAGTATTTTTCTAATGAAAACACATTGCTGATTTTATAAGTCAAGGAAAAAACTTGGTTGAGCTTTTCTGTAAAGCAAAGAACATCTGTAGCCACTAGCCTTAAAATGGAGAAACTGAACATTATATCTTACTCTAAATATCTTTTGCTTTAAAAATGTGGAATGGGGGCAGATAAAGGACAAAAGTCACCTCTATAGTCTGCAATAGAAGGTATTGATTTGGCAGGGCCAAGAGCAAGTCAATTTTTATATATGGCAGTGGACCGGATTGGTGCACAGCAGATAGTATTGTTCAATAGTAATAAATAATAATTATGTACAGGGATTGTCTCACTGATGCTCCATTCTCCTGCCTTCACTAATAATCAGAATCTGGTTCTTCCAGAGACCTCCCTCACTCTTATTCTAACAAGGCAGTAATTCATTCCAGGCTATGGAAGGTACATACATCTTTTCTAAATGGGCCTTCCTTACAGGCACAAAAGATGATCATAAGTTTAATTAAAGGTCATGACAGCATCCTGGTCTCTGGTGCCTCTTAACTCTGTATTGTTCCCACTGACCTTCTCTGACACCAGGTGCCCGGCATATCCAGGGACGAGCATATGCAGGGTTTAGTGTCTATGTTCTGATCCTGTGTCACACTCGGAGAAAATATTCTAGATGAGCTTTATTCATGGAATTTGGGTAGAAGTTTAATTTCCTCTACGTCTTGTCTTTTCACTGAAGAAGAACAGCTCCAAATTATCTCAAAATATGTAAAATAGCAGTAAAAGACCTACAGTCTAGCTAAATGAAGACATTTCGGTGCCAGTACACAGGGGATTAACATGTAGACAATGGTTCCTCCTTTAAAGATTAAATCACCTAGAGTTTCATAAGTAATATAAGTAACATAAGATGTAATATAAGTAATATAAGATGTAACACACAACTTACAGCACAGCGTAATCAGATATATGCCTAAAGACTTGAGCAGTAAAATGTTTTGTGTTACATGGGCTTGACTTTGAGTCCTGTTTATGGTGTCTGTTAAATGTATAACTTTCAGGTCATTTCTTTTTCTTCATCTGTAAATGTGGGATACAGCCCTTATATCAGTAGGTTGGTAAAATAAAATTACAATACATATATTTAAGGAACTTGTAGCTAAACTTGTGCAAAAATATTTCTTTAAATTATTCCAATTACATGTAAATTATGTCAACATTAATAAAATTGGTAATTGTTTGAAATGAGGAATCACAACATGGGAAAATTTACTGTAATTTGCCAAAATGCAGCCTTTGCAATCTTATTTTCATGTCCTTTATTTATCCTAGGTCATATATTTGAAGGGACAAAAAACTGAAATCTGGGTAAGGTGTGCTTGGTGAATGGAGACATATCCAGCCTGAAAGTGTGGACTCTAGGAGAATATCTGCTTTCCACATGAGACAAGTGCAGTTGTCTAATCTAACTTCAAAATCATTGTTCACCCCTGAAGAAAAGGCCTGCATGTGTGAGGCCAGCTACAGAGCTTTTGGGAGCTCAAGGATGGGGTGCAAAGGGGAGGGAGAAGGGAAGAAAAGGAGTGCAGGCAGGAGACAGGGAGTCAGCAGATCAATAAAACCACTTTAGGATAATGGCTGCAGCTGAAGAGGAGGAGTGGGGCTGGACAGCCAGGGAGCTCCATCACTGCCAGGAAAGGCCCATTTGCAGGAACAAAGGGGTTCCTTCATCTGTCCTGTCAGGCCCAAGACTTGGCTCAGGGTTATACCTGCAAAGTGCCCTGCACTGCGCCAGGCTACCTGCAGGCTCTGCCCAGTGCCAGCCTCACCCCTTGTCCTATGTAAATACACTAACACAGTAACAAAGCGCAGGAGTGAAGGGGCCAACATTCTGGGCCTGCAATGCCAGAGAGCTGTAATGGAGGGTGAGACTGAGGGACACCTGGCAGAAAAACAAGAAAAAGGCCCCCCCACTCCACCCCACCCCCCGGTAGCCAAGGGCTGCAGACTCCTCCGTGCTCAGCCTCTGACAGAGAAACTTTTACAAAGTGGAAAACACTGTCTGGCTTATTGTTAAATCTTTGTTCCTTTCTCAAGTTCCTCTGTGTGCCAGAATGGAAAACCTGCTCCATCCATAGAAGTTGGATCCTATCGCTATTGGCACAATTTTATAAATGAAGAAACTAAACATGATTCCTCTGAAGTCATGTAACTCACAAATGGCAGTGCCAACATGATAGCTTTCATTCCAAACCAGCACCATACAACAGGTGTGGGTACTTGGCAAGTACCATAGTAACATTCAATGTTTTTTGCTTTCTTTTGCAATGGGACCAGTGAATACATCTTCCCTGGACCTCCTTTTGAGTAACCTGCATAGTTATAACTTTGCAGATTATACATAGATTTCTGAAAAACATGTCATTGATCTGGAAGTAAATGATTGTCCTGATAGAGTTCATAGCCTGGCATGTGACAGGTTGGGGAGATAACATAGGCAGTAAACATAAAAATATTAATATTCCAAACTATTAATTAAATATCTACTAGGGGTACATCAAGTCTCACAATTAATTCTTACAATAACTGTCTGGAAGTAGATACTATTATAAACACTGGGAAATAGCTTTGTGAAGTTTTATTGCAGAAAGTCACTGAGGTAGTATACACAGAAGCCAGGACTCAAAAGTTAAGGCAACCTAACTGTTAGCCATATCTCTTTTGTTCTTTAGATGTGCCTGTAAAGTATATATGATATGGAGATATATTGTCAGGGAGAAACAACTGGGTTATCTCCAAAGAAGGAGGTCAAGAAATCTCTCCTCAATTGAAGAGGATATAAGAAAATGGAAAGATATCCCTTGTTCCTGGGTAGGAAGAACCAATATAGTGCAAATGGTCATACTTCCAAAACTACTATATAGATTCAATGCAATGCCAAATGAAATTCCAACAATATACTTCACAGAACTAGAGAAAACAATCCAAAAATTCATTTGGAATCAGAAGAAACCTAGAATAGCAAAAGCAATTCTAGGCAACAGAGACATGGTGGGAGTATCACAATCACCAACTTGAAACTATACTACAAAGCTACTGTGATAAAAACAGCATGATACTGGCAAAGAAACAGACCCGAAGATCAGTGGAATAGATGAGAAGATGCAGAAACAACTCCAGACATACTCAGCCACCTCACCTTTGACAAAGGAGCCAACCACCCTCATTGGAAGAAAGATAGACTATTTAATAAATGGTGTTGGAAAAACTGGATTTCAACCTGCCAAAGATTAAAACTAGACCCATATCTATCACCATGCACTAAACTAAGATCGAAGTGGATTAAAGATCTAAATATTAAAACAGAAACACTAAACTTGCTGGAAGATAAGTTAGGTAGAGCTCTTGATGACATTGGCATAGGAAAAGACTTTATGGACAAATCCTCAGTAGCACGGGAGCTAGCACAAAGAATCAAGAACTGGGATTTCATCATATTAAAAACCTTCTACACTGCAAGAAAAACCACCAACAGAGCTAAGAGACAACTTACAATGTGGGAAGAAATTTTTAGCAGCTGTACCTCAGACAAAGGTCTACTATCTAGAATATATAAAGAATTGAAAAAAATCAGACCCCCAAATTCAAAGACCCAATTCAAAAATGAGCATCCAAAATGAACAGACATTTCTCAGACAAAGAAGTAAAAGCAGCAAATAAATATATGAAAAAATGTTCAACATCACTGGTCATTCAAGAGATGCAGATGAAAACCACACGGAGATTGCACCTCACCCCAGAAAGAATGGCTGCTATTAAGAAATCAACCAATAACAAATTCTGGCAGGGATATGGAGAGAAAGGAACCCTTCTCCATTGTTGGTGGGAGTGTAGACTGGTGCAACCACTGTGGAAGTCAGTATGGAGATACCTCAAAGACCTAGGACTAGAGGTCCCATTTGACCCAGCTATTCCCCTGCTGGGTATCATCCCCAAAGAATTAAAAGAATCATACCACAGCGATATGTGTGCACCTATGTTTATAGCAGCACAGTTTGTAATAGCTAAAGCTTGGAAACAGCCCAAGTGCCCATCAACTGGAAACTGGATAAAGAAGATATGGTTTTCAATAAAATGGAGTACTACTCAGCCATAAAGAATGAGAAACTAGAGACATTTATAGCTAAATGGATGCATATTGAGGTTGTACTTTTAAGTGAAATAAATAGGACACAAGTGTAAATACCAAATAGTTTCTCTAGTGTGAAAAACTGAAAGTGTAAATAAGGATTAAAATGATTAAAATGAATAATTGATATTTTGAAATAGGAAAAGGTCCAAAGGTATATGAGTAGTGGGAGGGGAAGGGGAAAGGGAAGAAGGGAAAGGAAATATTATGAGAAAAAAATAAATGGAAACAAAATCTATGTAACTAGGGAAGGGTGGAGGGGGTGAAGGGCACACAGGTAATGGGACAAAAAATAAGAACTAAGATACATCATGTGCAGGTACAAGCACCCAATGGTAAATGTAAACGTATCGTATACCTAAAATGTACCAATAAAAGAATTTTTTAAAAAATCTCTCCTCCTCCATGTGTAATTCTGCAGTATCACCTTGTCCCATTGGAATGGAAGAAGAGCTTTCAACACTTTTTCAAGGAACTGCAATAGAACCAGACTGTTCTAAGCCCTCACTTAATGGTGGACATTATGTGATAAGGTAAACCACAAGGATAGAAAGTCTCCTCTCAGATACTTCACAGACTAGTGGAAGAGAAAGGCATAATAAATATTTGCAGTGCAAAGCATGATGATAGCGATCTACACCCTATACTATGGGAACATGCAGGCTTTATCAACTGATTCTATTTGTAGGATTAAGGGAATGCTTCGTGAAAGAGACAGTGAGTAGTATACATTTTGATATTATATTAAAATTTCCCAGGAAACAGATCAGGAGGTCAATAGTGGAAGGATGAGGTATATATAGTTTGAGATGCAAAAGGCCTCCTACTTTCTACTTAGGATGTAAAAAAGCTGTAAAAAAGATTAGTCCAAGCTTACAGATGAGAAAACACTGACAAAAAGTCATGATTTTTTTTTGAAGTCATTTAATATCTGGGGTCACCGAGCAATTAACCAGTTTGGAATTTCTGAAACTCCAAAGAAAGATAAAATTCATGTGCTGGTTTATCTGGTGGGGAGGATGAGCGGAAAATCAGGTTGCCATACAAGGGGACAAGAAGCTAAAAGTTGTAATAAATTGCTCAAGGCTATGTGAGAACTTTTGTGCTTAGAAACCCAGCATACAGGAGAGGTGTACATGAAAGCAGTTTGCACTCACCTCCAGGATCTTTTTCAACAGAGCTTACTGGTTGCAAGGAGAAAAAATGAGGCTGGCAGGAGACTAAAGAAAGGATCCTTAGTAACTGGTGAAGGAGGAACCTCTCCTGTTAGAAAGAGGAGAAATCTCACCCAGACCTTTCACTCCATATTAATTTATTATGGCTGTGTTAATGTATTACCAGACTGACTTAACAACAGAAAGTTTTTGTTTGGGTAAAGGTCTGATATCAAAGCAATAGTGGGGTTGATTCCTTCCTTCTGAGGGATATAAAGGAAAGGTCTGCTCCAGGCCTCTCGCCTTGGCTTGTTGATGGCCATCTTCTGCTCTGTGTATGCACCATCTTCCCTCTGTGCGTGCCTGTGTTCAAATGTCTTATTTTTATAACAACACCAATCATATTGGATTACAGCCCAACCTAATGGCTTCATTTTAATTTGATTACTTCTGTAAAGATCTTATCTTAGATAAGATCACCTTCTGAGGTACTGAAGGTTAGGACTTCAAAATATAGACTTGGAGGAGGGGTAAATTCCAGCCCAAACATATACCAATTGAATCAAAAAATGTAAGCCACTGGCTGAGGAGCCACAAACGCAACAAATCTCATTGAGGATGGCAAAAGATAACAAAACAGTGACCATCCCAGGAACCCAAGCATCGCAGAAAACCTGTCCTAGACTTAGATAGGTAGAGACTGCCTATTGTTTGGGGATGGCAGAATCAGTGGGAAAGCCCAGGCTGAGTGTACCTAAGATGGAGACTTCACTAGAAGAACATGGTACATCTTCCACTCCTCAGCCCAAGGCTACCAAGCATCAGGAAACAAGGAGCCACAATTCACCACCAATGGAGGGACAAAAGCATGGAGAGAGAGAGAAGCCCTGAGACACAGATCAATCCTACTATATATAATATAATAAAGCTATAAATAGCCAAATATGAATAGTCAAAACCAGATGTCAGCAAACAGTAGCCCTCAGACCAAATCCAGCCTGCCACTTGCTCATTGTCTAATCATTCCACCCCTCCCCTAGTTATCTTCCCCAGAATGTCATATCATTAGCATCACATACTACAGAGGACTGCTAGGATTTCTACCTTCATCTATCTGACAGAAAAGGGAGCGAGGGTGAGGCCAGGGGCAGCAGGATCCAGCCAGTCCCAGAAGCTGGGGCTGACAGGACCTCAGAGGTGAGAGGGTGGGGTCACTGTTCCAGCTGGCAAAAAAGGGCAACACTACAACCATCAACCCCAGTCTATAGGAAAAAGCAACCACAGTGGAGGATTTTCTAGACTTAAAATCTAAGGGAATTTTTCCTGATCACTTTTGGTCTTTCTTGGGAACGGTGACCCCATGTGTTTCTCCTAATTTCTTCCATTGGAAATGAGAATGTCTATCCTGTGCCTATTGTATTTGGAAGACAATAACTTCCAGTAAATAATAATTTCACATGTTCAAAGAGGTGAATTTTTCTCCACAGTGGACCATACCTATAGTCTCACCCATAGAAAAGCAAACTAAGACCAATGATTTAGATGGTAAGATTGGGAACTACTGATTTGATGAATATTATTTGACATTTTGGACTTTCAGTTGATGCTGGAATGGCTTAGGACTTTGGGAGATGTTGAGATGGTGTCAGTTTATTTTGCATCTGGGGATGATATGAATTTGGGGAACCTCACTGTGGACTACTATGGGTTAAACTGTGTCATTCAAAAAGAAATGTTCACAACCTCACCCAGGGTACCTGTAGATGCCACTTTTGGGAAATGACATCTTTGTAGATGTAGTCAGTTAAGTTAGGACGACACCATCCTGGGTTAGGATGAATCCTAAATCCAAAGACTTCATGAGATGTCCATGTGAAGACACAGAGTCACACTCAGAGAAGAACATCATGTGGAGGTAGAGGCAGAGGTTAAAGCAATTCATCTACAGACCAAGGAATTTTATGGATTGCTGGTAACCACCACAATCTAGAAAGAGGCAAGGAAAGATTTTTCCCTAGAGCCTATGGAAGGAGCACGGCACTGCTTCCCCCTTGACTTTGGACTCCTAGCCTTCAGAACTGTAAGAGAAGAAATTTCTGTTGCTCTACACTGCCCAGTTCATGGTAATTCAAAGAAGTCTTAGGAAATGAATGGACCTATATCCCATAACCTTGCAATGATCATTTACTAGTTCCAGTACTTTATTTATCAAAGCTTTTGGATTTTGTATGCAGATAATCATATCATCTACAAAACCATTTTATTTCTTCCTTTGCACATTTATTTCCTTTTCTTTTCTTATGCCACGATGTAGGACTTTGTGTACAAGTACATGTTGATTACGGATGGTGATATAAGACAACTTTGCTTTGTATTTGACCTTAGGAAGAAAGCTCTGTTTCTCACCATTAAGTCTGATATTTCCTTTAGCATTTTTAAAGATATTCTGTGAGAGTTAAGAAAATTTCCCCCTACTTCCAGTTTTCTGAGAGATTTGTTATCATAAATGGCTGTGGAAAACAGCACAAGAACATGAATCATTGGAAATGAAATTTCATTGAGATTTTTCATTGATTGCATGAGCAGAAATTAATGCACCTGAAAAAACAATTAAAGAAAAATTGATTAAGCCAAAAATTTGAGTTTGAAACAGTCAGTAAAATGGGTAAACTTTGGGCCAGGATCTAGCTCAGTGGTGCCACTGCCTGCCTTGCAAGTGCAAGGTCCTGAGTTCGATCCCCAGTACTGGGAAAAAAAAAAAATCAGTAAACTTCTAGTCAGACTGAAGAAAAATACAAATTTAAAATACCAGGAACAAAATAAAAGTTCACTACAAACCCTACAGATAATAAATAATGAAAAACTATTTGAAAAATTTATGTCCATAAATAATTTAAATAAAATCATCAAATAAATTAAATAGATCAGGTTCATAAAGTGGATGACTCACTGCTATTAAGATGTTAATTACTCCTTAGTAATGCATATATTAAATATAATCTCAATCAAAATCATAGTAAGATATTTGGTAGAAATTGATAAGCTGATTCTGTAATTTATATGAAAATGCAAAGGAAATAGAACTGATAAACTTTTAGAATAAAGACAAAGCTATAGAATTTCTATTGCTTAATCTGAAGACTTACTTTAAAGCTGCAGTATCCAAAACAATGTAATTTAATGAAAAGATATAGTAATAAATTAATGGTACACAAATACACCCAGACTGAGATCTTCACATGTATCGCTAATAGATATTTTCATAAGGGTATAAAAATAATTACATGGAAAAAGTTATATGTCTATGGGAAAGTTCAACATCACATACTAAGATATGAATTTCAATCTACATAAATGTAAAACCTGAAATTATAGCACTTCTGGAAACAACATAGAAGACGATATTTGTGATATTGGATTAGGTAAAGACATTTTATGTAGAGCACCAAGAGCATAAACCATTAAAAGAAAAAAATAATAAATTGAAATTGGTCAAAATTAATGACTTCTGCTCTTCATAAGATACTGTTACAATGAAGCAAAACAAGCCACAAATAAGGAGAAAATACTTATTCAATATTTATATCCAAAATATAAAGATCTCTTTAAAAACAGTGACAATCAAATTTTATATACCAACAAAAGACTTTAACAGATATTTCATCAAACATGATATACAAATTACAAATAGGAACATGATTTTGATATCATAGGTCATTAGGATAATGAAAGCAAAAACCATAATCAAATACAACTTCACATCTGTGATTATAAGGAGAATTAAATATCCGAAAGTTCCATACAGTTCTTACTAGAATGACAGCTATAAAGTCTGTAGCAGGTGGTATTCAAAATATAAACAGACATGTCTTTTTATGTGCATGATTGTGTGGTATATTAAAAATTATCTTAATACTGCTGGTTCATATTTTTTCCAAGTTTCATTTTTATTACTGCATGTGTACATTACATAAGGGTTACTTTCCTTGTGTGGTGTTGATATGTGTACATCACGCATTTCAATTCTGTTTTTGATCTCCTTTCCCTCCCCTCCCTCACCATCCCTTCATCTCTTGACCTCTCCTCCCATTTTAAAAAAAGGTCTCTTTCCCTCCTTCCTGTTATCTCCATTTTGTTTTGCTTTTTATTTATAGTTTGGGTTTTTCATATGTTATATTTAAGCTTGTGTGTCTGATTTATTTCACTTAACTTTATGTTCTCGAGGTAATAGTTCATAATTAGAGTTCTTATTTATTGGCATCATATTTGGTTTTCAACTTTATAATTCTTTTCTCCAAAATCTCACAAACAATCCTCAGTTATTTAGCTCTTAGTAAGTTGATCTCTGTTATTTTTATGAGGATGTTTTTATATTTGGAGACCTGATAATGCCTTCCTGTTGCTACCTTACTGTTTCCCCACTTCCTCATATCATCTATAAGAGATTCTATTACATGCATATTGACCCTCCATGTTCAATGTCAAATTTTCTAATGCTCCTTTTATTTCCATTGTTATTAATTTCTGTGTTCTTGATTTATTTCTTTGCTTTAGCTTTTGCTTAGCTAACTCAATTATCCACACTGTCAGTTCTACTTCTTAATTCTCCCAGTTACTATTTTAATTTTTCCCAACAATTTTAATTCAATTTCATTATCTCTTCCTATGTAATATGAGCAATATCTTCATTTTTATCTTAGAGACAATCAGAATACACTTTTATAATCCAAATAATGATATGTCAAATTTCAAATGCACTTTAAAGTGTAGTTTCTTCTGAGTTCCTAATCATGTGAAGCCCAAGAGAAGTATGTTCCAATGTTAGTTCTGGCTTTTACTAGCTATGAAGATTTGGAGAAGGTCAACTCTGCAATATATTTTGCTGTACAAGATACTGTTGGTGTTCAGTCTTCATATTCCCTTAGTCTACCATGTTTCACACATTTGCCTGCATCTTTTATCTCCTCTGAGTTCTTTCCCAGTCTACAGGCAGTTGCTATGCCACAGTCAGGCTCAGTGCAGAAGTGCATAGTGGGTGGAGGAATGAGTGGCTAACATCCCAGAGCAGTCCTCAGTCAACGAGAGGCAGCGGTAGGGACAGCAGTCATCTGGTGAATGTGTTCTATGAGACGTATTCTATGTGGTTTTCAGAGGATTTCCAAAAGGACATTGTTTGATGACTTTTCTATCTTCCCTCCCTTCTTTCTCCATGTCCATGTCCCTACTTGTGAATTCTAGAGTCACTTTCTGAATAAACCATTTACATCCAAATTTTTGCTCAGGAATTTAAAGGAACCTAATAAGATGGGAATTTGCCTCTTACTCTGATCTTCTGGACTCTTCTTACTGACTTCTGAGAAGGGCTTTCTCTTCCTTACTCTGTTTACCTTTTCCATGGGATTTCAGATGGCCATTATGCTCTGCATGTTATTCAAGTGATCTAGTAGAAAGGATCTGCTAATTCTCTAGGAATGGTCAGGTCTCCAGATTTCTAAGAAGTAAGTAGTGCCCATTCATGCAGTGGCAGCCAAATAGTTTCTTTGGTGTCAGAAATTGAAAGTGTAAATAAGGATCAAATTGTATAATAGATAATGTGAAATAGGAAGAAAAGGTGCAAAGAGGGAAAGAAAGTGAGAGGGGTGGGGGAAAGGAAAGAACGGAATGGAATTAATATGAGAAAATGAAAAAATGGAAACAAAGTCTTTATAAATAGAGAAAGTGGGAGGGGGGTTGAAGGGAGGGCAGAGGGATGGGGAAAATAAAAATCAAGATATATTATGTAAAGGTTCATTCATTCTCCAATGATGAATGTCATTATATTGTATATATAAAATGTACCAATTAAATTAATTTGAGAGAGAGAGAGAGTGTGCTGGTGGTTGTACTCAATGGCAGGTCACTTAACTAGCAAGACTAAGGCTCTAGGTTCTATCTCCAGCATTGCAGAATGTAAAGAAAAAAAGAGAAAATAGAAATAAAATATATACAAATTATGTAATCCTAAAGATAGAACCATGTAGTTGAATTTTCCCCTCAATGAGAATCATCCTTCGAACTGTGTGAGTCTATGTTTTCAAGAGAATGACAAATTTAGGAATGATGAACCTGAGTTACAGTGCCCAACTCTCTCTTTACTCATAGAATGAAGGAACCATGTTAAGAAAATACAAGTTAATTTTCCAGGACCTATCAGCAAGAAGTTTATGAAATATGTATGTCCCACTTAATCTGGTGATCAAGAATTTTTTCTGTACAGGGTAATACTGGGCTTAAGTTCCAGCCCTGACATACTTTCCACCAAAGACAAGTTTGTCTTCCTTACTTAAGGAATTCCCAAAACTTACAGTGGTAGTTGATGAATTTTATGGATGCAAAGCCCCCAGACTCAGCCTTTTCTCTCCCAGTCTGGGAGAGTAATGGGTCCAGATTCCAGCTTTGTAAAATCATTTTGGGCTATATGTAAATATAAATCTTTGTGCACCAAACACATCCCATTCTTGGCAATGAATTCAAGGACTATAATCACGCTATTATCCAAAAATTTCTACTGGTTATTACTAATTGCCCTTATATGTCTTTGCCTGTGGACTCACTGCAGGAATTGCTTTAAGTGTTCTTTTTCACTCTGAAGATAGCTCTTTAATATCATGTGCCTATTGTGCATTCGACATTGTATTTTGTACTTTAGGGAAGTTATTGGACTTCATCTTCAAAGCAACTCTCAGAAGTAAATGTTGTCTTTCTCATTTTAACAGATGCTAAACAGGTACTCTGAGAGTTGAAGTGACAGAATTAGTATTCAAACTTAATTTCTCTTGACCCAAAGTCCATGTTTTGTTCAGTATATGACACCATGTTCCCCTTTTGTAAAAAGATATCAGTTTGCCTGAACAAGTTCAAGACATACTATCTTTATCAGGAAGGGCCTGACTAAACCCCACATTCCCAAATTCTTGTTGGGTCAGCCTCATGCTCAGGCTCTCTTAACCCAGTACTAGATGAACGTAAGATGCAGGAGTGTAATGGGCCATTAGAGTCAAAGTCTTGAGAGTAAATTATCTGGGATTTCTTGTTTGAATCCCAGGCCTTATGGTAACCCCTCCATTCACTGGCTAAACAATGGAATAGGGAGATATATAATGAGATATAGAAAATAGAATACTTTCTCTCATGCTCTTTTCTATTTGAGTTTGCTTCCTCCACATTATAGGTTGTTCTGATAATTGGCTTGTAAAGGAAATGTGCCAAATGTTCCTGGAAAGTGATATAGCTGGGCCATCTCCGGAGAAGTTGAATAGGTAACAGTCATAGATAGCCGATGTCAATAGCAGTTCCTTGTCTCATCTTAAAAAGATGAATTCTCAAAGCCTTTAAACAAGTACTATTTATTGCTAATGAGGCTTCCAAATGATGTTGCTAAGTATCCATTTCTTATCTGCCTCTTTCTCTAAGGAACTAGGTTCTCAGTGCTTTTTACCCTAGAGACTGTGGCTTCAGAAATTGTGTTAAATTCCAAAAATTGCATGGTGATTGTAGGGTCCAAATATTTCTCAAGATCTATGACAGAGGCTACTAAGGTTTTCTTAAATCTAGTTCCCTTTCTTCAGAAGCACACAGAGATATTATATTCCCAGCCTTTACAAAAGTTGAATGCTTCCATGAGATTGATTTGTAAATTAATTGGTTGATTAATTAGTAAAACTTGGGCAAGAATGCACACCTCTTTCAGCCTGGCTTATAAAACTGCATTTGCTTTCCTCTCTTCTTTACTGGGTGAATTTCCACAAGTAGGGTACCATCAGAATCTATATCCTAAAATAGCAAAACCCATGCAATCTGGCATACTTAGTAACTAGACGTGGACCCTTCACCAACTAACTTGCTGTGGACAGGAAATATGCACAGCTTGTGATAAACTACTAAGTGATTATTTGTTACAATGGCCAGCATTACCTTAATTATAATAAGGGTCAAAGACATTTTTTTCTCTTCAGAGCTCAGGATATCATACAATCACACCAGGTTCCCCGAATAACTTAATTTCTTGCTCTAAGCATTCGCTCCATAGGAAAAAGGCTACATTTGGCCAGGGCTACCCAACTGGTTTAGGAGGAGTATGGACTCCTATTCTTGCCTGCTGATTCCAACACTCTCGTTTCCCTCCTACCTCCCTATTATATTAATTGAGAACCAGAGGGGGACTCATGGCCATCAGAGAAGATGGGCACATCAGCAAAGGAAAGTAGT
This sequence comes from Heterocephalus glaber, assembly GCF_053883595.1. NCBI lineage: Eukaryota > Metazoa > Chordata > Mammalia > Rodentia > Bathyergidae > Heterocephalus > Heterocephalus glaber. The sequence continues at coordinate 30,425,861 of NW_028258330.1, read as the reverse complement.
TCTAACTTAATAAAATAGTCTTTAAGATTCTTGAGGAGCCAGATGTGGTGGTGCATGCCTGTAATCCCAGCACTTAGGAGGCTGAGGCAGGAGAATCACTGTGAACTCAAGGCCAGCCTGGGCTACATAGTGGGTTCAAGGCCAACCTGGACTACATAAGTAGATCCTGTCTCAAAAACAAACAAACAAACAAAAAACAAAACAAAACAAAAAAACTTCTTAAGGGACTTGGGTTGTAGAATGGCATTTCTCAAGGTAAACTATATAAGCCAGGAATTATGCCATTATTCACATATAAGCTGGGAATTATACCATATTCACAGAGACTTGATTGAATGAAGGAACAATACACATTTCATAAATAGCAACCCAATAAATGTGTATTATGTGAGCTTTTTGTGTGCATATGTGGACACATGTATGTAGATGGAGATTTGGCTCCATTTGGTTGATCTGAGTCTCCCGTGTCTGGAAGAAGGTTGTATTTACTCTTAAGGCACAAAGGGACATTGTTGTGTATCCCTTCCCATCTTAGAGGACTTACAATGTGCCACTTCGCCCTGCCACAGAACAGATGCTGCAGGGAGCAGACCACCAATAAGTGACCATTGTTTCCCAAGCATGAGGACAAGAGCATGGAGGGAGGAGGCATACAAAAGGCACTCAAGGAATGGAGGAAAATGGTTAGGAAAAATAAATCAGTCAAAGAAGTGAAGAGAAGGGGAGAAGAAAAATTAAAGCTAGAGGCTTCATTAAGTTGATACTTCCCCGCAAGGCCTTCTGTGCATCTAGGATAAGATGTACAGGTTACCATGGAAGAATTGAAACAACAGCTGAAGAAGGCCCTTCCTGCCTAGCACACACCTGCCCATGGAGTTCTGGATCAGCAGGAGACAGTGATGGTCATCTTTGGAAAGAGAGGCTGGATTAGAGCACATAAGGCTTTGAATATGAGGGCAAATGGCTTCAAATCAGAGATTGCATAGTTCACAAACTAGCTTCTTTTGGCTCACAGTGTCTCATTTCAGAGTTCACCATTCCAACTACCATGGTAGAATGCTCCCTGTCCCTCCTCAGTTTTCAGGGACTGAGATGAAAGCCAGTGTCTACACAGCAAATCTGGCTCCATGATCACCACCAAGCTGAAAAGGAAACCACAAAAGGATTTCTTGATTGCCTGAACATGTTCATATCCCTGATCGAAACTCGAGCACCTTAAAAAATCCTTACTCCACAACCCCAGGACTCAACTTTGTGTTCTCTCAGAAAATGAATATCAGGACACACAGCCACAGAGCAGTCAGATGAGATTCCCAAATATAGTAATTTGAAAAGGGACCACAAGTTACAGGAGCAGATGTTGTAATGGGGCAATCAAAGGAACTGTAGCAGAAGCCGAGAAAAACTTACAGCATCTCCTCAGAGAGTCTGCAAGACACAGTGGAAGCAGCCAAGGGTAGGGACCATCTGCTGAGGGCTTGAAAGGAGCCTCTCTGTTTGACCAGTTTTGTTCTCTGCAAGTTATTTTGCCTTTCTGAACCTCCACTCTATTTCAACAATGAAAATGACATAATAAAAAACAATGAAATAATAATAATGGCAGCCAGAATTTAGTGAGTGCTAACTGAATGCCTCATTTGGTTCCACACATATTGAATGCATAAGTCATTTAATCTTCCCAACAGCATGTTGGGTACTCATATGATTCACTTAATAGTTGGCTACTCTTGTCATTCCCCTACTAGTGCCTCATCTCATAAACCTTTGGTGAGAATTAATTTATATAATACAAGTTAAAAAACAAATGAATTGTGAAATAATTATTTTAATAAAATAAATCATACTTCTATAGGCTGTCTCTTATATTTGATTACATCTATTTATCTATCTATCCATCCATCTATTGCATCTGTTTTGACTTTTCTTGGTCGTACTATATCTAATGTGCTTCCCAAGCACTTTTACACACCAATACAATAAAACCTAAAAAGCATTATTGTGTGTGTGTGTATATATATATATATATATATGTTCATTGAACCACCATTTTATATGTCTTTATACCACCAGTAGCTATAACTCCTTGTCATATTTATTTGAAAATATCTTACTGTGGTTTATCATATACTAAGTATTTACTATATACCTGATTCTATGCTAAAACTTTGCATATATTATTAGAATGTTTCTGTAGTGCTATAAGTTATACTTACATGTGTATCAGAATCATCTGGAGGACTTGTTAGCACACAGATTTCTGAGCCCCCACCTGCAGGGTTTTTGGTTAGGTAAGCCTGGGATGAGAGTCTAAGAATTTGCACTCTCAGCAGTTCACAAATGCTGCTGATGCGGTGGTTCAGGGACCACAGTTTGTGAACCACTGCTGTAGTTATCATTTGCATTTTAGGGATAAAAAAACTGAATTTCAGAAAGTTGAGAAACTATTTGTGTTGGTTTGCTAGGAGTGCTGTAGCAAAGTACCACAAACTAAGTGGCTTAAACTACAGAAATTTTATTTTCTCACAGTCCTAGAGGCTTAAAGTTAAGATTAATGTATCAGAAAAGTTGGTCTCATCTGAGGGAAGTGAGAGAAGGATCTATTCTTGACCTCTTCCCTAGTTTCTACTGGTTTGTGGACAATTTTTGGCATTTCTTGGCTTGTAGAAGCACTGCTCTCATCCCTGCCTTCATGTCACATGGTATTCTTCCTGTGTTTTTCCATCTGCAAGTGCCTTTCTTATAAAGATACCAGTTATATTGGATTAATGCCCAATCTGATGACCTCATTTTAATTGAATTACCTCTGTAAAGGCCCTATATTCAAATAAGATCACTATATGAAGTACTAGGGCTCAGGATTTCAACATATAAATTTGGGGGAACCAACATCAACCTACAACACTAGCCTAATATCAAAGTCACACAGTGAGTATCACACAATGACACAGTGTTAGAGGTAATATTGAAATCCAAGTCTGTTTGATATTAAAGCCCACAGTTTTACCATTTTGCTACTTTGATTCTCTTGGTGAAGGAAATCAGTGAATAAACATATAAATAGATCAAAGAATTCCCAGAGAAAAGGAAATTCAGGCCCTATCTTTATGGCAAAGTGCCAACAGGAAACACATCTTTATGTTTCTGTAAAAAATAAGAGATATTCTTGAGCTCTGGAATTTGAACAGGCCTGACAGATGATAAGAAAATGCAGGTGTAGACATGACTGTCCCTTGTCTACAGTTGTCATTCAAAATGTCCCAGCCTCAAAGTAAGACTTTTGTCTCCTTATAAAGAGCGCAGAGTTTAGGGTCTCAAATTAGAAAATGTCTACACCTGCCAACAACTTGGACTTCCTTTCACTGAATGAGAAGGGCAGAAGGGATGCCTGGCTGTTTTAGGTGGTCCTGAGGTAGTATCCAATGCAATGTCTTTTGTTCTGGGACTTATGTGCCTTAGGGATGGGGGTGGAATGGTGGTGGGAAGAGGAGAGGAGACAAGGTGGGGAAAGAGCTGGCTAGGTAAAACAGCATGGTTACATTTCCTCCCTGACTCTTGAAGGCTGAGATTTGTGGATACCATAAAAGGTTACAGCCCCTCTTTGAAAGCCACAAATAACCCTGCTTGGGCTATGACAGATCTGTAGCCCTTGGCGTGCCATTATCCACTGCTGCCTGGGATTCCAGCAGTGCATTCAAGCAACTGACCCCAAAGTGTGTTCGCCACAGAGCGTGTCATGGGGCGCTGGGTCACTGGGGAGCTATTCCCTCCTATGAGTCAATGCCCAGAGACAGGGCTTGATCTAATGAAATTACATACTTTCTGGAGTGATTAATAAACATGGTCTATTTCTCCATATGGGACGAATATTCTTAAATGAACAGAATGTGAGTACATGGGAGTGTACTTATGTCTAGCTGCACCTCTGCCTGACAATGGCTAAACCTCCATCGCCTTGGCACAGAGATCTAAGGAAAGACTATCCTTAACAGTGGAGATAACCACACACACACACACACACACACACACACACACACACATACAAACACACACACACATTTGTAGATGTGAAACCAACTAAAAGACGAATAAGTTCCCTAGTCAAGTTAATAATTTAAATCATGTTAATTTCTGGGTTTGAACTCTGTACTGTGATCATATCTGTTTGATATTATTATTTGAGGAAATCTATCAGAGGGTATATAGAAACATTACATTACTTTTCAACTTACTAGAAGTCTTAAATTACTTTTACAATTGTCAGTGTAAATAAAGGTATAATGACAATATTTTGGTTACAATAACAGAAGCATAAGTAGAATTCCAAATGCTCTACTATCAAGGCACCATAAACATTCATAAAAATGACACTGTGAACTATTAATTGAAACACAATGGTTTCCAAATTAAATGATTTTTTTAATACATTTCTTGTGTGGTCTTTTGTTGGATGTGGGTCTCTAGCTTAAAAAGACCCTGTCTGAACCATGATTTGACACAAGAGATGGTATGCGGTGAGTCTACCGAATCACCCATGGAAATGACAGTTATTAGATCATCGACACCCACCCTTCAGTGCATCCAGAGGGCAGCTGAGTGCTGTCCTCATCTGCACTCGGGCCACCCCCAGATGTCAGCACTTCCCACATGACCCAGATCTGGAGTGCCTGACCCTTGACCCCTCCTTGCAATTCCACTGCCAACTCTAGGTAATTTGGAGAGAAGTGAAGAGGGGGCACACACCCTTACGCTGCTCTCACATGGTCCACTCTACAGTTCTGCGGGATTATCAGAATCCACATCCACACTCCTCTCAGGCGTGCTGTCAGGGCCACCACTGTCATAAAATCATTAGATACTTTAAAGATCACTAAATTGAAAATGACACTTTACCAGAATGATGCCATGTAATGTGCAGAGGCACCTTCGGGCTTCTGCTAAACTATTAAACATTGTCAAAGCTTTCTATCCCATACAATACTATCTGAGAGACTCTTATTCAATAATCTTTATAAGCAATTACATTGTATGTCAGAAAATCTATTTAATTATAATAATTGTGATACCCTATATGATAATTAACTTAAACTAATGAGTGTACATGAGAAATTACATTATAAATTAATCACACAGTTTCTTGCAGTTGCTATTATACTACTTACCAACTGAAATGGAAGTATTTCATTATTTTGCCAACTAGTTCATTTATGTAAGTGCATATAAACTGAATATCAGCTCTAGTAATAACAGCATATAGTTCTACTAGGGTGAATGACCTCTCAGTCTCAGAAAACATTCACAAGGAAGGTATCCAGACACTTTGAAAGTTTTGCTTTAAAGAGAATCTTAAGAAGTATGTCTGCTTCCCCAAGTATTTAAATAAGTTTTGTGATTCATAAGTCAACACATTAATGGCTAAATGAGTACTTAAGATCAATGTTTTAAGCCTGTTCTTACCCTGGAATACAACCATTCTGCCTCCTCTGTTGAAAGTGCTAAGAATTCAGCTGTACACATAATAGATAAAAACCACCCACTCATGTAGATTTTTATGCTAGGAAGCTAATGAGAGAGATATAGAGAAAAAACGATACAATTTCAGATATTCGTAAAAGCTATGAAGGAAAACAACAGAATGGAAGATTGTTTCAGATAACAAGTTACGGACTATTTGTATTTTTCTTTGTTTTAAACAAACACAGCAGAGTATGTAACTACAAAAGTATGCGATCTTCCTCCCAGTCCATGGGTTGGTTCAGTACTGTTGCTTTGGTACTGTTTCCACTGTGTCTACTCTGTGGAATTTCCTTTCAGCATATCTAGCATATTCTTCCTAAATGCCAAGGCGGTGTTGTTTTCTTGAGTTGAATTAGTCTTATGAATATGGAAACGGAGCAGTCAACAGGCTCTCTAGAAAATAGCCTGATATAAAGCTTATGTACTTAATGTTTTGTTGGTAGGTGAGGTCATAGGATAGTGGACTGTGGAGGAAAAGGAAAGTGAAATGGGAAAGGAAAACAAATACAAAGTGGTACTAATACACTGGATAGTACTTTATGAAAAAAAAACATATCTGGTTGCTGCTGTATACATGGTTTCCCTGGTCACGCCCTAGAGAACCACTGCACCTTGGAATGGCCCATCTGAGAAAGAAGGGAACTGAATCTACCAGTCACTCCCTCCTGTCTCCTGGGTTTCTTTAGTCAAGTTTTCCCCAGAGGGCAGTAACATTCCCACACTTTAGAGTGGTGCACAAAGAGGAAACAGATTCCTATGCTCAATGATAGAGACTGAGACTCAGCTTGCAAGCAGAGGGAGAAGATATAGCCTCTATGGTGTTGGCTCTATTACCACTGGGCTCTTACTGTGGGGAATTCAGTGAAAGTCACAACAGACCCTATCCTCTATTCCTGGGGAAGCTGAATCTGATGACAGTGCCAGGAAAGAGACTACGGTAATGAGAGCCAGAACTTCTCATGGAGAAAGTAGCTTAGGATTCAGCAGGCAGGAATGACCATGTGAATCTAAGAAAATACACACATCAGATTCCATACATCTACTGTTCCAAACCTGTGATTATATAAATGCCTCTAGAAGTCATTCCTAAAATAGAGGAAAAATATTTAGTCTCAACTACTTCAATGTTCACAGGCTAATCTGTTATCAGGAGGACATGTTTTCATTAAGTTCAGTTGCCACAGATGTCTTTTATTTCTACACAAACATTTAAACAAACAAAGAAAGAAACAAAAGTCGGATGAGCAAGACTGAGCTAACAAGAGACTGAGATAGGCTAGAAAAACAGGGAGAACAGAAGGTTTTTAGGCAGGATTTCTGATAGCTTGGGGAAGACATTCAATATGGCTGAACATTCTAGAATATGATTGCTACTGCTTTGTGTTACTATGTGAATGGTGATATGCACCTTCAAATAATTCTAGGAAGTCATGTGACAGTGTAAGCTCTGATGGCCCTGATTCTCCAAGGAATTAAGGCAGAGATAAAATGATCACTATTTTGGCCCATCTGACAAACATATATCCACAAATTACTTGATGGAAGGTGAGAGAAAATAATAGCTTTTATGGTATCTTCTCTCTTCTCTGAACTGTCCATATAATTTGTTTGAGGTTGGAGGTAACATGAGTGCAAAATAAGCCAGACACCATTATATAAGTCTATAACTGGACACTTCCATCATTCAGCATTTTACACTGATCTTCCTGTCCACATCTCAAAATTTTGTAATAATTCAACAGAAATTAAAGTGGGTAATGATATATTTGAATATAGTCTTTCATCCTGCTTTTCTCCTTTATACCCAGTTCCAGGTTTCAGTCACTCCAGGCTTCAGAAGCATCCAATTAACAACAATGCTGTCCAGATTCTTGTGGTTGTATTTTGAGGTTTTTAAAAATATATTTTCATGTATTGAATTTTTCATACATTGAAGAACAGTATCCTCAACATGAGATGCCACTACATGCGTGCAAAAATAAAAAGTTAATAACACTAAAAGTTCACAAATATGTGGAGCAATCACATATTGTTGGTGAAAGTATAAAATGGTACAAACCTCTGAGGAAAGTCTAGTGGTTTGTTATAAAATTAAATATCACCCCCCAAAATTAAAAATCACTCAACCTAACCTAGGTCCAAAAATTTCCCCCTATCTATTTATCCAAAAGAAATAAAAAGTATAAATCAGAAAAAAATAATACAAAAATGTTCATTGGAGCTTTATTCAAAACAGCAAAATAAATGGAAACACAGTAGGAATCCATCAATAGAAGAACAGATAAACCATAATAGATTATTCATACAATATACTATCACTCATAAATAACAAGTGAACTAATAAAACATGTGGTCATGTAATTTCCACAGGAATGACTCTCAAAAACAGTATTCTGAGTGAAAGACACCTTACCCAGAAGAATAAACATTGTATGTTCCATTTATCTCAAGTTCTAGAATAGGCAAAATTAATTTATGGTAGGAAAAAATAAAACCAGTGGTTGCCTGTAACAGTGTTGAGTCGGGTACCTAATGGGTAAAAGTATGGACAAACCTTCCACAGAGCTGAGATTTTGACATTCGTCTCTGATTGTGCATGTAATGATAGTTCTATCATTTTTTGTTTCTGAGTAATATTCATTGTGTGACTCTATCACAGATGATTTACCAAATCTCTTATTCACCAACACCTCAGCTATTGTAAATTAGGAAATCATAAATAAGCTAAAACAAAGATTTTTGTACAAGTGTTTTTTTGTACCTAGAGATTGTCACCTTTGCATGATGACCTGATGCTTTCATTTCTCTTGGATGGTCTGCTACAGCATCCTCAAGAGCCTATCAAAAGCATAGCCTTCTTCCAGGCCCTTTGTTTTGATAGCTCTGAATTATATGTTAGGCAATAGGCACATGTGTACTTAACAAAGTTTTAGAATAAGCTAATGGATCAGCCCACACTACATCCTCAGCCCACACTACTTCTGATTGAAGTGATCTGAATGAAGAATTGGTGCCTTCTGGTCTCTCTTAAATCTTTTTTGACATGTCCTCTTTTTAAACATTAACTACCCACAAGCCCGGCCAACCCAACACTCTAATGAAATTTCAGCTACCTATTGTGAGTCCATTCTTTGGCAATGAACATCATTCTTAGCTGTGTTGCTTCCCAGCACTTGAACCAGAGTTTATTATCTGACCACCATCTTATGAAACCTACCACTGACCTTCCCTGGCTTCTAGTGTTGCAGTTCCATATTACCCTTCGAGAATATCGGATTTCCCAAACTGACCTCCATAAGAGCCTAAATCTGATGTCTGGTATCTGAATGACTCTACCTTCACTGAACTTCTGTCCAGCTAAGCTTCCAAATCAGGCCACTTTTCGTATCCCTAACTCAAGATCTTCCACATCAGCCTTTAAAACAGACTGATTTGGACCTGGTTAAAGCTTTTTCATGTGACTTCTTTGGTACCTTAAGTGGCTTTATAAGAAAAGAGAAATACAAATTGTGTCACAGCTTCTCTAGACTTTGTACAGCCTATAGTTCTCACTTGAAACAGATGTTTCACAAAAATGAAAGTAAAAGTTAAAAAGTAATTATCCCCCTGAGAGTTCACTTTCAAATCCTCCCTCTCCTACTGTAAAATACTTCATCTCTTTAATCTCTCTCCCAAAGTTTTCTTTAGTTTTAAATTGAGAGTTTTTCTATAAGGAGAAAAGGGTAGGGGAGGGAGAAAGCAAGCTTATGAGATGCTTGTGTGCTTATCTCTAGGTCCCATGTAAGTAGGATGCATTAGGAGTTTGTCCACTGCCAATGACAGAGACTACAAGCAAAATAATATATGTGGAATGAAGATTATTTCTATCTCAAATAAATGAAGTGTATAGGTATTTAATCTAGGAATGACACAAATACACCACAAACTCCTCAAAGACCTTATCTTTAGGCTCCATCATCTTCAGCATGTGGTACCTAGTTTCAAAAAAGACTTCTGGGGCTCCAGCTATCACCATATCCATTCCAAAGATCTGGTAAGAAGCAGTGAGGAAGCGATTACCAACTCTGACAAGTCTTTTCAAGAAGCCTCTGCATCACCCTTTTGGTTGTATCTCATTAGTAGTCACATGACCACAAGTCATAAAGCATTTTGGAAAATGTCACCTTCTAGTTGGGCACTGTTAAAAACAATTTAATACTTTTTTCCTAAGAAGAGAGAAGAACGGAAAAACAGATGCTAAGGAGAACATAAAAATCTTTCCCAAGAGGCAAATACTAGCACTCTTGGTTATGTTTTCTCTCATATTCTTGCTGAACTGCTGGACAGTTTTTAAGGAGTTAATCTTGCCCTCTTTTGTACCACATCTTAGCTTTGTATCTCCTTCTAACATGACAAATATAGGGGCATATTTATTTCTTCTTCAAAGTCCACCAATATCATTGGGCTTTTTTGACTCATGTTTTAATCCATACAACATTGTACAGAGCTTAGGTTTTGATGGGTTTTCAGTAACTAATACCTGAGTCTAAAGTGTATCTATGTTTCTTTGACAAGAACATGCCCTAACCCTTCAGTGGCATGGAAAGAAACGGTTTTGCTACTCCCAAATCCATCTACCCTACCTTCATTTGGGTGCACTTTTACCTTAATAAAATTATTCCAACAGTAATGCATCTAGGATGACTTGGTAGCCACCGACTGGGATGGGAACTTTGCCAAGTTTTGCACACCCATTTGCTGTCAGAGTCTCAGTATCACCTCATACAACCCTCTCTACCTCTCACAGCTCATTCTTAAGAGACATTATCTCATCCACCCCTAAAAAGTATAGCATTTTAGTGTTGTTACACTTAGGAGGGAAGAAAGAGAAGACAGAAAGGCCCACAGCTGTCTAATGCCATTACAGTAGATTACAAGGTGAGAGTGTTTATGTAGCTTTTTATAACACAAAACCACTCATAACACTATCTGAAGATTGCAAAAGGAAAACATTAATGGCAGGAAATGCTGGAGTAAAAATATTCTCTATGCTTTGGACCACATTATGGAAAGATAGGTTTTATCAGGACAATATTATATTGGGTGTTTGCTGTAGTCTGCGAAGTAGTGTGAGTTTGTTTTGAAGTTAACCCTTACCATGGCCCTGGAAGGAAGATGGCAGAAGTGATTTAATCTACATTATCAAAGAAAATAAGCTGGGGTACAGAGACCAGTGCTGAAGAAGGGCAGAGATGCACATAGACCTCAGCTGCTGAAATGATGAAGATACAGCTCTCATGGGTAAAGGGCCTTCCCAGGAAGATATCCATGCTGATGAGGCTCTGTGTACAATGAAGGAGTCAAAAGCTGTTCTTGTTGAATCTAGAGAAGGGGAGACCTAAGACAGTCTGGTCACGATGAATGAGATTTGGTTTTAATGAACTTAAAGGGTAAGGCTAAAATGACAAAGGAAAGAAACCTACAGAAGACAGACTCCAGCTCATTCAAAGAAGTAACTGAAGATCTGAGCATGCTTAATGAAATTCAAGTTGTTCTAGTAGGGAGGGAGTTCCTTCTGTCCAGAGGAATTCAGCTAGAAAGTAGATGTGTATTTGGAAAGAATTATTAAACAGGAGGCATTGGCAAATCCACTAATTATGGCCCAATTCTTTATTATTTCTTGCCAGGCTATTGGAATATCTTTCTAAAATGTCTCCTTGCTTTGACCCCTGATTCTCTGCAATAAGTTTTTTGCAGGACCACAAATGGTCCTTCTATGAGTGATTTAGTTTATACTGCTACTTTACTTAAGACTTTTCTATGAATTCGCACTTAATTCCATGTGAAATATCCATATAGTGTTCTAAAGAATATGCAAATTATATGCCCCTGCTAAGTCTCTGAACATATCTCTTGTTATCTTTTCCCTGTTTCATCCCATGAATGACCACTTTTTCTAAACCAAATAGGTCAGCCATCTTTCCATCTCAAGGCCTTGCCTGGAATGAACAACCACCACCACACCACCATCATCCCACTGTTCTGTCCTCAAATGAACGTGTCATACAATTACTAATCTCTCCCCAACTATCTTCTTCTCAGAGAACTTCACAGATTCCCCCATTCTTGCACTTTCTGTCCTGTGTCCCAGGCTTACCGCTCTTTATAACACTCATCACCATTTGTCTCATTATATATTCTTTATTTATTAATTTATTGCCTCCCTTCAGCAGTAGAATGCTAACTGCATGAAGGCAAGGGGTTTCTCTATTTTATATACAAGATTTTTTCACTGTAGAAAAATGGTAATGCCTAGCACCCAGGAAATCAGTACCGTACTGAAGAGGTGCATGGTGCTTCTCAGAGACAGGGTAACAGATGCTGGGAAATGAGGGTGTGGGCTATGGAGAAAAACTACAGAGATATAAGTAGGCCCATGGTATCATCAACACTAAGTCTAAAATGTCTTCTCTAACTGAATCATAAAGGAAAGACTAGAGTTCTAGGCCACACTGATAAGGATGAGCTATAGATCTGGATGGAGAAATTTCACTTGAGTTGCTCAGTTTTACCTGCACAAAGCTATTCAGTTGCTGAGAAGTTCAGTGGAGGACTGAACTTCACTTCATGGCCACATGGTCAGTGCTTCCTTTCCAGCATGGGGAAAGGGGGCGTAGGAATGTTTTCCTTGGCTGTCAAAGTCCAAAATCAGGATCAATAGGATCAAATCCAGCCAGAGGTCTGCTCCAGAATAGACCGGACATTTGGTGTGTGAACAGACAGCCCAGATACCAAACCCCAGTTTCCATTACAAAAATAATAAAAGTTTGGGGAAATGAGATTGGAAAACTAAAGTAAGTAGAAGACTCAAGACATCCTCCTATTTGTTTTTCTTTTGTTTTTAGGCCCAGAGCCAGGAGGGCCCTCTTCCCAATGGTTGCCTGGTTACAGCCTGAGAGGTTTGCCAGGGTAACATCTGGAATAAAGGTGGGTGGGCAAGGAGCCAGGGCCTGCTCAACTCAAATGGGATCAGAGAAAGAAAGGAAAATAGAATTTTTTTTCCAATTACTGCCCAACCTTGAGGACAAAGGAAGGAAATATTTGAGATAAACAGAAAATATGTTAAAAGGTTTTCTTTTAAAAGGTCATTACATCTCATTAACATAGCAGAGAAGTGGAAGGTACTGGGAAAGCTATAGAAGTTATGGCCATTTTAATAAACCATTTTTGCACTGAACATTATTACTCATGACTCTGAGCAACTCTGGAATTCTTTTGTCATTTAATATTCTTGAATGCAGCCTTGTTCACAGCAGAAAGAACTACATTCCAATAGCTAAAATAATGATGATGTGAATATTGATAAACATTTAAGTGCTTACCATGTTCCTCTAAGAACTATGTGAATTATCTCCTTTAATCCTTTTAATCCGTTGTAATGAAATGAATGGAATGGTCGAGAATCTTCTACCAAACAGCTTATACTCCCAGACAGACAGATTCCGGCACCTGTTTTCTCCTGCACCCCACTCTTCTTCCTCCCACAACTTACTCCCATCTCCAGTGACCAGACCCAATCATGTGCTCCATTTCTCCCACGGATCAGGAGGCGACCGAACATCACAGTCAAGTACTTCCATATAGACTTCCTGAGTCCAAGTCACAGCTTGACATATTCGTTACCTTGAGTAAATAACTTCTGAGCTTCACTTCTTTATCTATAAAAGAAGTTAATAATAGTGTTTATTTCATGCATTTGTGAAAGGATTTTATGAGAAAATATGCAAAGCACTTAGCACATTTTGATTATAAACGTTTAATAAACATTTAGCTGTTGATATAAGTATCAGTATATGTTATATTCTTGAGCCTCCAATGAAAGGAATACTTAATGAGAAGTTGCTTCCCCACAATGAGGGATTATGAGTGAAGCACAATCATGAGCTTTGACATAGATCCTCTTTCTGAGGGACCCCATCTCATGGCCTATGACTTTAACTTCACTCTTCCAGAGAGGGGATATGGACACCTCCACTGAGTCGCCCATTCCTTCTGCCACAGCAGTACTGGGGGAAACTTGTGGAAACAAACAAACTCATTTCCATGAGTACTCAGTGCAGATTTTTAAAGTATTGTGTGACAATACTGAAGAAAGTGACAGTCTCATCCTTCTGCTCTGAAGCGCCCTGGGGGAGGATTGATATTGAAACTAAATCTAGACTATTTCCTGTGAAGGAATGCCTCAAAATACTCTTACTGTATATTTTAATTGAGAGCCAGTTATGCCTGGTGTTGTTTATTCTGAACTATTTCTCCATTTCTTGATCTGGAGTTAAGGAGAAAAAATTAAGGACACAGGTTCTAGAATTATATTGAGTTTCTTAGCAAATAGTTTGGCTTTTATGTTCCTTAGTTTTCCTATCTGTAAAATATATATAATAAGGGGCTGGGGATTTAGCTCAGTGGTTGTGCCGCCTGCCTCATAAGCACAAGGTCCCGAGTTCAATCTCCGGTACAAAAAATAAAAAATATATATATACATATATACATATATATATATGACAATTGTACCTTTCATAAGCCTGCTTAGATTACATAGGAAATGCAGACAAATGCCTGCCAGAGTTATAAGCACATATCTCAAATGTACAGTCAGTGTGGTCTCTAGGATCTCTTAACAATATTCATAATTATTCCTATAATTATAATTTTATATCACCCTTATTTTTAACTGCACCAGGACACAAAAGTAGATGCCTTCTTCTCCTGTGTATACCTACAAAAACAATTCAATCTAAATATTTTTTGTTCGGTCTGAAATGTTCACGTGATTAAAACCTAGAAGCAGATGGTAAAAGAAAGACAAGAAAGCCGCAGTTAAAATGTAAGCTTACAAGGCAGAGCCCTGGACTGTTTTTTCTATCATTGTCACTATAACACACAACACAGATGCTGGTACCCAGTAGAAGCTTAATAAATATTTGGTGAATGTGCCAGAGAACTTCTGGCTTCTGATAAGAATAATCAGCAAATAAATCCAAGATGACCCCTGGCTATTGGTGTGAAATCTTGGTGCAAGGTATTCTACTTAATGTTCTACTCTATGCTGCTTTACAAACTAAGACTATATCTGGTCTTTGGCTCAGGAGACATATTTTTGTTAGATAGGTATAAAGTTTGGCTACAGACACCAGTATTGAGACAAGCACATACTTACCTGATAACCATAGAATACCAAACCCCCTGCATTAGGCACAACAGAATCAACAGTAGGTAAACTACAATCCCTCCCTTCAAGAATTAAGGGCCCCAGATGGCAAGGTGGGCACCAATGCAAAGAAAAAACCCAGTGAATTAAGTGCTATGCCAGAGACACTGTATACACATTAAGGAAAGGAATGGCTTGCGTAGGCGGGAAGATATCAAGGAGAAGAGATAGCTAAATTGAGTGTTGCATATATGATGACCATGCATCCATCCAACAATGGTAAAAGCAGTGGAAAGTGTGACTAGCTTGCACAAAGACAGAGAGGTGGGATTGTGTACATAGTGTCAGTAGAATACAAATTGTCACAGTGGTGAGAGATAAGACTGGATCATGTACTAAAGGGCCCCTACATCCTGTGGTCTAGATTTGTTCTCTAATCAAGGAAAGAAGGTAAATTCCAAAAGTAGAAGCAACATTATCAGGAATTAAGGATAAGTTGGATACAGGTGGTAAGAAAAGCATAAGAGATGCTTTATCACACACAAAGGAGAACAAGGTTGAGAAAGAAAAGGGAATATGTTCAGGTTTGGGGTGTGTGCATTGCTGTGCACCTCTGCAACAGTCAAGCCGATGACAGAACCAACGGTCGGCAGCTCTGGAGCATAGTGTTAGCTGGAGAGAGTGCTTCAGAGTCTGTCCTGGTGGGGATGAAGTTGAGGGCAGGACAATGCATAGAGTGATGGTTCTTTCTCTTTCCTGGGTCATAAGTGTCTTTGAGCATCTCACAAAATATTACAGACAGTCAACAGAATATAAAAAGGCATATATATGAGGTCTGCATTTCATTTCAGAATGCAAGACTCCTATTTTAAGATTCTGAAGAATACCACAGAGCCCTAGTGAAGAATTATTGTAGTACTGAAAGAGAGCATGAGGAGTCAGCTTGAAATCCTGGATACAAGAAGCTTGGGTGGTGAAGAGAATGGAGAAAATCTAAAAGGGAGTGTTTATAATTTCCAATCCCCACCCTCCAAGGAATGTTCCTTAGAGGAAACCAAGTGACATTTGCTTCTGAGTTTAAATGCCCAGATGTAGCAGAGCAGACATATGGACTCTTTTCAACTCTTAAATACTTGAGAAATTTCCCACCCCAACTTCCCACCCATCTTTCTGTCTCCATGAGCTGCACCATTCAGGATGAGGCTTTTAAATAGCTACATGAGGTCACAGTAGGAACACTGACTGGAAACTCTGCCTGTGATGGCTTCACAACTGAGGCTTACTACAATTGAGTTATGGGACAAGTCAATCCCCATGGTAGAAGATACTTGGGGCTTTCTTCAGAACTTCACAGAGTGAATGGCAAGAGTTACTGAAGAAGCAAATCAATATGTGATAATGAAAGACAATGCTTCTGAGTTTCAAGTGGTCTTGCTCTGCCTGAAGCAGCTGTTCGATACTCAAGAATGATACTTCAGATTGCTGCAGACCTTGCAGCAATAAATAAAATAGGCATGGAACAGAAAAGTTGTGTCTTCCCTGAATGTCTCTGAAACATTCCTGAAGTTTTTTCTATGGTTGGTCAGAGCTTGAAGTCCTTCTCTCATGACCACTTTGTCTTGTTTAAACAAAGCAACAGCCCTGTTCACTGGTCTCCCCCACTTCAGTATTGCCGCCTCCCTGCCCCATTGTCCCCTCTTCTGCTCCTCCTATCCTCACCCTTATCTATCCATCACCCACACTGCCTTCCACATTATCTTCTAAAATGAGATTTTTGATGCAAATGTTCCTTTTAGGTGCTCAGTCTGCCTAGCCTAGCACTCACGGCTAGCACTTGTTCACCTCACCAATTCCATGTCTCTTCTACCCTTCTACTCCCTCATACCCTGAGTTTCAGTCACACTCCCAGTCTCACTCCCCAAGGCCTGACCTCCTCTGACACATTAATATAGAATCCCTTCCTGTTCTAGGACATTTGGAATGCTCCAACATAGCTATCTCTACTCATCTCAAGGAATTTATTATAATGTTATTTATCATCGCAAAACATTATAATTAATATAAATATGCAATGGTATGAAATAATTACCTTATATTTCACTAAGTGAAATAAAACCACGAAATGATGTTATGAAGAAGTTTTTGAAACTGATTTTGGGCTGAGAGCAAAGTTCAGTGACAGTGCTTACCTAGCATGTGTGATGCCCTTGGTTCAGTTCTCAGTACTGTAAAACAAAACAACCCAAACCAAAAAGTGGATATGGACATTTCAGGCTGTAATTTCAGTAATAAAATATGCAAAATCATATAGTTACTATGTTCTCAGCAATATAAAATTCAGGATACAAAATTATCATTCATATTGATCATGAGAATGACAGACGTATGAAAGAGCATTAACTTTTATTTAAAATTTTGGCTTTTTCTAAGTTTCAATATTGACCCTATACTTCTCTAATAGAAAAAAACTGATTGTAGGAACATCCATTGTACAATCACAAATAAAAAAACTGACTGTGAAATTTTTATTTTATAGGCTAGTTTTCAGGATAGAGAAAATTCATTAGAACCCCAGGACCTCCTAAGTCTTAGGGAAAAGTTTTATGTTAATGAAGACCTAGGCTACACAGAGTTTTCTGAAGACCTTGTTTAAATACTGTCTAGTGGCTTAGAAAACCACTTCCCTTCTCTAAGCTTTATTTTATCCACATGCGACATAAGAGGACAATGGGTACTGTTGTTTCTAGAGAACATTCTGGGTTTAAAGCTGATTCTACACCTTCCCTTGTAGCCTCTCCTACAGTTGGTTACCTCATTACCCATGATCCCTCCTGCTTATTGTTCTATCCACACTCTCTGCGTGGAAGTGTGAAGCCAGTTGCTAGTCCTCGCTTGTGTTTTCTACTGTCTGGGATCCTACCTATTCAACTTCAATTTTCCTACTTGTTTCAGTTCTTTGACTTTCAAGATATTATTTTCTGATGGAAAGTTTATGAGTGCCAAATAATTTAATTATGGAGCTGTGGAATTAGAGAATTTAGTTCTGAAATGCTTTCCATAAAGGAAATTAATCTGGTAAGTGCAATGTCACTCTTTCTCTTTAAAAAATTATTGTTTAATAATTAATAACTCTTATTGTAACATATTTGCATGTTTAATGCATTATTTTAATAATAATATGTTCTTTTCATTATATAATTTACATGTATTTTATATATACTTATTTACATATATATTTATAATTTACATATATATATATGTAACTTGGCCTAGAGTTTTGCAACTGTTATAATGCTCTCTCAGGATATAATTACAGTGGCTAAAAGATTTTCAAGTTTCTTAATAGAGGATTACATTAATTCTCTATTTTATTTTCATTTACAACTATGTGTCTATCATCTTCTGAGGAATGAAACTTCTGTTAGTGAAAGGTTGCTTCACAAGCTAATCATATTGATTTATTTAGCAACTCAGATATATAGTAGGAATTAGATATTGCAGAACTGCTCATCAAAGTATAGGATGAGTATTTCAAGTGTGTTAAATCACAAAGGCACAGGTGAGCGAATGAATAAAGACAGGAGCATGGGGAGAAAAGAGCAGGCAGGGGCTGATGCCTTGGGAAGAGTCCCAGATTGGGAGTGCCTTTCCTTTGGCAAGCAAGAAAGCTGATTACTTTTTAAATTCCTGTTGTGTGATCTCTTTGTGAAGCTCCAGCTTGATATGAAGTCTGTTACATTAAATGCTGTGTGATTTATTTCTGTACTATATTTTTCTTGTTAATATACATGTATTTTAGTTGATGGAAAGTCTAATATTCGTTCCACATTGAGTTGATTAGGAATCCCAGATGTAGAGAAGGCCATGAGATTATATGAATTACAAGCCACTTTGGGATTTGGAATACCCTTGGGGAGCCCACAGCCTAGAGAATTGGGGATTCAAGAGAAATACATCTATGCCTGTGTCTTAAAAGTGATGGGCCCTCCTCTTGAGAAGCTCTGGGTTACACAAGTGCATAACCAGCTTCTGTTTCTGGTAGGAACAGGACCCTGGAATGTCTCTCCCTCATAGTCTCCCTTCCTCTCACTGCAGCTGCTGTTGCACCTGTCCCTAGGGCCTCTTTAAAGAGAGAGGAAGCAAAGCTCCAATCTACACACTTTAAAGGACTTTCTTTTTAATTGAGGAGAGTTTGCACAATGCAAATGAACAATAGGTTTCATTTCCAGCCTCCTGCTGAAAGGAGCTGTTCCTTGATTGATGCAGGAAGGAAATTGAAGCTGGACATTCTTGAAGCCAGCTCCGGAGTGAGGAGACCAGAGTGAAGCAAGTTGCAGGGAAGGAAAGCTGTAACTGTCTTCCAATCACTGATCCGAGGCTTTCCCATGGGATTTAGCATTTTAGAAGATGAACAGGGTAGTGTTGAGAAACCCAGTGAATCAAAGACCATCTCAGCCTCCCAGGCTACTACAGGTCCCAGTGGATCTGCCTTTTGATGAAGAAAGAGGTAATAAACATTTATTGAGCATTTGCTGTGTGCCAGGTTTCATTATAAACATTTCACAAGGACTATCTAATTTCAAAGCATTTAACAATGTCTCTTTGATACATAAAATTATGCTTCTATACAGATGGTAGATTTGAGGCTCAGTAAAGTAACTATTCAAATACCTGTATGTGGTCAAATACCCATATGCGTCAAATGTTGCTGAAGTGGTTTATATGTGATCAACTGGGAAGATAATGAAGTTTTTAGCTACTGTATTAGACATCACAGATATAGAATATTTCTATCATTCCAGAAATCGCTATTGGAAAGTGCAGTTTTGGAGAGAAAAGAATGACTTGAAAAGATCCCAGGAAATAGAAGAATGTCATTGCAAAAGTAAAAGATTTGGTGACAATAAAACAGGACATGGGGCTCCAAAAATTAGGCAGAGGTCCATGATGTAGAATCCCTAAAAGAGCAGATAGAGAGGATTCAAACTAGGGAGGTAGATAGCTATTCTCCAAGATTCAAATCAGGCAGGTTGCAGGACATTAAGTACAAAAAGCATCTCACTGGGTAGGGCTGATTTCAGGTTTTAGACCTTGTGTACCTTTCAAAGGTTGGTGTAGAGGATATGGCACATAGTGGCTTTGTCTCCATGTGTCCCGGCCCGCGGGTAAGTCAACGGAGACCCTAGAGGGGGAGTGAGAATGACAAAGGACAGGGGACACGAGAGATGGAGACAAGACAGGTTTCTGATCAAGTCTCGTTTATTGCGGAAGCTGCTACAGCATATATACCATAGGGCTAGAGGGAGGGAGCAAGGGGAGGGTACTGGGGCTACTTCCTTGTTGCCGGGTAGACTTGCAGCAGGCTTAGACATGCCCGTAAAAGGCACTCAAGAGTTCTAGCGGGGGGGCAAGGCCCCCCACATCCATGGATAAAGAACAGTATGGCTGAATGAGCACTGACATACATGGCAGAGCTGTCCCTAGTAGAGACAGATGACAAATCTTTCAGCATATTTTAAGGTCTCATGGAGAGAGGAGAAGGGAGGAGGGGGGAGGGGCGGAGGAGGAGAGGAGAGGAGAGGTAAGCATGCAGTTTATTTTCTTGCATGCCTTGGATTTCAGTTTGAACCCTCCTGTGAGTACTGAGAGTTGGAATTAAAATCCTGGAGATGTTTCAGAATCCAAGCAAAACTTCCTCTCCCCTCACCTGTGAGGGTCTCTTTTACACCTCTATTCATTTTGAGTCTTCTCCTTGTGGGACTGAGAGACAAATCAGTGAGAGTTTCAAAATAACTTTGTTTTCAAATAGAAGTTGGAATTGTTTGCCTACTTTGGTCATAATTACACACACTGGTCTGGACTGAACAGAAAGAACTAAGCTATATGCAGGACTTATATTCCAGTTACCTCTGTATTTGCTCTGCAGTAATTGTTCTAGACATGTTTCCATTAACTCAGTCATCAGATTCACCTCCTGAGATGTCTCTAAGAAGCAGTTAACTAGCATTGATGCTAGTGTACCACAAATATATTTGTACATAGGATTCTTTTACTGGTGCTGCTTGTAGGGAGAGGGAAGTCTCTGTTGAAGAGGGAATACTCTCTACTCATGTTGGAGATTTGCAATACATTAGATTGCAATACTTGTCTGTTTAAACTACTAAGCTACTTTGGAAATCTCCTCTCCTCCTCTCCTCTCTTCTCCTCTCCATTCCCTGCTTCTATTTCCCCCCTTATTTCCCTGCTTATTTCTACAAACACTGTAGACTAAATCTCTGTAGAACATATTTTGAGAAACACTAGCATAAACAACTGAAGCATGATATGAAGTGGGGAGATGTGTGTGTGTATGCTGTATTTCATCTCATGAAACCTGAAAACAATGATGATTACTGGGGGAGATGTAGTTTTCATTAGTGTTTTAAAAATCTGGGAATAAACCTGATAATTTTGTAATCATTCCTTTAAGCCATTCCCCAAATTTTACTTATTGAGCACAAGTTCTATAACAACATTTTATTTATTAGTTCAATTTCAAATACCATCAAATCCATGATCATGGTAGGAAAAAAAATTACCTTCTCATGTAACGCTCAGAGATGTTTGTTTAGTACTTTGATGAAACTGCCAGGAAGCCATCATGGTTTGTAAATGCATTAGTTTCTCACCATCTTCTTGGCATGTTGATTGTCATGGCTTCCTTTTCTCTTAGCCCAACCCCCAGAGCCCACTGTCTTACCCTGACAAAAATTATCATAGCGAAAGACCCCCTATTTGAACCATTTCATTAGTCCCTACTGCCAACAAGGTAAACTCCAAACAATTGGTTTTAAGTCCTTTGAACAGGTAACTACAGCTATGGCTTTGTTGGTGCAGGTCCTTCCTAATCAAATACTGTTTTCTTTCTACTCACCAGACATTTAGTCACCCTTTGGGATCCAACTGTCATAATACTTGTGGAGAATTTTTTATATTTTCAGGAAAAGGTACTTGCTACTTCTTCTGTGTTCCCATTGCATTTTGTATTTATCTACACTTTTGATGTCTTGCTTTTAAGAAAAACAAATAGGAATTATTAGAAAGAAGCTTTCTCCAAAGAGAATTTTGAGAAAAAAAAGTATATAGAACTCAACCTTTTCTTTCTTCTAGTCTTATTTGGTAAACTTTCACCACTGCCATTATCTATAATTACCATATGTACTGTACTCCCAAGCATGGACTATGTATGTTACATATCTTTCTTATTCAATCCTTGTGAAAAAAGTGAAGACTCTATGTTATCCTGTAGATAGCCTTGCCAAGCTCATTTGGCTCTAAAACCTATGCTTTTTCTACTATGGAACACTTTCATGGCATGTATGACAAACTATGCTATGTGCCACTCAGCATAGTCTGCATTTGTAATAATTTTTAATTCTCTCAAATAACTCTTTCAAGGTAACATTAGTATACACATTTGTAACCTTTATAACCAAGGACAGAGAGCCATATTCTCTCCCAAGTTCACATGGTAGGTAAATGTTAAATTAAACCCCAGTGCTCTTTCCAGGGGAACACACACCTTCAGGTTTCCACTATGCAGGTGACAGTAGCCAAGGCCTTACAGTGAACATCAGGAAGATTTGTGGGGTCCTTAGTGATGAAAGCAAAATCTGGAATTATATTCAAGTGTGGAATGATTAATCCATAAGAACATATGGGGACCCTGGAGGTGTGGTTCAGTAACAGAGCACATGCAAGTGATCCCATTTCTCCAACTAATATGTTCCAAGAAAAAAAAAGAGGTAGAGGAAAGGGAGAAAGGGATGGGGAGGAGTTAAAGAAAGGTTATAGATTAAAAGATAATTAAGTGATTTATCAACAGTTTCACGCATAATTTTGCTTATATGTGGAATTTTAAATAGCCGAACTCATAGAAACAGAGAATTGGAATTGTGGTTGTCAGAGACTGAAGGAAAGAGAGATGGGGAGATGTTGACCAAAGGGTACAAAATTTCACCTATGCAAGGTAAGCTTTCGGAGTTTACCATACAACACAGTGTCTATAGCTCACAATACTGTATTATATAGTTATAATTTTTAAAGAGTGTATTTTATGTTTTTTTGCCACAGACACAGAAACTGATAATATTAATAAAGGGGACAGAAGGAAAGTTTGGGACATGATAGAGACATTTATGGTCTTGGTGGATGATGCTTTCATGGATACGTAATTACCTCTGAACTCATTAAGTTATATACATTAAATATACCCAGATTTTAGACGTCAATCATTATTCAATAAAGTATATTTTTAAAAAGGCCAAGACTTATCCAAAATAAATGAATATGTAAATAAATATACTGTAATGTATCTTATTTTAATTTTGATTTTTATTAAAATCCTTAAAAATTATAAGAAAATCAAGGAAAATCTCAATACTGATTATGATTTGATAAAATTAATAAATTATTGTTAATTTTTAAAGTATGATAATGTGATTGTGATTATGTTTCAGAAAGAAAGTCCTAGTTTTCTAGAGATAAATATTAAAATATGTATAGTTACAATGAGAAATATTCTGGGTACATTTTAAAATAATCTGGGAAGGGGTCAGTGGATAGGATTCTAAATTAAACTAGATTGGCTATGAATCTATAGTCATTGAAGATGGGTAATAGGTATTTAGGGATTTATCTTATCCTTCTAAGTTCAAAAATTTTGATGGTAAAACGAAAGAGTTAGTGCATAGCAAGATATATCCATTCCATGAGCAGAAAGGTTGGTAGATGTTTGAATATCTTATCAATGAATTACACATCCAGAAGTGTTTCTTCCAGCCAGATTCTTCTCCTCTTAGCCAGATCCTACTTTACCACTCAAGAGCAACTTACTTTAGGATTACCTATTTAGAAATAAGTTGGCAAAGGAGAAAACAACAAGCACTTCTCTATGTGCTCTGTTATTTGTCATGATAACCTATATTTTGAAAGGGAATTTGGATTTACCCCTTGAATGATTAATATATATAAATTTTTGCCACAGGAAGAGTTTTTCAGTTTTTTAAGTCAATCATGTGATCAGCACTAAGCAAGAGAACCCTTGTTTGCCAAAGTGCCATTAGTGTGGTAAAATTAAGACTTTCCACAGTAACTTTTCCTTCTCCAATGTGAGTGGTCCTAGATGAGAGCATGCTGGAATTTCCCAACAGGAAGGAGGGACTGAGAAGGAAGCAGCATGGATTGGGCACTGGGAGGGTCTAACTAGGCCCACACTTGAAAGAAGACAGTCACTTAAATCACCAACCCCAAAGAGTAAAGCAAAGTGAAGTTCAATCTAGGTCAAAGTTGTTGTGTAAAGAGCTTTATTTCAGGGGTGGAAAACAGTGTAAATGGGGTGTGGATCTTAGAATTATCTTCATTCTCTCAATGTCAGCTCATTCAATACAGAGGCTTATTCAGAATGTGGCAGAGTTGTGCTTACAAGTACAAGGCCTTGTGGAGAGAGGGTGTGGACTGGAAGATACTTTCCAGTATTATCCAAAGCACGGAGAGTGAGAATCAAAAACTGGAACAGGAAATCAACCAGGAAGTCAGACCTCAGACAGTATGCAGGAATGTGGGATGAAGGGGCCCATAAGGACACTTGAATACAAATTCTCTCTCACAACCATCTACACTGAAAGTCACAAATAAAACGGTAGCTATTTCCAAAGCTCACTTTCCTAGTAAGTAGGAAGGTGATCATCCTAAACTGGGCTCTCCATTGTCTTAGCAGTGAGCAAGGCTGAGAATGCTGGAGAGCAGAGGTTAGTGCTGTCGGCTGAACTGAAAGACTTTTTCAGTTGCTTCTTTTTTGGCCCATGCAGAAGTACAAGGCAACATGGCCTACAAAATATGATATGGCCTCTTTGCCAGCCCAGCTTAGTGCTCAGCTCAAAGTTAATCCTCAGGGCCAACAGCCCATGACCTTTATGACCAAAGCTTCCCTGAATCAGGGGGCTTCTAATTCTGCAATCTACGTACTACGCTCGTCACTGTTTACTTATCTGATGGAACTGTTCTTTTGGAAAGCTGTGTTATTTCTGTAATGCAAAGTGACAGAGAAAATAAAAACACCCAGCTGAGAAAAAGCCACAATGTTAATGTGAAACACAAACTTTCTGTTCATCTGAATCTTAGTTTATTTTAAAACAGAACCCTAACAGCTCAGATCCTGGAGTTTGGGAGGGGCTGTTGCTACAGCTGCCTTCAGCTGCCTTCAGATCCTTCCCTGACTTGCCTTCTGGTCTTAATCCATAGCACTTTTCCCAGGAGTCAAGGTGGTATGATGTGGGTTTGCCCTCCCTGAACATGGCTTGAAGACCAAGGGAAGAGCAAATTCTTGAATTTACAGTAGATCAGCCTGAAACTAATGTTGCAGTGTTCTCCTCACTAACACTGAAGTCCCTCTGACTGCATAAAAGCTTGGCCAGAGTTTCCCAGAAGCTTTGTTCTGGATGAATGTGACTTTTGTGTTCTATCTGAACCAAGTTTGGGGTCTGATCCCAAACTCTGACAGCTGGCATTGAGCAACATCTGGTTGGCATCTTCTATACCCAATTTCCTGGTATCCGCCTGCGTTTTTTGAAATTAGATCAGTTTTCTTTCTTTTTTCTTTTCTGTGAACAGTATTATCCGTATAAGAGTTTTAGCCATATAAAGCCAAGTAGAGAACCCAGCTATGTAGGCTGTTTCCTGTCCTCATCCCACCCCAAAACTAGAAAAACAGGACCATAATGGAAAATGAAGAGAAGTGATTCAAATGGTAGAAAAAAATCAGGAAATTATCCCAGAGGAGAGGATATCATGAATCAAGGGAGGCAAACAACCTCAAATTACACTTCTCTAAGAAGCCATTTCAAAAAGTGTCCCCTAGGTTAAAAGTTGATGACCTTAATTGAGTTGGGTAATGATGGTCAAACACAGAGTGCAATCCATTGAAAAGTGCATAGAGTGAAGAAAAGAGAACTACTGTCTTTTAAAAGTTTACAACTAGGGGTGCACCTAAGAATCCCCTGGAGAGCATTTAAAAATATTGGTGTCTGGGCTCCATCTTGCAGATTCTCATTTAATTAGAATCTGCTATTTTGAGAAAATTATTTTGATTGTTTTACTTTTAAAATGAAAACCACCTGAACTATTTGCAGGTGAAGTATACATTGCACCCACTAGAGAGGAAAAATTAAATAAATATACAAGAAGATTTGTGAGGAATGATGTAGAGGTTGATGACAGACAACCTGGATCCAGAGCCCAGGTGGTAGATCTTAG
This sequence comes from Heterocephalus glaber, assembly GCF_053883595.1. NCBI lineage: Eukaryota > Metazoa > Chordata > Mammalia > Rodentia > Bathyergidae > Heterocephalus > Heterocephalus glaber. The sequence continues at coordinate 30,399,868 of NW_028258330.1, read as the reverse complement.
TTCTGGACAGGTTAACCAAGAGCTCATCCTTGGTTAATAAGTGCTCCCATCCGGTGGCTTCTAGTCCATGACATTGGGAGGGGAGGCTGCCTTCTGAGAATATTTTTTTATTCAGAGCAGAATACTTAACATAGTTTTTGGCTTGCTTCACCATCATCCCTTAGTAGAGTAGTAGGTAATATGAGTAAATTCCTTCCCTCTGTTTGTATGGTCACAAATGCATTGATGATGAAAATAGAAATGATGTAAACTGGAAGCAGGAATAAGATGAGCAATAAGGACTTACATAGAGGGAATGATGACAGACCTTATCTCTTCTATGAGAATTTATAATATCAGGAATAATTCATTCTAAAGCTTTCTCCAGAAGTTTTACATGAGAGAAAGGCCAAGGTCAAACTATTGATCAGTTGCTCTGAGTCAGACTTCTTCTGTTCTAGTAGAAAAGAAGAGATAATCCCAGACTTGAACAAAGGAGTGAGCCAGGGAAACTAACACTGAGAAGATGGTGATGCCCAGATAGAAAGGCATGAAGACATTGTTGGAAGGCCAAATAGAAATGACTTAGGAGTGATTACAAGGCTGGCAGCAAGGAGGTGGGCCAGGCAATGGAGATGAGTGAGCACAAGGCAACTCTTGTGGGTGTGTGTCTCTTCTGTGGCCCTGTCACTTCCTGTGAAAACAAGCATGCCCTGGGCAGTGAAGGACTAGATAAGAATACTAATCTGTAGATTTTACCATTATTGCTTGCATCTCTCACACTCAGTAGGATATATATTTTAAAGGAAATTTGTTTTTGTATAAATATCAGATGTACGAGATAAAAAACAAAGTGATATTTAAAAAGTATAAAATAAAAAGGAAATGCATCCTTTGTTCTCTTCTATACTATGAATTCTGCTTCCCAGAAGAAACCAGTATTAATACTTTTAGGATTGACATTCTTCTGTGGGTATATATGCACAGACAAATGAGCACTCATGTAAGTCAATTTAAGGGTAAAAACTAGATAACTACATAATAGTGTGATAAATAAGAAAAGAAAAAATGCTATAAATGTCCACCATAGGTAACTATTCACAAGTTCCGTTTTTTGAATGAGTATAAATAGTGAGGAAAATAGACTAAATTTATATGCATGGTTTTGAGGAATAGAGAATGACAAGGAAGAACTTTCGGCAAAGATAGACACAATTTGGGAAGGTGAATAAAGAAAGATTATCAAATATTTCAAATATTGCAGCAATGATTTTCCTTGCTCTGTGATACCTTGGATAGAAATATTATGCTCACCAGGAGCTGGCATGCATTTGCTAAATAAAGTCAGGAATTAGGTCAGACCATCAGTCTTTCTTTTATAGGCTAGTAGCCAAAGAAGAAAGAATAGAAAGTGTCCCGCAAATTAATCGAGGACTTAAACAGTGATATCAGGGCCAGGGATTTAGATCAGTGGCGCCGCACCTGCTTCGCAAGTGCCAAGGTCCTGAGTTTGATCCCCAGTACCAAAAAACAAAGTGATATCATGATACTTTGTGGCCACATGGAAGTATGTGTTCTGGATAATGTTGCAATTGGAAGGATTTTAGCCAAGAGTAGTCAAAGGGCACTATAACCTAATTAGTGTTAGCGGAAATTAAGAGCAGCTCTACCTTAAGAACTGTCCTATTTATGTTTTATTCTCACTGTCTTTTTTTATAAGATATGGAGTAGATGATCAATAAAAATGCTTGCTTAGTGATGAACTGTAAGAATGAATGCATGAACAAATGAATGAGTAATGACAAAAATCTAAGCAGAATGAAGAGTTAATAATCTGGATGACACAGTGAAGAGACAACAACCAGTATCCTCTCAAAGATAGATTATGAGCCTGTCATGCACTAGGCAGGAATGAAAGTCCTCCTTTCTTTTCTACAAATCTCAGCTTCTAAGCACAGAGAAAAGGGTAAGTGGCTGGCTGCAAGCAAGCTTTGTCTTTTTTTTTTTTGGTACCAGGAAAGCAAGCTTTGTCTTTTTCCCTTGGCTTTTTATGTTTTTGCAACATTGCAACTTGCAGAGTTCGCCCCAATTTGGCTCTTTTTGTTAGTGCAGTTAGAGGGAGCCCATGGCTGGCTACTAGGACTAGTTTGAGGACAGTAAGAAGAATTCCACCCCTTACCAGCACCTTCCCTTTTGGCCACATTCCTGAGAAGTCATTCAATCTCTAGTTCTTTCTACTTTCAATTTATTGCCAAGCCATGTAAGTAAGATTACCTTAACTGCTTTTTGAAGGTCTTAAAATTAACCAGTTAAGTGGCTGTACCTTAGTAGTTTTTTCACCTTGTAAATAAAAGAAACATTAGTATTATGCAGATGAGCCTCTGGCCTAGGTTCACCACTTAAACCTTCCTTTCCAAAGGCTAAGAGTGCATGTGTACTTCCTCTGGCCAGTCTCATACCCTACACATGTTTCTGCACTTCCATTAAGAATAGGCACTTTGTTTATAATGAGACAACCCTGATAGACAAAAGGGGGAGCTGCTGTTTATTTTTTTTATTATTCTTTATTAGTACATGTTTGCAGTACATAATGCTTACTTTCCTTGTGAGGAGTTGATTCAAGTACATAACCATCTTAATTCTTTCTTCATCCCCCTTTTTCTCTATCCCCCTTTCTTCCTCTCTTGATCACTTTCCCATTTGAGATGGATTTCTCTCCCTACTTTCTATTATCTACCTTTTATTTTGCTATTTATTTATATTCTGTCTTTTTCATATAAGATAAGCCATGCAATATATAACCTCATGTGTCTGACTTAGCATTATGGTCTCAAGGTGCATCCATTTTTAACTTTGGATTATGTCTGTTATGAGTTGGATTGTACCTTACAACAAGATATTGAAGTCCTAATTCCCAGTATGTACTTGTGAATGTGACCTTAGTGGAAAATAAGATCTCTGTAGATGATCATGTCAAGATAAAGTCTGTAGAGTGGGCTCTAATCCGATTGGTTGGTGTCCACATGAAAAAGGCACAAAGAACATGGAGAGAGAGATGCACAGAGGTAGAACACCATGCGAAGATAGAGGCAGAATTCAAGGTAATGTACTTTCAAGCCAAGGAATGGCAGAGACTGCTAGAAGGAATCAACTTAGCCTGCACCTTACTATGAGAATCTACCCTCCAGAAGAGTGAGATAATTCATTTCTGTTGTTCAAGAACCCCATTTTGTGGGACCTTGTTGTGACAGAGCTAGAAAACTATTTCAATTCCCTCATAACAAATTCCTAGAAGAGCAAATCTTTGTCAAAGAATGTGAATATTTTTAAGGTTCTTGATATATTTTATCAGGTTTCTTTTCCCAAATTTGTGCTAATTTTTAACTTCACTAACTGTGACTGAAAGTACTTGTTTCATCGTAATCTCCCTAGAATATAGTTGTTTTGATAAAATTTGCTGTTATTTTACAACTTACATCATATTGATTTTGTATTCAAATTTCTTTGATTATATCTGAAATTAAGTGTTGTCTACATTTATTAGCCATTTTTGTTTTCTGTGTTGTGTGCTCTATGTCCTGTCTATGACTTTGGAAATTATGTTCACATTTAACTTTTACAATTATGGACTTTTTCCCTTTTTCTATTTGCATGAATTATTTTTATAGCATGGATAGTAATTCTCTTTCTGCCATACTTAATGCAAATATGTCTCCAATGTGTTGTGTTATTTTTATTTTGCTTATTTGTTGGATATCTATATATGGATAGAAGAACATTTTTAAGGAGATTTTAATGTAAGTTTGTTAAAATGCTTATATTATTTATTCTACAATAGAATTTTGTTCTAAAGTATAATTATTTCATTAGTCTGGAATATATCATTTTGGGATAGAGTATTAAGACAGAATATACTTTGCTTTATTGGTTACTTTAATTAAATTTTAACAAAATTTTAATAACAAATCATTAACCAGTATCTCTCATATCAACTAGCAATTGTTCTTTCTTTTGCTTACATGATGAAATATTGCCTATATACATTGCATACACATATTATATATATTAAGTTTTATAGAAATATCTGTATTTGTGTCCATATATATGTGTGTGTGTGTGTATATATATATGTATATATATATATATGAATGTATATCATAGTACATGTTTGTGAGCAACCCATTCTATCTAAAATTCCCCATCTCATTTTGCTCTTTTACTGGTCTCTTTTAATGATTGAAATTTATAATCTAATACATGAATTTTGGAAAGAGTCCTGAGAGAGGTCATTATGTATGTACTTGGCCTGAGTTGGTCCAATTATAGATACATCACCTAAAATTTAGTGTCTTAAAACAACAATCATCATCTTACCATCTCTCATGGTATGGGAAGAGATTTGGTCTCAGCTATGTGGCTGTCAATTGGGGTCTGTCATGTGGTTAACAGTCACAGGTTGGCTGGGGCTGGAATTATCCACCTGAAAGCTTTTTCACACATATCTGGTTCCTACTCTGTGGAAACACCAATAGCTAGAGCTGGAACCCCTAGAGTTGGGATCTTCAAAAAACTACCCGCATGGGCCTTTATACCTGATCCCTGCTGCACGGCACCTTGAGGTGGCGAGATCTCTCACATGGAAGCTCAGAACTCCAAAAGGAAATGAGAAAGATGAAGTATCAGGCAGAAGCCATGCCACCTTTTGTGGCTTAGCTTCAGAAGTCATGCATCAGCACTTCTGTAACAGTGTATTTGCAGATGTAGTCATCAAGACCTGCCCAGATTCAAGAAACAGGGAAATAAGCTCCACCTCTTTGAAGGGATGTGGGAAAGTCCTAAAAATAGAATGTGGAAGTAGAATTGCTATTACAGCTATTTTTTATTCACAGTTCTGTAACTTCCATACATAGAGAAAATCTTTTTGACTTCCTCCCTGCTGCATCCTTTATGCTTATTGTGATAGCTAGAGTATCACAGGCTCTCCAAAATGAAGTGATAAAATTAATGTCTGTCCACTAGACTGTAGATTCATTCCTTTGCCTAGAATATTCTCTTTCTCATTAACTAGTTTATGAAATACATAGTTAAGAACAGAGCCTCTAGGCCCAAAGTGCCTGGTTCTGATCTAGGGAAACACTGCTTATTCATCTTGGGACTGGAACACATCCTATGTAAGCCATAGAGAATAATGGTTCTTAATTCATTGGGGCTTTTTGCAGATGAAATGTGTAGTAAATATAGAGTCCACACAAAAACACCAGACACCTAGTTATTATCCTCAGGATCTTCCTAAAGGACATCTCCTCAGAGATGCATTTTTCTACCTTTCCAAGGCTGGACTAGGTCAAACTATCTTTAGTCTTTATGTTATTAATGTCATATATTTATCATAATAGTTATTTTGGAATTGCTTTTTATGGTTCTCATTAAACATTAAGTTCCATAATGGAGGGCTGATGTCTCTTTTACTGCTACATCTCTTGTTCTTATTAGAATAACTATCAAGCTGAGGTCCTTCATACAATGCAAAAATTAAATTAAATTAAATTAAAAGATAATTGAACAAATGAGTGAATGAGCCTCTTCTAGTAGAGGGGAGAATTAATCTAAAGGGAGTAAACTATGATCCTTTCATTCCTACAATCCCTGGCATAGAGATGACCCAAGATGCCTTCCACTCAACAATCAGGTAAAATATCCACCACCAAGAAAACCCAGAAGTTAATTTTGTGGATTTTAGTCATCTCCAGAGTTTTGAGATGAGAAGCTAACAATAGAAACATGCTAAAAATATTCTTGTGACCCTAAAAGATCTCTGTCCAAAATGTCCAGGCTGAGACTTCTATTATCATCATCTTAGCACCAGGATTGAAAAAGAATACTGAGTAAACCTTCTTCTTATCCTAATACACTACAAATAACAACTGCTAACTTTAATTTACTGAAAAATGGTGTGTGTCATGCACTAGGAGAGTTATCTAATCAGTATGAGATCCACAAAATTAACCCTATTTTACAGAAAAGAAAATGGAAACTTAAAGAAGCCAAATCCTTGTTACAGAGTTGGGGAGCTAGGAAGTGGCTTAGCCAAATTTGGAAGACAATTAGTCTATTTCTAGAGCTACACTACCAGAATGACATCTCATACTATATAAATTGCTTTAGCTTGCAGGAAGAGAAAAGACCCCATTGATACTAGAATGGTGCTATAGTAATCTCTTTGCACCATGCTAACTACTATGTTTCAGAAACCTCGAAGGTAAGCCCCAGTCAAACTTGCAACCAACCATCCCTGGATCTGGCATTCTCAGTTCTCAGAAAGACCTCTCTGGTCACTGTAATGCATATTTAAGTGGCATTTTAATGAAGGCCTTGTTGCTCCTATTATTGAGAGGGCCTTTATCTGTTAGCCTCTTGAACAATCATTTCAGCCATCCAATTGACCCATCTTGTTCTAGGTTCCACCCTGCCATGGGAGATTGTGAATATGATGACTGTCTGCCAACATAACTTAAGAACCCAGTCTTTTTAGCCCAACTGGGGATAACTCTGAGGGGCACCCTAGCTTCAGGTTTCCCTATAGAACCAATGGAGGTTGTCTTTAGGACTGTATTACAGCTGCATTTTTCTTTTTGTCCTCTTCTTCCTTCCCCTCCTATACATCGGTGTGAGTTCCAACACCCTGCCTGCAAAGTCTTTACCTCAGAGCCTGTGTCCCAGAGAACACAACTGGCAACACTGAGATATCCCCTAGTCAAAGCCACTTTGGTCACAGCCTTGCTATCTGTCAGGGATGATCCACACTCCATTGGCAGGCTTCCCTGTGATCCAGTTAGTATACTCAGTAGCTCTATGAATCCACCCAAACTTTCCAGTTCAAAGTGCCTCCTTCTATCCTTTCCATAATATTCACCCAATCATCATCATTTATGAACTCCTCATTGAAGCACTAAACCCTGAGAAGGGTTAGTTCAAATAGTGCCTGCCACTGAATCTCAACCATAGATCACAGCAACAACTGCTTTGAGTTTGCAGCCAAATATAGTAAAAAATGTTGAATACATCACCTTCCTGCACCAAAACGGTACTGCTTTAGCAAGTCTATTTCTTTCTCTACTCCTTGATTTAGTGGCTTCCTCTGGTTTATGAAATATTTTCTACCCAAGGCCCACTGAAAACATCTTTATAAAATAGAGTTTATCTTTGAACAGGTCACTTTCCTATTGAATTTTAACATTTCAAGAAGGAAAAGGGGAATATCTCTGACCCAGATATTCTTTGAACAATTATTTAAGCAGGTTCCTAGATGCCAGGATTTAAGTTCTGTTGACAGCCAATGTAATCATCAGATTGTAAAACAAATTCTTAAGTTCATGCCTCTACAAAGTGCAGTGAAGGACGAGGCTCAAATCACTCGAGCGATGTGGCATAAACAATTTTCATTTCTGTCCATGGCCACAGTGGCACTCTTGACTTCATATAGTTTGTAAGTGAGAAAGCCAAAATTTAAAATGGACCAGCTGACTTGCAAGTCCACACTCTTTCAACCACACTGCAACTCAACAAATATTTATTAGACATCTATTATGTGTGTAATAATACTGTATTTTTAAATACCTCTCTGCACATATTACCTTTTAATCTAGTCTCTATCTCTGTCTCTGTCTCTGTCTCTCTCTCTCTCTCTCTCTCTCTCTCTCTCTCTCTCTCTCTCTCTCTCTCATCAGTCAGTTTTGGCTACCACTGTATCTCTAGTAAAAGATAGGCAATGCTTCCTTGGGAAAGAGAGAGAGAGAGTACAGACTCCTTTCAGAATAAAGAGGAAAGGGAAGTGAGTTCATTCTTCTTAGAGGTAAAGGATGAAAGCTTCCCCTTTGGCCCTGGAGGATTGTAGAAGAAATAACAGCAGTGATCAGTGAGAGATGATGTTCTATTCTTTCCTCCCCAGACTAAGGTTTAAGTGAGGAAGTTGGGAAACAGAGCTTCCCAGACATGTGGAGGAGAAGACTTGCCAGGCTCTCCACAACAGGAAACTTCCTGAGTCAAAAGTATAGATGGGCAAAGAGTGAGATTCTCTTGGTGTTTCAAACCACCTTGTCTCCTCTGCTATGGAACACATGTCTAGAAGTCATTCATGGTCCAGGAGGAGAAAAGTAGCTTAGGGGCCAGCAGGAGGTATTCTTCCTGCAGGCACAATTCCATCCTCATGCCCTCTGGTGCCACAGACTCTTGGAGGTAAACTATGGCTTCCATTCTTTCCCAGCCCAATCAGCACACCTGGTGCCCTCATGTCAGCCCACATCTCTGCCTAACACCCAGCATAGCAATTAGCAAAGTATTTCTTGTTGTTCTGGATGTGTTCATAATTTCTTTTAGAAGCACTTACTATGTGGTAGTCTCTTAAGTGTTATATACATATAGACTGTTTAATTCTCCACAACTAATGTGTTGAGCATTATTATCATTATTCACATTTTACAGACAGGAAACCAAGACATGGGGAGAAGGCAGTGTCATAAAGTAACTTTCTCAAGATCCCACAGTTGGCAAAGGTAAACCGACCCAGGATACCACCATAAACTTTTTGCTTTAGAATCCACAAATTTAACCTTTATACTATGTGGTCTCCTTGATAGGAGAAACTCATGAAAAGTTTGAGAATACAAATATCATCCATACTTTTATTTAACTTTTACTATACATTAAGAATAATGTGGCCCAGATCCCAGGAAGCAGCTGTGTGGACCAGAGTGGCGTGGCTGCAGGCAGATCCCAGCCAGGGCTTGGAAACCCACCCCTGACGTGACCCCAGAGGCTTGGGCACACCCACCCAAGTAAAAGACCTGCCCAGAAAAGAGCTGCACAGGTGCACAAGCTTCAACCAGAGGCTCACCATACCATCGGCCACAGCTAAGGGCCCAACTGGAAAAGAGTTACACAGATGCGCAAGCAAAATCCAGAGGCTTGCCCGATACAATTGATAAGGGGAGACCCTAGCCAGAAGCCTATGCAAACAACAGGAACGGGAGTGCACAGACCCCAGCCAAAGGCCCTCCCAGACATCAGCTACATAGGGGCCCCAGCAAGAACCACACCTAGATACTACCCCAAGTGTGCACAGACCCCAGCCAGAAGCCCACCCAGACAATGGGTCAGCTCAGGGGTCCAGAAGGCCTCCATTCTGAACCCAGGAAATGGTGTACTAGTGAGCAGAAGATTAAAGGCTGCTGGGTGACTTGCTGAGAATTGAGGACCATTGGGTGAGCAAAAAGTCACCTCAACAAAGGCACAGCAGGCTGCATCTGTTGAAATGAGAAGACATAAACAAGTCTCAAAACCAGACGTCCAGATCACCTAAAACAACCCCAAAGAAAAACAAGATGGAGCAATCTGATACTCAACAACCTGGACTCCCTGAACTGGCAATGAAAGAGGACCTGGAAAAAATGAAATCAGAAATAATATCTCAGATAACAACAGAGATTGTGCCCGTAGTACTAGACATGATTAATAAAGCTAGAGAGGACACAGATGAACAAAATAGAGGAGCTGAGGAAAATGATGGAATGTCAACAAATGAAATCCATAAAACAGATGCAAGCAGATTTCCAGGAGATTAAAATCTCCATTGAAAGGTTACACAGCAAAATGAGCCAATGTGAGGACAGAATTTCAGATATAGAAGATAGGACTGCAATTAGTGACCAGGAAAAGAAAATTTTCTTTAAAGTAGTAAGGGACCACAAGAAATCAATCCAGTAGTTGCTAGACAATGCAAAGAAGAATAACATAAGACTGATCAGAGTCAAAGAAGAAACAGAAGAGTGTGGATGACATAAAAAAAAATGTTCACAGAAGTGATAGCAGAAAACTTCCCAAATAGGGGAAAAGAACTTGACGTTCAGATAAAGGAGGCATATAGGACTCCAACTAGACTTGATCAAAAAAAATCTACACATAAGCATATAACTGTTAAGATTCCAGAAACCCAACAGAAGAACAAAATTCTATAAGCAGTTAGGGAAAAGAAACAAATCACATACAAAGGAAAGCCCATCAGAATCACAGCAGACTTCTCAACACAAACCATCAAGACCAGAACAGCTTGGAGTGATGTATTTCAAGCCCTAAAGGAAAACAAACCCAGATTGATGTACCCTGCAAAACTATCTTTCAAAATTGATGGAGAAATAAGATACTGTCATGACAAATCGCACCTTAGGAACTTCATGAATACCAAACCAGCACTTCAAAATATTTTAAACTATATCCCAGGAAAAGATGAGAATCACAACCCTAGGAAGCCCAGCAGAATGAATCCATCAGGCACAACAACACATTAAATTCTAAATTCAAAGGGCAGGGGGGATCCAACAAAAAGAAAAAGTCATGACAATGACTAGTCAATATGTATCAGCTATAACCATCAATGTTAATGGTCTCAATTCACCAATCAAAAGAAATAGACCGGCAGAATTGGGTCAAGGAGCAAGATCCAACGATATGCTGCATACAAGAAACACACTTAGTTCAAAAAGAAACTCATAGACTGAAAGGTAAAGGGTGGGAAACAATACTCCATGCGACAGGAACCCCCAAAAGGCAGGATTAGCTATTCTCTTTGTAGATCAAGTGGATTTCAAATCAACACTGATTAAGAGAGACAAAGAAGGACACTGCATCCTTGTAAAGGGAACAATCGAAGAGGAAGAGATAACAATCATAAATACATATACACCAAACACTAGTGTCCCAACTGTGTAAAACAAATACTAATGGACATGAAAAATCAAATAAGCACTAATACAATAGTAGGGGGGAACTCAATACCCCACTGTCAAAAGTAGATAGATCAACTAGACAAAAAATAAACAACAAAATACTAGAACCCAATCAAACTCCTGAATAAATGAACTCAAAAGATGTTTACAGAGTGTTCCACCCCACAAAATCAGAATACACATTCTTCTCAGCTGCACATGGGTCTTTCTCCAAAATAGACCACATACTCACTCATAGAACATGTTTAAGTAAGTGCAAAGGAATTGAAGTTATCCCCTGTATATTATCAGACCATAGTGCCATGAAATTTTAGATCAAGAGAAAAAGAAACTGTAAGAATTTCATAAACACATGGAAACTGAACAATACTCTCCTGAATAACCAATGAGTAACAGAAGAAATTAAAGAAGAAATCAGACAGTTCCTTCAATTAAATGGCAATGCCAGTACAACATATTGGAATCTATGGGACACAATGAAAACAGTCTTACAAGGGAAATCCATAGCAGTGAATACTCACATAATGAAAACAGAGTGAGCTCAATTACACAACCTGATGCTGAACCTCAAGCTTCTAGGAAAAGATGAGCAGGACAAACCCAAAGCTCATACAAGGAAGGAAATTATAAATATCAGAGCAGAAATCAAAGCAATGGAGACTAAAAGAATGATACAAAAAATCAATGAAGCCAAGAGTTGGTTCTTCAAAAGAATAAACAAAAGTGACAAATCCTTAGCCAACCTTATCAAAAAAAGAAAGAAAATGCCCAAGTCCATACAATTAGGAAAGAAAAGGGTGAAATTACAACCGACCCAGCAGAAATTCAAAGGATCATTAATACCTACTTTGAGAACCCATACACCAATAAGATGGAAAACACATAAGAAATGGACAGATTCCTAGATACATATGAATTACCACAATTGAACGAAGAAGACCTAAAAATTCTACAAGACCCAATATCAATCAATGAAATTGAAAACATTATTAAAAACTTACCAACCAAGAAAAGCCCAGGTCCTGAGAGCTTCACCACTGAATTCTACAAGACATTTAGAGAGGAACTACTGCCACTGCAGTTTAAACTCTTCAATGAAATTGAAAGGGAAGCAATACTCCCAAAATCATTCCTGGAAGCAAACATCACCTTGATCCCCAAAGCAGAGAAAGACCGAACCAAAAACAAAAACAACTATAGGTCAGTCTCACTCATGAACATAGATGCAAAAATCCTTAATAAGATACTGGCAAACAGAATGCAAAAGATCATACTCCCTGACCAAGTGGGATTCATCCCAAGGATGCAGGGATGGTTCAACATATGCAAATATAATACACTATATTAACAGAACCAAGGACAAAAACCATATGATCATCTCAATAGATGCAGAAAAAGCATTTGGCATAATAACATGCATTTATGATTAAAACTCTCCAAAAAATAGGTGCTCTCTACCTCAATCTGATAAAGCCATCTATGAAAAACCAAGAGCCAATATCATTCTAAATGGTCAAAAACTGAAATCCTTCACACTAAAATCAGGAACAAGACAAGGATATCCACTATCACCACTCCTGTTAAATATAGTTTTGGAAACATTAGCCAAAACAATTAGAAAAGAGAAAGAAATAAAAGGAATAAATATAGGAAATGAAGAAGTCAAATTGTCATTATTTGCAGATGATATGATACTTTATATAAAAGACCCCAAGAACTCCACCAAAAGTCTTCTAGATTTAATAACCAAATTCAGTAAAGCAGCTGGATACAAGGTCAACACATAAAAATCAATAGCTTTTCTGTACAGGAAAAACAGACTCACTGAGAAAGAAATGGGCCAATCAATTCCTTTCACAATACCATCCAAAAAATTGAAATACCTAGGAATCAACCTAACAAAGGAAATCAAAGACCCCTTCTCTGAAAACTGTAGCATTCTGAGAAAAGAGATTAAAGGGAATGTTAGAAAATAGAATAACATCCCTTGCTCCTGGCTAGGAAGAATGAACATAGTGAAAATGGCCATACTTAGCAAACTACTATATAAATTCAGTCCAATCCCAGTTAAAATCCCAGCAGCACTCTTCACAGACCTGGAGAAAACAATCCAAGAATTCATTTGGAAAAAAGAGGACACCTAGAATAGCAAAAGCAATTCTAGGCAATAAAGACAAGATAGGGGATATCACAATCCCAGACTTGAAACTATAATACAAGGCTACTTGATTAAAACAGCATGGTACTGGCAAAGAAAGAGACTGGAGCACCAGTGGAATGGATTAGAAGATGCAGAAACCATTCCAGACATACTCAGCCACCTCATCTTTAACAAAGGAGCCAAACACCCTCACTGGAGGAAAGACAGCCTCTTGAATAAATGGTGCTTGAAAAACTGGATTTCAACTTGCCAAAGATTAACACTAAACCTATATCTCTCACCATGCACTAAACTAAAATAAAAATGGATTAAAGATCTAAATATTAAAATAGAAACACTGAACCAGCTAGAACAGAGGTTAGGTAGAACTCTTGAAGACACTGGTGTAGGAAAAAATTTTGTGAACTAACCCGCAGTTGCCCTTGAGCTAGCACAAATAATCAACAAGTGAGATCTCTTCTTACTAAAAGCTTCTGCACAGCAAGATAAACCAACAACAGTGTGAAGAGACAACCCACCATGTGGGAAAAAATTTTCACCAGCTGTCCCTCAGACAAAGGTCTACTATATTGAATATATAAAGAACTTTTAAAAAAACAGACTTCCCAAATTTAAAGATCCAGTCCAAAAATGGGCATCTGGAATGAACAGATATTTCTCAAAGAAGTAGAAATGGCAAATAAACATATGAAAAAACGTTCAACCCAGAAGGAAGCTCCCCGCCTCCATCGCAGGCTCCTAGGACAGTGAAGCTCAGCCAGTCCCAGCACCCAGAAGGAAGCTTCCCCACTGCCATCCTAAGCTCCTAGGGCAGAGAAGGTGAACCACATGGGCACCAGAAGAACATCCCCCCACCCCGTGGAAATGAGAAGACACATAAATAAGCCTCAGAAACAGACTTCTGGATCACCTACAGCAACCCCAAAGGGAAATGAGATGGAACACTCTGATACTCAACCACCTGGACTCTCTGAACTGGCAACGAAAGAAGATCTGGGAAAAATGAAATCAGAAATAATTACTCAGATAACAGCAAAGATTTTGCTCATGGTGCAAGACATGATTAATAAATCTAGAGAGGACACAGACAAAAAAATAGAGGATCTGAGGAACATGATGGAATCCCAACATAGGAAACAAATGGAAACCATAAAACAGATACAAACAGATTTCCAAGAGATTAAAAACTCCATCAAAAGTCTGGGCAGCAGAATGAACCAATGTGAAGATAGGATTTCAGATATAAAAGATAAGATTGCAATTAGTGAGGAGGAAAAGAAAAGTTGCTTTAAAATGGTAAAGGAACACGAGAAATCAATCCAGCAGCTGCTACATGATGCAAAGAATAACATAAGAGTCAATGAAGAAAGGGGAGAGAGTGCAGATGACATTAAAAAACTCTAAACAGAAGTGATGGCAGAAAACTTCCCAAGGAGGGGAAAAGAACTTGACATACAGATAAGTGAGGCATATAGGACTCCAGCTAGCCTTAATCAAAAAAAAAAAAAATCTACACATAGCCATGTAGTAGTTAGGATTCCAGAAATCCAACAGAAGAATAAAATTCTACAAGAAGGGAGAGAAAAGAAACAAATCACATACAAAGGAAAGCCCATCAGAATCACAGCAGACTTCTCAATGGAAACTCTCAAGGCAAGAAGAGCTTGGAGTGATGTATTTCAAGCCCTAAAGGAAAACAGCCTCCAACCCAGATTGATGTACCCTGCAAAACTATCTTTCAAAATTGATGGAGAAATAAGATACTTTGATGATAAAGAGCACCTCAGGAACTTCATGAATACCAAACCAGCACTTCAAAACATTTTAGACAATACCCTAGGAAAAGACAATGAGGATCACAAGCCCAGGAAACCCAGCAGAATGAATCCATTGGGCATGACAAATTAAATGCAAAGGGGGAGAATCCAACAAAAAGAAAAAGTCATGACAAGGCTTAAAACTTTTAACTTCATCTCCCTAATGAGTGTATAATTCAATCTTGTTATTGTACTGATTAGTATTTTTCTGATTCTAGAGTTGCACACCTTTCCTTGTGCTATACTGGCTATTTATCATCTTCTTATGTCTACATATTAATTGGGTTGTCTATTAATGAGCTCTAGGAATTCTTTATATATTCTAGTCATAGGTTATATGCATTGTAAATATGGTCTGTTTAAGGACTACTTTTCATTTTAATGATGTCATTGAAAGTTCTAAATTTTGATGGAATCTCATTTATCAATTTTTTTCTTTTATACATCATGTTTTTTGTATCCTAGGTAGTTCTTGCCTACCCTGAATTCATAAATATTTTCCCTTATAATTTATTCTTAAACTTTTATACTTTTAGGCTTTCTTATTTAGGTTAATAGATCCCTTCAAGTTATTTTCATGTATGGAAAAAAAAGGTTGAGGTTAATTTTTTATATACGGATACCAGGTGTTCTAGTGCTGTTTGCTGAAGACACTATCTCTTCCTCTGCTCTTGAATTGAGTTTATATTCTATCAAATGCTAATGTTAAATAATCTTTCAAAACTCAGTGGCCCATATATGTGTGGTTCTATTTCTAGATTCTCTGTTTATTCAAATGATCTATATGTCTTTCCTTACACCAACACTGCCTTGATTGCTATAGCTTTAGAAGAAGTCTTAAAATTGGGTGCTAAATGTCTTCCAACACTGTTTTTGTTTTTATTTTTGTTTTTGGCTTTTCTGGGTCCTTTGTACTCCTACATAACTTTTAAATTTCAATATCCAGTTCTGCATTTATAACAAGTATACACAGACCTGAATTTTTATATATACCTTGTGTTTTCTAATCCTGCTAAATTCAAGTACAAGTTCTAGGGGCTCCTAGAGCTTTCTTAGTATTTTCTCTGTAGATGATCATTTCATCTACATATAAAGATTTTGCTTCTGCCATGCCAATCCTATCCTAATTGTGTCATTTTATTGTCAGACTATTTTGGTGGGGACTAGGTTTCAAAGTTTAATGGACAGATAAAGAGTAAGCATATCTGCCCTTGTTCCCCACCTTAAGGAGAAAGCATTGTATCTTCTCCATTCATGCAAGGTGTTCTTGCTGGAAGTATGGAGTACATGTCTTTAATTTGTTGAGAAGTGTCTATTCTACTTCTAGTCTCCTGATAGCTTTTAGCATGAACAGCTGTAGAATTTGGTCCAATACTTTTTCTCCAACTAGTGACAGGATCATATGGCTTTTTCCTTTCCTCTGTTTAAATGATGACTTTTGGGGGTGGATCTTCCAATGCTGAACCAACACTGCCATCCCTATAACAAAACCACTTTCTACATCCTGCCAGATCTGACTTCTAATAGTTTGTTTTGTTAAACAAATTTCCATCTATGTTCATATTTTTTTCTTCTATTATCTTTATCCAGTTTTAGGATTAGCACAATGTTGAGTTCCGAAAATGAGGGGAGAAGTGTTCCTTCTTTTTTCTGCTTTAATTATTTGATATAATTTATCAGTTAAAATGTTTATGAGCCTGCTGTTGTCATATAGGTAGGTTTTCAAGCTAGGAATATACTTTCTTTAATAGGTGCTATTCAAATTTTATATTTCCTCCAGAGTTAGTTTCATTAATTTGTCTTCTAAGTTACTTCTTAGAAGTTGTCAAACTTATTTCAAAAAAGATTTTTGTAATATGCTTTCTATATCCTTTTAAATTCTGTAAAATCTGTGGTAATGTCTCCTAGGTCTTAATATTGTAATTTAAAAAATGTATAACTGATATTGTGTAACAGGAAGAAAAGGTCTAAAAGAGCAGGGGAATTGGGAGGGGTAGGGGAAGGGAAAGGGAAAGGAAAAAATATGAGAAGAGGAAAAAAATGGAAACAAGGACTTTGCAAATAGGGAAGGGTGGGGGGGTGAAGGGAGGGCAAGGGAAGGGAAAAAAATAAGAACGAAGAGACTCATGTAATGATACAAGATCCCAATGATGAATGTAACTGTATTTTACACCTAAAATGTACCAATAAAGTTAATGGGGATTTAAAAAAAGAAAATAAAAAGAAAGAAAGCACAAGGACCCGAGTTTGATCCCTGGTACCAAAAAAACAAAAAAGAAAAAAGAAAAAATGTTCAACATCACTGGTCATTCGAGAGATACAAATGAAAACAACACTGAGATTCTACCTCACCCCAAAAAGAATGGCTGCTATCATGAAATCAACCAATAACAAATGCTGGCAGGGCTCTGGGGAAAGTGGAACCCTGATACACTGCTGGTGGGAGTGTAGACTGGTGCAACCATTGTGGAAATCAGTATGGAGATACCTCAAAGAATCAGGACTGGAAGTCCCATTTGACCCAGCTATTCCCCTGCTAGGTATCTTCCCTAAAGAATTAAAAGAATCATACCACAGTGATATATGTGCACCCATGTTTATAGCATCACAATTTGTGATAGCTAAAACTTGGAAGCAGCCCAATTGCCCATCAACTGGAGACTGGAGAAAGAAAATGTAGATTTTCTTACAAAATGGAGTAGTATTCAACCATAACGAAGGAAAAAATAGATTCCGCCACCTGCCCCACAAGTGCAAGGTCCCAAGTTCGATCCCCAGTACCAAAAAAACAAAAACAAAAAAAAAACAGAATGAGAAACTGGAGACATTTATAGCTAAATCTATGCACATTGAAGCAATAGTCTTAAATGAAATAAATAGGACATACGTGTATAAATACCGAATCGTTCTCTAGTGTGAGAAACCAAAGGTATAATAGATAATGTGAGATAGGAAGAAAAGGGGCAAAGGGGCAGCAGAAGTGGGAAGGGTAGGGAAAATAAAGAAAGAAATGGAATTAATATGAGAAAAGGAAAAAATGGAAACAAAGTCTTTTTAAATAGGGAGGGGTGGAGGGGTTGAAGAGAGGGCAGGGGAATAGGGAACAAATAAGAACCAAGATGAATTATGTAAAGGTGTAAATTTCCAATGATGAATGTCATTGTATGGTATATCTTAAATGTACCAATAAAATTAATTTTTAAAAAAGAATCATGTGGTTAGATTATTAAAATGCATATTCTTGGAACCCTATACAGACCGTAAATCGGAGTCCAGGCCAATGATTATGATGCATATACTCCAAGGAATATATGTTGAGTAACTCTCCCTGAAAGCCTCACCTCCTCTTTCTCTTCCTCTTCACCTAACACTCACTAGGTAGTTACTACCATGCATTTGGGGCTTAAATTTAGCCCCTAACCTATTCTTTATCAAGCAGAATCTGGAGATTAAAAACAATTTTTTATCCTGATAATCATCTATCCACAAAGAATATCTGTTAGTTCTAACATTCAGTGGTGGTCCCACAGCTGCTATGGAGGAGGTTCTGATTTGGGAGCAGGATCCCTGGAGAATTCCTGACTATGTGAGGGATTTTCAAAGAGCCTGAAGGGAACATCCACCTACCTTGTCCGTATGATAAGCAGCTTCCTTAGGTGTCACATTCACAGGCCACTGAACTTCAGGTTCGCGTTCCTTCTCAGCTCCCTGAGTCCTGGGGATGTTCAGGCAAAGATTTCTTCCTGCTATGCCCTCAGGGGTCCCTACAGTGGCTTTGTGTGATGTTTATTCCCAGTCACTGCTTCACTCATTGACAATTTATTCAGTGAACCTTTACAGCTAAGCTAAGCACTGCCTTTGAAAGACAGCTTCCAGGAGCTAAAGTGGCCTCTGGAGTGAGGGTGTGGGTAATAGGGAACTCATACAGTGGTCTGGGTGCATGAACCACCCAGCCACAGCCTTTGCTGAGTGATGAGAGCAGAAGGATTAGGTTGGGATGGCATCACCTGACGAAGGTGAAATCCCTTTAGACCTTGTTTACCCATAACCAACTGAAGCAAGGAATCCTTCCCGCAGAGGTCCCCTCCCATCCTGCTTCACCTCTTCCAAGAGAAACTCCAAAAAAGAAGCCCAGAAGATTGGTTAAATTTTCCAGCCAATGTCAAAAAAGCCCAAGAGCTCTTTGAGCCTCGTGCTTTCAGAGGAGTCTACAAAGTGCTAGGACCCCCTGATTATAGTGGAGATGAGGTGGAGGTAGCAGGGAGAAGGATAGGTCAATCTGACAGAATAGTTCCAGGGGAGTGTCACAACCTGGCAACAAAATACACAGCAGAATCAGACAGCAGTGATGATGGTAATGATGGTGACCAAAGGTATCTCTTGTGTGGAGAGCCAAGAAGGACAATCTGAGGATGCTCCCCGGTGGGAGACTGAAGTAAATTCCAGAAGCTTTGAGTCCAGAGCTGCAAGGCAGGGAGGTGAAAGCACGACACAAGCAAGAGTGGCATGGAGGCATCCAGAAAGGGGTGGAGGCCGGAAGTGAATCTAACAAGGAAAGCCTTCCTGAGCCACTGAAGGCATCTCTAGCTTTCTAACTTTCTGTGGGTTCATTGTGACTGTGGGTTTGGATTAGCAGGAAGCGTCCAAGGTGCTACCTCCAGAGATAGAAAGAACTTCTAGTGTTAATAGGCAAACACGAGGGGAAAGGGGAAGGAGAGAGTTGGCTGAAAGTGAGAAACAAAAGGAATGTAATAAAGCCCACAGTACTGTGACTAGCCCTGAACTAAACGTCATATTTGGAATGATGGGACTTATATCCTCAGTGGGAAAAATGAGATGAGGCCGCTTTAAAACTGAGGGTAAAGCTGGTGATGCACTGCAGACCCAGTAGTGGCCAGAGAGGGTCAAGGTGTAGTGCCCCTGGGGAAGGATGGGGCTGTACTTGTATGGTGACTGGCAAGGGAAAAGAGGATGCTGGCTCCAAGAAAGGCCTTGAAATGAGTGGGGGCAGAGCTGGAAGAACCAACAGCTAAGGTGGTGACTGAATTTCCTAGGGGGTACACTCAGGGCAGTGCAGAAATGCAGTGAGGTCCAGAGCTACACCAGTCTCTACTTCGGGGTTACCTCACTGTCATCATCATCCTCCTGAACACTTACCAAGCTCTCAGTGTTTGCTGAAACTGTACCAACTGCATTAATGACATCACTTCATGTTGTACTTAAGAAACCAGTACAAGTATATACCCAAATCCAAATCCATTGAGCTCCTGTGTATGGAGAGTGATTGGGGATTCAGGGGACAGCCTTGTATTGTTCTTGAATTTCAGAAAGTAAAAAGTAGTTGTTCAGACAGCAAAGCATGTGGTCAAATCTGTCCCTGAATCTGGACAGTCCCTGTGTTTTGATAGCAAGTGTAGGATAGTGAGAGTTTAAATAATGAGGGAGATCTATACAATATTTATATCCAGTTTACAGATGGAGAGCTCGGTGGTCACAGAGATAATACAAAGTGTCCAGGTCAGCCCATTCGGGATGGCACCCAATGTCTCTGACTCCAGAGTCTAAGCTATTGGGCTTCTTTTACCCCTAGTAAAGATGAGCTATTAGGATTGTTTGAAAGCTAAGCAAGGGAGAGGGATGGGGCCTGGAGGTCACCAGTGGAAGAGTAGTAAATAACTGAGAAAAGTAGCAGCAACTCAGAACATGGCCAAGAACTGAGGGCAGATCTTTTATTTTTAAGACTATGAAAGTTTACTAACTTGTTCAATGTCACACAGAATAAGAAGGTTTGATTTGAACCTAGCCAACAATAAGGACTTTACACTTGACTATTTAACACTTTTGCCTCCTTGGATATCAGCCTTGGGTTCTGTCCAATCATCCACCTCACCATCTCTTCAGTCACTTATGCACTCTCAAAACTATCTTTCATTTAATTGTTTGCTACTAGATATACCTTTGCGGGGCACAATGTAAAACTGCTAGGACAGTCACAGAGTCAAGAGGTCAGGCCATTTTTCTGTCTAATACATTTGTCTGGTTTTTCTGTGCTCCATCCGGTACCTCTCAAAGCCGCCTTGATTCCACTTATCCTGGGTATACTAGGGTATGTTTTCCCAGCTCTTACAACCATTGTCCATCTCCAACACAACCCAGTGATGAAAGGAGGGAAAAATACTTTTCTGACTGGCAGAATTCATCAAAATGAATTGGCTACACCTATCAGCCTGAAACAGCAGTTTGTGACTTGCCTGGTTACAAATCTTTCTGGGGACATTATCTCACAGGAAACAGCACAGGATAAATTCTTAGCACAATATGATTCTTCCCCTCCCTTCACCTCCTCCCCACTTCAAAAAGATTTAACATCTAATTCAGGTTTTGATGAGCTGCTTCATCTCTGTAGAAATACTGTTGATCTCTGTCAAACCCCAACGGCCTTGGGCAGAACAAACTGAAGGAAGGGGCCGTGGACCATAGGCAGTGATAAATAAATACATTACAGTGCCTAAGACAGAGAGCCATGGCCTCCAATCCAACTATCAGGGTGCAGCTGTTTAGCAAAAGCCACCCTATTTTCCTGCCACTTCAGGGTCTTAAAGTATGAAAAGCAAGAGAAAGTGTCCAAAGAAGGTAACCCCATCCTATCAGAATCTAGAAACAGCTGGGCCTGCTGCTTTAATCAGAATTTCTCCTTGGATTTCCAAAACAAGCCACAGCACTTCCTGCATGATACAGCCCAGAGGGAAAGCTATACCTAGAAAATCTTCTCCTCGTGAGGAAATGGAGGCTCTGAAGAAATAGGGTCTAGGGTGTAGCTCAGTGGTAGAGCACATGACTTACTTGCACAAGGCCCTGGATTTGGTTCCCAGCACCATAAAAAAATGAGGCTGTGAGGGATGATCCACCAAAACCACATAGCTAGAAGTGGTGGAGTTGGGATTGAATATAAGTTTTGCTTAAAAATAATTTCCTGGTTGGAGCTCAGTACAATCATTTTTACTTTAAAGAAAATATCATTTTATTAAAATATCAATTTATGAATTGATAAAACATGAAAACTTGTTTGAATTTCTCAGAAAAGTCAATATTTCTATACAGTTACCTGGGAACTAGAAGAGATTGTGTCCATCATTCCATCCCCACCTTGCAGACAGGTAAACTGAGAACGGGCTGATAGTATGTTCTGCCCAAAGGTGCAGAGCTGATACTGGGCAGAACTAGAAAAGGCAACAGTCCCTGACTCTCTGCCAAAGACTTTCATTCCATCACTACATGTTGCCTTTACACAGGGGAAAATAAAACACAAAGAACATGAGCTGGGGGTCACTCTGGCAAACAAGTATTGCCCCAACCAGTCTGTGACAAACTGAGTTTTAACGAAGTGCCAAAAAGGTCTGGGAAAATGTCCAAAAGAGAGGCTTTTGTCGGTGGTTTTGACCGAGAACTCCGCTTATCCTTACAGATGACACCATGACTGGCAATCCATAAATATGTGAGAAATGGATAAATGACCCTTCACGCTCAGCAAATGAGCAGCATAGGCAATCTCTCAGAAGCCCCCACTCTAGACAGTAATCCGACATTGCACCTCCTTTATCCTCTACAGATGCCTGCCACCGTCTACTTCCTTATTTCCTTTCCCTCTGTACTCCCACTTAAAGATTGGCCCAGAATGGCAATAGCTATTTGGTTTGTTTGCAAACCTACTAGAAGCACCCAGTACAGTCTCTGGATACTCAGTAAATGTGTTCCAAGTCAACCAGTATAACCATTTGTCTCTGCTTTATGGGACTAATCACTGATACTGTCTATCTCTAGTGCTTTCAGTTTTAAGAGTAATACACAAACCTATAAAATGATAAAGTCAAAAGAGTTCAGAGTGGTGCCTCTAATTTTACAGTTAAAAATTAATTCAAAGAAAGGGAATATTTTCATCAGGGCTGTATATCTTATCAATAGCAGACTTTCAGCCAGAATGTAGTTCAGTATGTGTTCCATGATACACTGTATGTATATGAATACTCAGGTATTCAAAGGGAGGAAGTGTGTGTGCATGTATATGTTGGAAAATGAGACCAACAGCCTTCCTACAGTCATTTTCATACCTGAAATGTCTAAAAACAAACCGTCTTAGTTGTGTGGCATCTATGGGGCTATCCTGCTCAGATCTATCTTCAAGGGTACCTGATTCAGGAAACATGGGTGATTGACAACCTCCAGGTGCCACATCTTTGAACTCACCACATCATTAATCCAGCCCATGCTTCCTCTGCCTGCTCCCCGCCAATGACAGCATGCCAGGGGAGCATCCCAATAGGGTCATTCCTGTCCTACCAAGGACACTTCTAATGGCACCTTTGGTGCTGAAACTCCCCTTTGGCATATCTGGAACTTGAACAGAGCTATGACTGCATGCTGCAGCTTCCCCGCACATCTCTTCCCTCCATCTCTCTCTTGTTAGGTGTCAGACTTACAGATGGTCTAAAGACTTCCTGCTGCCTAATTGTATTCCCTCTCTTATTCTGCACAGATATTCTCCTGATAAATTGCTTGCATACCTCATCTGTTTCTCCAAGAACCCAAGCTAACCCAGTAGTATTCGGGTTCTTAATGCTTGGTGAACTACAACTTGATGCTCTGAGATCCACTGGCTACTCTATTCCCTAAACCTGCTTCCATCTGTGCAGGGTGCTCCCACCACTCCTCAGGCATCCCCTGCAGGCTAAAGCAGATGTGGAACACTGTCACGGTGCCTGAGGTTCTCAGCCATAGTCTCCATGTTTTACTGCACTGCAGGCTCCTGAGGACTTCAAGAGGGTTCCCATGAATCTGCCCTGGAAGCTGGCAGAACAATCAGATCAGGTTCTACACTCATAAATGCAGAGGAGGTGTGTAAGTCCCTTCTCAGTGGAGCTGAAAGAACAATACCCTGGACTTTCTGCCACCTGGGGCCACTTGAAGCTTGGTCTACATGCCTGGGGATGAACTGATATTCCAGTGTATAGTGACAGCAGTTCTGAGAAGAGCTAAACCCAAACACATTTATTTGACATCCAGAGCAGCCACAATGGATCAGGTACTGCGTTAAATTTTTCACCTGCAGTTTCACCTTTAATTACTGTATCTGCCTTATGAAGGAAGGGCCGCCATCATCCCCATGTCATAAGTAGAGAAACTGAACTTCAGAGAAGCTAAACTCTCAGTCCAAATTTACTCCAGGAAGAACTCTTTCCATATAGCCCCAATGCCTGTGCTTTTAAGCAGAATATTAACTAGATACATTCCTGAATTGAGCCAGCAGGTATCAGGGAACAAAATGAGAAGACAGAAGTGGTTGACACTGAGCTTTGTGTGGTTCCCTGAGAGGAAAAGTGTACAAGGGGCAAAGCCACAGACCTAGTGAAGGAAAGTCCTACCTACACAGGCTAGCATGACAGGCATCTAGACCCAGGCCTTGTGGGACAAAGGTGGAAATATCTAGAATCAGATGCACAGACTGACAGAGCCATGGCCTCACTGTAAGATGGAGGGAGACATTGAGGCCAGAGAATACCTGGGACTCTCCCCCAAGTGTACAGGACTGAGTAGTGGCAGAGCTCAGGACTGAAGCTGAAAGAATAATCCCATCACCGCGTTAGCATTCTTCAAGTCCAGGGTATTGGGCCCAGGTGGCTGGAAGTTGTAGATCAGAATAAGTCTTTAGAAAAACACTCGACCACAGAAAACCTTCCTTCGCTCCTGCCCTCCCTTGAGGGAAATGTTTCATGTTTCAGGTATGATTAAATGAGAGCAGGCTATTTTTCCTTTGGTTCCCGAGGCTTGGCACAAAAGGACAATAATGCACAGCTGCTTGCTTGCCTTCCAAAGTCTCACTGTGCAGTCTCATTGCTTGACCTGAAGCACAGATGGGGCACTGTTCCTCACTGTCACTTGCTAAACTTAGAGACCTTTATCTTGCCTTTGATGAGTCAGGGCTTTGCCCAGTGGTCAGAGCAGAAGCCAATGGCTGAATACTCTTTCTGAATCTGATGCACATTATGAATGCTAAGTCCTCATCACACACCCATGCACAGACCCATACACACACTCACACACACACACACACACACACACACACACACACACACACACCACTGCCCACCTAGGCAATTCAACCTGGCGTGGCCCAGCCTTAGCAAATTTAAGTTTTCAGACTCCACCTCCAGATTTCCTGGTGCGCCTTGGCTCACAGAGCAAGTACAACCCATAGTTATGTCTAGTCTACATACAACTCAGTGTCAAGGTCTCTTCTTTACTTCAAAGCTAAAGAGACTACAGCATGAAAAATTCTTATCTGTGACCACCAGTACTAGGCACTCACTGAGTTCTATACGTAAATTGTCTCATTCAATCTGCAGAAAGAAACCTATGAAACTCACTGTTAGTCCAGTTTTACAGATTAAAAAAAAAACAAGCAATGCTCAGAGAGGTTAAGTAACTCATTTAGGATCACATAACTAAGAAGAAGCAGAGCCAGGACAATAATCCCAGGACAGTAAGACTGGAGATTTAGGAAATTCCATAATTGTAAAAGGAACCAGATTAATTAGAGGAATAGAAGAATGGTTCCAATGGTTTTTCTTTAGTGAGCATTTTTCTAAGTTAGTGAGTGAAACAGTTATTTTCCAACAAATCCAGCACTCTGAGGAATTTGCTACACTAACAGCTTGCCCCCCACCCCAGCCATGGTTATGCAATGAATGAAGGCCAGACTCCTTAGGTTATAGAGACATTTTCCTAGCTGAATGAATCTTGCTGTACCTGAATTCACACTGTACCTGAATCTTGGGAAATAAGCATTTGAAAGACAAGCATAAAATGGTGGGTATTCGAGACAGAGGAAATGCCATAAGCAGAGGAATAGAAGGAAAGTGTGGACCAACATACTAGAGAAACAGTACACAATGGATGTATGAGTCAGGTTTTCCATCGCCTGGACATAATAATGACATCCATAACTTAAAGGAGAGAGATTTAATTCGGCTCACAGTTTCAAGGGATTCAGTCCATGGTGATATGACTCCAAAGTAGAGACATCATAGAAGAAGGGCATGGCAGAACAAAGATACCAAGTTCATGGTAGCCAAGAAGCAGAGTAAGGGAATAGTGCCAGAGTAAGAGGCCAGGGACCAGATATAGTACCCAGGGTCACTCGACCCACACAGGCACACCTAGAAGTGTGCTTTACTAATCCCTTGAGTATTCCAAATCCAGCCAAGTTGACATATCACAATTGACTGTCACAGTGGGTACCACTAAAGGTGAAGCCAAGAAAATATTAAGGTCCTTGAGGGCATGATAAGAGACATAGATTTTATTCTGTGGGCTTCAGGGCCTTGCGACATGACTCAGGATGTGAGTAACCTGTTTAAATTGTCACCTGCAGTAGTTCACTCTCACAGTTCCAATGAAATGGAGAAGCCAGTTACCTAGTCCACTGCAACAATTGTAGTGAAAGAAAATGAGGCCTAAAGAAGGACTTCTTGATCAGTAATAGAGAAAGCAGCCTACAGTGTGGGAATTAATCACCTAGAAAATATCATATATCAATTTCTAAAATAAGCATTTCCTTAATAAGGATGTGTTCACACTAGGACAAGAATAGCAGTTAACATGTACTGAGTAATTAACTACATAAAGATTAAATGCTACATAAGAACCTATTAATGACTGTTCTTATTCCCATTTTACAAATGAGAAAACTGAGCCTTATGCAGCAACCAAGTCTCAAGACAAGGTATGATGACTCTGGAATCCAGATCTTATTCCTCCATATATGACTGGGTTAAAAAGTAGAGGCAAATGGGATGTTGGGCATTCAGTCTCCCTTTGCATATTCATAAAGCAAAGCTTGATGAGGAGTCACACTTTTAAAATCTAATCCAGCATTTTGCTGCCCCAGAACTATTGACATTTACGGCAGCTGGCACTGTCCTGTGCATTCCTGAGTTCTTCCTACCAAAACTTGCCAAGTGAAATCCTGGGTGGGGAAGGGAGTAAAAGCATCCTCTGTTGAGAACCATTGGTCTAATCTTGTCTCAGGACACCCTAGTAAGACTGAAATCCATTCAAATCAGAAGTTGGTGAGGAATGCCAGGCAATAGCTAATCATTAGGTCTCTCACTAAGACAGCCTCTTTGTCTGCATCTTCATATTGTAGGGGTCCTGAGTGGCAGATTCACTCTATCTGACTACCAGAGCTCCCTCAGTCTCTATCCTGACTCTCAGAAAGGGCTGGAGATTGAAGAGGGAAAAAAATGCATCTCTGCAATTCAAACATACCTATATAAATTAAGGAGTTCAAAGTTTAAGTGGGCAATTCTGAGTTAGTCACCTGAGAGCCTAAATTAGCTTTGCTTTTCTGCATATTAAGTCCCCTTAGGTGTCCTGTTTAATGATTTAATGATGTCTGACTCTGGAAGTTCAAAGCTGAGGAATTTGTATATCCCCTAAGGCAGTTTCTACCTCCCTCCAGCAGTGAGTCCACTGAAGCACCTCCAGACTTCACTCCTTCCTGCAGGCCCTGGCTTTAGGGCCACCAAGAGCAGCATTTCACCAAGCCCAGGGCTGTGGGTTAGGTCCCCAGGAGTAGGTCTATAATTTAGAAAGGGAGATTAGCAAAGAGATGCAGGAGAGAGGAGGCAATACCTAATGAGCTTCTAATGCTCTGCTTCTCTATTCCAAGGACTTTCATTTTATATTTGATCATTTCTGTAATGAGTATTCATTTTATATTTAACATTTACATTTAAACTGGCAGTATTTAATTGACCTCAAAAGACCTACTGTTAAATTGATGGGGGGTGCTAAAAATAACAACACTCTAGCATTGAAGAAATAATGGAATAAAACAGATAAGTGTGATTTACATGTATGAAGATACACATGTATAGTGCTTTTTGCATGTGTAAAGATAATTTTTTATATGTAAGTGCACCCAAACACATAACATCTCTGGGAAAGACACCTGGTATTTCCATTTTACAGGTTAAAAAAGAATTTCTGTCTACCTGAGTCAAACGTCCAAGGTAACATAGCAGATAGAAGAGGGAGACTGAAGCCCCAGGCAGTCTTTGTTCACTGCATCCATTATTTGAGCTCAATCTTTCCTTCCCCACCTACCAAATCTCAGTGTGGTCCACTTTCTGGTTTAGATCTAGAGTATTCCCCCAAAGCCCCATGTGTTCATAAGTGAAGCTTTTGGCAGGGTGATAAGATCATTGGAATGCTATACTCATTAGTGGAGTCATCCACTCGTAAATTCATAGCTGAATGTGTTATTAGGAGGTGGGCCCTTGTTGGAGGTGGGTCACTGAGGGTATGAATTGGAAAGGTGTTGTCTTATTTACTTTTCTCATTTCTGAGACAAACTATCCAACACCCAAAGTTAAAGGAGCAGTTTGCAGAGGTTTCAGTCCATAGTCAGTTGGTTCCAAGGCAAGGTGGTATGAGAGAGCAGCATCACAGAGGAGAAACAGTCCATAGCATTGCAAGCCAAAAGCCGTGAGCAGCAGGCAATGGCAGCAAACTTGAGCCTGCCTTTCCCTTTCATCCCAAATAGGCTACAAATATTTTGGGAGGTGTCTCTCACAACCAGAGTGGGGCTTTTGTCTTCAGTAAATCCATCCAGCAACACCCATAGCTATGCTAATTCAAATCAGTGGAATAATTTAGTACCACATGGCTTTAATTTCAGTGTCACACACCCTAGATCCAGCCAGCTCTGAAAATCCCCACCTATGAATGCATGAGGCTTTGGCGGGGGGGGGGGGGCATCTAGATACAAGCCACAATAGGTGTATTCTCATCCCCAGCTCCTCCCTTCTCTCTCTGCTTCTTTGCTGCAATGGCTTGAGTACTTTTTCCCTCCACCATACCCCTCTGCCACCCTGTTTCTGCCTTGGAGCTACCCAAGCATGGACTGAAACTGTAAGCCAAAATAAACCTCTCCTTTAAGTTGTGGGCATCAGCTATTGTGTCCAGCGAATGGAAAGTAACTACGACAGTAATATTGTTTCTGTGCCTGCCCAAATGGGATTCTTTGTCTTCATACATGCCAAGTTCATTCTTAGTAATATTTAAGTATTCTTGATCCTCAGCCACTCTTTGTCTGCTTTGTTTTTGTTGTTGTTGTTTTGTTTTGTTTTGTTTTAGGTACAGGGATCAAACTCGGGTCCTTGCACTTTGTCTGCTTTGTTTTTAAAATGTAGATTAAGGAGCCTTGATAGGTTTGCATAGAAGGCAAAATGAGATATTCCATGAAGTGTCCCAGCATGGTGCATGGCATCCAGTAAAATAGTGTAGATTTTATATAGCCTTTAATACGTGCCGGTCCCTGTTCTAAGTGCTTTGCCAATATCTACTTATTTTTATCCCTCAAAAAATCCTCTGATGTGGGAATATAGTATCCAAGGAGGTGGGAACTGGAGCAAACAGAGGTTGTCTAAGTCCACATGTCTTGCGAGGGACAGAGCTGGGATGTGAGCCCAGACCACGTGGTCTGCATGTCCATATCCTGAACAGCTTGCAACTCTTCTGAATGTGTGCTGTCTACTCTCCCCTCTCCTCACAAGTCTCCTAGTTTCCCATCCTCCACAATAATTTGACAGATTTATATTTTCAACTGTCTTGTTTACAAAACTAACCATAACTCCTCCTAAATATTTATACTCTGATGACAGCAACATATTTTGTTCTGTTTGTTTTTATTTCCTGCATGGGGCAGAAGGTGTTAAATATAAAGGAACTGAAATGTAGTGTTAAATGGCTTCAGCAAGCCTTGAACACTTCCTTGGTCTCTACAGTCCCAGGAAGCTGTCACATCCCAGGGTGTTTTGCTTCAGCTTCCAGCAAGGAGTTTTCTTCCTTTCTAAACAAGGAAAGTTCTTATAGCAGTAAAGCAGAGATTAGCAGAAGCAAGTGAGCAGCCTCTGCACCAAGCCACCAAAAGGACAGAATGCACAAAGTGTACAGGGTAGCAGCAAGGAAAGCAAGAATATTGTAAGTGGAATTTGACACTACACATGGCAGTCAAATAGAAGGAGGAGGTACACTAATAGAGAGTGGGCAGTCTACCCCAGGTGAGATAGGAAAAAAATGTCCCTTTAGGGCAGTCTGTATAGGTCAAGGTTTAAAAGGTCACTTTTAAAAAAAATTATTTTATTGGTACATTTTAGATATACAATACATCTACTTTTCTCATTGGGAACTTGTACCTTTACAAGATGTATCTTGTTTCTTATTTTTTCCCCATTCCCTGCACTCTCTTTACCCCTCCACCCCTCCCTATTTGCAA
This sequence comes from Heterocephalus glaber, assembly GCF_053883595.1. NCBI lineage: Eukaryota > Metazoa > Chordata > Mammalia > Rodentia > Bathyergidae > Heterocephalus > Heterocephalus glaber. Next base: position 30,369,793 of record NW_028258330.1, on the reverse strand, counting down.
AGATTTTGTTTCCATTTTTTCCATTTCTCATAATTCTTCCTTTCCCTCCTTTCCTTTCCCCTGCCCCTCCCACTTCCCCTACCCCTTTGGGCCTTTTCTTCCTATTTCACATTATCTATTATTCATTTTATCATTGGTACATTTTAGGTATACAATATAATGACATTCATCATTGGGAATTTCACCTTTACATAATCTCTCTTGGTTCTTATTTTTCTCCCTTCCCCTGCCCTCCCTTCCACCCCTCCATCCCTCCCTATTTACAAAGACTTTGTTGCCATTTTCACATATTAATTCCATTCCCTTCTTTCCTTTCCTCTACCCCTCACATTTCCCCTTCCCCTTTTCTTCCTATTTTACGTTATCTATTATACCTAAAAGGTCACTTCTGAGAGTGAACCATAGAAATCATCACTGGATGACAGTAATCTCTGGGTCCTTCTATGTTATAAAGTAGAATTCAATTCTTGGCTCTTGTTTCCACAGCTATTGTTCTGCTAACAAGCAGCATTCACTGGCAATACCCGGGAAAACTTCTAGTGTATGCAGTTATAATAATAGTTAACATTTATTAAGCTTTTACTATACTTCAGGCACTATCCCAAGTACTTTGTACACATTCATTCCTTTAATTCCCCTTTCATCTCTATGATGTAGGGAGTGCAACCAGTATTTTTCTTGGACCAGAGCAAAACAGGCTCTAAACTTTAAACATTGCATTCCAGAAACATATACGCAGAAATGTATTTATTAAATCTCACAACGGGTCTCCTTTATGCAATGGCTGACTCTAAGACAGGGACAGAAAATATACAAAATTAACCTGCATCATCTTGTAGTAGCAGAAAATAAGGAAGGCCTTTTTAGAAAAAGTTTAAAAAACACTATACAGTTACAGTGATATATCTAATGGACATAGGAGCCAGCTATAAGGGCTCACAATGACCAAAGCAAGAGTAATTTGAGCAATGAAATTGTTAAATCATATTGGATTAACCCAGAGCATAAAATAAATATCTACAAATGCATGCTGATATAAAGAAATAATTTAACAAATAAATAAGTGGAAGAGAAAGGACCAATGTCCCATACCAAAGACTTCCAAATAATTTATGTAGGTATTGACCCTTAAGGAGGCAGAAAATAACTCCTTGATCCTAAAGTCTGGGCTGCACATGGTGACTTCCCTTCAAAGAATATGCTATGGAAAGGGACACAATGCTGAATAACTTTATGGTGGAGAAACTTGGCAATTACTACGTCAAAAAAGTGATCCAGGTCAACATTACCAGTGGTAAGTACTGTTGACAGAGGTGATGAAAAGGGCACTTTACCTCTTGCCCTTTCTCCCAAGAACACAGAATCCCATCTAATCTCGAGAAAAACATCACACACATCTCAACTGAGGGACGACATTCTACAGAGTCCTTACCAGTCCTCTTCAAAACTGTGTAGCCATCAAGAACAAAGAAAGCCTGAGAAACTGTCATATCCAGAGGACCCCAAGGAGACATGACTACTAAACATTGCAGTGTTCTGAATGAGATCTTGAAAATGAAATAGATGATTAGGGAGAAACTGAGGATATCTAAATAAAATACAGCCTTTAATTGATAATGTATCAACATAATTTCCTTATAATAAATGTACCATACTAATGAATGATGTTAAATAGGGAAATCTGGATATGTGAGAATTGTGTACTTTTATATCTTCAAAAAGTATATCTTTATTTTCATCAAATCTAGAACTATTCTAAAGAATAATTAATTAATCTAATTAAGAAAAGTTTTTAAACTCCATGTCTTTGTTACACAGGTGCTAGTGCCCTACAAAGTCTCTCTTATGAATCACACCATTAAAATATGAGGGAAATGTTTGTCTCCACTCTTGCCTGGTGAGTGAACTTGAAACCAAGGGAGACAGCATTTGAATGTCATGAGGTCTTTAGGCTTTGGAGCTGAAGGCTTCAGAAGTAGACCCAGCTATGAAGTTAAGAGATTTTAAGAGAGAAAAGATAAAGCAATCACCTTGTCAAATCTTCCCCCTCCTTGGGAATGTAATAGATTCTTCTGAAACAAAGTATAATTTCCTGGTGGTGACAAGCATCCATTTAACTGTTTCTTTTTCTGTTCTAATTTAGAGTTCCCAAGTTATTCACAAATCAATGCAGTATTCACAACAGTGACACAGAGCAGCTATGGAATATTTTGCAATGTTAAGCACTTCATATAACTCTGAAATTTGAATGTATGTAAGTCTAGACATAACATTCATGAAGCATGATACTACTTTTTTCACTGACAACTAAATGAATATTTAATCCCAGTGTTGTGAATTTTAAAATTTTTTTCTGAAAATTTTTAATTAAATTTTCAACACATTAAGATGTAGTTTTACATAAAGTTATGAAATTATTAATACTCATTTTAATTTGTATTTGCTTTTTGTTTTTATAAATAAACTTTTATTTTATCTGTTGGTTTCAACAAGTATTTTCCAATATTTCAGAAACCATATTTTTCTAAAAATATTTAATTATTTTTAGTTTTTACATTTGCAATTTTTCTGTTTTTACATTTACAGCATTGACTTTATATTCTCAATGGATATGTAATGTGAGGTATGAAAATATATACAGATTTTGAATACATTACATTTTGTATTACAATCATTTAGGCCATTATTGTCAATAAAGCAAAAATTCTGTGAAAATCTTGAGTATAACAACATAATTAGTGATTTTTCTGCAAAGTCCCAAGAATAAATAAATTGTATGTAATAAATATAAAACAATTTATTAGTCATCTATGTCTTTATTTTATTACTCACTGAACATATTTATTCCATCAACAGCACGCCCAGATCCATGTGATAATGATTAAATAGTCATCTTTTATATTTTGATGTTTTTCAATCAAGTAAATATAGCTTTACAAAGTTTCATTTTGAAAGTGTTTTTGTCAAAGCAGGAGGATAATAATGTTTGGTCAACAGTTTGCTATCTCTTTTTAGTACTGGGGATGGAACTCGGGACCTTGTGCTTGCAAGGCAGGCACAGTACCACTGAGCTAAATCCGAGGCCCAAGGCTTTGCTTTCTTGATGTACAGCTTTTAAGTCTGCAGTCACTGGGGTGAGGTTTTCCATTTGTACTCTGGCCAAGCAGACATTGGCGAGGGGGAAGGGGTGGCTGTAAGAACCATTTTACAGACAAGAGCACTGCGGCATGGTCATTACATCTCTTGTGTAAGATCCCACAGCAGATAACTCTGTCAGAGCAGGATCTTAGCAAAGTCTCTTCCTCAACAGAAAACTGCTTCTCTGGGCTTTTGGAAGTGCTTGCTGTTCACAGGTTGATCACAGGCTCCTTGATTCCAACAAAAACATCTGTTTCTTTAAGAAGGTCTCAGGGTCTCCCTTTAATAGGAATTCTGGGTTCATGGTAAAACATATAGAAAAGATAACCTGGGGCTGAGGCAGAGGATGGTGAACCTTCCTAGCACCCCCAAACCACAGCTTCTCTCTTTTATCTTTATAAAAGTTAGAATCCTATCTCAAATAGCTGTAGAGAAAATATATAAGCACAAGAAAAAATGCCCTGAAGATCAACCTTGAAGTAGGAAAAAACTTCTCATCAAAAGGTAAAAACATATATAGTCCTTCCTTTCCCTCCCCACAGGCAGAGGCAGGCCTTTCAGCATCTGCATCCTCCCAGGCCCATCTCCCCTGACCATCCACATGAAAGAAGGAAGCATGATGGGACCCTGGCTCCAGCCTTCGCCCCTCTGCCCCCACTTTCTTTTCCTAACTGCATTGACAATAGCAATGGCTGTCAGGTTGTAATTTAAAGTAAACCAGTGCAAACTTGAACCAATTTTATGCTGGTGATTGGTGGGTCAGCTGGAATTTTTTTTCCCACTTGCACGAGATTCCTGCAAATAGATATTACAACCCTAACACATCAAACATTATTCCTTAATCCACTCAACAGCAATGTTTGGCATCCAGCTTTATAATAAAAGGTATCAATTAGGAGCTGTCGATGTTTTCAGAGGCAATATCTTATTACAGTCACTTGCTATAGGCTATCTTGTTAAAAAATTTGAGCAGAATGACTAAGTATTCCTGACAAGTTCAATGCATTATTAAAGGTGTAATTACTCAGTTATTGCTCATGTAATCCTGAGTTAATTATGTGACTTCAAAATTCATCACTTTTATGTTTATTGAACTTTGATAAGTTCACCCATATCTGATTTATCCCAATGATTCATTCCTTTTTTTTTAATTTCAAACTGAATCATTCAGACCAATTGGTTAGAAAATGAACAGACTTTGAAGTCCTCCAGAGACTCAAAGCTGACAGCAATAGTTATCTTGGAGTAGGAGGACATCCAAAATGGTTATTTGGGGGCTGGGGATTTAGCTCAGTGGTTCCGCCGCCTGCCTTGCAAGCTCAAGGTCCCGAGTTCAATCCCTGGTACCAAAGGGAAAAAAAAAAGACACAATGGTTATTTTTAGAGGAGTCCAATGTGGAGGAGGGTGGAGCTGGCCCAAGAAATTTTAAGTAGCCACAAAGTGAGCCACATGTCATTTCCAAATGGTAGGCACACGTGTTCTTGACCACAAACTTCTTATCACAGGCATTTATGGACTACTGATTATTTAGCCAAGTTGGAGCCAACCTGAGATAGTTGGAGAGGCTTAGCTTCTTGTATCTATAATTTAAAAAACTCAAACACTTAATTACCATCAAGTAAAGGCCCTAATCCTCATTTACACAACCCTTGAGAAAGATGACTCCAAATATTTTCCTCATTGATGGCAAACATGGAAACAGCATGGTATAGGAGTAAGAGGTAAGATCAAGAATGGTCACTCACCACCATCCCCCACAAAAACATATTTCTATCTTTCTTCCTTCTTCAAGATAGGGTCAGGAGGGTATACAGATAGGAAAAAACAAAATCATTTTTATTACTCTCATACACTGAAACAGCTCAGAGCATGTCACCCTGAGCCACCAAAGTCTATAAAGATACTTCCCCTCACACCAAGCATTTCTCCCACAGACATCAAATGAGCGTCCTACAATTCAATTCAGTTTTAACATTGTCTACTGGGCTTAGGGTGAGATCTCCCAAGGTTAAATCCCCATTCCCACAAGACTGTCCTCACTTCAGATCCCAGTCCCAAGTTCCAAGTCGTCACCTATTTTTGACTAACTGGCTATAAATCAAGGTGTTCATGACCCCCACCTCATGTTTGATTAATTTGCTAGAAGAGCTGACAAAATGAAGGGAAACACTTTACTCATTTGATACTCATTTGTACATATTTGATATAAGGGATAAGGCAAAGGATGTGGAAGAACAGTCAGATAGGAAGGATGCACAAGGCAAGGTGCACGGAAAGAGTGCAGAGTTTCCGTACCTTCTGTGACTGCACCAATCTCCAGGCATTTCCACACTTTTAGCAATTCAGAAGTCTTCCAACTCTGTCCTTTTGGGGCTTTATAGCAGCTTCATGATGTAGACATGGTTGATTACATCATTAGTCATTGCTGAGCAACTCAACTTTTAGCGACTCTCTTATCCTATGAGTTGGAGTGAGTCTGAAAGTTTCCATCCTCCAGTCACATGGTGGCTCCTGTGGCCCCCAGCCTTCTTCCTGAGATAATCCAGGAGGCCATCAAAGGTGGCACCACTGAAACAAAAGATGTTCCTGTCACTCAGGAAATTCTGTCAGATTTAAGAATTCTCTGTCAGACTGTGCTATATCACTCAGAAAACTACACAGGTCCTAAGAGCTCTGAGTCAAGAACTGAGGTCAAAAACCAAACAGTAGATTAAGAGATTCTCCTAGCGCCTCCATGTGCAAGAGTTTAGAAATTCTGTCTCAGGAACCAGAGCAGAGACCAATAAGTATTTCTGATTATATCACATATGTATTTCTGACAGCCTCTGGCTTGGACTGTCACCACACCCCCAGTAGCACTTCATCTGAGAGTCCCTTCTGACCTCAATAGAAAGATCCTGTAGGCAAGCATTTCTGAGCCTGAGTTTGCACATGTGGAATAGAGTTGAGCATCCCCACCTTGCCTGCCTTGGAGAGTCCTTATGAGAATTTATGGCCTTTATGAATAGGGCCAGTAACGAGGAAATCTCTCTTCGCCCATGGCAGTTCATGCCTTCAGGTTTTCTGTATCTCCACTATCTGTTCTAGGGCACAGCAGATACATGCAGTGAGCAGGAGGTAGCCTCTAAAGTAGCCCCCATAACCTCACCTTCTAGCAATCCACCCTTGTGCAGTCTTCCCCCTTCAAGTGTGAAGGAACCTCAAGACTCACTTCTAACAAACAGAAGTGATGGGATGTTGTTTCTGAAAGTAAGTTACAGAAAGACTGTGACCTCCATCTGGCTCCCCTCCCTTGCTCTCACTTCTTTCCTTGATCAGCAAAGGAAGCCAACTGCTACACTGTGAGGTATCCTAGAAGAGACTCATGCAACCAATAACTAACAGCCAGGGAGAAACTAAGAACTGCCAACAGCTATGTTGAGACTGCTGGTAAGTGGGTCCTCCGCACTCTAGTCCTTGGGTGACACCAAGTACCAGCCCAGCATGACATCAATCCCATGAGAGTCCTTGAGACAGGAACCTTGGTTCAACTATGCCCAGACACCTACCACCAAGGACTTGGGAGATAGCAAATGTTTCTTGCTTTAAGACACTATATTGTGGTGTCTATCATTGGTTATATAGCAATGGATAAATATGCAGGTCCACCAAGAGGCCAAGAGGCTGGTTTTTTAAGCCACTTGATGGGGTTAACAAAACTTCATAGCGCTGAAACACAGGGCATCTTGTGCCTGGTAAGTCAAATAACAATTCCTTAGTGGTTGTCTGATCTTAAAAATAGACTCTGAGTATTCACCTTGTACTTCATAAAACAGAGATAGTAGTTTTTCACTCCTTGTGTTTTTGGGAGTTTTAAACAAGGCAATATCCATAGAAGCACTTAATTGGGTAGCTGTCATCTTGTTTTCTTTAATTAAGTGGTAGTTTTTATTTCTTATTTGTAATTCTCTTCTCCCAGTCTTCCTAAGGCATTCAGTGCTCTTTCACAGCTCTTGATCTACAATGGCAGGTGTATTTGATGCCCCTTACACAAATTGAAAGCTCTTTTCCTTTTTTTACTTGATATTTAACTCTGTCCATTCTTATTCCCTACTATTACAAACTAATTTCTATTCATGTACTTCCAGGCCCTAACATGATATAACCAATGCTCACCCCTTCACAAAGGTCTTTTAGAGACAATTTTCCCAAGGAAATAATAAAACATGGTCATTACTCCTGAGTAAGATCATAGCCTAGTGGGAGAGATGGCATACAAACAAAAATTTGCAACATGATACAGAAAAGATTGTCAAAATGGGGACATGAAGTACTCTGATTGCACAGAGGTGAGATCCATGGATTCTGGGTTTTGAGGGATGAGTAGGTATTTTCTGAAGAAGGTGAGAGAAAGGATGCCCAGGTGGAAGGTTGGGATGGCCAGAGGTAAGCTGATGGGAAAAAGCACAGAATCCTACAGAAAGGCATCCCAGGATATCACTGTGTCTGCAGCACAGAGAGGGCATGAGGAAAGGGAGGGAAGAACATATGCAAGAGGTTGGCTGGCACCGGATTATGAAGGACACTGCATTGCCCTCCAAGTGGCTGCAGTTTCAACTTAGAGAAAACAAGGTTTTCTCCCAACACTACATTATCACTTTCAAGTTCTCAGGCGTTGTCTTGTTAGAATTCTAATTCAATCCAATTTGTTTCAGGGCAGGGGGCAAGGAGAAAGAAAAAAGAAAAGGAAGGAAAGGAGGGAGGGAGGGAAGGAAAGAAGGAAGGAAGAAAATAAGTGCTTTTGGAGTGACAGCGGGGACCTCTGAGCCTTGAAAGATACTTTTCTCTAACTTGGCTTCCCTAAATGCAGTTCTCAACTTTTCTAAGCAGGCTTTTCATTAATTGCGCCATTATCTGCCACTTGATGCGGGGCACCCTAGTGCTGTCCATTTCAGCAGCTCAAAGGGGTTTCAAAATAGTTCTCACTTCTCTGAACTTTCCTTTCTCAAAACAAAATGCTCTTGATTCTTCCAACTACCTCTCTGATACCTCTGTGAGATCATCATTCTGTTCACCACTCCTGGGGTGTCAGGACCTCAGTGTGTTGTCCATGACTTGATGGAATCCCAGATTTCTCCCAGTAGAGGCTAAAGGCCTTGGCTCAGCACCTCTTAGGAGTTTCAGTGCTATGGGTGACAGCAGGTGCTTGAGACAAATCAGCAACCTTCAAGAAGAGAAACACCCACAAGGCAGAATTTCCTTTATTTCTCTTATTTCTGAGAATTATTTCTCATCTTACATTAATGGGACAACTTTTGCTCATAACTCAGGGGGCCCCATCAACTCAGGTTACTGCTTTCCAGGCACTCTCAGACCCTCACATGACACAGCACCTACACTACTATGCCTGGATGCTGGGGACATGTTCTTTACCAAGGGAAACTGGACAGGCAAAAGCACACTCATTATCCAAGCTGTGAGGCCACTGATGTGATAAATCCCACTCTGCTTCTGTTTGAAGGAAGAATCTTCAATTAAGTAAGAATTGATTTTCTAATGATTTTTTCCTCCACCCAGCCATTGGTAGAGTGCTTGAACCTGCCCCAGCCCTCCCTCCCTTGGGTGGGGGGCTAATTAAATTGCTGCTGCTGGTGGTGCTGATGAAAGAGTTAACCTCAAGTATGGGGCACAATTCTTTTATTTTGGGCAAAACAGAGGGCTGGCTATACTCACCTTGGAGAGGGAGATGGCTGGATTGACACAAACCCCAAACCCCAGACCCTTTGTTTGGAAATGTGGAGCTCCATACTGTTAAAGGCACTGTTTGACCTGATGGTGGTGACAGCACCATTTGCATCTGATGTACACACCCACTACCAGGTGCAAGAGAGACAAATGTGGCACAGAGACCAAAGGGGGCTTGGCAAAGCCAGCAGAGATGGGTGAAAAAATAAAAATATGAGTTGTCATGAACCATACCTCTCTCCTACAGGAAAATGTCTTTTGTGACACAGGCGGTCCCAGACTTGGCTTTTGATGGTTGTGTTGATTAATAGGTAGAAAGGACAATTGAGAGAAGCCCAGAGGTGCTATTGAGGTGGACATTAGAGAGGGCAGATCAGATCATGGGTCATGAGGTTAAAGTTAGATGGTGAAATCTTGGAATGAGAGTTGGTGGGTAGAGAGATATCAGACAATTCAGACTGAATTTTGTGAAAAGGGGGAGACAGAAGAACAGTACATGTGGACCGGACTAGCTTCAGGGTAGTGATTGGTTGGTAAGACTTTCAGGATGGAGGTGGATGCTATGGACTGAATGACCAAAGTTAATAATAATGCACTATGTGTTTCAAAATTGCTAAAGTAGATTTTAACACTGTCCCCACAGAGACAATAAAGATCAATTGATGAGTTGATGAATACATTAATTAGCTTGGTGGCTATGTTGATGGATATGTAAATAATCTCTTTCTATAATGTAGAAAAGATCAAAGCATCACATTGTACTCCTCAAATATACACAATTATTATCAATTGAAATGCTGTTTCTTCCCTCCTGAAGCTTATAGTCCATCACGGAATGCAGACATGACAAAGGAATCTTGTCATCCATGATATCAGGAGAAGATATAAACATAAGATACTATGAAAGAATGTTCCATAGTGTTTATTCAACAGAACCCCTGCTCTCTAGGTTAGGTGTACAAGTGTTTTGGCTCAGTGCTGCCACACAATGGCCATCTCATCTAATTCAGAGGACTGATGAAAACCACAGCCTCACTCTCTGTAGTCCAAGAAACCTCTCAATGATCAACAAAAAGCTGATAGGACACTGATGCTCAAAAAAATTTGTTATGTTTCCATCTTCTGTATGAAAGATTTCCAACTAAACACTAGTATGAATGGTAGTCTGAAAAAAGGCACAGAGCTCAGAATCTAATAAAGAATCTCAGGACTCAAAAAGTTTACTACTAAGAAAGAGTGATAAGGGAAGAGGCAAAAGAAAAGTACTACTGCTGCTGTTACTGTACTGCTAGTGTTACAGAGTTACATTGTCATACCAACAATTTAGCAAGCGCTCCCAGTATCCAGTGACCACACTAAGTGCGTCTGACATGCCACATCGTGGGCAGCTTGCTCACAAGAGCTATCATGATTCTCGGTTAACGGGAGATGAAAGTAAGTCTCAGCAAGTTCAAGGAACTCCTGTTGCTAATGCATCTCTGAATTAGGACTCGAACTCAAGTCAATCTCACCCTAATGTCTTCGTCCTTAACCAAATGTCTTTCCTCAGCCTGATCCCATGAAAAATATTTATATTAATTGCACCTCTTCACTTTCAAATCAGACTATCAGTTCTGTGTCAATAGTCCCTGTAGGGAGCTGAGTCTTGGAAAGATTAGTGATCTGACCCATGGCATGGTCCTTTTCTGCCAACCAAGTACTGTCTAGTTCACAGAGGCAGAACTAGTGGATGTTGAAGACACGACAGAATAAGCACTTGGTTAGAGAGTATGTGTGTAGTATTTTGTATACAGAAGGTGGGGCAGGGCTGGGGATTTAGCTCAGTGGTTCTGGCGCTTGCCTCGCAAGCGCAAGGACCCGAGTTTGATCCCTGGTACCACAACCCCCCCCAAAAAAAACAGAAGGTGGGGCACTGGACCTCAAAGACATTGATGTTGTGGCTGAAATTAATCAGGAATTTTTAATGATCTCTTTTGTTTATTTATTAATGAGTTTTTACATATTTATGGGGTACAGTATAATCTTTCAATACATGTATACTTCTGATTCTAAAGTACCATAGACTTCTAAGGGAAATTATATAAAATTATAAAGAACAAAATGAAGATAGCTCATTATTCTCCATAGAGAAAAAATCATTCCTATTTTGGGGTAGGTATATCTCCAGAATATATTTTGTATCATGTGTGTGTCTATTTTTGCATATTTGGTATAATGAACTATGTGAAAACTTCTATTTCTTTGCCTTATATTTAACCTGGGCCCATTTCTTTGCAAAAATTCTTGGAAACCAGTAGTTTGATAATTTAATCAAATTCTATGTTACATATATTTATCTAATCATTCTCCTTTTGTTAGAGATTTAATATTGTCAGATTTTCACTGGTATAAATATAGTTTAGGATACCTTTTCACAGATGAGTTTACTGGTTAAAATTGTCTAATTATTTCTAAAGTTCTTGGCAAATATTATTGAGTTAAATGCTCGCTTCGGCAGTACATATATTAAAATTGTTGAGTTGATTTTTAAGATGTTCTATTCATTCATAATACGTGACATAGCTATGTCAGTGTAATTATCATCATCATCATCATCATCATCATTATTATTATTATTATTATTATTTTATCTTGCTAAATTGCTAGGTACAAAAAGCCCTGTTTCAATTTGCATTATTTTAACATATTTTGATTTTTTTGTCTAAATTTCCTCCACAGAAAAATATTTATTACTAGCTTCTGTTTATCTTTTTTAATCTTTTTCTTAATACAGTATTTTCTTGTGGAAAAAAATATATATATAATAAAAGTTCAAATTTTTTGTCATATTGGGTGTGTTTTTCCAATTTATAACTTTCTATCTGACTTTGACTATCCATAATAACTCTACTAATTTTCTTATTTCTACCTTTCTTTCTTTATTGTAGGAATTCCATTTTCTTTTACAGACTTCAAAATTATTTACCCACATTTTATTTGGTAGTCTTATGTTTTAATCTCTTATAACATAAAATACTTGAGTACACCTAGAATTTACTTGGATGCATTATGTTAGTAAATACTTAATTCCATTTATCTTATATTACTATTTTATTTACTATTCTATCTTAATTAATTTAACATTTACCCTGAGATGATTTAGAAATACTCCTTTTTCCTATTCTTTTGTATTGTGAGAAAGGTATGATTGGTCCCAGAATTCAACACATGCATGGAACATGAGTTGAGAAGAACATAAAGGAATTTGAGATAATGAAGCAACATATGCAAAAGTCAAGAAGAGGGAATGAGCATGCAACATCTAAAGACACCAAGGAATCCAGCACCTTCAGAACTGGTCACATCTATGGATTTGATGGGGAAGACCAAGAGGAGAAGACAGGTCAACCTTAAACACCAGGCACATCAACCCTCACCTTTTAAGCAATAAGGAACCATGGGATATCTTGTAAGGGATACTATAGAAGTCTACCGTACTTTGGAATCAGAAGTATACCTGCCATTGAAAAGAAAATGGCATTTAAGAGAGTTAGTTCTAGCCTTGGAATATAGCTCAGTTGTAGACCATTTGTCTATAACGTTTGAGGCCCTAGGTTTGATACCCAGCATAATGTGAGTGTGTGTGTGTGAGTGTGTGTGTGTGTGTGTGTGTGTGGTGACGTCTCCTAGAAGAAGAGGATGCTGGCTTCTACCTTTTCTGAGAAAATGGAGAAAAATGATGGAGGTAGGGACAGAGAAGTAGAAAATGGGAATAGAAGAAAAAATAAGAGCACCAGATTCCAGTCCAGCATTCTGGGCATTTGGCCATCCTGTGGGCCAGGCTAAGTGAGAGCCAAACATCTGTGATGTGAGACTTGCTGCAGGAGAACAGCAGGCTGTCCAGAGGAGCCCTCTGTGCCTACTCCTTCCCTGGCTCCTCAGGCCTTTTGCAGTCTCATTCAAGCATCAGGCGTCCATCCACTGCCTAATACACAATCACAAGATTAGCCAGGATTCCAGGAATACTGGACACACGGGACAGTTATAAACTGGGCCCCAGGGTCCTGAACCATGCTTTGTTTAGTTGTTCACACTGATCCTGTAGATGGAATCAAGTCTAAACAGTGAATTTCTGTTGTGGTCAAGGAGGGAAGCAAGAACTCAGAAACAGGTTTTCTTCTCTAATTGTTTTGTTTTGTTTGTGGACTTGGGATTGATCTACCACTGAGCTACATCCCCAGCCCACTTTTTTTAAATTTTATTTTATTTTATTTTATTTTATTTTATTTTATTTTATTTTATTTTGAGACAGAGTCTCTCTAAGTTTCCCAGGCTGGCTTCAAACTCACCAACCTCCTGCCTCAGCCTCTGAAGTATCTAGAATTATAGATGTGCACCATGCCACCATGCCCAACAGTCTTGTCCAGTTTTGAAGATGTTTTACTGAGGGTTCCCTCAGAAGCAGTACTTTATTTGAGAGGAGGCTCTAGCAAATACAAGAATGGAAATGGAGAAAAGAAAGCAACCAATAAAGAGGAAAAGCATACTCACACATGCTTCCCAGTGTGGGTAACTGAAAATAAATCACCCAGGGAGATTGGGAATGGAAGTCCCTATCCAGGACAAGGAAACCCAGTGCTTAGTCATTGGTTGAGAGTTGCGTGGGTGAGAATAACATCAATTCTCCAGCTTTTCCAGCCTGTATGGCTATGTGAAGGCAGAGCAAGGCCACCAAGGCAGCTGGTTGGCAGTTGTGCAGGTGCTGGCGGGGGGACGTCTGGGGCCTTAGGGTGTCACACAAATGAGGCCCAAGGAAATGGATAGGCCCTGATAGCATCTGCTGTGATGTGCAAGGTTGAAAACTGGAGGGAGACAAAAAGCAGGAGCTAAGGAACTTAGGAATGTTTAGGCACATGGCATCCAAGGCACATGGCGTCCAAGGTGCCTGGCCAATCACTCAGGAACTCACAAAATGAGCGTGCTGAGAATTTAGTCTTAAATGGGCTTAGAATATATATTATAGATACATACACACATACATGTCATTATATATTAGTAATGTTAATCTATATGACAATATTAATATCATTAGTATTGTTAATATGTAATGGATATAGGTTAACAGGCAGCCAGACCATGCATGATGTATGAGGAAACTACATTTTAGGCTCCTCCACAGATAGAATCTGCTAGCAGCAGACAGGAGCCCCTGCTTCTGGCAGGTCATCCCCCCTCCCCTAGGGACAGCTGCTTTGCTGAGACCTGGACATTAGCTTCCCCCAGTTAAATTCAGAGCCTCTGAGTTTCACTTCGAAAAGCTGCAGGACATATTTCACCTTGCCTTCATGTCCCCCCTTTTAAGATACACTGAGTTGCCTCCATCTTTTCACCTTGGATACTAATTAAGGCTAATGCTCCAAAGTTTAGGGACCCTCCTTGCACTCAGTATCCAGGTGAGTGTGTCCTCCTGAAAGCCAAACTCAATTTTACTGCTGGGGTCAGACGTTCAGCCACAAGTCCTGACAGTCTTAGCCTCCCACAGTAGGTATGCCCAGCCTGGGAAAGCTATGATTCAAGTGGGCACTGGGCCCTCAGGGGAGAAGGAGAGACCTGTGCTCATGTCTTTCCCATGGGATTCTGAAAATATCACTTCAGGAAATAGGAGTGTGGGTCCAAACATCAGCATTCCCTGAGCACCTACGGTATGGCAGGCCCAGTCAGGTCTAGGTCATGGTTCATGTCTTCACATAGCCAGCCTGCAGTCTTATTCCAGAGTCCCAGCTTGAGTCTTTGAAAGAAGGACATCTCTATAAATTAACACAACTCTATTGATGAAACAGATCTCCCCACATACACTGAATCTTCTTTTCCTTCTGGTCTCATCTAACTCACTTCCTTTAACCTCATACTTCACATCCTTTCCTCTTGGCTGCCCTCTTTTGGTAGATGACTACAATGAAGGCCCCAAAGAAGCATGGCTCCCCATACTTGTGCCCCATGCAAAGGTCTTTGCAGCTCTTCCACCCAGCCCTACTGCAAAATGTTCTACCTTCTTCAGTCTGGGCTGTCCTTGTGATTTCCTCTGAGCAACAGAGTGTGATAAGAACACATATTTCAGGGTTTAGGCCTCAAGGGATCTTGTAGTTTCTACTGTGATCCTCTCAGAAACCTTCCACCACTGTGCTGTAAAGAAGACGGGGTGAAGGAAGAGAGAGAGAAGGAGAGAGAGATACAGAGACAGAGAAAGAGATGAAGAGGGAAAGGAGGAGAGGAGAGAGAGAGAGAGAGAGAGAGAGAGAAGCAGAGAGCCAGTCTTCATTGTTGTCTCAACCATGCTATCTGCTGACTTCAGATACAAGGGAAGAAATAATAATTTGTTGCTGAAAGCCACCATTTCCCAGACTGGTTGGTTATATATATTATTAGATGTCATATTTTCCTAATTGTGAAGCTCAAAGTTCAATGGTAAAACTTTCTACATCAGACCTTCTCTTTGTAACACTTATGGCCCTCCACATTAAAATGTATCCCAAAACTTTATCCATCCTTTGTCTCATCCTAGAAGAGATAGTTCTCTTTGCCAAGGGTCTCTGGTACCCTTGACTCTATCACTTGTTCCTCCTCTAAGGTCTTCATCCCTAATTATCTCCTCCTTTTGAATCTCCTTCTCTTTGTGGTCCTCCCCCACTTTCCAGTGGCCCTGTGGGCCGGATCACTTGCCTACTCCTCACCCAATGGTCTGTGAGTGTGGCCTCTGGCCTCAGGCAGAGTTCTAACTCAGACAAATGCTGTTTGATCTTGGGTACGTTGTCTAACACCTCTAAATTTAGTTTCCTGCCACATAAAATGGAGCTTACAGTAGAACCCTAGATCCTATTTTTATTTATTTTCCTTTTAATAAGGATGTCCATTGAATGGAAAGAGCCATGTGACTGACTTCTGCAGTCACATCTGTTCCCAGACATGATCAGAATCCTCTTTTTGGCCACCTAATATCAGCAGCAATCCTGTTTTCCTGGAAAGCTAAGATTATAAAACAAAATAGGGCTAGACCACAGTGTGCCTTGAAAAAATGCTGAGGAATTCACCCTTGATACCAGAGAAAGGAGTGGTTCCTTATTAGCTCAATCAATGGCAGGAGCACTTCCTGGCAAATCTTTCTGCAAATGAAACTATGTCTTACTAGCTAGGCTTCCGAATAGGTGCCTTCCTTACCCTTTCCTCTCATCTTTACTGTAAAACTTAGCACAGGGCCTTGCAGTATTGAGGGGGAAAGAATAAATAATTGGTTTATAGCTATGAATGAACCCTTGTTGATCGAGTGAGTGAGTGGCCTGGCCTATGCTTGCTTGGTCTCCTGTGACACATGCAAGTGTTTATAACATATAAATAAGTCAGGTGAATATCTCTGCTTCACAGATGTGCTCTTTTTTTACTTGAATTATTCAGTCTTTTGGGGACATGATTCCTAATCTTGACCATATGTTCTTTGTGGCCTTGGAACACATGGTTCCCCTTAGAAACAGAATGCAGATGAGGACAGGTATGGAAATTCCAAGGCCTGTGCCAGTCTTTCCACATTTTGCTCAAGGATAGGGCTCAGGGGGGTAGGACTTGGAGTTCCTGCTCTCTCATTACTCTGGCAAGGTGGAGCAGGTGGAACTTTGTCTGCACAGCTGCATACTCTGTGTAATTCGCGGAGAGCCAGTTCAGACCACCCACAGTCCATGGAAGACTCGGAGTAGGAACCCTGAGCACCTGGGCTGGCTGAAGAACAGCCGGTTCCCAGGGCTCAGCCTCCACTTGCTTAAGCAAACATGGAACCTAAGCTTCTTTTATTAGGTGAATGGGAAGAGAGAAAATTGAGGTGTAATAGAAAAGTAACTGTGCACAAATTTTATTTCAGCAATGAATACGCTATTTAATTCCACCCTTTTTACTCTGAAGCGTGGTATCTGGAATAACTCAAGCAATGGTGATGACCTTAGGTATTTCTTTTAATTATTCCAATGCTACCTTGCCACCCAGCCCTACAGCAAGCACTCAGCTACTCCAAGCAAAGCCATTCTAACGATTTCGATTAAATTCTGGCCTCCTCCCAACCGCACACAAATTAAAAGCATTACTGGACGATCCCGGCTCCAGCTCTTAAAAGTGTTGTTATATAAAGAAAGAGGAAGGTTGCCAAAGGCTTGTTGGCATTTCCTCAGCCACAAGGGAGAGTTAACCCCTTGGGTTTCTGAGACTGGGAGATTTTTTTCCCACTTTCCCTAGAATCTTTTAAAAAACTATTTCCTCCAAGCACATCTTAACCACAGTTATGCTATAGAGGGCATCAACGAGTTTTTAAAGGACACACATTCTCCACAAAGTTTGAGGGGATGCTGACAGTGTTTTTAAGAAGTTATCTTTTCTTGTCACAAGTTGATCATAGTTTCTCTTTGTGGGAGAAGCTGCCTTAGGAGACCATCTCAGGCTAATTGTCTCATGTGTTAAGGACTTAAGTAAGAGACTCTGAGTCTGCTATGATTTTAGAGTCAGCCTCCCTGAGAAGCAGAGAAATCTAGAATCACTGTTCAGAGGCCTGCTCTCCATAGAGCTGCCTGAGATGCCAGCTCACAGTACTCACCTCCTGAGCCTGGGGTGCAGTAAGGCTGACCCCAAGGAAGATTGTGAGAGGGAGGGCACTCAAGCACCTCAGCAGAAGGGAGACCAGGGTCAATTCCCCAGACCCAGGTGAGGAACTGCAGCTCACAAATAGTGTGAGGCCAGCATGAGACCACATATACCATGTGGGGCTAAACCTAAAATCACATCCAGATGTTTGATATCTCCTTCAAGTCTCTTTCCATTTTGTTGTGCCATTTCTCAGCCTGAGGAATGCCCACTGCAGGTGTCAGGGAGATGTGAGAAGTCAAAAGGGCAAAGGCACAAGCCAAGGTGAGTGGGGACAAAGATCCAGGATGGTGGCACTCCTCACTGGGAGATATGCCTCTCCAATCCCAAAACCTCTGAAAAGATTTTATTGAGGAGTTCTTATCACAGGCATACAGCTTGACCAATTTTTCCTAACTGAAGACATGCATACACGCACTCCCAAACAACGAAACATGGCCACCTCCAGAAGCCTTCCTCATGTCCTTTCCCAGGCACTATGTCACCCAAGGACAGCTGCCATCCTGATAGCAACACCACGGAGTGTTTTTGTCTTCTGTAATTTGAGCCACACATATCAAAAGTAAAATCTCTTTGTGGATGGACACCTGAAATCTCAAGTATTTTTGATAAGCTGGATACTTGTAGGTGCCTTCAGAATTCTGTCCCATTCCATCATTAAGTATGTTCTAAAATCCAAATCACCTTTGCATATGACTAAGGGAATACTATTCTGATGATGGCTTCCCTTCAAAATTCACTGTGGCTATTTTGGAATCAGATCATATTTTTCCAATAATTCTCTTATCTCTGAGGTGGACAGTTCACTTGAATGTGCATTTGTATATATTTTTCTTTTCTCAGTCAGCACCAGAGAAGAGTTTAAAGTTGAAGAGGATCACTAAATTCAGGGATGAGGAATAGATTTCAGTTCACCTGTGCCAACCTTCATCTACTAAAACTGGATTCTTAGGCACCTTGGTGTCCAGACTATATTTTGGGTCTGCAGCTATGAGTTGTTAGCAATGTCTGCCACTGGGGAGAGTAGTTGCCATCTGATATTTTGTTCAGCCTTCATAATATGGACAAGGATCTGAAATCTGGTCAAGGCAAAGACAGAACTGGGCATAGGCCCATTCCTTCTGTATGAAAATCACTGAAATTGTTTGTTGATTGCATGGCAAGGTGAAGTCCTGTTAGAACTTGTTAAGAAGACTCATGGAGGCATAAGCCATTCTTATTTCTTCTCAGAGAAGTCTGGATAGGGAATAGACAAAACAAGAAGGGGAGCCTGAGGGCCAGGGTCTCAGCTCTCCCCTTGCTGACCTCGATCTCCTCAATCAAAAAAGCTACATCCAAATGGAAAAATAGGAACAAAATTTTTGTAAATAGGGAGGGCTGGAGGGGTTGAAGGGAGGGCTGGGCAAGGGTGAAAAACAAGAACTAAGAGAGACTATGTAAAGGTACAAATTTCCAATGATGAATGTCATTATATTGTATACCTAAAATGTACCAATTATTAGAATGAATAATCGAAAATGTAAAATAGGAATAAAAGGTCCAAAGGGGTAGGGGTAGTGGGAGGCACAGGGGAAAGGAAAGAAGGGAAAGGAAAAAATGATGAGAAATGGAAAAAATGGAAATAAAGTCTTTGTAAATAGGGAAGGGTGGAGGGTGTGAAGGGAGGGCTAGGAATGGGGAAAAAATAAGAACCAAGATGCATTATATAAAGGTACAATTCCCAATGAGAAATGTAATTGTGTTGTATACCTACAATGTACCAATAAAAGAATTTAATACAAAAAATAAATAAATAAATAAATAAATAAATAAATAAAGCTACATCCAAATGTCATGGAAGCCCAGCTCAGCAGTCCAAGTCCACAGAAAAAATTGTTCCCTGTCTCACTTAAGAAAGCGCTCTCCTGTCTCCATCTATCAATGGGTTCCCACTGAGAGCCCTCCATGCTCTCCCCTCCCCCAGCAAATCCCAGATGTTTTATTTATTGCCCAGTCTCTTTAGGAGCCAACAGAGTCAGACACTCATCTTGCTTCCTCTTATTCATGAGCCTTAGGTAGAAGGAGGCCACAGAGGCAAATGAGAAAATCCTTCAATCAAATCTTGATGAAATAAACTAATTAGGGTGATTACACCTCCGTAATGATGTTAATTGTGTAGACAGAAAATCACAGCCTTCCAGGCTGACTCTGCTTCTACCTCTAGAAAGGTATTTTTCAGGCATTTCCAAAAGTCAGTGGCAATCCCTGCCCGCCAGGCCAAGGAGCTCAGTCATTGCCAGAGGAGTCCAGTGTTCCCCTCCATGAAGACCCAAAGCCTTGATTCAGAGTGTTCTTGGTAATCCTGCTGCTAGTAATAGAGGCATGCCAGAGGCCCAGAGGAGGCTGATCTGACTGTGGTGGCCAGCAAGGAGTAGAAGAACAGATGACTTGCTAAGAATTAAGCACTCAAAGTGCCCCTAGGTAGATATTGGGTTTCAACTCTGTCTTCCCTATTTCTGTACTTTGGCCCCTTACTGCTACCCACTGCAGCTAGCAAGTGTCCATATGATTTCTCCAGGGGCCTCCTCTCTAAGTGGAAGCAGAATAAAACCCATTCATTCATTTATTCATCTACTATTGGACTCAATAGAGTCATTAGAAGGCTCCTTCTTATAGAAGAGAACAAAACAGACAAGGTTTCTGTCCTCATTGATCTTACATTTAGTTAAAAGAGTCAATAAGCAAATATGAATGTTAGTAATATGTTAGATGGTGATAGGGCTGAAGAGAGATATGAAGCTGGGGAAAGCACCAGGGAAGGGAGCCACAGGATAGTTGGTGCACGGTTCTGAGGTCTCCCTGCCAAAGCTCAAGTGGAGGGATTGGGGGAGTCAGCCACCGGAGGCCTCCAGGAGGAAGGGACAGCAACCACAAATACCCTAGGGCAGAAAGGAACCCCTGAGGACAAAGGGCCCCCAAGGGTCAGTACCGACTGACCCCCAGAATGTGTGTGACAATGTAATAAACGTCTTTCCCTCTTCATGTGTTATGAGGGCTGCATGGACAAGCTCTGTGTTGTCATCATCTTTAGCCCCTCACTATTACGGCCTCTGCCCCAGCATAGCGTCTTCTTTTATGCCAAGTGTTTAGTAAACATTTGTTGATTTACTGACTTATTAATTAACTAATGAGGGAAATGAGGGATGTATACGGCTCTCTATTCCAAAGGAAGGGTTGAAGCAGATACTGAATGGAAAAGAGGCTAGACCTGAAATAGGAAGGAGAGAAGTATGAGGCTCATGTACCAGAGCCTAACCCAGGCCTAGGCCAGGGACCAGGGGGGTTTGTTTATCTCCCTTCTCTGGTTTTATCAGCACCTTGGCAGCCCCAGACCTGAGGACCTTGAACATAAAACGGGTGGCAAAGGAGAAGAACAGGAGTGGTATTCTCCTGCCTGAGGCAATTCCTGACATAAACCCTATAAACTTATTCAAGGAACAGAAACCTACATGTATCAAATTAGAGTTAATGCTACCACACGGGAAGTTTATATAGCATGCAAGGAGTACATCTGTATAAAGTACACTTCAAAATGCCAATAAAGCATCTATGAATGCCACATGTAGCTATTAAATTAGTAATAATATGAAATAAAATGTTAATACTGGATGCTGGCAAGGAGGCTATGAAACTGTCATTAATTGCTAGTTGGCACAATATATTTTGGCAACGCTTATTCAGAAAATAACTTGGCAATAGATCACCAAAACAATAAAAAGCTCCTACAGTTAACTCAGTAATAACAATTCTGGGAATGTATCAAAGTAAAATTCCTAAATATAGAAAAGCTATATGTTTGAAAATACACATTCCAGCATTATTTATAATTGTGAAAACACTTGTAAGCAACCTACTCTTCCAAAAATAGGGATATGGTTAATTTAAGTTTTTATATTAGAGTCACTGGAATTTTTATAAAATAACAATAAATGAAATTTTCTAGCTAAAATGGGAATCCAGAGGCATGATTAGAAAGCAAGAAACTAAATAAATGAATATGCAGCAACTCATGATTTATATTTCAAGTCTATTTTTGCACATGGACAAAGACACAAAGTGAAAAAGGAGAGATGAAAGTGGCCTCTTTTGGCTAATAGCAATACATTTGTGTGGGAACTGCAAATGAATTCTAAGCTAAGCATTGGAGTTACTAGAAGTTTCTTCCTTGACCTGATATAAAACTGAGCTATAGAGCCAGATGCATCATCCATGACAGCGGAGGAAGCTGCGGTACAAGGGGAGCAAGACACTTGTTCATGTCTTACCAGGAGCCTATGCAGTGGTATTTGGTTTTACTTACGGCTAAAAATCAACTAAGGATATTTCTTAAGCCCAAATATCCAGATCACAATTCCTGGGGTAATTCTGATACAATAAAGCCAGAAAAATGTATATGTTTAAACAGCTACCTAGGTGATTTTCTTATCAGCCAGAGATGAGAACCATTAACATGAGACAGCAAAACCAGTTATAGGCTCCAGTGTCCCTCATGGAGTTTGACCCAGGGTACCACTTACTGAAGAGTTACAGTGTGCCTGGCACTGTTTCCATTTCTTTTTATGGACTATTCCTATTTGTCCTCCAATTACCTGATGAGATAGGCACCATTTCGTATCACAGGTCAGGAGACTGAGGCACAGGGCAGCACAGATACAGGTAGACATGGACTCCCATGGTTACTTCACTTGTCCACTGGTCCTCCCTTCAACACGGGCTTGACCACATTGGGAATGTGCCTCATGCACTTCCTTTCCTCAGGCTCCAAAAAGACCCATTAGATTGTTAGTGGGCAAAGGAGAATAACCTGCACAAGGAGCCTCCAGGTGAAGGATTCACCCCTACTTTGGGAAAGGGTAGTCAGCATTTGGCCACAGGAATGTGGGGGAAGAGTACCCATCCCAGCTTTGTGACGATTATAATAGCCAGTGTGACATGCCCTCCTGTACTCGACATCTCATTGTGGCTGAAGATTGATTACATGCAAACAGTTCTCGCAGCAATTGGCACATGTTTTAACAAAATCCAATGCAGCCCAAGTCAGGCTAATTGTTTCAGAGCACAAGCTATGTGCTCTTGGTGACCTAGTGCCCCCAAAGCACCCAAGGGGGGTTTGAGCTCTCTGGCGTTCTGTCACACAAGTCCTAGGACTTTAGGACTTGCTTAGGGGGTGGGGCGGGGGGAGAGAGAAAGAGAGAGAGAGAGAGAAGAGAGAGAGAGAGAGAGAGAGAGAGAGAGAGAGAGAGAGAGAGAGAGAGAGATGTTTCCAAACCTGGCACTCAACTCTCTTAATGTAGGAAGATACTTTTCATCTACTCATTATGTACCTTCATGAAATGTAGAATAATCACCCTATCTGGGCCTGGCACAGTGATAAGCAGATAAGCAACAGGGAAAAATGAAGAGAAAATGAAACAGGATCTCTGCCCTCCTGCAAGGTTGGACAAGGAAGACACCAATTAAAGAATCAAATGACCAATGTGTAATTACAGATGGAGTAAGAGCTGCAAAGTGCTATGCACATCTAACAATGATTTCTGACCTGTCAGAAGGTCAGGAAAACCTCAAAGGAAGGGTAACCTGTTGGGATTTGAAAGATGAGCCAGAGGTTGACCAGGGTACAAAGGAAAGAAGCCAGATGTTTTCTAGAAAAGTAAAGATATCTAGCTGGGCTACAGAAAGTACATAGGGGATGGGAAAAGAGCATGTGGAGCATTGGTGGGGACTCTGTCGCAAGGAGTTATTGTCATGGTAGATTCTCTAAAGATCTTGAAGAGCCTTCAGCTGGGAATGACTTAATCTCATTTGCATTACAGAAAAGTTCTGGCTCCTTTGGATCTGGGGCTGGGCAGGAGTGAAAGTGAACAGAAATAGGAGGCTATTTCAATTATTCAAGCTCAGGACACGGAAACAAGTGTCAAGATGGAGATTGTGGATGAAGAGGAAGAAAATGAGTTCAAGAGGTAAGGAGAAAGTAAAATTATGGGGATTTGGTGTTGAATTGTGGAAAGGGTATCATCTCTAGGGATTATGGTTTCTTACTGTGCACCCAACCAGGAATAAATACTCATTAAATTATCAATACATTGGCTTCTACAGGATCATCTTTGAACTTGATTAACTTGGGAAGAAATCTCCAGGAAATGGATCCTAATAAATAGGAGTAGAATTTCCTAATTTTTTCACCTTTGTGCCATTTTCTGTTCCAGAGCCTTGGGCAAGGGAAAGGATAGCTAAAGAAGAAAAGGGATCTTTCTGCACCCAGCAGGCCCAGGAACACAGTGTTGGGCTTTCGGCCATGGGGGTTTGTGGGAGGCAACCCATCCTCCCATAGAAACTGAGAAGACCCAGAACTGGGCCACCAAGCAGAATGTCAATGGTGAGGTCTAGCTGTGCCAGTAACTTACCTGTGACCTCAGACAAGGAGGTCATCACCCACAACAATGTAAGCATGTACTCCTGGTGACAAACCTCCCAACTTTGAACCCAGGGCTGGCAACAGGAGGGCCAGTGTGGGTGTTTCCTGCCCAGGGTCCTCAGAGCCACTTAACACTCAAGTGTTTCCCACACTGAAGCAGACCCGAGGACCTCCAGAGGATTGTAAAGACCAAACAAACACACAAACTCCAACATTAACAAGACTGAAGAAAGCCGGGGAAAGGTCAATTTGTGCTCCCTCTGCCCCCACACAGAGAAAACTGTGTCCCTAGCCTCAGCAGCCTCTGGTCTGTCTTACAAACAGAACCCTAGGGGCTGCTCAGAATAAAAGCAGGTCACACTGTCGGAAACAAGTTTCGGAGTCCACATTTCCCGGCACACAGGCAGCAGTCACAATCATTGACAACAATGGAAACTGGGCTGGCTTGCCAGACAGAAAAAAGCCCAAGGGAAAAGGCCATGTGAGAAAGCCATCCACGTCTGCATCTGTATATGTGCGGGTGGGCAGATCCTTCCCTCCAGCTCCCCCAGTCCCAGCACAATGCTGGATGCATCCCAAGCCCACAACCCTACAAGACGCAGGACCTCCAGTGTCACTGCAGCTGCTCCAGCTGCCACCATAATAGGCAAGAATTTCTTGATAAGCGATATTTGTTTAAAAATACATACTCCTGGGCATTTTAGGAATCTGAAATTCCTGAGCTAATTCTAGGTAGGACCCTAAGAATTTGCATTTTTGACCAAACAAAGGAGTCTGTGGGCCAGAGCTCTGAGAAACATTTTTGAAGGGTCTGGAAACATTTCATTAACCTATTACAGACCCCTCGGATGCACCACTGAAAGCTATAGAAAACTATGGTGAGATACACATGTACATATTTTATCAAATCTTGAAGAGTTTCAGAATTGACAGACATGCTGAAGCATAGTCTATACTCTGATGACAGAGTGAATGATCCAAGCAGACTGTCTAAACACCAATTCAACTAAGGGTTCTGCCCATTCTGTACAGTTTTAGCAAGAATCCTGGTGGCTAAGTTAGCAAAGATCCCTAGGCCTTGATAATCAACCACAGTCTTATCCCCTACCTCCTCTATCAACACTCTGTCCTGCTGGTAAAGTCAGTCTTTTCAGAATCCCTCCTTACCTATCATGTTACTGCCTGGTGGGGATTCCATGGGGCTTCTTTCCATGTTCTTTTTTTTAAATTAATTTTATTGGTACATTTAAGGTATACAATATAATGACATTCATCATTGGAAATTTGCACCTATACATAATCCATCTTGGTTTTTTTTCTGCATCCCCCTGCCCTCCCTTCAACCCCTCCACCCCTCCCTATCTACAAACACTTTGTTTTCATTTTTTCTTTTTCTCATATTAATTCCATTTCTTTCGTTCTTTTCTCCTATCCCTCCCACTTCCCCTTCCCCCTTTCACCTTTTCTTCCTATTTCACATTATCTATTATACCTTTTAGTCCTTATTTACACTTTCAGTTTCTCACACCAGAGAAACTATTCGGTATTTACACATGTGTGTCCTGTCTATTTCACTTAACAGTGTCGCTTCAATGTGTATCCATTTAACTATAAATGTCTCTAGTTTCTCATTCTTTATGGCTGAATACTACTCCATTTTATAAGAAAACCACATTTTCTTTATCCAGTCTCCAGTTGATGGGCAATTGGGTTGCTTCCAAATTTTAGCTATCATGAAGTGTGCTGCTATGAACATGGATGCACATATATCACTGTGGTATGATTCTTTTAACTCTTTGGGGAAGATACCTAGCAGGGGAATAGCTGGGTCAAATGGGACTTCCAATCCTACTTCTCTGAGGTATCTCCATACTGGTTTCCACAGTGGTTGCACCAGTCTACACTCCCACCAGCAGTGGATCAGGGTTCCACTTTCCCCAAAGCCCTACCAGCATTTGTTATTGGTTGATTTCATGATAGCAGCCGTTCTTTCTGGATTGAGATGGAATCTCAGTGTTGTTTTCATTTGCATCTCTCCAATGACCAGCCATGTTGAACACCTTTTCATATGTTTATTTGCTATTCTACTTCTTTGTCTGAGAAATATCTGTTCATTCCAGATGCCCATTTTTGAATTAGATCTTTAAATTTGGGAAGTCTTATTTCTTTAAGTTCTTTATATATTCTAGATAGTAGACCTTTTTCTGAGGAATAGCTGGTGAAAATTTTTTCCCACACTGTGGGTTGTTTCTTCACATTGTTGGTGGTTTCTCTTGCTCTGCAGAAGCTTTTCAGTAAGAAGAGATCCCACTTCCTGATTGTTTGTGGTAGTTCACAGGCAAATGAAGTTTTGTTCATAAAATTTTTTCCAACGCCAATGTCTTCAACAGTTCTATCTAACCTCTGTTCTAGTCAGTTCAGCATTTCTGTTTCAATATTTAGATCTTTAATCCATTTTGATTCTAGTTTAGTGCATGGTGAGATATATAGGTCTAGTTTTAATCTTTTGCAAGTTGAAAACCCAGTTTTTCCAGCACCACTTATTAAAGGGGCTATCTTTCCTCCAGTGAGGGTGTTTGGCTCCTTTGTCAAAGATGAGGTGGCTGAGTGTGTCTGGAGTTGTTTCTGCATCTTCTAATCTGTTCCACTGGTACTCAGACCTGTTTCTTTGCCAGTACCATGCTGTTTTTATCACAGTAGCTTTGTAGTAGAGTTGCAGGTTGGGGATTGTGATACCCCCTGCTATGTTTCTGTTACCTAGAATTGCTTTTGCTATTCTGGGTCTCTTCTGGTTCCAAATGAATTTTTGGTTTGTTTTGTCAAGGTCCGTGAAGTATGCTGCTGGGATCTCAATTGGAATTGCAATGAATCTATATAGCAGTTTTGGAAGTATGGTCATTTTCACTATATTAATCCTTCCTACCCAGGAGCAGGGGATGTCTGCCATTTTCTGATATCATCTTCAATCTCTCTTTTCAGAGTGCTATAGTTTTCAGAGAAGAGGTCTTTGATTTCTTTCATTAGGTTGATTCCTAGGTATTTCAGTTTTTTGGATGCTATTGTGAAAGGAATTGTTTGCCCTATTTCTCTCTCAGTGAGTCTGTCATTGGTGTAGAGGAAAGCTATTGATGTTTGTGTGTTGACCTTGTAACCAGCTACTTGACTGAATTTGGTTATTAAGTCTAGAAGACTTTTGGTGGAGTTCTTGGGGTCTTCTATATAGAGTATCATGTCATCTGCAAATAATGACAATTTGACTTCTTCATTACCTATCTTTATTCCTTTTATTTCTTTCTCTTGTCTAATTGCTGTGGCTAATGTTTCCAGAACTGTACTGAACAAGAGTGGTGATAGTGGACATCCTTGTCTTGTTCCTGATTTTAGTGTAAAGGATTTCAGTTTTTGACGATTAATATGATACTGGCTGTTGGGTTTTCATAGATGGTTTTTATCAGTTTGATGTAGAGACCATCTATTCCAATTTTTTGTAGGGTTTTTATCATAAATGCATGTTGGATTTTGTCAAATGCTTTTTCTGCCTCTATTGAGATGATCATATGATTTTTGCCCTTGGCTCTATTGATATAGTGTATTACATTTATTGATTTGCATATGTAGAACCATCCCTGCATCCCTGGGATGAATCCCACTTGATCAGGGTGTATGATCTTCTTGATGATCTTCTGAATTCTGTTTGCTAGTATCTTATTAAGGATTTTTGCATCTATGTTCATTAGTGAGATTAACCTATAGTTCTCTTTTTTGGTTGGGTCTTTCTCTGCTTTGGGGATCAAGGTGATGCTTGCTTCCAGGAATGAATTTGGGAGTATTGCTTCCCTTTCAATTTCATTGAAGAGTTTAAACAGTAGTGGCAGCAGTTCCTCTCTAAATGTCTTGTAGAATTCAGCAGAGAAGCCATCAGGACCCGGGCTTTTCTTAGTTGGTAAGTTTTTAATTACATTTTAAATTTAATTGATTGATATTGGATCATTTAGAATTTTTAGGTCATCTTCAGTCAACTTTGGTAATTCACACGTATCTAGGATTTGTCCTTTTCTTTTGTATTTTCCATCTTATTGGCGTATAGGTTCTGGAAGTAGGTATTGATGATCCTCTGGATATCTGCTGGGTCCATTGTGATTTCAGCCTTTTACTTCCTAATTGCATGGATTTCAGCCTTTTCTTTCCTTTTTTTGATGAGTTTGGCTAAGGGCTTGTCAATTTTGTTTATTCTTTTGAAGATCCAACTCTTTGCTTCATTGATTTTTTTGTATCATTCTTTTAGTCCCCATTGCTTTGATTTATGCTCTGATCTTATAATTTCTTCCCTTGTATGAGCATTGGGTTTTTCCTGCTCTTCTTTTTCTAGAAGGTTGAGGGTCAGCATCAGGTTGTGTAATTGGGCTCACACTGTTTTCCTAATGTTAATATTCACTGCTATGAATTTCCCTCAAAGACTGCTTTCATTGTGTCCTTTAGATTCTGATATGTTGTATTGGCATTGGCATTTAATTGTAGGAACTGTCTGATTTCTTCTTAATTTCCTGTGATCCATTGATTATTCAGAAGTGTGTTGTTCAATTTCCATGTGTTTATGAAATTCTTGCAATTTCTTCTGCTATTGATCTACAATTTCATTGCACTATGGTCTGATAATATAGAGGTGATAATTTCAATTCCTTTGTACTTACTTAAACATGTTCTATGAGCTAATAATATGTGGTCTCTTTTGGAGAACTACCCACGTGCAGCTGAAAAGAATGTTTATTCTGATTTTGTGGCATGGAACACTCTGTAAACATCCCTTAAATTCATTTGTTCAAGAGTTTGATTGAGTTCTATTATTTCATTGTTTATGTTTTGTCTAATTTGTCTATCTATTTGTGACAGTCAGGTATTGAGGTGACCCACTACTATTGTATTAGTGCACTACTTTTGTATTGTATTATATGGTTTTTTATGTCCATTAGTATGTGTTTTAAATAGTTGGGTGCACTAGGGCTTGGTGCATATATGTTTATGATTGTCATCTCTTCCTCTTGGATTGTTCCCTTCACAAAGAAGTAGTGTCCCTCTGTCTCTCTTAATCAGTGTTGGTTTGAAATCCACTTGATCTGCAAAGAGGATAGCTACTCCTACTTTTTGGGGGGTTCCTGTCTCATGGAGTATTGTTTTACACACTTTAACTTTCAGTCTATGGGTTTCTTTTTGAATTAAGTGTGTTTCTTCTATGCAGCATATTGTTGGATCTTGCTTCTTGACCCATTCTGCCAGTCTATTTCTTTTGATTGGTGAATTGAGACCATTAACATTGATGGTTATAACTGATACATATTGACTTATCCTCGTTATGACTTTTTCTTCTTTTGGATTCTCCCTCTTTGAGTTTAGTGTCTTGTCATGACTGATGAATTCATTCTGCAGGGCTTCCTGGGGTTGTGATCCTCATTGCCTTTTCCTAGGATATTGTCTAAAATATTTTGGAGTGCTGGTTTGGTGTTCATGAAGTTCCTAAGGTGCTCTTTGTCATGAAAG
The DNA here is from genome assembly GCF_053883595.1 of Heterocephalus glaber. Lineage (NCBI taxonomy): Eukaryota > Metazoa > Chordata > Mammalia > Rodentia > Bathyergidae > Heterocephalus > Heterocephalus glaber. The sequence continues at coordinate 30,340,286 of NW_028258330.1, read as the reverse complement.
TATCTTATTTCTCCTTCAATTTTGAAAAATAGTTCTGCGGGGTTCATCAATCTGGGTTGGATGTTGTTTTTCTTTAGGGCTTGAAATAAGTTACTCCAAGCTCTTCTTGCCTTGTGGGTTTGTGTTGCGAAGTCTGCTGTGATTCTGATGAGCTTTCCTTTGTATGTGATTTGTTTCTTTTCTCTCATTGCTTGTAGAATTTTGTTCTTCTGTTGGGTTTCTGGGATCTTAACTATTATATGCCTATGTGTAAATTTTTTTATCACAACTAGTTGGAGTCCTATATGCCTCACTTATCTGTATGTCAAGTTCTTTTCTCCTATTTGGGAAGTTTTCTGCCATTACTCTTGTGAACAGTTTTTTATGTCATCTGTGCTCTCTCATGTTTCTTCATTGACTCCAATCACTTTGATATTATTCTTCTTTGCATCACCTAGCAGCTCCTGGATTGATTTCTTGTGGTCACTTACTATTTTAAAGAAATTTTTCTTTTCCTGGTCACTAATTGCAATCCTATCTTCTATACCTGAAATTCTGTCCTTGCATTGGCTCATTCTGCTGTGTAAACTTTGAATGGCATTTTTAATCTCCTGGAAATCTGTATGCATCTGTTTTATCAATTTTATTTGTTTCCTATGTTGGAATTCCATCATGTTCCTCAGGTCCTCTATTTTTCTATCTGTGTCCACTCTAGATTTATTAATCATGTATTGTACTATGGGCACAATCTGTGCTGTTATCTGAGAAATTATTTCTGATTTCATTTTTTCCAGGTCCTATTTTGTTGCCAGTTTAGTGAGCCCAGATTGTTGAGTATGAGATTATTCCCTCTTGTTGCCCTTTGTGGTTGCCTTAGGTGATCTGAAATTCTGATTTTCAGATTTATTTAAGTGTCTTCTCATTTCAACAGATGCAGCCTGCTGTACCTTTGTTGAGGTGACTTTTTGTTCACCCAATTGTCTTGAATACTCAGCAAGCCACTAAGCAGCCTTTAATCTGTGGCTCACCAGTACACCAAACCCTGCATTTAGAGTGGTAGCCTTCTGGATCCCTGAACTGACCTGCTGTCTGGGTGGGCTTTTGGCTGAGGCCTGTGCATTCTTGGGATGGTATCTAGGCCTGTGCAGCTCTTTTCTGGGTGGGACTTTGGCTTGGGTGGCTGTGGAAGGGCCTCTGGGGTCAGGGAGGAGCCCTGACTAGGATTCGCCTACAGCCGTGCCAGTCTGGGCCTCATAGCTGCTCCACAGGACCTGTACATACTTACTGATGAAATGGTGGGGCTCTCTCCAAGTTCTTAGTATTTAAAGAGTTGTGCAAGACATGGCAAAGGTGCACATTTATTGAAAGTGTGAAAGAGGTATGCTCTACAGGTGAGAATAGGCCAGTACAAAGGCTACAGCACCTGAGGATGAGGGGAAAGGTGTCTCTAGTATTCAAAATACCTGAATTGACCTCTCCCTCATGAAAATAGGGCATGAGGACATTTGTCCTATCAAAACCTCACTTGGCCTCATGCCAGATTTAAACTTTCCAATCAGAAAAGTTGCTTAGTTTCACAACAGATGTAAATGAAGGTTCAGAAACAACATCTTTTGATTGATTGTGCCCACATACAAATGAAGACTTGAAAATAGAATCATCTATTTGGTCCTCCAAACAGTGCCAGATTCAAAGGAGGGATTGAAAATAGCACCTTTGTTATTGGTCCATAGTACTCAGCCTTGAGCTTGATATCATTTTGGGTCCCATGTTCTGGCCATGTCCTCTTTTTTTAGGAAACATCTTGTCTAATCTGTTAATCATGGGTTTTTATGACATTTGATGCATTCCACCCATATTGTTGTCTTGTTTGGCCCAGCCCTACTCTCCTACCTCAATATTTCTCTCTTCTTAGACATTTTTCCATCTACCCACCCCTCTTCCTGTTCTTTGGGTGTAAATTTCTACTGTTCCATGTTGGAGTCAGAGTTGAGTTCAGCCTCTCTCTTCCACTGTTAGTTCCCATTGCAGGGGTCCCTATATCTACCACAGTAGATCCTCCTTGAATAAAGTTTTCCTTACCATTTTCATTAAGTTTCATGAATATTTTTTTCTTTAACATTTTCCATGGCAAAGAAGTGGAACAGCAAGAAAAGAAGTTTAAAAAGGACAAGGACTTGGCTGAAGGACCTTCCCCAAGGCTGAAGGTTGTAATTTGAAGAGTGCACATAGGTAAGCCATACCAAAGGCAGAGTTTAAGGCAGAGGACACCAAGGTTGGATAAACATCATGTGGACCATGTGCTATCATGTGGGTTTAAGAGTTCACAAGGGAAAAATTCACCAGTTTTTATGAACAAAGGTATTAGATATCTCAGTGGTGTACTGAGGTTCTGCCATTTATTAGCAGTAGGACCCTAGACATGTTACTTGATCTACCTAAGCCCCAACTTCCCCTCACTAGTATGATGTAAATGGTAATACATAATTCCCAGGGTTTTGTGAACATAAAACAAGCTAATGAGATGAAAACAGTTAGCATAGTGCCTGGCACATGATAAGAACTCAGTAAGTTGTGGTTATCAACATGATCATCATTATCATTCCTTTTTCTTGAAATTTAGATTGCCTTGGCCCCTTCCAATTTAAAAAAAAATGTTTCCCATTTTTGTATCCTACAAAGCATTAGGCTTAATTATCTTACATTATACTTAATAGAGCAAGAACCAGGTTTTAGTAGATGTTGGAAGGCAGGGAGAGAGGGAAGGGAGATGAGAAGAGTGAAGGAGACAAAGGAGAGAGAGAGAGAGAGAGGGTTATCTTCATTTTGGCCATGCTGGTTATAAATTCTATAGCTTCATTGTTTCAGATCGAAATGAGATTTTCTAAGTAGAGCAACATTTACTTTTCACAGGTTTTTATTTGCCAAGTACATGCACAGAACTCATTGAGCTGGCTGGTTCAGAAAGCCATCCACTGGATTTCAGGGTAAGCTGCCTTCACCACAGAGGCTGCCAGTTTCCTGCCATTGACAATTAAGTGGGCATTGTTAATTAAATTATCATCTCACCTAATTAAGAGTCAGATAATTGTGATTTTAATGAACTTCAATTGCTTTTGGGTAGACAAAAGCAGTCTCTGGAGCAGCAACCTTCCTGCTATATTGCTAATCGAATTCAATTGTATCTGTGAAGTAGATAATAACAATAACACCAATACCCTGAACCTTTGCTTTAATGATGTGAAGTAGATGTAACATGGTGGGGGGGGGCCAGTTATCCAGAATCCCATGGGAGTGGGATGAGGAGGTGTCTAGGGGCCTGCATATCAGGAGGTAAGCCTAAGTATTAGGAATTAGAAATTCCTAATACTACAGCTGAATTCAAAATAAATCATATTGAAAATGCCAGGGTGAAAATGTTAAGCTCTGAGTCCACCAATCCAGCTAAGATCAGAAGGCCATTCTAGATGCTCTAATGGGCTTTTCTACCAAGAATAACTGAGAGAAGTCCAACTGAAGTGATTTAAGCTAAAAGCTGAAGAAGTTTATAAAGTAGGGATGTACAAATGTTCTGTAAAGAGACAGAGATCAGTATTTTAGGCTTGGGGCTCTATATGCTGTTCAACTCCGTTGTAATGCAACCTAAAATAAATAGATGAGGCCATGCTCCAATAAACCCTTTAAAAATCCCAAAGCAGACAGTAGTCTAGATATGGTAGCCAGAGGTTATATTTAGATGGATCCTCTTCCTAAGAAGGGAAGCAAATTCTCTCTAGAACAAGTGAAGTAGGCAAGAGTCTTCACATATACACATGAAATAGTAACTGGGGTTTAAATTTAAATGATTTGCAATTTCCTATGGATTTTAAACACAAATACTTCTGAGAGTCTATTTTTTGTATTTTAAATTTCAAAAGTAAAAATTCATTACAGGAAAATTCAAAAGCAGAGATAAGAAGGGCTTTCATAAACAAACACATGTACAAAGACCATTTAGGTATATTTTTCCAGCCAGATTTCAGTAGACAGTATGTCATTATCACCATAAAATACATTTTAAAAAAAACTTAAAGCCTTTCAGTGTTGCTACATGATGTTTGACATCACTCTTTTAAGTAGTTTATTGCTCTTTGTCATGAGTATAAAAAATGTTTATGAAGTCAGTTTCTGTTGTTGAGTATGCTATCAGTTCTTTTGTCACTGATTATTTTAACAACAGTTTGTTTACATTTTGGAATGTTTATAGGGTAGTTTCCTTGAAGTTAAATTATTAGGTCACATGCTGAAAATATCTTGTAGATAGTAATAAAAATGTCAGGTTGCTTCCCAAAGGTGTGTGCTAATGTAATCTGCAAATAGTAGTGGTCTAAAGGTCCTAACCCACATGAGGTATCTATAGTTAAGAAAATGGTCCTCTTTAGAAGTCTTGAATGTTCTGTCTTTGAGTTTTGATCTCTTCCACATCAAAGAAATCAATAAACTGTTTCTGGAAGAATAATAAATTCAGACTCTACTTAGAGATCTTCTAAGTAAATCAAGTCCAGCCAGCAGAAGTTTGCTGAGTGCTGATTGGCTAGGGTAAACCTCATCTCACAGCCTTGGAGAGAAACTGAAGAGGTGTGGTCAAGCAGAGGGTACCACCATGCAATTAGAAGTGATCTTCCTATTCTAAAACTGAATACAGAAAGGGTTTAGCAGGAAAAGAGAAAGGCAAGAAAGCAGGAGAAATTATCCCTCCAGCCTTATTTTATACCCTGGTAAACACTGAAATACAGATGCCATGTATTCAGAATTGACATTCAAATTCAGGGGCTGTAGTTTCCCTTGGCTACTATAACAAACTGAACGGTTAAAACAGTAGAAATTTATTCTCACATAGTCTGAGCCAAGAAGCCTGAAATCAAGGTGTTTGGAGAGAAGAATTGGAAGCCTTTAGGGAAAAGTCCTCTTGTTTCTTCTGTCTCCTGGTGATTGCCAACAATCTTTTCTATGCTTTAACTTGCAGCTTCATCACTCTGATTTCTGTCTCCCCTACTACATGGCCTTCTCTGCCTGTGTCTGGGTCTCTTTATCATGTTTTCATCTGGCCTTTTAATGAGGATACCAGTCATTGGATTTAGAGCCCAACTTAATCTAATATAACAGTGTCTTAATTTGATAACCTCTGTGAAGACCTTATCTTCCAACAAGGTCACATTAATGGCTACAAAAATTAAGGCTTAGCAATTTATTTCAGCAGAACACAATTCAACCCAGAAAAGGGACAATGGAAAAATCAGGAGTGGGGAATTGGAAGGTCTAATATATAATCTCTATAATTCCAGCTGTAACCAAATAATAAACTCATCTCTCTAGGAAGCTCAGTAGCTATGTCTGCCACAGAGAGGCTTTGCTAAGAAATCACATCTTCTGGGATGTTTTTCTCTGATTTTCCTTCACCTATAATGGTAGACAGCATCTTCAATTGTCACCAAATCTTGTATTCCTGTGTCTCTAACATATTTTGAGGTCACTGAGACAGAGACATCATTGTCAGGTCCAGTAGTGAGCACATAGTAGGCACACAATAAACATGGATGGATGGGTGGGTGCCCATAATGGTCCATCTTGAAACATCAGTTTAAATTTGTTCTTGTTTATCTGCCTTCGTATTCTACCAATACCAGCCCAACTCCAAACCAGAGAATTAAGTTCATTAGTATTCATCATTCCAGCCCTGCAACCACTATCCTTTTGTTTTCTGCAATAGCTTCTTAGCTGCAGTCAAATGAACTCAAGGAAAATGATGCGACGTGGCTTTGGAAATATATTCCTCTGGCTGCCAGAATGGATTTAGCAGACTCTGAGCTCAGTTCGTCACCCCTTCTATGACTGCCTCTGCACACACAAAGGGCTACGACAGTCCTTGAGTTATGAGGGGCCATTCCAAGGCTGTGATGGATTTGATGGTTTTATGCACTGACTTAAGATTCCATTTCCTGCCACATTCACAAGTGCTTTCTGACGGCTGCAAGGAAATCACTCTTCTTGGTTTTGTACTGTCCCCACATCCACCACGTCTACCAGAGACAAGTTTGCAGAGCTGAAGCATCAAAGAAATCAAATGATTTAAGCATTATGAAAGGTAGTTGCTGTATCTTTCAGCCAACCTACCTGTACTTATTATTTACTTTCAATTTTTAGTTGAGTGTCACTGAAATATTCTGTAAAAGATGTGAAATTGAGGAACAGACAAACCTATTAAGTGCGTAATAAGCTGATATCCACAAGTCACTACAGATAGGTTTATAAAATGAAAGACATTTTCTTTGCCTAATATGAAGAAGGCAATTATCTTTAGATGTCCAAATGTTTAGGGGATCGGTTGATGATTTATCTAACTGCTTGTTCATTTACCTATATATCTTGCCATCATGTAGATGGTCCCTGCCATTTTTTCCCATCATCAGCTTGGTAATGCAACACCTTCACCTAACTCAGAGTTGATCAGATTTGTCCTCACCCACATGATGCCTCTCTTCTCATCTGGAGCATAGGTTCCATGAGGGCAGAGTCCAAATCAGCTTTGTTTACTGCCAAACAAATGAGATTGATTCAGGGCCTGGCTACAGTGAATCTTGTGTATATACGTTGGAGAGAAATGCTTAGTACTCCTAACTAGAAAAGAGAGGGAATATATGTTTATCTGAGACAGAAGTTAGGAAGGTAAAAACGTGTGTAAAGCAGTCATTCTCAACATGGTCTCCTGAATCTAGCAGCGCTAGCATCATGCAATTCATTAAAAATACATATTCTTAGTCTCTACCAACCCTAGTGAATGAGAAACTCTGGGGACAGGGCCTAGCAATCTGGGTGTCAACAAACCTTCCAAGTGATTTAAACTGATTTAAAGTGACACACGCTTAAGTTTGAGAACCACAAGTAGGCAAAGATATAGAGAAGAATGCAAATCTATATGCTGAGAGTAAGGAAAGAAGATCTGAAATTTATGGTAACAATTTTGAGACAAAAAGACATAATATATGTTGTGGAGACAAGTAGTTTTAGAATACACAAATGGAAGACACATAAGGAGCTTTGAGAGAAATGTGGGGCTGTATCATCTTCCAGCAGTCAGAGGAAGAAAACCTTTCAAGTATCCCAAACATAATGAATTTGTTGAAAGCAAGTAAGGTAAGAATTACAGGTCTATTTTTGAAGTGTTAAAAATTATTCTTATTTCTTATGTAAAGCATTAAAACTTACCACATATAACTCCCAAGAAAACCATGCCCTTTCCCTACTCCCTCCCTCAGATCCTGCTCCCTCCCTCAAAATCCTCAAGCTCTTCCTCTAGTGATAGATGGGAAAAAATTGAAAAGAAACAAGTAAAAGAATCTCAAAACCCAGGAGTGTGGTAAGACTGGAATTACATATTCATAAAAACCTCTATTGCACACACATGTGACTTTTCTTCAAGAAGACTTAGAGACTCAGGAATAGGAGCAGAGAGGGAAATGACTGGACGGCTCTGAGCTCCACATTTACAGGTTGAGCAGATCCAGCTGGTGGGACCCAAGGTCTGAGAGCAAGGAGTAGGATGAGATGTTGAAAAGATTGGTTACAAATCTAGGCTAAGTGGCCTGTAAACCAGAGGAGGAGATAGGTGCTCTAGGGCATTAAAAAAGAAACAGGGTTTTCCAAAATTGGGAACATGTATCATCTGAAACTTGAGCAGTAGCAGCAGAAATATCAGAGTGCCTTCACTGTGACTTCCTCAAAATGTGTTCAGGATTCATCTACAGTGTGTCTCTTTGGTACTTGCCACTGGATCGGGAATTGGATATTTGAAGACAGAATCAATTTGTAATCATCTCTCTCTTCTACCTAATGGGTCTTCATCATGCCTTCTGACACCATCAGTGCTGTCTTTAAGGACCACTGATGTCTGGGAAAGATGGTGAAGGTGAGAAACATCCCTCGAGTCTTCACCTCGCATGGTCTGGGAGGCCTATGAGCATGGACTCTACAGAGATTGCTCTATGGCTGGAGAGCTAGATTTGAATCCTGGCTCTACCTCTGACTAGTTGCAGGATGTTGGACTTCATCCCTCTCAGCTTTACCCTCCGCATTGCAAAATAGGAACAGTGATAAGGATTAAATCAGTTAATCCAGATAAGATACACAGCCCAGGAAGCACCTCACAAATTCCATCATCATTACTGTAAATGAGGAATGATAATCACACTGCAGTCTCTTGGATGTAACTAGCTGTCTATACTGTGTGACTCCCTGCTGCCAACTTCCCACCCACTTCACAACCCAACTTTCTCTCTTGCCACCCAACATTACTATCCCCTTCTGGTCTATAAGAGTGTCCTCTTTCTGACAGACCCAGGACCATAGTCTTAGCAGGAGGCATACCACACGATCTCTGTGTTCAGAAACATGGCTAAGAGGTTGAGTCAGAAAGTTTCTAGAAGAAAGTTCTCATTAGTTCCAGCCATCATCCTCAGAAGGCCTAGAAAAGGTTACCTCCAGTCACATTCTCTGTGTACCTTTACAGTTTCAAAGCAAGTTGACTGTGGTCTTGAGCCCAGAGACTGAGAAGTCTTTTTAGTCTTTCCCCTCCTATCCCCTTATCTGACCCAAACAAAGACCAATACTGGCAGCCTGTAGTCTCAAACATTCTTGGCTAACTTACCACCTTTACTGGAGCTAAGACACTGGGAAAGTTCCAAGTCTATTTCTCTCTTTACTCATCTTTAAAATGGAGTTTGTATATTGGCACACATTTCATAGATTCTAAATAATAAGGGTTAATTAAGTAGTATATACACAGTGCTGAAACTGTGTTCCCCACATATATATTCTGCTCCATCAGGACTTGGTGATATGCTTTTGGGATTACTGCTTCATGATGGCATCTGAAGTCCTACAGGGACCTGTCTCTAGAAACTGGGCTGGATCCAAATCTTGTATAGTCTCTAGTTCTGAAATAAAACCTCCTGACAACCTTAGCTTCTGTCTTAGTTCATGAACAAAGATGATTCTCATGGGAATGAATATGCGCTTACAGAGTTGGATGCCTTCCTGTTACAGGAACCAAATACCCATTACCCATAATGTAAAGGAGGAGAGGTTTATTTGGCCCATGGTTTCAGAGGATTCAGTCCATAGTTAGCTAGTTCCAAGGCAAGAATATCATGCTGTAAGAGCCTAGTAGAACAAAGCTCCCTAGTTCATGGTAGCTGAGAAGCAGAGCAGGGGAATAGCATCAAAAGGGAAGGGGTCAGGCACCAAATGTAGTACCCAAAGTCATGCCTTCATGACCTATCCAGACATACCCAGAAGTGTGTTTTACTATTTCCCTTGGTGGTTCACATGCCAATCAAATTGACAATTAAGCTTAACCACCAGAAATAGTCAGTGGAAATTGGGAAAGGCAATTCCACACAGAGAGAACAGCCTTCAAGTCACTGACAAATGAGATGTTCTGAATAGAAGAACAGTCAGATGAAAGCCAAACACCGGGATGCACGACTGGCTGGGTTTCACAGACGGTACAGACTCTGGACAACAGGAGCCAGGGAGTGGTGAATATCTAGGAAGGAATTGGATTTGTATTAAGCCCATCCCTGCACTTAAGTACTGCCAGCAAATCAAAAAGCTGTATTGTATTTAAATGTGTATTTTCATTGCTTTTCTCTGACACTTCATACATGCTGAGAAGTCTATAATCCAGCTAGTCTAAACCAAATAGCTCCTAAAGAGACAAGTACTGGAGGCAACCCCAACAGGCCCCACCAGAGTGGAGGTGTTGCCTCTCCACAAAGCTTGTTTGTTCTGCTCCCTTTGCATATCCATTTTCATGAAGGAATGTGTAGTCTGCCAACTTCATTGTCATTTATCCCAGGACAATTTGTTAACTTCAAGAATCCTTGAATGCCAACCTGGATGTCTTTATAATTGCTGTCTCTGTCAGAGCCTGTGTGAGAAATGTCACCGGCAGAATGAAGTCAGAAAGCAAAGTTGCAGCATGTTCTTCACGAAGGTGACAACGACCGAAAGCATTACTTGCTTTCAGGACAGTTTTGAGAACATTTCCAGCTCCTGAAAGAAAAGATGTTTGTGAAATTGGAAAAGCTAGCCTGCTGACATTGACAGCAAATTCATAATGCGCATGCTAATCTAAAGAAAGCAGCAGGCTCACAGGCTTGGAGGAAACCATGCACTGGAGTCAGTTAGGAGAAGCTTTAATCAAAGGCACCAAAAGTGGAAGACTTTTGCTAGAAACTGTAAAAACAAGTGCTGTATTTTTTCTATCTCTTCAATATGCAGGTACAAGTAAAATGAGCAGCATATTAGATGGCCTCTTGCATATCCAATGATACTACCTACATCTGTGCTTTTGGACAAGTCTTTATCTTTGGAGGACTTCAGTTGTCCTCTCTGTAAAGGAAAAGTTGAATTAAACTACTCTGAGGCCCTCACTAGTCTGTGCTCTTTACAGAGACTGTCTCATTTTAGTTACTGTCTCTGCTGAACGCCATTTTATTGCAAACTCTCAAAGCTCTCACCATTTGTTAGAACAAAGTAGACCAGTACAGCCCATGGGCCAAATCCTACCACTGCCCCTTTTAATGTAAGCTAAGTTTTATTAGAACCAAGCCACACCTATTTGTGGATGGTCTGTGGCTCATTTCATGCTAAAGTGGCAGAATTGTGTATCCATTGCAGAGACCATAAAGTCCACAAAGATGAGAATATCTGTCTGGTTCTTTACAGGAAACCTGCATGTACTAAAACACCCCCTTAACTGTTTGACCACTCCAAAGATTAGACAACCCTTCTTTCACTAAAAATTGCCTTCAGATATTCTCTCTAATATGTAGAATCTAGCAAAATGATGAGGAAGTAGAAGGGAGACTCTTACTAGACAAGAAGAAGGGAAGAAGAGGGAAAGGTCTATGGGTGGGTAATAAGGGAGATGGATAAAAGCAAAACATGTTATACACATTGAACCTCCCTCAATAAAAATGAAACTAAGGGGGAGGGTGGGGAGAGGAGGAGTGACAGGGATTGAGAATGTGCAACTTATGTTATGTGTGTGCACAAATCTGCCACAATGAAGCTCACTAATCTGTATAGCAAATAGATAAAAAGTGAAAACAATAAAAATAAAATAAAAACGGCCTTCTTTAATCAAAGACTCAAAGCTTAGAAGTGGAAGAAATGTGCTAGTGCAATGACAGCGAATCTTTTAGAGACCAAGTGCCCAACCCAAAACCACTTATGTATTGCAAAGTGCCAGCACTGCAATTAAACCTGAATACTGAGGTTTTAGTTTAGAAAAAACAACTCATTCATTAACATCTTTTATCTTAAAAGGAAAATACAATAACAGAGCTTTGAATGATACAGTTTTTATTAAAAGGTAAAATTTTGTATTTGGCATGCTTTTGCACAATTAAGGTGATCTTTGCTATTGTATGTATGCTGATAATTTGTCAAAACTTGGCTGGGAAGACAGCTCATGTGCTGACAGAGAGGGCTCTGTGTGCCTGCTGTGGCACGCATGCCATATGCTCACCACCATTGCCCTGGTGTGTTATTTGTTATCCTGTGTGGTTCTCCTTTACTGTTCCTTGGGAAGATAATGCCTGTCTTGAGAAAGTTCCCTCTTATACATATTCATAAGCAGTTTGCCTGTCTGTGACCACTGCCTTTTGAGCGCAGCTCTGCCTGCTAGATTCCCAGAAGTCAGTTCCTCTTTCACAAGACAGCTCTCTGGATAATTGGTTGGTAAGTGTCTCATGGAGAAACCATCCCAACTGCTTTAAGATTTTCTCCTGTGTTAGGATATAGCATTTTTTTCCCCCAGTAACTCACATTGGACATTTCAGTTTTTATGTCTGTGCTATTTGTACTGTGGATGATAACTCTAAACACAGTGATTCCAGTGTCCTGGACATTCTGTTTCAAAACTGAACCAATGCCCCTGCTACTTCATGTCATTGACCTCGTCATTGACCTCAGCTCAATTCTGAACATTTTCCATATGTACTGCTAATGTTAAGCCACATTTTTCCAGCCTCTTAGAGTATACCCGGGCTTTATTTCAATGTATGGACCTTTGCATTTAAAATGTAAAATATGATCTTTTATTTCAATCTGCCCAATTAAATTTGGATACAGGCATTGCACACACTACCCAAGTAAGTCCCAGAACTGTGTTTATAATCATTTAAATAATTTCTTAATATTCCTTCACCAACTGATATTCATGCAGAGGAATCGACCTTTAAACAATCTATATTCACTCATACCTCCCTCTCCCTGAACCTGTTGTGTCTCTAATCACAAATGCCTTTTCTACCCAGTGAATTTGTCTTTATTTGTCTTCAGGCATCGTATCCTCCAGGAAACTTTCTTCAACTCTTGCAAATCAGGACACAAGCTCCTCTCTGTGTTGTTCAATGCCTTGAGCTTATCTTTTAATAGAATTTCTTGTACTGCATGAGCTTATTAATAGCAGGAATTACATCTTCTTCATTAGTGTACCAGTGTCTAATATAGTATTTGCACATCATAAGCACTTAGCACATTTTATATGTGATATCACACCAGATTGAAGCCTTGAAGTCCATTCTAAGAAATCCAGCCATGGGAAATGTGGACAGTTTTTAATTGGATTATAGCAATCACATGGCAGTTGAATTTTAGAAGAGGCTTAAAAGCTACTGTGAGCGAAGACTGAACCTACTGAAAAGGCAGAGATTAGAAGTAGTTAACACAAGAGTAAGATAATTGAAGGCAAGCAGTAGCAGTAGAGCTGAAGAAAGGAGGGCAAAATTGGAATGACAACCTGTATGCCAAATAAGTAGAACTTGGTGATAAAGCAAATGGGCAGGGTGATGCCAAAAGATTACTCATGAGCAACTCAGTTCCATTCACAATTAAGTTGCATGTTGAATCAGTATTTGAAAGTACTTTGCTATGTCTACCTGTTTTGAAAACAAATAGCTTGCTTTTACACCTCCTGGTAATTCAGAATCATCTTAGCTGTTTCTAACCAGTTGCAGGTTCTGAGGCCCCACGTAAGACCCACTGAATCAAAATTGGTTTAACACTCCAAGTGGTTTAACACTCCAAGTGGTTTAGGTCACCTTCTATGTGTGGGAACCTCTGGTTTCAGGGTTCAGTATCACTGAAATGTCTTTTATCTCATTATTCTGAGCTTAAGCTATTGTCTTCTCTTTGCTCTGTGGGCTGAGAATTTTAAGGATTTCTCTTTATCAGTATGTTAATTTTCTTTCCACACACCATATCTCCTTATCTCTGTCATTTACTCATAGATTATTTCAGCTATCAGAATTCAGTATTCTATCTGTAAAATGGAGATTATCCTTCATCCTTCTTAGGTCTGTTATAAAATACTAAATGTAGGGCCGGGGATTTAGCTCAGTGGTTTCGCCGCCTGCTGCGCAAGTGCAAGGACCTGAGTTCGATCCCTGGTACCAAAAAAATAAATAAATAAATAAATAAAATAAAATACTAAATGTAAAAACAAGTAGTACCCAGGTGCTGAATAAATGTTTAGTCTCCCCACTCTCAAATAAATAGCAAACACATTTTAGAGCAGCAGTATGTCTTAGGTAAACATTGTCCATACCCCAACAGAATCTAGTCCAGCAGCCTTTATTTACCAGGTGTTGGGAGACTATTAAACTCAATGAAAGGAAGGAAGAAAGGAAGCAAGGAAGAGGAGAGAGGAAGGGTGAGAGGGATTGGAGGAAGGGATTCAATGGATGAAGAATAATGAATGTATCAAACTACTGGTCCATATTAACAATAATTGATTTTCAATAAGTCACCACTTCTGATTACCTATAACTGACAATCTCAGATTGTCTCTATGTTTATGACCTCCAAATCTGGTTGCACATCATCGTTTTCAAGGGAATCCTTTAAATAGTCACCTGCTTAAGTTCCAACTCAAATCCATGAATCCAAATACCTGGCATTTGGGAGCCCAGGAACCTGAATTTTAAGAGTTTGTCTCATTGATTCTGCTACATAGCCCATAATGGGTAACCACTGCTTTACAGAACCAGTAAGAGGCCACATTGCTTTGTTTAGTGTAAGAAGCTACATTTTCTTGTCCTACAGTAGTTATTGAAAGTTTAATTCCAATTGATTGTTCAAAATATATCCATTAAAGCCCAACATCTGTTTAATAAGTATATCCTATTACACTCCTGTCCTTAGAGCCATAGTCAAGACCTGACATAATCAGAGACACGGTTTAAACAAACTAATTACATAAGGGCACACAGAGGCTAAGCTGAGCAGGGGCTTTTGAATACGACATATGCCTTTAATCAAAGCCAGGCATGAGGCAAAAACAAGATACCCCAAGCTGGAGTCATGCAGCACATTGATGCTGTAGCAGATGTTCCTAGGGCCAGCCAGGTCTGTGGATTCTCTGAGCAATGCTGATGTGCCCCACCACCACCACCAAAAAAAAGAGACTTTTCTGAGGCCAGGCTGAGCAAACGGATTGGATGATAGGAGAAACGAGAGATCTGGCAGACAACTTCCTCTGTATGCCCTCTGTATGCCCTTCTCTGTTGGACTGTGGGAAACATAGATGGTTTTAAGCAGAAATCTCCCACATGATTGAAGAACTGGTTCCAAGTCTTTGTAAAATGGTGATCATATAGGTATTTGCTTGTGTACTTTGCAGCCTCATGTTCCCTTTCTCTCTCTCTTACTCCCTTGGGATTGTACCTTACAGTACAATCATTACCACTTAACCTATGTGTCAGGCTCTTTTTCTAAGGTATCCAGAATAAGAATCCAACTGCTAGGCACCTTTCTGTGTACTTTACATACAATACAAATATACACCCTTTGACTTCAGTGTTTATGTTCATAATCACAAGCCAAAATTCCACTTTTCAAATGGTGACAGAACTTTCTGGATACTATTGAATATGATGAGAATTGTTGGTACAATTCTCCTGGCATACTCATTTACATAATCTAAAGCACATAGATTTGTTTCAGCCCAGGCAAGTTTGGAGGATAAAGGGGATATACTCTGTCCTCTTTAACTAGGACTGCAGTTGTCATACAGTTCCCAAAGGAACTGAGTAACTGCTATATCTGCCTTCCCTACTTAACTAGAAGTCTCTGGAGGGAAAATACATTTTGTCTTCCTTGGGCACATCATTGATTAGTAAGCACTTGTTTTAGTCCAATCATACTTTTTTAACATAATACTTTCAACTAGATAATTTATAAAGAAAAGAAATTTATTTCTTACAGTTCTAGAGTCTGGAAAGTTCACATCCAAGACAACAACAGATTCAGTGTCTAGTAAGGACTTGTTTTCTCCTTCAAAGATGGTTTCCTCTTGCTGAGTTCTCACACTGTAGAAGAAGTTAATGAACCCACTCAAGCCCTTTTATATGGGCACTAAACCCATTGATGAAGACAGAGTCTTCATGATCTAATCACCATCCAAAGGCCCCACCTCTGAATGCCATTACCTTGGCCATTAGATTTTACCATATGAATTCTGGACGGTCACAAACATTCAATCTACAGCATTGCTGAACAAATGCTTGAGGAACAAAGTAAACGATGAATTAATTTAACATTTTATGAAACATATTTTTGCTTTGGGTGTTTATATCTACAGCATAATAATTGGTTGAAAATGAATGAAACAAAGAGTAGAATTTTTTTTCAAAATGTAGGCTTAACTGATGTTTTACTAAAAACTTATTTCTTCTATTGGCAAGGGCCACACTCCCTAGCCAGTGTGACCATAGGAATTCTGCCAATCCTTTTCCTAGTACCTCTCCCAATTTGGAAAGGGACTGTTGATGTCATGTGCCAAGATCCTTTTCAAAAATTATAGTGGGCTCAGAGTCAGTTTCAAAATGCTTCTGCTCTTTCTGAGAGTAAATAACTTTGAGGTAAAGCAGGTCCTCAAGAAGTTCATTCTCTGCTCAAAATCTCTTTAATGTGAAATCATATCTTATACAGTGATATTCAAAGTAACCCTGGCTGAAGCCAGGCTAGGTATTTTCTCTCATGTTTGTTCCCTCTTCTCCTGCTTTGATCACTATGCCTCCCATCACGGGTTCTCACCATTGACCTCCCTGCCCTACCATGACTCTACCTGCTTCCTGGTGTCAGTCTGCTTCTACAATGCCTTTCTTTGCCATTTTCTCACCCGTGTCTGTCCTTGGATCAGTGCTTTGGCTCTCACTGACCTCCATCTCCCTCATCCCATCTCAAGCCTTAAACTTGAACACAGATCAGTGTTCCTCTCTTCTGACTTATTGACTTATCCCAAACTTATGCTGGTAATGCATTCAAAAGTTATAGTTACACAGTTTCCCCAGGGAAAATCAGAGAATAAATTAAATGCAGAGTATAAAGGATATCTTTTCATTCCAGGGCTTTTCTATCTGATCACAAAAGACTTGTGTTTTGGGATTATTTTTTTAGTTAGCTTGGTTTAGTTTTAGCTCTTCTTCCAATTAGATACATTTAATTTAGCAAACATACCTGTTAATTGACAGTACTACACTTTTGACTATGTTCAGTGCTGTGTGATTTGAGATGCAGAAAAAAAAAAACAGAGAAAACGGTGCCATGGTTCTTAACTTCCCTTTCTCATATAACTACATAATGAAAGCACTGGGACTTCCATTCCCAAGTTCCTTTTCTTCAAGTGACTCAGGTTTCTGACCCTCTGTAGAAAAGTGAAATTCTCTAACCATTGTATCTATGATATCATGACAAGTTGACAAGTTCTCTAAGTAAACACTAGGTAGTATTATGTAACAAAAGATCTGTACAGAATTAGGGAAAGCCTAGTCTAAATGTTCATGCCCAGAACTCTAAAAATCAACTAAAATTGTTGGAAGATCTATTTGAAGAAAGAAATACAAAGTTGTGTGATACTGGGAAAATAATCCAATTTCTTTAAAACTTAGTTTTACTACTTGTGAAATGGAGACAATAATAATAATAATAGTGATACTGCACTAGCATTATCATTTACTTGTAGAAACTATCTAATTTCTTCTTTAATTTCCTCTGTGACCCATTGGTTGTTCAGGAGGGTGTTATTTAATTTCCATGTGTTTGTGGGAGTTTTCTGGTTTATTATGTTATTGATCTCCAATTTTATTGCAGTATGGTCTGATAATATACAGGGGGTAACTTCAATTCTTGTACATTTACTTAGACATGTCCTATGAGCTAGCATGTGGTCTGTTTTGGAGAATGACCTGTGTGCAGCTGAAAAGAATATGTATTCTGATTTTGTGGGGTAGAACACTCTGTAGACATCTATTAAGTCCATTTGTTCAATAGCTTGGTTCAGTTCTAGAATTTCGTTGTTAATTTTTTGTCTAGATGATCTGTGTATTTGTGATAGTGGGGTATTGAGGTCCCCCTCTACAATTGTATTAGTGCTTATTTGGTTTTGCATGTCCATTAATATTTGTTTTGTATAGTTGGGGACATTCGTATTTGGTGCATATATATTTATGATTGTCATCTCTTCCTCTTGGACTGTTCCCTTCACAAGGATGTAGTGACCATTTTTGTCTCTCTTAATTAGTTTGGGTTTGAAATCTACTTTGTCTGCAAATAAGATTGCTACCCCTGCTTTTTTCTGGGTTCCTGTCACTTGGAGAACTATTTTCCATCCTTTTGCTTTCAGTCTATGAGTTTATTTTTGAGTTAGGTGTGTTTCTTATATACAACATATTGCTGGATTTTGCTTCTTAATCCATTCTGTCAATCTATTACTTTTGACTGGTTAATCGAGGCCGTTAACATTGATAATTATAGTTGATACATACTGACTCATCCTTGTCATGATGTTTTACTATTGTTAGCTTTTTTTTTTCTTATCCCCCCCCTCTTTCCCCTTAGTGTCTTACCTTGCCTGGTGGCTTCCCTCTGTTGGAATTCATGGAGTTGTGACCTTCATTGTCTTTTTCTAGGATATTGCTTAGAATTGTTTGGAATTCTGGTTTGGTGTTCACGAAATTTGTCAGGTGTTGTTTGTCATGGAAGTATCTAATTTCCCCATGGATTTTGAAAGATAATTTTGCAGGATACAACAGTCTAGGTTGGAAGTTATTTTCTTTTAGGGCTTGAAATACTTCACTCCAGGCTCTCCTTGATTTGAGGGTTTGTGTTGAGAAATCTGCCGTGATTCTGATGGGCTTTCCTTTGTAGGTGATACATTTCTTTTCTCTGACTGCTTGTAGGATTTTGTTCTTCTGTTGGGTTTCAGGGATCTTGACTATTATATGTCTAGGTGTAGACTGTTTTTGATCATGGCTAGTTGGAGTTCTATATGCCTCACTTATCTGTATGTCCAATTCTCCACCTCTGGGAAGTTTTTTACTATTACTTCTGTGAACAGTTTTTTTTGTCAATTGTACTTTCTCCTGTTTTTTCATGGACTCCTATCAGTCTTATGTTATTCTTCTTTGCATCATCTAGCAGCTGCTGGATTGATTTCTTGTGGTCCCTTAATATTTTTAAGAAATCTCTCTTTTCATGGTCCTTCACCGCAATCCTGTCTTCTATATCTGATATTCTGTCTTCAGATTCCCTTACTCTGTTACACATGCTTTCAATGGAGTTTTTAATCTCCTGAGTATCTGTTTGAATCTGTTTCATGGATTCCATTTCTTTCTTATGTTGGGGATTCATGGCTTCCAGTATGTTTCTGAGCTCATCTATTTTTTTATGCTTCTGTTCTAGAGCCTCTAATCATGTCTTTCGCTCTGCTCACCATCTCTGTAGTTATCTGGGAGATTATTTCTGCTTTGAATTTTTCTACAGCATCATTCATCTGTTTTGTTACTTCCTGTGCTATCAGTTCAGGGTGTCCAAGCGGTTGATTCTGAGACTTTTCTGCCTCGTTTTCCCCAGAAATTGCCTTTTTTGGGGTGGAAGTCTGAGTTTGTGACTTGCTTAAATGTCTTCTCATTTTTGTTTTTGGTACTGTCAGTTATAAGTCAACAAGTCTTTGTAAGCCAATCACAGACCTGTGAGAGAGAAATTAGGGAAACAATTCCTTTTACAATAGCATCAAAAAAATGAAATATCTAAGAATCAATCTAACAAAGGAAGCAAAAGACCTCTATGCTGAAAACTACAGCACCCTGAAAAAGGAGACCAAGGAGGATATAAGAAAATGGAAAGACATCCCTTGTTCTTGGGTAGGAAGAATCAATATAGTGAAAATGGCCATACTTCCAAAATTGCTATATAGATTTAATGCAATGCCAATTGAAATTCCAACAATATACTTCACAGAACTAGAGAAAAAAATCCAAAAATTCATTTGGAACCAGAAGAGACCTAGAATAGCAAAAGCAATTCTGGGAAACAGAGATATGGCTGGGGGTATCACAATACCCAACTTGAAGCTATACTACAAAGCTTCTGTGATAAAAACAGCATGGTATTGGCAAAGAAACAGACCTGAAGATCAGTGGAATAGATTAGAAGATACAGAAACAACTCCAGACATACTCACCCACCTCATCTTTGACAAAGGAGCCAACCATCCTCATTGAAGGAAAGATAGACTATTTAATAAATGGTGTTGGAAAAACTGGATTTCAACCTGCCAAAGAATAAAACTAGACCCATACCTATCACCCATGGACTAAACTAATATCGAAGTGGATTAAAGATCTAAATATTAAGACAGAAACACTAAACTTGCTGGGAGATAAGTTAGGTAGAACTCTTGAAGACATTGGCATAGGAAAAGACTTTATAAACAAAACCTCAGTAGCACGGGAACTAGCAGAAAGAATCAACAACTGGGATCTCATCTTATTGAAAAGCTTCTGCACTGCAAGAGAAACTACCAACAGAGCTAAGAGACAACCTGTAATGTGGGAAAGAAAAATTTAGCAGCTGTACCTTAGACAAAGGACTACTATCTAGAATACATAAAGAACTGAAAAAAATCAGACCCCCCAAATTCAAAGACACAATTAAAAAATGGGCATCTGGCCGAGGATTTAAATCAGTGGTTCAGCTGCCTGGCTCACAAGTGTAAGGACCCGAGTTTGATCCCCAGTACCAAAAAAATAAAAAATAAAAAATAAAAATAAAAAACAAAATGGGCATCTGAAATGAACAGACATTTCTCAGACAAAGAAGTAAAAGCAGCAAATAAACATGAAAACATGTTCAACATCACTGGTCATTCAAGAGCTGCAGATGAAAACAACACTGAGATTCCACGTCACCCCAGAAAGAGTGGCTGCTATCAAGAAATCAACCAATAAGAAATGTTGGCAGGGCTGCAGGGAGAAAGGAGCCCTTCTCCATTGTTGGTGGGAGTGCAGACTGGTGCAAGCACTGTGGAAATCAGTATGGAGATACCTCAAAGAACTAGGTCTAGTGGTTCCATTTGACCCAGCTATTCCTCTGCTGGGTATCTTCCCAAAAGAATTAAAAGAATCACACCACAGTGATATATGTGCACCCATGTTTATAGCGGCACAGTTTGTAATAGCTAAAGCTTAGAAACAGCCCAAGTGTCCATCAACTGGAAACTGGATAAAGAAGATGTGGTATTTTTAAAAATGGAGTACAACTCAGCCATAAAGAAAGAGAAACTATAGAAATTTATAGCTAAATGGAAGCATATTGAGGCCATACTCTTAAGTGAAATAAATAGGACACACATACTTAAATATTGAATAGTTTCTCTAGTGTGAGAAACTGAAAGTGTAATTAATGATTAAAATGAATAATTGATAATTTGAAATATGAAGAAAAGGTCCAAAGGGGTAGAGGGGGGTGGGAGGGGAAGGGGAAAGGAAAGAAGGAAGGAAAAATTATGAGAAAAGAAAAAATATGAAAATGAAGTTAATGTAAATAGGGAACAGTGGAGGGGCTGAAGAGCACACTGGTAATGGGGAAAAAATAAGAATCAAGATACATCATGTACAGGTACAAGCACCCAATGATAAATGTAAACGTATTGTATACCTAAAATGTACCAATAAAGAATTTAAGGGAAAAAAACAATATAGTAATACTACCCCCTTCCCAGTTATCTTTAGGAGATAAATTCTAAAGCCATAGTGGATTTCTGAAACATTGGCTGGTACTGGACCATATACGTACTGTTTTTCCTATATGTTATTATCTGTGATAAAGTTCAATTTATAAATTAGGCACAGCAGGAGATTAACAGCAAAAATAAAGTAATAGAATAATTATAACAATACATATAGTATCATAAAACTTCCAGTATCGCTACTGTTGAGCTTTGGGGTCATTGTTAAGTAAAATAAGGATAGTTGAATACAAGCACTGCAATACTGCAGCAGTCAGCCTGCTAACTGAGGTGGCTACTGAGTGCATAACATGTAAGTAAAATACACAGTATGGACATGCTGGACAAAGAGGTGATTCATGTCCTGGGCAGAATAAAGCAGAATAGCTGGGGCTTCATCTCACTACTCACAGCAATATGGAACTTAGAATTTATGAATTGTATATTTTCTTTTTAATATTTTGGGACCATGATTGACTATAGATAACTGAAGTTGAAGAAAGTAAAAGGGACTGACTACTATTTTTCTTCAAGTGCTTCACAAGTGTTTTTTGAGGAAAAAGTGAGATAATGTGTGACCAAGTGTTTGATAAATTCCAAGACTTCTAGGCAGTTGTAAGTTATTATATCACACCTAGAGTTCAGAAAGACAATTAAGCGCACACATTATACAATGTATTCAACTGTGATTAATGTAGTCACTTTGGAAACTCTAGACATTAATAACCATTTGTCATACATTCATTATAATCACATTAATCATTATAATTGATTGGTTAATTAGTTTATTATGGCCATAATGTAGATGTCATATTTATTTCCATAGGAATTCTTTAGTAATTCAACATTAATTAATGCTTCACCTTATTTTGATGTTAAACAGATCAAGGGAGTGACCTTCTAGCATTATTTTGATCAAAAGGGAACTTCACAGCCCAGTACAGTACAGCAAGAATCATGGTTTTCTAAACATTGGACCTCAGCTCAAGAGCAATAAAGATTTTTGAAAAAACAAATGCTTAGAGCCTTGTTCTTTTACAAGTGCTATTAAATTCTTCCCATTCTTTCCTTGCATAAGACCCATGCAAGAAACACAGATCCGTCTGTACTACTCTCACTCTTCAGTACAAGACTTCTCAGAAAGAGAGAAGGAGGGCATCTGAGAGAAGGATAGGAAGCAGTTACTGAAAATGAACCATCTGCCCCACCTTGCTGGTGGCCCCAGAATCACAAGAGGAAAGAGCAGTCTCTGTCCCCAAGAACCTCACAACTCTCTGGAAGCCTCAAGGGTTGCACAAGTAATGTGCAAATTTGTTCGAGCATGCTTTCAGAAAATTTAAAGAAAAAAATAATTTTTGTTGTTTACTATTTTGTTTTGCTCTTGTTTGTAGATTTGTGAAATACTTAGAAAAGAATTTAAGGAAATTAGGAGTGATGATTAAATTATAAAAAATACTCAATTGTTTGTTATGGTGAATTGGCCAAAATACTGCTTTGGAAATGCTAAAAATTTGGAGGTTAGCTACATTTAAATTAATTGAAAGCTTGCAAGTTTAGCAAATAAAAAAATTAAACATATGTTTTATGAATCCATTGATTGATGCTTAGTACTTCTGGGTGTTTATTTTCTTAAAAGTTAAAATCTTTAAAATATAGAAAGTTTAATGAGTGGAAACTTTAGTATTCTGTTTTTCCTAGAAAGTAAAATCAGCTTAAGCCTCATTGAAATTTAAGATGCATAACATTTGGAACACATTACAAAACCCTGAAATATGATGTCATGGAGGACTAATGTCTAAGACTTTAACTGCTACTATCACAGAAGTAAGTTTTTAAGAATGATTTGAATGTGTCCATTAGAAAAAATTTTAATTTCCTGCTAAGCCAGAAAGTTCAAAGGTATAATGCATAATCTGAAGAGTTCTGCGATTTTATTACATGATCAGATGATTTGAGCCAAAATTTTACTTGATTGTACTGTTTTCTAAAGAAAAGGTGAACTAAAATTCTGCTATTACATCTGGAATAGTCACAGTTAAGCTGAAACTTGTAAGTAGGGTCATTTAGGGTGATAAAAGTGCATGAATGTAATCAATCAGCCTATGGATATTGGAAGTGGACCATGGATGCATAACAGGAAAGAAGAAACTTCTTCGAGAAGAGGTTAATGTTAGCTCCAGGAACCAAACTCCAGGGCAAGAATTTACTCCTTTGGATCAGGCATTCTGTAAGGCTCTGCAGAGTGCTAGCAGAAGCCCTGCAGGTAGAAGAGGTAAATTCATGCTCAGAGTGGGTGTCTATCCTCACCAAGACTACTTAGTTGCTCTTGTAGGGTAGAAGGGGCCACATTAAGTCAACTTGCCACCAAATGGCTGGTTGGTTGCCATAAGAAATGGTGCTGTATTATGATCTCAGTGTTACTCACTGTTGCTGATAGTTTGTACATCCTGGAGCAGCAGCATCCAGATTAGCCAGGATAGGTAGAAGCCTGTGATACTGAATCCATAATAGCCTCCATTTCTGTACCATCCCATTCTGTTCATTGGTCATTGTGTCAGTTCTGGGGAGGCCCAAAATGAAATCTTCCCAGTATCAACTGGCTGGGTAATACTGTCTACCTGGTTGTTCAGGACCTCTGCCGTGGTCAGTGCTTTCTGGTGGGATGAGGAGTGCTAAAAGAGATATTTACCCTTTCTATCCTCCCATACGTCAATCGTCATGCTTCCACCTCCCACCCCTCACCCTAAACTTTCTTGTCACAGACCTCCCAGTTCTTTTCCTTCTGAGCCCCTGACCATTAGCTACTTACTGTTTCAGAACAGTCTAACCTTGGCATATCCCTCTTTCTAAACAAAGTAGATAACAGTATAACTATGCTATTGGCTACACTGTGTTCCCCAAATTACCTATGTTGAATGTAATCATATTTGGAGTGAAGGCCATGCAAAAGCACAGTGAAAAAGTACCATCTTCAAGAGAGAGAGGGAGAGAGAGGTTGAGATTAGTAGAAACTTGATTTCAGCTGTGTGGCCCCCAGAACTGTGAGAAGGTAAATTTCTGTTCAGTCTGGGGCATTTTGTTATGGCAACCTTAGAAAATGAACACAAACTGCTTCAAGCTGCAGCTGCTGGAAATATTTTTCCCTTTCTACTGTTTTTATAGGCATTATTCTCTCGATATTTTTCAAATGTCTAAATCAAGCACAGCAAGGGTTTTCTCTCCCCTGGGGCAATTTTCCAGGTCACTGAGATCTTCAGCCATGACGCTGCTGATTTGTGCCAGGAACTATCTCTGCCTCCACAAACCATTCAGGATATCCTCTCTACCAGCTGGGAAGTGAATGAAACAGACCCTGAACCCTGTCTAACAGCCTAGTATCACTTGTGTTTATCTGGGTTTTCTGAGAAGGTGGAATTAGATGGGTGTGAGATTTGTGGTAGGGAATTCCAGTGGAGAAATGGAAAGAGGGTACTAGAGAAAGCAAGAGGGGTCTCAGGCCTGATACCCATGAGGGAAGGAGAAGGGAAAGGCAAGAGGGTTGGATGGCAGCATCTTAGTCTGCAATACAGTTCTGAGACAGTCTTGACTAGGCTGATGTAACTCCTCAAGTCAGAGTCACCTACTAAAAGTGCCTTGAGTTTTGCAAGGATGGCCTTGCATTATAACCCCTATTGCATTCATTCACTGGCATCTCATGGAAAGCATGGCACAAGTGACACATTTCATGGGCACAAAATACGAAGTGCCATTGTCTAAATTATGTTTATCATCGAGTCTTGGTAAACTTTAGGGTAGGGTCTTGATTGTTGGGACAGCAAAGCAATGGGGAGAAACATGAGGATGCCTCCTCTGAAATGCCTCTTCCTTTGTTCCTCTGTCAGATCTGATCAGCTGTTTGACAGGAAGAAGGGAGAGAGAATGAATGAGAATGAATCATTGAACTCACTCCTAGCTCAGGGAAATGTTTTATTGGATTTGTTTCACTTTGATGCCAATTAAGCCCATGGGGTAGAACAAGCCAGTGAGTGAGTATGTGGGCTGGGAAAGGGATACAGGATCTCCCTATGATTGCTGCAGCTGTGTTTATAATTTATTATTAACTATTTCTTCTATGCCATAGTCTCTAGGACCTTTCCAGGGGGCCAGTTCCTGGGGCCAGGACTATGGTTTATCTAGGCAGATCAGAGAGAACATTTTATTTACTTGTTTCTTTCCTTAAATCTAGCATGACTCTACCTGGCACTAGGTAGAAAAGGTTTGCTTACCTTTGATTGAAACAGTGAACTTTGAGAGAACTCAGAGCCTGACTATTGGCCACATTTCCTTTTCTCATCATTCAACTCATTGGCAAGAACCCATGAAGCAGCTAATCCATGTCTTTGATACCATGGCCTTGTTCTGAGAACATAAATAAGAAGTTTTAAATGCTGATCATCTAAGTGCCTCAGATGTAATGTTATGGTCTCTTTGTTCATTGACTTTCTTTTCCTGAGGGCCATCTATGTGTCCCATGCTATACTCAGTGCAGGAGATAGAACTGAGAATAGAACAGACAAGACCCCTGCTCTCAGCGATAGGAAGGTAAAGAATGGGGAGATCAGCAATATCAAACAAAAACTAAACCACAATAATTCCATAATCATTTAAATCCTAAGAGAAAAATGAAAGAAAGGGTCATGACTTATGTTATAAAATATAAGTGTTCTCAAATCATCACTTTAAATAGTTGCTCGTATCCGATGATATTAATGAGAAAGTGACTCTCAGGAGGGTTTACTCACCCAAATTTGAATAGCCTCCACATGGCAAGAAAAGAATTTGAATCTAGTCTATTACTGGAGCTAATATGCTAACCTGACTTACTCCAAAATGGAGCTAAAACATCTTAGCTCAGGCCCTAATCACATCCAGAGATAATCCCCTAGCAGAGGTACCTCCTTTACACTGTATTCCAGTCTGACTTTCTCGTAGTTTCTAGAGGACCCAGGATCTCTTGCACATTTTCTGAGATGTGGTAGATAGGATCAGAGCAGTAGTCATCCTGGGGCTAATTATTCCCCACTACAGAGGCACCAGATTTTTTATGTGTTTTGCCTAATTTTCCAAAAATCATGAGACTTTCTAGACTGATGGGTGGGAACAGATACTATTCTTAACTCCAAACCTTTCTTCACATACACATTCTGATCTCTATTTGCAGAATGTTTGAGGGGAGCCCTCTACAGATATTCAGGAACCCCCTCCCATCAATCTTGCCTCTCTAGCGCTCTTTTCAGTGAATTCCAGCTGCCTTTATCTTTCTAGATGTTCAGCCCCATCTCTTTGACCTGAGGGTTCTCTCTGGCCCCATTGGATTTCCCTTCCCTGTATTGCAGTCTAGTGATATTTTTAAAATGTTCCTGTAAGTATTCTTTTGCTTTGTTCTGGAATAAAGTTAAATTACTTGGAAAACAGTTTAGTCCCATTGGGTTCTTCTCGGATTTTTAGGTGTAATCAGAGCAGTACTCATTGTAGGGCTGATTATTCTTTAGACAGGAAGCTGGTGCAACTTTAGGGCTTGCCTCATTTGTTACTATCTCTCAGAGATCCCTGTCCTTTGCTCTCTCTCGTTCGGGTCTTGGAAATCATTACCTCAGAAAATTAGTAGTTTTTCCTACTTGTTTCAGTAAAGAGAATAAATATGGTCCCTAACACTTCCTCTTGACCCAAGCAGAAGTTTCCCTCTCTTCTCCCCTTTCCTCCTCTTCCTTCTTCCTCTTTCTCTCCTCCTGCTCAAAAACAAAGTAAGGATAAAGCAAGTAGACACCCAAAGCTCTGTACAGACAAGCAAATACAGCTAAGCTTTATTAACTTTGTTTGGTTTGATTTGTATTTAATTTTACAGTTACTATATTTATAATATTCTGTTCTGTTTTTCCATTAATAATAATAGCAAAAAGTTCCATGGTTAAATAAATTTGTTTAATTATAAAAAACTAAATTAATCTAAAGAAAACAGTAATTGAAGAGCAGGACAAATACTAAGCAAAGAAAGCAGAAAATCACTGACCAAAGGAGCAAGGGAATAAGTGGAGTTAGACGAATGCTGAGCTTCCGATCTGACTACTCCCTGTGAACTGAATTCCTGTTTCCTGGTCCTCAAATGACCCCTTCACTGCCTCTGTATTTATCCTATGCTGAGTTCTCTGATGGCAAATGTCCCATCCAGTGATATTTTCATCCTTGGCGTCTGCTCTTACGTTATCCTGTAGACCCGGGGCATCTAGTGCCATAGACACTAGCCACAAGCGGATGCTGAACATGTGAAATGGGGCCAGTCTGCACTAAGATGTGTCCTGAGTATAAAATCAGCCTTGGATTTAGAAAACAGTACAAAAATAATATAAAATATCTCATCAATAATGCCTACATTGAATACACTTTTAAATTGTAGGATATACGGGATTGAATAAAATATGTCATTACAATTAGTTGCATCCTTTTCTTTTCCTTTTTAAATAATGTGGAGACTAGAAAATTTGAAATTATATATAATGCTTGTGTTTGCTATCTGCATTCTACTTCTGTTAGATAGGATTGCTATAGATGCATCATCCACCAGTGCAGCCCAGCTCCCCGCACAAAGCTGGACACGGAATAGGAGTTTACCAAATGCCTAATGTTAGTGATTGGATGAATACTTTACTGAGTAACTTTAGCTGCACTAAAAATTCAAAGAAAGGGTATTGATGCTCAGGAGCCAGCCTCAGTTTCTTCATCTATATAATGGAGGTAACTAATTACATGTATTTCATAGAGACAGGGAAGATTAAAGTACTTTACAGAGAACTCTTAACACTGGGTCTGGCACAATGGACATGCTTTAAAAAAGTTAGCCAAGTGGGAAGGTCTTCACTCAGAAGCATGCTTGTAAAAGGCCTTTTGTACCAAAGAAAAAAGGGTTTTTTTGGTTGTTTTTTTTTTAGTGAGTTCTCACTTGCTTATTATGCAAATGCACTCCATATATTTCACATGACTCCTGTATAAGGACTCCAGCATTAGGGCTTATAACATCACTCACTTCAAACCCATTCCCCCTATTTACTGGGGTTTAGCTATCTTCTACTTATCAGCCATGATGTGTGTGTGTGTGTGTGTGTGTGTGTATCAGTAAAACACGTTCTTTCAGGTCTTATCTTATGGCTAAAAATAATGTACTTGTAAATTGCTTTATAAATTATTTATCATGAGGGGCTTCATCATGAACAAGTGCTACAACATACTGTGAAAATGGGGGGCAGGGGGACTGGCGGAAAAGGAGGGAGAGAGGAAGGCATTGGAATCACTTATAAATAATATATTCATTGGTCAAAGAAAGTTATCACCTTTTATGAAGTGTTTGGAATTTGTCTTGCATACTAAGTGGGATCCTCTTGCTGACTCGTGGGTGATCTGCTACAGCTTCCTCGCTTGCTCTATCTCTGAACTTGATGATTAGGGCGCCATTTATTTATTTCAGCCAAAGCCACAATTGCCAGGTCCCATCACCTAGAAATAAACAACAAACAGGGATGACTGGTACTTCTGCGGAAACACAAAGATGTGTTGGCAACTCCTGGGAGGGAGGTATGTGTCTGTGCGTTGGGCTCTTCATTTAGTATTCATTGTGTAAGTGCTGTGCCTAATGAAGGCATTTGGTATTCATGTGGATGTCACATGTATTTCCAGAGACGCTGGGCTCTAATTTAGCATGGGTTAATGGACACCTCTATTAAAGTGTTATCGAAAGTTTGACATTCAAATAACCCAGTTTAAAAATCAGACAAATCTAGACATTAAATATGAAGGGGAGAAAATGTGGAAGAAGTCAAGTATATAAATGCCACCTTCAGATAGAAACATTAATCTGCCTTTGAGAGGGACAAGTGGTTGATCCAAGTGCTTCTTGCTCTTTCATCTTCCCTTCGGAGTCTCAGCTGAGGCTTTAGTGTATTCGCTGACCTGTGGTGTATTCCCTGACCTCTACAGGCCGATATCTTGCAATAAGTGCAGAGGCACTAGGAGAGAAGGAAGGAAACACTCATATAAAATAAAAGGTGACACTTGCCTCTTAAAATCCCCACCTGCTCTTGGTCCTTCAACGCTAATCCTTCTTTGTAACTGTCAAAGGCACATTTTATTATTCCCATATAAAATGAAATTGAAACCTCATGGAAGTTAAGTGGCTCTTGAAGGGTCACACTTCACTTCTAAATAGTAGGAAAGGATTAGAATACTCAGTATTCTGGTATTTATTTTCTCTACTTATTAATTTAACATATATTTATTAGGCACTTACGTTTTGCCAAACTTACTTTCTACCTGGTTGATGTGAGCAAGCAAAATAGACTCTTCTTACAACTATTTTTGGAAGAGGTCTGGCAATTTTTCATATAATTAAAACTATACTTACTCTATAACTCAAAATTTTATTCTTAGGTATCTACCTAAGATAAAAGAATGCAATAAAGTTCAATGGAGTGCTCGTTCTATTCACTGAGACCATTTTGCTCATGATAGCTAAAGAAAAAATAAGTGACCAAGAAAGATAGAAGGTCATACAATGTTTATAGCCTCCTTATATTTAAACCAAAAATAGAAAATAGGCTAAGTGTACATTAATGAGAGAACATATACCCGAACCATGGTATATCCATATAATGGAATATCATTCAGCAATAAAAGGAGCGAACAATTGATATAAACCACAACTTGGAAGAATTACAAATTATGTTGAGTGAAATAAGCCTAACAAAATGATACATTCTTTATGACTTCATTTATATAAAATTCTATAAGAGGAAAAACTAATCAATGTTGAAAAAATTGAAATGGTGATTGCCTCTGGGGTGGATAGAATTGGTTTTATTTTGTTGCCATGGCATTAATGCTTTCTGTTATGATGAGGCTTTGGATTAGATACATGTATGTATTTTGAAAATTCACCAAATCATATACTTAGTACTTGTGCATTTCACACATGCACATTTTACCCCAGGAAAAAAGAAGAATCATAAATTAATATTTGGCACTGGTTAATATGTTTAGGAGTAATGTGCACTGATGTCTTTAACTGTTTGACATGCATTAAGAAGGATGAATGATGGATAATGGATGATGGATGGAGAAAGGGAAGTATAGATGGATAAATATACGACAAAGATAATATAGTAAAATGTTAGCTGTGCAATATAAGAAATATGTACATGAGAGTCTGCCCTTTCATCTTGTTAACTTTTCTGTGTGTTTAAAAATTTCCATTATAATGTTGAAAAAAATTTTTTAAATAAACAAAAATCCTTTTCCTGTTTCAATCTTCTGACAGTCTAGCAGTGAACAAGGATGGATAACTATATAATTGTAAATTTTGGTGAGTGCAATGAACAGCAACAATAGGGCACAGTTTAAAAGGTTTATGAGGAAATTTGTTTAGATGAGTATTCAAAGAACACCTATTTTGGGGAGTGATGTTTTTAAAAGTGAGACATAAAGTTGAGAAAGAGGAAATTATAAAAGTGTGTGCATCCAGTTGGAAAGCAGAAGTATGCCCCAAAGAGAGAATAGGATATGTAAAAATCCCCACAGAGAAAAGAATGTGGAATATGCAACTTTAAAATGAAAGAAGGCCAGTGTGGATGGGGTGTGGACAGCACAGGGAAGGACCAGGAAGAGGTGAAAATGGCGAGGTGGGCAGGGCCTGGCTTGTGCAGTACTTTACAGGCCCTTGCTATGGTTTAGAACTCAAGGGGCCTCTAAAGGCTCATGTATTAAAAGTTTGGCCCTCAGCTCAGAGCTATGAGGAGGTAGCGGAAGTTTGAAGAGGAGGGCCTAGTAGATGTCCTCTGGTCCTTGGAGGTCAGTCCCTTCCTCTACCTCTCTTTCACTCCCTTGTGACGATGTGAGCAGTTTTGTTCTGCTACACACTCCTTCCATGATGTGCTGCCACAGAACCAAAGCAATGAAATCAGTCAGTCATGGACTGCAATTACCACAACCGTGAGCCAAAATATACCTTCTCTCTTTGTAAGCTTATCATTTCAGGTATTTTGTTACAATAATGAAAAACTAATACCCATGATAAGGGTTAATGGTACTGATTGTCTCTGGGTAAATTAGAGCATATGCAGAGTATTATTCTCAAAGGCAAATGATTCAGAAACAACAATAATGATCACTAATATTTATTGAGTGCCTTCTTCATCCCAAACATTGTGTCAAGCATCTAAAGTTGACCTCATTTAAATTTCACATTTCCACAAGCAAATACTGTTTTAAATAAATATATACATAGACAGACTCCCTATTTTCTACATGAGGAAAATGAGAAAATTTTCTACAGAGAAATTGGGCAGTGTGTCTATGGTTGCACAGCTGGCCCCAGGTACAGTTTGAATACAAGTCTTACATAATAAAAGACAGTCATCACATTGTCTGAGGAATACCTGGAAGTATTAGGAATATTTTGCCTCAAAGAGAGCTCTCCCTAATCCATAACTGCCCTCTTGGAATCAGTAAAGCTATCACTGGGAAGAGAAATTTTATTTATACCCTATGGTCACAAGGATCAGTGAATGAATAGTCTTTTAAAAGATCATTGTTGAGAAACAAACAAAAATAGTGAATAGAATGAAAACGTCATATCTGGAATTATGACTGATGACACTTCCTTCCCTTTGAGCTGTTGAAACCTGGGTTAGATGACCATAAGACAGAGGGTCTCAGAATCAGGTATGGGTTAAGCCTGGTGCTTTTTAAGTGCCTCTCAGCCCTGAGACTGTAGGACAACAGACGGATCATCTCTGTATGTGGCTT
The DNA here is from genome assembly GCF_053883595.1 of Heterocephalus glaber. Lineage (NCBI taxonomy): Eukaryota > Metazoa > Chordata > Mammalia > Rodentia > Bathyergidae > Heterocephalus > Heterocephalus glaber. The sequence goes on along the minus strand of NW_028258330.1, from coordinate 30,308,362 downwards.
CTCTGGCAGCAGCTGTCTTCCCAGGGCTGTATGAATAACATCTTCATTGACGCTGCATGCACAAACAACATTTTCCATTTAAGCCACATTCATTGCCAGCCTCATGAGACTCACTGGTGAGACTGGAGTGCTGGCTAAATAGAAAAAGGCTGAACTGGCAATGGAAGCACAATTACCACTCGCAAGGGGGAATCAGCACAACTCCCAAGTGAGATGCTGTCTGCTATTTGCTGGTCTGTGAAGCTATACTATGGAGTCTAAAGACAGGTAACCTGGAATTTCCAGGTGAATGAGGACAGATCTTTGTAGATTCAGGCATTTCTCATAGTTTGGAAATTTAGAGCACATGGGACACAGACTCTGCCTCCCAAGGTAAACAAACAAACAAACAAACAAGTTAATCAATTCTGTCTTGTAAAAACTAAACACCTAAATTCAGCCAGCAGATCTTGTGATTGCCATTCTCATGTTGTAGTCTTCCATTTGTGCTTTTGTCTTCCACCAACATCCTAATACATAAGCAGATAGTTGGTAAAATGATTTCAGAGCGTGCTATATGCCAGGCTCTCTGTCATCCCACTGAATTGTCACAATGACTCTGTGAGTTCACTTTTATTACTACCTCAGTTCACAAGTGAAGGTAGAGATACTGAGTAACAATTTTCAAGCTTACACAACAACAGTATGGCTACATTTACATTCAGAACCATCTAAGCTGACTCCAAAGCCTTTGTTTTTAACTATTCAAGCCTACAAATGAATTAATGAATGACAGTTTATGACAAAATCATGAATTCAATAAAACTAAACCATTTAGTTGGGTTTAAAATACTAATAATAATGAAAAAGAAAACTTATTTTCCAAAAAAAGCAAAGTTAACAAAAGCAAAAGAGCAGGGCACATAATTTTTTGCTAAGATTCCTCACAGCTAAGGTGAAGAGTACAGGAAAGCAGATGGGCTTTCATGCCCACTGCAGAGAGGGAGAAGAACGCACCCAGAAAGAGTAGCTCTCTGTCCTCCAGTCTGAGCATCCTTGAGCCAGTCCCCCTGTAAGTGAGCATTTCTAAGAGAGGAGCAGAATTCAAGCCTTAAAATCCTGTTTCTCCCCTTTGGTCCCTTTAACAGTTATTCACAATGATTTCATCCAAGATATGAAATGCATTATTTCTTTTCTAGGGGTGGTCCTGGACATTTTAGGAATGTTTTGAACAGTGACATAAAACTATGACTATTGTCTCAGAAACAGAGTTGACTTAGGTTGCCCAGCATCTGTGTCTTTGGGAAAACCCTAGGGCAGTGATGGTGAACCTTTTAGAGCTTTCAATGATACAAAGAGCCCACTGCAGCACCTGTACCACAGGTTCACCTCCACTGCCCTAAGGCAAGGTCCCTATGTGTATGTTGCTCAGCCTCCCCTTAGATAGAAGAAAAGAATCATTTGTCTGATGATAGGAATGATCTACCTGTAATTCCACAGGCTGATGCCTTATTTTCTCACTCTTCTTTTGATATTCCCTTATTATTATTATATTTCCAGCAAAGGAAGAAACTTACCCCTTTAAAGGTCAAGACCTCCTGGTTTCCTGTAGATTTTCCTTTTCAACACGGAGAACCTGCCCAAGGTCCTCTTAGCATCTGATTAAATATGAATGTGATGTGCAGATGGGGTGCTCATTCACTTGGGATCTTTTCCCTAGAATCTGCCATCACTGAAATGTGGCTGAAGAGGGCTAGAAACAGGGCCAGGCCATTACCTATTAATTCTTAATATACAGGCAGATAGGTAGATTAAAATCCAATCTGAATGAAAGCCAAGAACCTGAAACAATACCCTAGTAGACATGTAGCAGTCCATTTGTTCTAAGCTCAGACAGATCTGAGTGTGGGAGTTCCCAGCCGTGTCTGATGAGCACCCTTTGCTCACAGTGTAAGACTCCAAGTATCAGCCTAAACAGGTGCTGTTGCCAAACTACTCTGAAGGCAAGTGCCTGAAACTTCACTGTCTGCCTCTGTCTATCTTTGTAGCCCCTCATATTTCAGTCTTTGAAAGTCAATTCAGAAACAACTTCACCAACATACCATAGGAGGACACTAAAGCTCCATTTAAAATAACTACACATGAGTTAACCTAGAATATCATTTAGGTACTCGACTTACTCTGCAGTGCTGTTTTTAATGGACTGGTACTAGCTGCTTAGAAAGCTGTGTTGAGGGCGCTGAAGCTATGTCCAAGCCCACTGGGAAAGAAGCAGTAATTGGTTAGTGATGTTTTCCACAGAAACAAGGAGTAGGAGTGAGAACAGAAGTGTGTCTTGCATTTGTCACATCTGAGAGAAGTTCTATGTCTTTGTAATGTGGATAAGAATTTCCTGTCCATGCAATTAGATCAACTGCCTGTGGCAAAGCTGTGAAGAAGACAGAGCCTCTGTCTCATGAGGCAGCTAAGACCCAGGATTGTCCCAAGAAGGAGGAGGAAAAGTTCTTTGAAAGAAGCAGTCTATGGGGAGGACTTGGTGTAAATAATCCTGTGATATAGCCTCATGAACAAAAACATTCATGGAGTGCCTGCCATACTTCAGTGTAGTGCTATGTGATGAATCCATCCTATCATGTCTGATTTGTCCCAGGACAAGGACACTTGAGTCCGCTCTGAATCCCTGGCCCCTAGAGTTGGGTCCTGTCCTGATCACTTTTTGGACACATGCATAATTCTTTAATAATGTTCCATGCCTTGAGCAGAATCTGACTTTTCTAATAGCCTAGACATGATTTCCAGTGCCACATTGTTCTCCAATCCTGAAATAGTGGGGAATGTCCCTTCATATTTACCAATTTCAAGTCCTTCATTCTGCAAAGAAAATGCCTGAGAAGTAGAAAAGACAAGACTTAAAAGACCACCTGGATATATGACAATAGGAGAGCTGTAGTATTAACCTCTTGAGCCCTAGTCTATGACTCTGCCCAAGGTGATGCATGTGACTGCTCTGTTTACCAAGACCAGCATCAAAAGCCATGCCATTGTTGCAAGGCAACATCTGGTATTCATGGCTTATTGTAGTTAATCTCACTTACATGACAGTAGTGTGAAACTCTGGTCAAAGATCTAACATGGTTTCCTTAGAGGGGCCCTAGTACGCTTGGAGGACTATGGGAAATACCACCAAGTTTGGAATTTTACACAGCCCAAGAACTAACAAGAGGGCACAAGACAGAACTTTAGAGTTGAGAACTAGGATCTATAAGTTTTCAGAAATAAATACTTCCTCTTGGTCCCTCATCAAGATCATCCAAAGATATCACCGAGGAAAAACACTCAATGTAACATGTGAAAACATTTGAATCCTCTTCAAAAGCACCCATTTCATTTTCCAAGGACTCCCTGGATGAGTAAAAGTTAGGTCTGTCTTCTTGACCACCTATTCCTCACTCACACTGCCAAGCATCTAGAACAGAGCCAGGATGGTATCTACAGATGTTGTGTAGATGAGAGAACATGTGTGTAATTCTTTGGGAACATATATAGGATAGATAGGTAGATAAAGGAGAAGAGACAAGAGGCTGGATACAATCCAGGAGTAGTTCAGAAAGAGTCTAAAGGAGGCCTGTATATAGGTTCTAACCTATCTTTAACACAGGCTCTGACAAGACTTTTAACCTTCTGTTATTCAGCTTCTTCTACTATGGAATGGAGACAGTAGTACATCCTGATTCATAAATTCATAGCAACAGTTACCTGAGATAATGTATAAAGTTTTTGGAAAAGTTCTGGAATTCTATATGCAGGCAGTGAGAAAATATTTAACAAGACTTAATACTAAAGGAAAGAGGAGAAGAAGTTGATAAATATGGTAATAGAAAGGTACCTATTTCATGGCTCCTCAGCATCTCTTCTCCATTTGAGGAGTAACAGTGCTAAATTTGGTTTGAAGACTTTACCCTCCATTGCTCCTAGACTTCAAGGTTTTAAAGGATCAGAAGGTGGAGCACATGAGCCAAAATATCTTCTTCTTAGACAGTAGTTAAGGGTGGGCACATGTTGAAGTCTTTCTCATCAGAAAAATTCTCCACGCAATGTATCTATGAACACTTAAGATCTTTTCCACCGTAGGCAAATGTAGAAGGCAATAGCAATTACTTTAAGAGAGAAGGCAAGTCCACCTGGGAATGGAAAGAACACAGAAATCACAGATATTCAAGTCAAGAAACTAGAAAGAAAAAATCTTGATGACATCATAGGACCTCCCCATAAAGAGCCACATCTGAAGGCTGATTACTCATAGAATTTTCAGTTATATGAGCCAATAAATTCCCTTTTAGCTTAAGCCAGTTAGGATTGGGATTTCCATGATTTACAACTGAAAAAGTCTTCAGTAACAGATACCTGTGAGTTTAAGAGAAATATTTAAGAGTTTGGCTTGGGATACAGCTTTTAAGAGCAACTGCCAAACCTAACACCTTATATGTGTGTGTGTGCAAGGAAGACATGGGGTGGTTAATAGTTCATCAAAGCTTTGGACATTTTATTCAACCTCTGGGACAATCCATTTACTTCCATGGGAAATTGGGGATGATAAAGCCTAACCAAGGAATTTCTTTAAGAGTCAAACGGTATCATATATAGAAAATGACCAGCGACTCCTCATTTTGGAGTCTCAATCAGACTCTCAACAGAGAATCGGACATGTGGGATGTTTAGTTAAGAGCTTGTATGAAAATGTATATATATATATAGTTTGGGTTATACTTATTTCAAGAAGAGCTTTAAGTGACAGGATAGTAAAAAATAGTGTGATGAAAACAGGGCAGGTACTTGAGGGTGCAAATTTTGAAAATGCAAAGGAGACTAGCTTTTTCCCTTCTAAAGAACCATTAGCATATGCCAACTGCACTGGATCTATCAAGCTTCATATTCTAAAGTTGTCTGTGTTTCCCACTTTCTCGGAGGATGGAATTGGAGAGTATGCGGGTTCATAATAGATTTCTGGAGCCTATCTCAGATTTTGTCAATAGGATTATCTAGGAAACAAATCTAGTAATTTGTATTTTATAATAACTATCCAAAGTAAGTTTGTAGAAAACTTGTGCAATATTCAAAATGCCTTGTACATATGATGAAACTCTTCTTCTACTACATTTCTGATAGAGTTGATATCACCATTTTAGAAACTAGGGAAACAAAAGAAAGTTGGAGAAACCTGGTTGGTGTCAGAAACTATTTTAAAGGTAAAATTCTCTATAATTCCAGTCTAGGAGCTCATAAGATCCAACTTTGAAAATTGTCCCAGATTCTCCAGAAAAGGGATGGGAGGTAGGTAGAAAACTCATGATGTTCAAAGTTGCTCACCATAGTGATGTCTAAATTAGAGAAACTGGAAAACACCCTTGAGCTACACAGAGTGGTGCTATCCAGATTGCTCTGGAGGGACCTGTAAGACACCCTGAGCCATCTGCCTACTTTTGGAAGTCCCTGGCCTGAAGAAGGCTGCTGCTTGAGCCTCTAGCTTGTATACTGTGGCTGGCAAATAAAGTAGTGTCAAGGCATTATCTTCTCACTCCAATTTAAGACAGTTCTGTTAGTTTGTGAAAAGAAAGTTTGTGTTATTATCTGTTTCTTTTTTGTAAGAATTGCTTTGGTTTATGTCTTGTACTAAGTAACTACTTTGAGGATAACGATACATGGTGTAATAACTATTATTATTCTCTTACTGTTTGGTTATGAAAATTTGTTTTATTTTTTCATAACATAAAAAAGACATTTCTGTAAGAACATCACAGCCTCAAGGCTCTTCCTGGATGGAGTCAGCAGAGGCCTTTGTTTCAAAGGCATGACAGCTCAATATCTTTCCTTGCCTTATGCTTTCTACCTGTGACTTCTACAGGTGCTAATCCTCAAGAGCACCTTCTCAAACTTGCTAATCTTTGTATCAGAGCTTTCTTCCCTTGGGACCTAACTAGAGACAACCATCCATCTCCAGAAAAGGGAGACCAGTGAAATATATTATTGTCCAACCACTGGACTCTATATATGATTAAAACATTACTTATGATGATCCTGAGAAAACTAGAAATAAAACCTAAATGATTAATATAATTGATAAGAACAGAACCCTAAATTCCATGCAGAGTTTAGTTGCTATTCTGATGGTTAGGCTTAATTGTCAACATGACTAGATTAAAAGACTCCTGGAAAGGTGATTGGATTATGGAAGTGCTATACTTATCAGTGGATTAATCTACTGGTGCTCATAGCTGAATGTGATCTTAGGAGGTGGGGTCCAGCTGGAGGTGGGAGCCTTTGCCTTTGGAGGGTACATCTCTGTCTCACTGATGCACTTCCCCTGCACTCTGCTTCCTGGCCATCATGGAGCAGCCACACCCTTCTGCCATAATGTTTCTGCCTTAGAACTAACCGACCATGAACTGAAACCCTGAAAATGTGCCCCAAATTAAAGCTGTCTTCCTGCAGGTCTCAATATCAAGTATTTTGTCCAGTAATGAGAAAGCTAATATATTTACAAGAATTTATACCACAGGGTGGAGCTGAAAGGAAGGTACACAAACTAAGGAGTTGCTTGGGATGCACAGAGGAGGTGAGTTGTTTGTGACTTATGTTGGGAGCATTTAATATCAATATTATGATATCAATTCCACAGCAGGTAGAAAAAACAGAAAAGTACACTGAATAATAAATTGAATTTTAATCTTATAAAGACAAGTCTTCTTTAAAAAAGCCAATAGCACCTATGCATCTTGTAGAAAGCACTTCTTAGGGGAGAAGAGGTCTGTCAAATTCTTACTGCTGTGTCCCTGCACCTCTTGTTTCCTGGCTTCAAGATCAGAGGCAGGAGCTGGTTCAGGCAGCTAAAGAGCAAAGCTCAACCCATGTTTTTCTGCCAGCTGGGTCTGCAGGAAAATGGTGCCATCATTTGCCTTGCTCACTTTTGGGCCCAGTAAAATTTATCTTTCCTATGTCTGCTCACAAAATTGATCTAAACTGTCCATCAGAGTAGCCATAATTGGCATCATTCTAACAGGCAAAAAGACCTAGAATTTAAATAATTCTTGTTCTCAGATTTCTGTCCCAGAGACATTTGTGAGCCAGGGAGTTGAGCTGATCCAGGCAGAGGCTCATTCTAGAAGGGCTAAAATAGTCTCTTCTAGTGTAGAGGTTTTTCAAAAAATTAAACACACAACTACCATATGAACCAGCATTCCACTATTGGGTCCACAACTACAGGAATTGGAAACACGGACTGACTGGATATTTGTAACCCCACATTCAAAGCAGCTTCATTCAGCATAGTGAAGAAATGGAAGCTTGAGGACAGTATGCTCAGTGAAATTAGCCAATTAGCAAAGCACAGATATGTTGGGATTACATGAGTTTGAAGTACCTAAACAATCAAGTACATAGAAGCAACAAAGTAAGATGTGGCTGCCAGCAGCCAAGATGGAAAAGAGTGAGTTTTACTTCATGAGCAGTCTCATTTTAAGAAAATGAAAAAGTTCTGTGGAGAGATGGTGGTAATGGTTGCACAACAGTGTGAATGTACTTAATGCCACTGAACTATACACTTAAAAATGGTCAAAATAGTAAATTTTATGCTATGTATATTTAACCACAGCTTAAAAAATAAAAATGAAAAGAAGAGGAAAGCACACTCTCTTTCCCTGCTTCTGCTCCTCAGTGAGCTGGTAACCAAAAATAGACCCGCAGCATTAGCATTGCACATCTTCTTGTTAATTGTCTTGTTTTAGATGCAGATGTTTTTCACTTACAGACAGTGTTTTGGGGGGAATAGGCATACAAAATGTGCTGGTTTGGCATTTCTGAACCCAGTAAAACTTTGATTAGTGTGAGTGGTATCACTCTGCAGAGATAAACATCAAATCCAGGAAAGCAGCAGCTCCTTTGTTTTTCACAAGCTCTCACTTAACAAGACCTCTTTTCAAGCAGGATTGCCTGTGGAATCAAGCATTTTCTTTGTTCCCTGAGATAGTATTCTTTAATGCTTATGAGGGATGTGTGTGGGGGTTTTTTTCCCCTCTCATTTTTTTTCTTTTTCTTTTTTTAAAATTTCTCTTTGCCTACCTAAGGTGAAAAAGCAGAGATGATCAGTGAGCTTGTTATTCCTCCAGGCTGAGCAGGGTTAAAGAGTGGGCCAGGTTTGCAGAGTCTCTTACCTAAAACATGATAAAACACATGCCAAGGCTCCAGGTCTTGCTGCTCATCTATTCTGTTGCCTCTTGTTCTCACTCCTGATCCATAATAGTTATACTTCAAAGAATGCCTCCACCAATGGGGGCCCAAGAAAAAGTTAGATTAGAAGACATCCTTCTTAGGAAAGGGATGTGTCTCTGTTTAAAGTGGAAAGCCCTGGGTTTGACTTTCCAGGCACAATCATTTACTAGCTACGGGATTTTATTAATCTTCTGAGCTCGTGTCTCATCATCTGTAAAATGGGAGTAATAATATGTATCAGTTAGAGTTCAATAGAGTAACAGATTTCTTATAATATATATCTATAATATATTTAATGTATATCTAATTATTTATGTATTTATTTACTAATGATTTATAAGGTAGGTTTACAATGGCCCCCTGAAGAAGAGCAGAGTCAGGTGTGGAAGAACACAAAAGGACCATCTGGACACTAGAGAGCCAAAGGATCCAGTCAAAGATGGAAGGCCTAGAGCTTACCACAGGGTCCCCTTGCAGTCTGTATTGGGAAGTCCAAGGATCTGTACTGGAAAGCTGACAAGTCTGAGCTGAAAGGCTGATGTATCAGCACTGGAAGCCTGGAGATGGATGTACAAAAGCAGTGGTGAAGACAGGAGCTCCTCCAAAGAAGCAGAAACAAGATTTCATTCTTCTTTTCCTTTTTATTCCATTCAGGCTACAAGCTTATTAGTTGGTGCCACTCATAACCAGGATGAGTCTTCCATCTTCTGTAAGTCTGTCATTCATAGACCCTGAACTATGCTCAGCCAATCAGCTGGATGTTTCTTACTTAAGTTGACACACAGTTAATTATCACATAATAGTATCTATTCCACAAAGTAAAAATGAAATTATATAATCACAAGAAAGCACCTAATACATGGCATGGTACCCAGGAAGAGCTCAGTGAACTTTAGTTTGTGTGATATGAACTCCGTTCTATATTAGTAATTCTTGATTCTAACAAAAAAGAGAAAAATATAGTTACTCCCTGAAGAAAGATTCTGTGATCCTTATGGTGTAAAAAGTCCAAACACACCCTCAGATAACACAACTCATACCACAGGCGACTAAAGAGATGTACGGGGAAATCTAAGGAATTATATCCTGTTTTTCAAAAGGCTTGTCTCCTCCCTGAAGTTGAGCAGTAGTGATTTTCCACACACAGGCAAGAATTTTATAGACTCCTCTTAATAGCGATGTGCCAGGATCAGTAACAGTGACAATATATTGTTTCATGACTCCAAATTCAACTCTCTTTAAAAGTATTGGAGCAAAATGCCAGCTAAGTGTGGAATTTACTGATTTAGCTGTGGAGGAAAGAAATTCTGCAGATTAGATCAATACAGCCAGTAAAAACAAACTGCAGAATCCCCATTTTCTGCCGGAGGTCTGTAAGTGAGGGCATTAGAGGAGGCACCTGAATTATTCCTGAGCACTTCATCTTCAGTGTCTGGAAATAGTACTTTAAAACCATTACAGAGAAAGACTATGATTTTAGGTCACCATTATTAAATTAAATGTCCTGTACAAAAAACTTATAGTTAACATTTTTTGGTCAAAAAATTAGATACCAAAAGAGAATAGTTTTAATCAGAGTGCTGAGTCAAACCCAAACCCCAAATGAATTCTTTCAATGATTTTGGGAGCCACATTTCCTGCAATAAGAAGATTTAAATCTATAATGTCAATTTTTTCAGCAATTGACAGTTATATTTGAGAGTATAATTACACATGAGTACTTTTAAAACTATTTCACTAATATCGTCGTTGTCATCAGTTATCATATTTTCACTAATAATAATATTTCAGCACAATGGCAGTTTTCTTATCTGTCGTAGAAAGCTGCCAGTTTGAAGATTAGTGATGTGCAATTTTTTTTTTAAAAAAACTGATAATATCACAAAGGTATCACAATAGTACTGACACATACTTTTATGAAAGGCATAAATTATTGGCCTTGTCCATTGTAATACTGCTTCAACCAAAGAGCACTACTTCTAAGTAACTCTAGCAAAATTCTCCCAGATGTACCCCAAAATGAAAATATTCCACAAGGTTCAGTGAACCTTTGCATGAGTGAAAATATACATGTGATCTGAACACCCTCTCTTCACGGCACAACTAAGTCATATATACTCATCTATCCCACTAAAACTTTTGTGAGAAGGAAGATGATTAAAATAAATGAGTATAAATAGACATGAGAAATTCTACAATCAGTAGTGAGTTAGTATATGTTTAACAACCAGCTCTTCAGAAAAAAGGAAAAATCTGATTGGCAGTGTTTCCTTCTGCCTGTAGTGTAAATACTCCTACCACAGCCAATTTCAGGCTCTGAATGAGATGCTGCTTAATGTCGAGTTGGGAAGAGATGCACGTGGCTCTAGCAAGCTGATACTCGTCAGTTCTGGCATTTCACTTTCTATATATTGTTAAATAAATAAAATAGCAGAGCAACAGGTGCAATATAATGCATAACGAGAGCACACATCTATTTGCAGTTTTAGGTGTACAGAGGTGTTAAAGAATTGTCAAGTGGATCACCTCTGCAGAGAGATGTGAGCTTACTAGTGCAGGGGATGTTTGTGAAGTGGTAAATTTTGCTTTGGATCATTTAAACAAGTTTGAGCTAAAAATATATCCAATATGTGATTAAATTAAATTTAAAAGAATAACAAAAATGTCATACCATAACATAGAAGAGCCCACTAAGATTTTGATAATTGAATTTGAGGTAGCCTTGAACTCAGGAAAATTGAGAGACAGAGGGAATGGATGTACAGATAGATGAAAAGTGATAGGTCTGTGGGCAAGAAAAGGAGGAAAGGGAGAGAGAGAAAGAATAAGAGATGTGGGAATTCGTGAATAATGTGCCGGGCTTGTGCAGCTGGGGCTGGAGTTTGGCTGAGGTATAAGATAAAAGAATGAAGAAAAGCAGGCTAGAGGTGGAGAAAGGAAGCACTCCAGGTAGGAAAAAAAGCAAATACAAGGTCAGGATGCTTGTTTTAAATGTCTGGTCAGAGAGGAGAGGTATGAGAGGCTATGGAGCTACAGCCTCTGTGATCCACCTGGGCTAATGCATATGTGGACACTGTATTGTGCCACCCAGATTCCTCTTCAGGACCAAAGTATACATTCACTAGATGCCATGGCTTATGATACTGACAAGTCAGACCTCCATTCCTCTCTGTGAATTCCCCTCGCTGAAGAAACTTGTGCGAACCAACACTATGTTCCCTCTACAGCAAAACCCTGTACCCAGTGAATGGCAATGCAGGGCAGAGAATGGCTTTGCCCCTACATTAATTAAGGATATCTTTTTGGGCCATTGCAGCTTCTTGGTGGGTATGGCTACAGTGCTATTGCATCTATATGCAACTCTTCTACCTGTCCAATCTTGCTGTCCTCACTTTCTTTTAGAGATATTCCCAAGAGCACTCACCAGTAATCCTCCTTGGATATAAACTCCAGAGTCTCCAAGTCTGTTTTCCAGAAAGAAAGCACAGCCAGCTATAATGAGAAGCCAAATTTGGGAAGTTTTTTCAAGGAAGGGAGGGAGAAGCAATGTCAGATTCTCATGAAGGATGCTTTAAATTTAGAGCCCCAGTTTGAGAATGAGCAAGATTCAGAGGAGAATTTTCAGCTGAAAAATAAAATAAAAGAACCCCTGTAAGTGTTGCTGAACCTGAAGTAAAATAAGGCTTTTGAATACCCTGCTGGGAGATTCTTACAGGTCTACATCTCCACTGCTTCTGTCAATATATTGCTATCAAAACCAGATACTCTCCTTCTCTAATAGCTCCAACAAAAATCAAGTATTACTCATTTCTGGGTTCTACTTGGCAGGCGTCTGGTCTGGATAGCTAAGTTTGAAAGGCCCTACACTGCCTAGGAAACTGCATCTATTATTAAGGTTAAAGAATTGCTGAGATTCCATAATCTCCTGATTGGCCCTTTTCACCTACAAACACCTCTCTTCATACATGCACTGTACACTTGCTATCGCCCAAGATCTCAGAGCTTGTTAGTGGTAGAGCCTGGTCTGCTGTCTATCAGTTCAGCATGTTTTCTAGATCCAGAACAGCAGTAAGGAATGTAATCAGAAAAATACTTAAAAATTCATATCACAGGACAGGATGATGAATTAGATGGAGTGAAGGAGAGACAAAGGTATTAAAATGTCTCCCTGGGTTTCTGACATGCAAGCTTATCTACAAAGAGAGAAAGCCTTACACTGAGCTTTGATTTGAGGACCTATCATGTGGAATGGCAGAATTCAGGAGAAGCATGCAAAGGGCCAGAGAAGAAACTTCTCAAAAGTTAGGAAAACCAAGGGGATGGGGAGTCACAGAAGCCAAGGCAAAAGTATTTCCAGAAAACAAGAGGGCATTGTATGGCATAAAGATATCAAGAAAGATGATGATAGATAAAGGTCTATTGGGCTCAGAAACATGTAAGATCCTCGTGATTTTTCGGTAAATGATGAGAACAGAAGCCAAATGAGTATGAGCTGAGAAGTGAGTGGAGGTGAAAAAAAGAAACAGTGGAGGCAGTAAGTACACACAACTCTTCAGAGAAATTTGAGTATGAAAGAAGTGGTGGAGATGGGACAGAAACTGAACAAGGAAGGGTGTTTAACCAGGTAGGACTTTGTTGTTGTTATTTGCTTGATTTGAGCATGTTTAAATTTTTTAAAGGAAGTTTCTGGTTAGAGTTGTTGATTGAATTTATAAGAGAGGGCAGGGATGAAAAGATGAGGAGTTCTAGACAGGATAGGAAGGCCCAAGACCCACAGCACACATGAGGACAGCTGTTCTATTGTGTAAGGCAGGAATATAGGGGCAGAGGTAGCATCACTGGGCCTCTTGGTGGGTTCTCTACCTGGACAATGAGGAGAGCTTACCTAATGTTGCTTTTTATCTGCAAATCAGGAGCTCAAAGTAAGGATGAGGAGCCAGGATGCAAGGCTTGGGGAAAGTAGAAAAGGGCTGAAATAGTCCTTGGTACAATGGGTATGGTTTGATCAGTTGAATAATTGTATGGGAATGTTAAGGTCTGGTTTGAGTCAAGAGAATAGAATTTTGATTGAAACCAAGTTTTCTTCTTACATAACCTTCTCCAATTCAGGGGCACTGGGGCAGATATGAATAATGGATATAAATAGACTAATTGAGTAGAAGAATCTACCTTAATAACTCCATCTCCCATAGCCAGTGAAGCTGAGGACATCACTTAATGAATCTAGCCCTTGGTTTCAACATCTGCAAAAGGGGAATGACAGAACATTCTTGGGCTATAGGAGAACTAGAGAGACAGGGAAGAGGAAAGAAGTGGGAGAGGGATAAATGTGCCATGTGTGTCTTAAAATGTCAGGGCCCAGGCCACTGCTTGTGTCTCTGAAGTCCTAATAAATCTCAGTGGGAGATAAGAAGGGTCAGTCGATAATGGAAGGCAGCTAAATGTGCATGACCTAGTCCATACCCAGGGCAGAAGAAATTCCCGATAAGTGGTCTTCCGAGAAGTATTTGACCTCATTCAAAGGCACCAGAGAAGGTGACTCCTCAGAACTATGGGGGAGGAGCACTGGTCCTAGGCTCCCAAATTGGCCAGCGGAAATCAATGTCAACAACTGGGTTGAACAGGAAGTCTGAGAGTCTATACTTGGAGAAAAGTGATAGAGAATGCTTGCTTTAACTCTCAGTGAGCTGAGATGGAGTCCTAGCCTCTGTTTGAGTCCCTTGTATATTGGAGAAAACTAGCTGTACTCTAAAAAATATATGGTTCCAGGAGGTGACACACATCACAATTATTACACTGATTAATACCTCCATGGAGTGCCTAGAATCTTCCATCCTAATCTGATCTATCCTGGGATAATGTTCAGGCCAGACCAAATAGGAAGGGTGATTGACAGCTGCTTGTTCACTATCCTCAGCTCCCAACACACCACACACACATACACACACACACACGCACTATAACTTCCTTCGTATTTTTATAACACAACATAATCTTTTCTACCCTAGGTATCTAAATTTGCTGCAATATCTGCCTAGCTTCCTAATCTTCTTTAGACTAGTTAATTACCATCCTTTATGCCCTAGCTGAAATGAGTAACATACATGCTAAACCCCAAATCTGACACATCTTAAATATTGTTCTAAAGAGTTAGGACACCATTTTGAAGATGAGGAGCATGTGACAAATTTTTCAGCAGGGGATACTTGTTGATCCAGAGCTTTACATAAATCATTTTCATGGTGTTTTTTAGGGTAAACTGTAAGGGGCAAGACTAAAAGCCGAAAATTATTTATGGAGCCATCGCAAAAGTTGAGATGAGCTACAAAGATCAAGAGTAGTGATGGAGAAAACTGGTGAAAACTGATAGAAACAAGATGAATTGAAACTGATGAACACACATAAATACCAAAATGCTTTTGCACATATGTCTGAAACAAAGAACATCCTCAAAACTTACCACAAAGAGGAAAAATGTACAACAAACTTGTATGTGACAATGCATGAAGATACTTGTGCCTTGCATGTTTCATTTGTATTTTTTTGCATTTAAGGGGCAATAAGCAATAAGTAGGAATAGTGCAGAAAGAAATATCTTTCCACTCCTTCAATCTATGGATGAAGTCAGGTTTGCATCTGAAAATCAGCTCATTATTGATCTTAAGCTTATTAATATTCATGAAGCTCTATCAAGAAGTAAGAGATTTTAACACAGTGGCCCCCACACTCTAAATCAATTCTCATTGATTTCAATCGGTTCCTTCCACCCAAACATTGACGTTGCCTCCCCCATGAAAACCTACTCCCAAAGTCCTTGGAAATGCATGTGATATAAGGAACTGGTTGGCCCTGCCTGCCATTGCCCAGATTTTCGGTGCGCTCAAAGGGGCAGAGAGGGTGTTTGGGCAGCATCTGCTCCTCTTTGAGGTGTGTGGATCTGACTGCCTCCTAAATGTATCCATCCATAGAGCCATTCTCCCCTAGAGTCCCAGCTGTCGGGAAGGAAGACAGAGCCCATGCTACCTTCAGTCATATGTCAATTTCATGACAAAGTTGATTTTTCCAAAAGCATAAATGCTTCCATGTTCTTTTTTTAAAATCAGCTTTCATGGTTTTATTTATTTATTTATTTATTTGGTACCAGGGATCGAACTCGGGACATTGCTCTTGTGAGGCAGGCAGCGGCACCACTGAGCTAAATCCCCAGCCCATGCTTCCACATTTCTAAAGGCCTCTAATAAACTCAGGTGGCAGGCTACTCTGTCCTCAAATACAATTGAGCACACAGCAGGAGCCTGTAACCAAACACACAGGGACTCTGGCCCAGAACTCTGACTTCACCCTGACCAGGCCAAGAACCTGCCCTGGAGGCTGAGTCTTTCTTCACCACAAATGTTTCTTTCAAGGATCTGGAAACCCTATTTAGGTGTCTTTTATTTATTTTTATTATTTTTTTATTCTGTATATTTTATTTCTACATTTTTTAAATCTTATTATATTTTTCTTTTATAATGAAAGTATGCCTCATGTATCAGACAAATGTATGTCCTAAAGGTGTGCTGCAGGGCAGCATTAGGTCTTGATTATTCCCCAAGAAAAGGGAGTTATAATTGATCATGGTGAAGCTTAAGGGTGCAAATCTGAGGCAATGCATTGACTTTTATTTTGGCACACACAACAGAAACCCCCAGGAGTCCCCAAGATAAGGTGGAAGCTGCAACTTTGCTCTGCCTTGGTCTGTTCAATGGCTTCTCAGATCCAACAAACCATGAAGACAGCATCTTTGAACCTACTTGTTAGTTGCATGGGCATTTTGTTCATCACCTTTACTCCTAACTGCTTTTAGAAAGCAGTACCTTACCAATACCTTCCATATTCCAAACCCAGGCATACACACGGATACACAACTTGGCTCTGAGCAGCCGTGATGATATAGAAAAAGATGTACTGATTTGAGCCAGACCTGTCCTGCTTATGCAAATCACATTTGTGACCTTCTTATTTTTTTGCTCAACACATTTGTTTACTGAGTACCCACCAGGGGCTATGCACTGTTCTGGGGGCTGGGAAATCAGCAGGGAACAAGAGAGAGTGACTCACTATGCTTGTGGTGGAAAGACTCCAAGGTGACCCCTATGAGTCCTACCTCCTTGCCTCTTGCTCCATGTCATCTTCCCCTTCACTGTGAGTAGAAACAGTGATTTTCTTTCAGCCAATAAATATAATGCTGTAAGAGTAATAGGATGTTAATGCATATTTGGTACATAAGATCACAATGTCCATCTTGCTAATAGCACTCACCCCTGTGAGCTGCCCCATTGGAAAAGGCAAGTGGCAGAGGGCATCCTTTGGTGAACAACCAGCAAGAGAATTAATTGTGCCCCCAGCTATGTAAAGAGATTCTTTCCCATCTAAGCCTCAGATGTATTTTATCATAGGTCATCTATACTTGCTGGGACCAGAATTTGAACCTGAGTCAGTTAACTTTAAACCTGGGCTATTTCTATTTCTCTCATTGCTTCCTTGGTCTGCATAAAAGTATACCCCAAACCTCCCCTTTATTTTTATTTATCACACCGATTTAGGAACTCTTCTAAGTTCTTCCATTTATCTGTTCAACTTTTTATTAAGCATTTGTCTTGTGTGATGTGTATTTTAGACTTCAGAGACACAAAGATGGCTACTGACAGCCCACTTGACTGTGTCCCACTGCAGATTGTTAAATGGTAAATCCCTGTTGCCACAAACACATCTATGTTGTTTTCTTTGATCTCTCTAGTACTAAACGCAGAGCCCAAAACTTAGTGTATGCTCCTGTTTGTTTGATCAGTGGCTCTGCATGTTGAAGTGGGGGGGGGGGGGTCTCCTTAGTCCCTGCTCTTGGTAGCTGCATCCTTAACTCCATAAGGTGATCCTATATACACCATTCATTTCCATAGCTATGTACTTTTGACTGGGATCTCCTTTTTATCTGGAATGCCCTTCTGTTCCTGCCTGCAACTCCTGCTAATCCTTCAAAGAGCTGGAATGTTACCTCCATTCTGCAGCTACTCCTTCCTTTACAAAAGTAATTAGACCCTCGTCACCTTTCCCTTGGTGATTTTATACATTTCCATTACAACATTGAACACATCCAATAGGGTTATTTGCTTTTTAATTTCTTTCTTCCACCAGATTGAAAGTAACTTTGTAAATCCGTCTCCAAAATCAGCAAAGAGTAGCAGTTCAATAAATGCTGAATGAACTGAAGTTAGCTCATTCATCCCACAAATATTTATTAATCACAGTCTACATGCCAGTAATTTTTCTAGCTCTAGGGATTCAGTTATGAAAAAAAAAAAAAACAGGCAAAACATCCCTGCCCTCATGGAGTTGTACTGTACTGATTCTACTTGAAATGTCTGTTTTTAGTGGATCCCTCTGGCCAGGTTTTAATTAATTTCTTTTTCACTGTCTTTCAATTCTATGCCAAGTCCTGGCTACATGACATGGGATTTATCTTGGGAAGCCAGTTTGTGCAGTACCTCTCCAAGCTCTGGGAAATCCTGGAGAAGCCTGAAAAGTGAGAAGACCATGTTGTTAACAGATAGCACCAGTGCAAATCTGTCCAAATGAAGTTGTCTTCTCAGAGGCATCTCCTGTAGGAAGCCACATTTCTCCTCAGCAAGGTTGCCAATGTTTCGACTATTTTTGGAGCTGTAAGTAGAATCTAAGGCATATTTGTAAATGAACTCAGTGAGTGGAAATGCCCCTTTTCAAGGCTTTTCTTGCAACTAGATAATGCCAAGCAGTGCTTCTTAGACAAGTTGGATGGGGATTATTTACCAATAAGGCTCAGTAGAAGCAAGAAAAAGAAAGGAAAAACCACAGAGATGTATGCATGTATCCTATTTTACAATGGCCCTACCTTCCTATATTTATGGCTTACATAGGCTACACTATAAACTTTATCCTGATTGATGACTTTGCTTCCCTGGTTAGGTGTGAGGGTGTGAGAATGATGATGGGAAGATGAAAAAAGACTACCCTTTCCCCACTCCCAGGATTCATGAGAGCCCATCAGGTTCAGTAGCCACACTAATCACTTGAGAAGACAGCAGCAAGCATGTGTTCTGTCAGGCAGATAGCTGGGACATCAGTGAACTGCGATGTGTCTCCATAGTCTACACTTGCACCTTTACACTCTTTCCAGGCATTCCTTCCAGATCACCCATATGAAGTTTAGACATCATTTCCCCAAATTCCAGAAATTGTCAGAACCGATCAATAATCAAGCTCCTTCTTGGGGCCAAATTTTTCCCTACATCTACTTGAATAGAGTGTTAAAATTAAAGTCCAAAATGTTAAAAGTAATTTCAAAGCAGTAGAACTATTGGATTATTTACATTTTTTATGTAATTATCATCTGTGATATCTAAAATTTCTGTATTAATGACAAGAAAAGTCTCATTATAAACAATACTTGAAGAATGGAGAGAACTAAAAGACATTCTCTTAAGTGAAACAAGCCAGACATAGAAAAACAAGAACCACTTGTTCGCTCTCATATGCAGAAGCTGAAAAAAGTCAACCTAACAGTAGAAATGTGATTACTAGACTTGGGAAGAAGGGAGGTAGTGAGGCTAAATTTGATTACTATTGAAATATCACACTGAAAACCATTAAGACATACAATCAATGTATGTTAATAAAAAATAAAGTAAAAAAATGATAATAAATGCTCTAATGATATGTTGTCCAAGGACTTAATCTCAGAATCCCTGTATTAGGCTTAGTTGCACACTCTTTTCTTATCCTTAAATTATATCTGTTCTTGTGTCATTATTTTTATGGGACTTTGGACATATTATCTAATATCCTCTTTTCAAATCATTTTCCTCATCTGTAAATCAGTAACAATGATAGCATCTATTATTACATTATAATAACCTACAAATTATTATGAAGAATTAGGTAATGCCTGAAATAAAATTAACACAGTATCCTTTGGTAAATTTTCACTAAGTGTCACTTATTATTTTTGTTGTTAAAAATAATATTATTAAAACCTTAACCTGAAAGGCCTTCAAATTGAGCAACTCCTACAAATTGAATTACAATCACTTAACAGGATTATCTAATATAAGAAAAGAAAATCTCAGATACTTGAGAGGTATTTTCAACAAAATCTCATGCTATTAATCTTGAGAATCATCCATTTTATATGTGAAGATTTAGCACATTCATTTATTCTGCTAGAAAGTGTTCTGTTGCATGACTATTGTTTTTTCTCCATTCCTCACTGGTTATCAAGGAAGATGTATCCACTTTCCCTTATACCCAGGCAGAGCTACCATGAATATGTTTGTGCTCCTGTATGAAGGATTATTGAGGGTAAATACTTAGCAATGGAAGTGCTAGGTCATAAAGTGTGCACATCTTCAATTTCATTCGTTATTGTTAAATTGATCCCCAAATGAGTCACACCAATTTACAGTCACTCTGGTGATCTGTGAGAGTATCTCTTTCTCCACATACTCAGCAAAAATCGGCATCATATAATGGGTGGGAAATGGTTTCTCATTTTAACTTGCATATCCATGACTTATTAATGTGGTGAGGCTTTTCTCCCATATATGAGTTAGCTACTTGGTTTTCATATGCTATGCTTCCCTTGTTTGTAACCTTTATCCATTTTTTCCTAGTGGAATGTTTGTCTTTCTATTATTGATTTATAGAAGTGCTCTATATATTACAGGGAGTAACCTTTTGTCAGTTATTGGTATGGATATACGTTGTCATTTGAAAGACCTTATTTCATTTAGTCAAATTTATCAATCTCATCCTTTACATTGTGTGCTTTTTGTTTAGTGTTTAAAAAAATCAAATAATCTCTCTACCCCAAGACCACAAAGATGTTATCATAAATTTCCTTCTAAAAGTTCTGTCATTTTGGTATTTATTCTTTCTAGATTTGATGTTTGTATATGGTCTAGACAGGAGGTGTTCTTTTGCCTATAAAGATAAGCATTTTTTCCACTTTTATTGAATGGAGCAGTCCACCTTACCACCATTCATCTATCATGCCCACTCTGTCAGTTACCAAGATTCCACATGAGTTTAAGGACTTTTTCTCCCCTGAGTGTTCTGTTCCTTTGATTTATTTATCTACCTCTAGACTAAAGTTGCATTGCTTTTGATAATCATATCTCTAAAATAAACCTCGCGGGACAGAAGAGCAAGATTCTCCTATTCCTGTTCACAAGTATCGTAGTTATTCCAGACCACTTGTTTTCTTTTTTATGAATTTCTTTAAATACGTTTTATTAAGTGCCATCAAACAAACAAACAAACAAACAAAAAACCTGTTCAGATTATGGTTAACTTTGCTTTGCTCTAAATTGAATCCATTGTTAATCAGAGGATAAAATACACCTTTAGGAAAAGGAAGTATGGAAGTTCTAGTGCCCCTTTGGGTTTCAGAACATTTGAGCCAGGAGTTTTCTTTGATTTTCTAGGCTTCCTCTGAGCATAACACATTTTCACCAGCCTGAAGAGAAGGCATGACTTACCAAAGACAGGCCTCTGACATTCCTAGAGTCACAACTCAAATCACCAACACCTGCCTTTTCATCTTCACAGTCACCTCCTCCACCTGGATTCCAGGTTGGTGGGGCCATGCTTGGCTTGTGGGTACCCTTGGAACACCCTGCTGCACCTCAGCTGCAGAGGAATAGCTCCTCCTGGGGCCCCAGCCTCAGACTTGACTTTCAGTGTGATGTTCCCAGCCGAGGTACTGAATCCTGTTCAGGAGTCCTGGTCCTTGTTCCTGGTTTATATCCCCACCTGCTACCTTCTGCATTAACATGTGCATTGTTCTTCTGAAACACGAGGCCGTCCAAACAACCAACCCCCTTGTCACTCTGTTATCATATGAGTTTTCTGAAAATATGTTCCTGACATCTCTCCAGAGGTGCTAGCATGACTTATGACAGCTGTATAATCTAATACAGTAGCCTTGCCCAAATAGGTTGTTTAAATTTATATTTTAATTATTTAAAATTTGGACACAAAAATTCAGCTCCCTAGTCACAGTAGGCACATTTGAAGAACTCAGTTGCTCAAGTTACTCTCTTAGGTACATTCCTACTATGGTCGATGTTTTCTTTGGATAGCACTTTAACAGTCTCATAGGATCTTCTCATTCCCCATGGAGGAATAGCCATGTATCTCATGTGACACCAAGCCTTCCAATATCACACTTATCATTCACCTTCTTCCTCATCCTCCCACCCCAAAATATTAGAATCAGAAAATTCTCTTACTCTTCCGCAAGCACGCAAGCACCTTTGACTGACTGTGAGCTTTGGCTCAGGTGCTTCCTGTAGGCAAAAAACCCTTGCCTTCCTCAGCTTCACTCTCCTCAGATCATTTCTTCCTTCAAGGCTCTCCTCGAATTTCTATCTGCTAACATTTCTCCCTCCCCAGCCACCTTCTCAAAGCATCCACAACCTATCACCTGCTTTTCTACAGGTCCCAAACATCATGTCCTCTGCTTACTACATCTGCTTATTAAACTAAATTCACTTAAGGCAGAATCTGCACTGTGAATAGGTCTCTATCCATAGAGCCTTGCTCTGTGCTTGGCACCTAGATACTGTCAGTGCGTAATTATGGAGCCTTGTTAAATACAAACTTTCCCCTGTGTTAATCTGATGCCTTCTAGCACCACTTTGCCTCATCACTTAACCTCAACCTACCCTCCCTATTTTTACTCACTCCCCCACATTTAATTACATTCTCATCAGGTGTGCAAAATGGTCTGCTCGGTTCCCTGTGTAGTTTTAAGTGTTTGTGTAAACAGCGAAGAGATCCTGTTAATTATAAAGACTTCCTCACATTCATTGGAGCCAGTTCCAGTCTCTCCCTGATTGTAAAGAAGATAGGACCAGCTGCATGGTTACAGGAAGTGGTTTATTGAAAGGGACAGCAGCAGCCCTGAAAAGATAGAGCAATACATACACAGTATATGGAACACATGGTTCTCTCCCTTAGGAGGGATACAGGACAAAGAAAGAGACAAAGCAGGAAGAACAGAAAGAGACACGGAGCAGAGTCAGAGAGAAAAAAACAGAGCAAAGGCAGAGTAGAGAGGGAAAGACAAAGAAAGAGCAAGAGACTTTTAGATAGAAGTAGAGCCAAGAAACACATCGGAGACAATGAGTGGAAGGCAAAGATGAAGATATTCAGGCTTCTGCCTTCCTCACACTACACTGCACCCTGGCTTAGTTCACTGCAGCACACAATTAGCATCACAAATTGAGAATGTTGGCATGCCGGAAGTTAGAATCCTCATCAAAAGAACAAATGGAAACCAAACTCTACTTCAGCCACTGAAGTCATGAAAGCCAGCTTCATCAACCCTGAGTGGCAATCACATTTACCTAATTCTGCTTTACTGAAAGGATCCAGAAAGAAAATCTTGGAAAGGCAGAACATGGTCTGCCCTAGTATTAGCTGTGGTCCCTTTGGAGTGCCCTAGCTAAAACTCTTAGTAAGAATTTGCATTTTTGCTGTGGACAGCACCAATCTGAGGGCTCAGTAGAATAAGCAAAGTATGATTAAAACTCTCCCCTAAACTTGTAACATCTGGGGATGTTTGGAATATGCCATATATAATGATGTTTTGTCGTTGAAGGATTGCTTTCCAATAACAAGAGGCTACTTTTAAGCTACATTTTTTAAAAAATCTTTATATTCTCTTTCCAGACATCTCAAAAGTCTATGCTACATCCTATCAGTTTAGACAACTGGCTTTCTCGTTTGTTAATCCAGTCACACACTTATCAAACATTTCCTATGATTCACCTTTGTGCCTGGAGCTACAGTGGTGAAAGCATTCCTTGTAGCTAAGGTACTGGGAACATAGTATGACAAGC
The DNA here is from genome assembly GCF_053883595.1 of Heterocephalus glaber. Taxonomy (NCBI): domain Eukaryota; kingdom Metazoa; phylum Chordata; class Mammalia; order Rodentia; family Bathyergidae; genus Heterocephalus; species Heterocephalus glaber. Next base: position 30,285,200 of record NW_028258330.1, on the reverse strand, counting down.
AGACACTAAATGTAAAATCATTTAAATAAGTGTCACACTAGGAGCATAGATCTGCAACAAATTAAAAGAACGCAGTGACACTCTCCCCCCCCGAAAAAATATTCTAAAATGAGTCTCAACCAGATGCTTGCACATGAATAATCATAGCAGCACTACTCACAATATCCAAAAGGTAGAAAAACAACCTAAATATTTATCAATGGATGATGAATGGATAAACTAATTATGGTTTACAAACACAGCGAATCATTACTCAACCTTAAAAAGCAATAAAGTCTTTATGTATGGCATAGCATGGATGAAACTTAGTAAGTGAAAGAAGCAAGGTTACATATTATGTTATCCATTGATACAAAATATCCAGAGTAAGTACATCCATAGAGACAGAACACAGATTGATGATTGCTCTGGAGGAAGGAGTGCACAGTGAGGAGTATCTCCTTAATGGGTACAGTGTTTCCTTTTGGGATGGTGAAAATGTTTTGGAACTAGACAGAAATGTTGGTTGCACAATATTGTGAATGTACTAAACATCACTGAATCGTTCACTCTAAGATTAACTTTTTGATATGTGAATTTGTCTCAGTAAAAAAAGAGCATGGTCTTGAGTAAATGGAAGGTTATAGGTGACCTTCCTGAAACTAGCAGCCAAGGAAAGGCAACTATGAGGAAGTGGACACCTGTGAAGCTTGATGGGTGAGTAGAAGTCAGTGAAGGGAAGAGTGACTCCAGCAGGCTCCAGACAGTGAATAACATCCGTGAAAGCAGTGGGGTGAGAGCGCGCTCCCCGCATTTAGAATGGGAAAGAAGAAGGGTGGCTGAGTACAAATGAGACTGGACAGGTCGGCAGGAACGGATCTTTTTAGGCATTCTGATATACATAAACACACTGATGGACACCAACATGAGAAGTGGCATGATCTGCTTTACATTCTAAGGACAATCTAGTTGCTTTGAGAAGAATGGCTGGGAGGTATCAGGACACTGATTTGAGGCCATTTCCTTGCCTCCTTTTTTCTTCTTCTTCTCTTCCTGCATCTCTCTCTTCTCTTCTTTCTATACTCCCATTCCCTCACCTTTTTCCTCTCCCACTGTCTGTCCTTCAAACTCAGAGAGCTAAAGCCTTAGGAGGGAAAAGACAGCTTGAATCTAAACTTAAGGATCCAAGAGAAAAATATGTTTAATCAGAAATCACATAGTGAGTCCAGAAACCACACCTGGTCTCCCAAATCTCACCATGGGACATGACCAAAGCAACAAAGCATGAAGACAGCAAAATAAATACAAAAATGGAGAGCAAGGATCAAGTTCATCATTCTTTGTGAATAATATAATTATATACAAAAAAATTCATGGAAATCTATAAACCATATATTAATGTTTTTAAAATAATTCATCAAATCTGCTGGAGACAATCAAAAATCAATACCACTATTGTATACCAACAAAATGAAGTAGAAAATAAATTAGAAAAATATAGCATTTCTTAAATTGTCATGTCAATTTGAAAAATATGGAGGGATGTCTTGTTTTACCAAATTCAGGATTTATTCTAGTGTTTTATTGATTTCTAATGTAGTCTCAGTACAGTGACAAACAAATTGACTACTGACACAAAATGGCTATCATAACACCAGGCCTACACATTCAAGGGATATAGCAGAGGTTGGTATATAGCAGAGGTCTCATCAAAATCATTGGAGAAAGGAACTCAATTGAGGGGCTCAATAGAAGTTCAGTAAATGAGTCTATGTCAGTAATCAATAATATGGTTATCCAGATGCAGAAAAGGAACTTTGAATCCCTGCCTTTCCTCACTCACCAAAAACAGTTCTAGCAGAAAACAAATTCATGACAACTTTTAAGAAAATGAAAGAATGGTTTTCTGAGCTATTGCATTGAGAAAAACATCTCTCTCTCCTTTCTTATCATTTTTCTATATGACAGAATCTGTGGTGAATTTATAATTCTTAGATCCCAGCTTTTTATTATCAAATTTCCTTAGACTTTGCTCCATCTCTTTCTAGCATTTCTGGCAGTGGAAAAGGAGTTTGGACCGAGATGATTTATTGTTCCATTCAGCAGATCCTCCCTTTTAATGTTTGCTACCTTCTTTCTTTTTCCTTGAGCTTAAAAGCAAATTGCCAGAGTATAGCCAATTGTTGCTTTGTTTTCATTAATGATCCAGAGCACCCTATGGCCCTTTCAACGAAGCAATAATTCTCCTGCTCAGGAAAAAATTCTTGTATTATATCTCTGATTTCAGCTTCCTTCTTTTTCTTCTGAGATCTTTTTTTCAGAAACTAATTAGGTATAGTCTGTCTCCTTTCTTGTCTGGCATTTTGAACATCGTCTTCAGCATCATCTTTCCAACCTTTCCGTATCTACTCCAGGCAGTGCTGTCTGGTTTATGCTTTACATCATTATTTGACTTTTGCAGAGTTTAGGTTTCACGTACAGTTTTGAAAACAGTTACTGAATTCATTGCCCTCTCTTGTGTAATTTAGCTTCCTTTTCAAACTGTCTACTTTTGGCCATCTCCATTGTTATTTAAATCATATTGTCTGTTTCTTATCTTCAGGTAATCCTTAATAGAGAAATTACAGACTCTTAGTTTCTTGAATAATATTGAAGACACAGGAAAATATTTTTGATATTTTTCTTGTTGTTCCTGTTGTTATTTTTCCTTTGCATGATGCATGTATTTTCTTTACATTTTATAATTTGGGCTGTTTCATAGATCTGAAGTTAACAGTGCTTTAGTCATTCATCTTTAAGTGATGAGATGTGTAAGTAAGGCTGGAGTTTTTCCATAAACATTTTGAGTAAATTGTCTTTGCTTCCCCTTCTGGTTTCCCTTTAGTTGTTCTTGGCTTCTCAGATCACAAACTGGAGGGTTTCTTTGGTGTAAATTTACAAGCTTTCATTGTTATTGAGCAGCCAGAGGGGAGTTGGGAGGAAGCCTGAGCTAGGAGTAGTGTTCACAGGAATATTTATCTCTGTGGCAATACTTTCCAAGCCTGGTAACACTGTTGTTCTTAGCTGAATGTTTTGTGTTCACTTTTTATTTGGCACAGTCTCTACTCCAGTGTAAACTTTGGCTATGAACAGGCTCCTTCCTGGTGCTATTGCTTGACACATGGAGGAAATGCCTGTACAGCCCTAAAGGCTTTTCTTTGATGTAGCAGCCACTCGAATGTGGGGCCTGTCCATGCCACTGGTTTCACAAGCTTTTGATCCTTGCTGGTTTGGATCTAGATGATAGGCACCATCTAAGGTGGTTCTCTCACCTTCAATGTATCCTGTGCCCAATTAGGAAGACTTCGTGGCTTCCTCCAGGATAGCTTCCAAATTCTCTCCTTAACTCTAAGTCTTCACTGTTTTGATCCTTTCTTCATATGGCTGCCATTGTAATCCTGGACTCCAAAATTCCATTGTGACTAATGATACTGATCCTTGAAGGTCAAGTTAAGCCCCCAATACAAGGTTACTGTCTACCACAAGGTCTTCCTGTTCACTCAGTCCTCACTCCTCCAGATAAGCGCATGAGCATCTGTATTTTATTACAGACAATAAGGCCCACTCTTAGGAAAGAGATATAAGTTGACCCCTTAATATTTTCCTCAACTTGATCCCACCTCCATTATGCCCAGCAGAACTTTCAGAGCCTCCCATCATTTCATTGTACTATTCTCTAGCTGTCCATTCAGTGGGCAAGGTCTCACTCTATACCTTTGTTTGTTTTATTGGGTTTTTTTAAAATTCTGATTTATTTTTTAAAATTTTTAAAAAATAAAGCAAATCTCATAACAAAATAATAAGAGATTAACAATAGTTAATATACTGCATCATTATCTTCAAAATAGTTACTCACAGAAAGATTCTCTCTGGCAAAGAAGAAACAAAAAATAACACAAACCTTTGTTTTCGGGCCGGGGATTTAGCTCAGTGGTTCCGGCTCCCGCCTTGCAAGCACAAGGTCCAGAGTTCAATCCCCAGTGCCAAAAAAAAAAAGCAAAAAAAATTTCTTTTCAATGAACTAGATAAAGTAGTAGTATAAATAAAACAAATTAGCATATATCTTAAAACATTTTTTAAACAATGAAATGGGTAAATTAGAGAATTATCTAAACATCTCCCTACTTCCTATTTATCTATCTTCTATTTTGTTGTTGTTTTTTTCTCATATAAGAGAAACTATGCAATGTTTAAGCTTGCATGTCTGACTTATTTCACTTAAAATTATGTTTTCAAGTAGCAACTATTTGTCTACAAATGCTTCAAATTTATCTTTCTTTATGATAAGGTAGTACTCCATTGTGTATAAATACAGTAAGTCCGTGACTTACAAACATTCAAATTGCAAGTATGTTGGTGTGCATGCCTGCGGTGGGGACTGGTTTAGCTGTCTGCGTGGGTCCTGCAGGCTGCTGCGCTCCAGAGCAGTGTGGATAGCCATGGGGCTGGGCGACACTCAAGGCCACTGACAAAAGCAGAGGGCTGAGGACCACGGAGATCATACTTGGAGGAGGAGGAGGAACCATGGGTGGTGCTTGAAGGTGATGGGCATCGTGGTCAGAACCTTCTTGGTTTGGCCTCCTCCTGAAAAATAGAACTGGTCTGGGGCTGGGAGACTCAGTGGCAGTTGGAACCAGCAAGAAAATCGCAGGATACTGCTTTTAGAATGACCTTCCACAGTCAACAGTTGACAGGGGAGGCCATTCCACACTCCTAGGGGAGAGAAGCTGAGCCCGTCCCAGCACCCAGAAGGAAGCTCCTCCTGCACCATCCCATGCTCCTAGGGCAGAGAAGGTGAGCCACACAGGTACCAGAAGCAGCCCCCCATCCCCAGTGGAAATGAGAAGACATGTAAACAAGCCTCAAAAACAGACTTCCAGATCACCTACAGCAATTCCAAAGGGAAACGGGAAGGAACAATCTGATACTCAACCACCTGGACTCTCTGAACTGGGAACAAAAGAGGATCTGGGAAAAATGAAATCAGAAATAATTACTCACATAACAGCAAAGATTGTGCTTATAGTGCAAGACATGATTAATAAATCTAGAGAGGACACAGATAAAAAAATAGAGGACCTGAGGAACATGATGGACTCCCAACATAGGAAACAAGTGGAATCCATAAAATAGATGCAAACATATTTCCAGGAGATTAAAAACTCCATCAAAAGTCTGCACAGCAGAATGAACCAATGTGAGGATAGAATTTCAGATATAGAAGATAAGATTGCAATTAATGACCAGGAAAAGAAAAATTGTAAGGGAACACAAGAAATCAATCCAGCAGCTGCTAGATGATGCAAAGAAGAATAAAATAAGACTGATTGGAGTCAATGAAGAAACAGGAGAGAGTGCAGATGACATAAAAAAAAAAAAAACTGTTCACAGAAGTGATGGCAGAAAACTGCCCAAGCAGGGGAAAAGAACTTGACATACAGATAAGTGAGGCATAGAGGACTCCAGCTAGCCTTGATCAAAAAAAATCTACACGTAGGCATATAATAGTTAGGATTCCAGAAATCCAACAGAAGAATAAAATTCTACAAGCAGTGAGAGAAAAGAAACAAATCCCATACAAAGGAAAGCCCATCAGAATCACAGCAGACTTCTCAATGCAAACCCTCAAGGCAAGAAGAGCTTGGTGTGATGTATTTCAAGCCCTAAAGGAAAACAGCCTCCAACCCAGATTGATGTACCCTGCAAAACTATCTTTCAAAATGGATGGAGAAATAAGATACTTTCATGATAAAGAGCACCTCAGGAACTTCATGAATACCAAACCAGTGTAAGACTGCATAACTCTGTAATCATAAAACTCCCCTAGCCCCACCTATGATTGAATGTGAGTAAATAGATAAAGATGCTTCTTAGTTCCAGGACACTAGATAAGATGCCTATCAGTCATAATTATCCAACCCTTTGTTCCGACACCACTATCTATAGACCAATCTACAAAGCATCTGCTGACTAACAGTACATGTCAGGCTAATTAACCTACAAATGTAAGACCACTAAACCTTTGTTCCTTCTTCTGTAAATTTCGCCTGTTAACTCCCCTGCAAGCCCCTATAAAAAGAGCCTCGGACTCTGGACTTCGCCTCTCTAAGCTACTTTGCTTTGGGAGTGCCCTCTGGCCAGACTAAGGTCTGTTTCACTTTCCAACTTGTCCGGTGTGTTCCTTCCCGGGTGTTCTTCGCTGCTGCAGTCAGCTCCTTGGAGCATTTGGTAAAGACAGCGGTCTTACATTCTGGAGGCATCGCTGGGATCCCCGGGTGTGCTCCACTCCAGCTCCTTGGAGCATTTGGTAAGGCCTTTGGTCTTACATTCTGGAGGCACCGCTGGGATCCCTGGGTGTGCCTCACTATAGTCAGCTCCTCAGAGCTTTTGGTAAAGACAGCGGTTTTACAACAGCACTCCAAAACATTTTAGACAATATCCTAGGAAAAGACAATGAGGATCACAACCCCAGAAAGCCCAGCAGAATGAATCCGTTGGGTGTGACAAATTAAATGCAAAGGGGGAGAATCCAACAAAAAGAAAAAGTCATGACAAGGCTTTTAAAACTTTTAACTTCATCTCCCTAATGAGTGTATAATTCAGTCTTGTTATTGTACTGATTAGTATTTTTTTGATTCTAGAGTTGCACACCTTTCCTTGTGCTATACTGGCTATTTATCATCTTCTTATGTCTACTTTTTAATTGGGTTGTCTATTAATGAGCTGTAAGAGTTCTTTATATATTCTGGTCATAGATTATATGCATTGTTGTTGGGAACAATGTTACATAATTCTAGGGAAAAATCATTTGAGTAGGCCTAGTTCTCCTGCCTACAGACCAGCTACGACATTCCAGACATAATTGCATTTTGGCCTCCTGTCACAACTGAGACCTCAGTCATCCCCAGATGCTGTAATGCTCCCGGATAAGACCACACCTGTGGGAGACGCCAGAGAGGAACCAAATCTTCATCTCCATAGTTCCACATTGTTCTTAGATTTCTGCCGCCCCCACCCAGTCTTTTGTTACTCCTTGTTCATCCCAATGTGAAGTACTGAAATCTACATATTCGTTTGTTACATTTGTTTCTCCTGATGTACTAAATAAAAGGTTCTGCAAGCTAGGGCTTCTTGTCTTTGCTGCCCAGAGCAGCACTGATCAGACCCAAAGCTCAGCTTCTTCTCAGTCTCATTTGTCTACCTTTCCTGTAATTCACCGTGTGCTGTGGTGGCTCGCAGGAGACTAGAACTTACTGCAGAGGTTCTGGTAACCTCCCCTTCCCCTGTGCCCTACACATTGTAAATATGGTCTGTTTAAGGACTACTTTTCATTTTAATGATGTCATTTAAAGTTCTAAATTTTGATGGAATCTCATTTATCAGTTTTTTTCTTTTACACATCATGTTTTTTGTATCCTAGGTAGTTCTTGCCTAGCATAGTTCTTGTAATTCATAAACATTTTCCCTTATAATTTCTTCTTAAAATTTTATAGTTTTAGTCTTTCATATTTAGGTTCATAGATCCCTTCAAGTTATTTTTATGTATGGAAATAAAGGGTTGAGGCTAATTTTTTATATATGGATACCAGGTGTTCTAGTGCCTTTTGCTGAAAACACTATCTTTTCCTCAGCTCTTGAATTGAGTTTATATTCTATAAAATGCTAATGCTAAATAATCTTTCAAAACTCAGTGGACCATATATGTGTGGTTCTATTTCTAGATTCTCTATTTTATTCAAACGATCTATATGTCTTTCCTTATACCAACACTGCCTTGATTGCTGTAGCTTTAGAAGAAGTCTTAAAATTAGGTACTAAACTTCTTCCAACACTGCTTTTTTGTTGTTGCTGTTGTTGTTGTTGTTTTAACTTTTCTAGGTCCTTTGTACTCCTACATAACTTTTAAATTTCAATATCCAATTCTTCATTTATAGCAAGTATACACAGACCTGAATTTTTATATATACCTTGTGTTTTCTAATCCTGCTAAATTCAAATACAAGTTCTAGGGGCTCCTAGAGATTTCTTAGTATTTTCTCTGTAGATGATCATTTCATCTACATATAAAGATTTTGCTTCTGCCATGCCAATCCTATCCTAATTGTGTCATTTTATTGCCAGACTATTTTGGTGGGGACTAGGTTTCAAAGTTTAATGGGCAAATAAAGAGTGAGCATATCTGCCCTTGTTCCCCACCTTAAGGAGAAAGCATTGTATCTTCTCCATTCATACAAGGCATTCTCGCTGGAAGTATGGCATACATGTCTTTAATCTGTTGAGAAGGTTCTGTTCTACTTCTAGTCTCCTGATAGCTTTTACCATGAACAGCTATGGAATTCAGTCCAATACTTTTTCTCCAACTAGTGACAGGATCATATGGCTTTTTCCTTTCCTCTGTTAAAATGATGACTTTTGGGGGTGGATCTTCCAATGCTGAACCAACACTGCCATCCCTATAACAAAACCACTTTCTACATCCTGCCAGATCTGACTTCTAATAGTTTGTTTTGTTAAACAAATTTCTATCTATGTTCATACGTTTTTCTTCTATTATCTTTATCCAGTCTTAGGATTAGCACAATGTTGATTTCCTAAAATGAGGGGAGAAGTGTTCCCTTTTTTTCTGCTTTAATTGTTTGATATAATTTATCAGTTAAAATGTATATGAGCCTGCTATTGTCATATAGGTAGGTTTTCAAGCTAGGAATATACTTTCTTTAATAGGTGCTATTCAATTTTTATATTTCCTCCAGAGTTAGTTTCATTAATTTGTCTTCCAAGGTACTTCTTAGAAGTTGTCAAATTTATTTCAAAACAGATTTTTGAAATATGCTATCTATATCCTTTTAAATTCTGTAAAATCTATGATAATGTCTCCTAGGTCTTGATATTTTAATTTTAAAAATGTATAATTGATATTGTGTAATAGGAAGTAAAGGTCTAAAGGAGCAGGGGAAGTGGGAGAGGTAGGGGAAAGGAAAGAAGGGAAAAAATATGAGAAAAGGAAAGAAATGGAAACAAAATCTTTGCAAACAGGGAAGGGTGGAGGGGGTGAAGGGAGGGCAGGGGAAGGGGAAAAAAATAAGAACCAAGATACTCATGTAAAGGTACACAATCCCAATGATGTATGTAAATGTATTTTATACCTAAAATGTACCAATAAACTTAATGAGGAAGAAAACATTCAATTTGCAAACTTTGAGATACAAACAGACCTCCAATTCCAACCATTCATAGATACAAACAAATCACCAAAGTTACTCATGTGCCTGCTGGACATTGTCACAGTCGTGCTGCTATGTGCTCACTGTGCTTTAAAAGGAAAAATATTTTATTTACAGTATTTGTTTGTGGGGTTTTTTTTATGGTTTACACTGTATAATTATGTTAAAGGTGTATAAGACTCACTTTTTCAGACTTACAAATGAATCCAAATTACAAACACTCTCCCAAAACAGAACTCATTCATAAGTAGGGGACTTATCACATTTTCCTTAACCATTCATCTGTTGATATACATATAATCTGTTTCCAAAATCTAGCTATTAGAAATCGTACTGCTATAAACATGGGTATGCATGTATCCCTGTATTTCTGGCCATTAGAGACATCCAAATTAAAACTACAAAGAGATACCATCTTACCCCAGAAAAAAATGACTATCATCAAAAAATCTAATGGTGACAAATGCTGACAAAGATGTGGGGAAAAGGGAACTCTTCTACATTATTCATGAGTATGTTAACTAGTATGACCACTCTGGAAATCAAGGTGGAGATTCCTCAAAATCTACAAATAGAAATTCCATTTAACCCAGGTATCCCTGGCTAGGTATCTTCCTTTGTTATATTTTAATAGGAATTTGGATGGGGATGGAGAGAGAGTTTTAAAGAGTTGAAGATGAGATAACTATCTGTGCTCACACTGACACCTGGCCCAAATGCCTGAGAGTTAGTTGGCTTTCATGACATATACTTTGCTGCACTTTTCTTGTGCCCTATGTACAAAAAGTACCAGGATTTGCAGATGAGGACCTGTATAATTACATGGTCTAAGGCAGCAATATTCACAGTTCTCAGATGAACACATATAAGATTGCTCCCTTAATATATTGACTGATTTAAGAAACACAAAAACAAAAAAAAAGTTAGGGGTAAAAAAATCCCACTTCAACTTTATTTAGGGATTTTCTTTCTATTTTTGCTCTAAGTTTAGATATCATATAAATAAGGAGATTCAAGACTTAAAAATAAAAACAGAAAGATACTAATGAGGGTTTTAAAAGATTTAAAGACTATTCATATGTATGCCGAATTAACTTCTAAAGTAACAAATTATTGAAGATATTTATTCTCCTCCAGTATCACTTCTTTGTTAGAAGGGGGAGCTATCAGAGACAGAGAGCTAAACTGATCTTTTTTGTGGTTTAAAATTTTCCAAAAATAAGCCAGAGTATATAACTTCAATTAATAGCAAACAAGAGGAAAATGGAAATGAAGGACCTTATTCTTCACCTACCAGGATGGCCACATTGCTAATTAAATGAAGAGGAGATATATTTTCATTTTTGTCAAGGCTGAATATTCAGCCTGATCTTATGTCTTCTCCTTTCCTATTGTGTTCTGGCGACATGGAATAAAAAAGTTCAGGACCCAGTAAAGAATTCCATTATGAATCTTTGGTCAATTTGACCAGGAATCTAGAGAAATGACTCATCTGTCTTAACAACAGTGAAGGAATGAGTTAATACACAAAATTTGTACAAAGAATTAGAGAAATTTCCACGAGTGACAGAACTACACTGCCTCCCCCATGAGTTATTTACCGAGGGACATGACATTTACTCTTGGTACTGATTTCTGCCTTTCTTTCGACCCTCAGCTCCAGTTAGGCATTGAGTAGAGATGTGTAAGTATTTATTCAAAGAAAGAAATAAAGAAAGTGAGAAATATTTTTGTCTTTCACATGACTGATAAAATAAGATTTTTGTGTATATATAGATTAGGGATAGAAGTGAAAGTGATATAGTTTTATTTTCTTTAAAGTAGGGCTGTAGCATTACACAGTCTCCAAGAAGCATGCATGTTTGTGCATTCTCTCCTGATGTCTTGATGATTAAAAAAAAAAATCAACTTAGCCTTCTCCAGGAAGGCTTTCCTTTAGAAAGTGTCTGCTACTGTGCTGTTAGGAAAATTGTGATCATCCCTTTTCATCATTCTTGGGCTTGGCTGTGAAAAATCAGTACTTAGCAGAAGCAGGTCCTGTCCACCTCCCATCATACAAATAGCTCCAGTGATGATTATTTATTTACAACAGCTAATACAATTGGTAGTAACAACTTCATAGACAACCTCTAAGTGCAGGCAAAATTGAAGAATAAAAATGCATAAGAAAATGTACAGAATCAATATTTCATGGCCTTTGCTTTACCTTGTTGTTCACAAATCTATTCCCGAGCTCACATTAAAATTTAAAGCAATGTCATGCGACAAGTTCAAGCCCTGGGTTATTTCATGTTAGTTTAGCTTTAGAGGAGTTTTGTTGTTGCTTGTTTCATAAAATTGTGAGGATCAGAGGAGAGGAGACACTAAGGAAACCATTTAGCCAGGTGACTCTGCTTTTACTTTTTTCAGACCTCAAGACAAAATTGTGTCTGACACACAGAGAAAGTTTGGCCCAATCTTTCTGCCTTTGAACTACGTTGACTTTAGCCATCTTTCTGTCTGTGTATGTAGCAGATTTTTAAAACTGTGTTTAAAACCTTTGAAAGCCAGAATATTACTTTGTAAGAAGTCAAACATTTAATGAATAAATACAACATGCTAAGAACAGAGTAAAACATAGGCAACTTGATTGTATTGGAGCAAGACCTTAATCCCTAAATTCTCCATGTTTCCATGAGTTTGTGAAATTCATAACCATGGGGAAAATGGCCAGAAAAATGGACACATCTCTGATGCAATATAGATACTTGGGACAGAATTTTTCTTCATGGTTTGAGTGTGAACACAGAAAAACAACAACTAATAGCTCCCTTTTTAATGCTTTACCAGTAACTTAAAAATTTGTTAAAATAAAGGGAGAGGTCATTCATAAATTCTGAAAATTTCATAGCTATACCTAATGTTCTTTCTTGTATTATTTACTTGTTGGTTTGTTTTGGCCAGTATGTAAGAAAATCCGAATTTAGATAGCACTAATCATTTAAACTATTTACCATTATTCTAAAGTCCCTAAACTATTTTTCATTGAGGGCACATATTATCTTGTGCTTCTGTATTTACCAGTTGATACCTATTTGGGCAGCTTCCAAATTTGACTACTATGAATGAAGCTGCTATGAACATTCATATTTGAGTCCTTTTGAGAACACATGGGATGGTTGAGTCATATGTTATATGTATATTTAACTTTTTAAGAAACTGCTAAACAGCTTTTCAAAAAAGTTTTACCACTCTGTGTCCCCACTAGCAATGTAATTTGCAAGCATAAGTGGAACCACCTCCTCCACAAAACTTGGTATTGTTAGTCACCTTCATCTTAGTTATTCTAGTAGTGTGCTGTGGTACTTCATTTTGACTTTAGTTTGCAATTTCCTGATGGCTGATCATGTTGAGAGTATCTACATTTTTATAGGATTCCTATGGTTTTTACAGACATAGTGTGATGATTCATCATGATCTGTCATCTTGATTGAATTAAGAAGTACCTAACATATTGGTCAAGCACACTTTTGGATGAGCTTGGATTCTATGTATGGCCCCTGGCCCCTTTCTTCTCTGGTGCTGTTTCCCTGCTCTGTTTCTCAATTGCCATGAACTAAGCCTCTGCCGGGCCCTTCCACCGTGATGTTTCTGTCTTGGAGCCAGCCAACCATAAACTTAATTTCTTGACATTATGAGCCAAAGTAAACCTCTACTCCTTTGCATTGTAGGTGTTAGATTTTGTGTCCCAGTACCAGGAAAGCTAACTAATACACATAATGAGATTTGAGAGATGACAACGTACAGAACTTTAGCAGATTGTGAAGAAGCAGGGTAAGTGGATGGTGGAAGTGGCATAATAGCCAGAAATTATGGTCAGCTCAGAGGTGGATAATGACCACTCATTAGCAGTGACTCGAATCCACATGTTTTGGTGTTTTCTACAAAAGCCTAACAACAGACCTGGCATATGCTAGGCATCTGCAATTGATCGCTTCTTTCTTTAACTACCATTTTTTTCTTATTTTGGGAAGCAGAAGCAGTTTAAAGAAGAAAAATCTAAAATGTTCTATTAACACATGCAGTATAATATCATTTTTGCTATAACTTTAGAGCCTTACTAATTAGCTATTATCATTATAACAAATTACTGCATGCTAGTTTATTATATTATAGTTATGGAGATCAGAAATCTGAAAATGAGGACTAATGGGCCCAAATCAAAGTGCTGGCTTGGCTCAGTTTCTTCTGAATGATCCCAGGAGAACCTGTATCTTCTCTCTTCCAACATCTAGAGGCTGCCCACATTCTGTGGCTCATGGTCCCCTCAAGACAGCATCACTCCAACCTCAACTCCCTTCCCTGCTGCGTCTCCTTCTCCAAGTCTTGATCTCCTACTTTTCTCTTTCACTGGTAAAGACCCCTATGATGACATTGTGCCCACCAGGGTAATCTAAAATAATATACCAATCTCAAGATTCTTAACTTAGTTATATCTATACTTTCATAGTCAGATTCCTGATATTAGGATGCAGGCATCTGTGGGGGACATTACTGTATGGATTACACAGGCAATTCCTTCTAGACATTTGTGTTTCTGTACAACATGACATAATAATAGAATTATTATTAAGCAGGTATTATTTGAACATCCTCCTTTCCCTTTCTAATTAGAAGAAATGCCTTTGTTATGACACAAAAGGAAATTTGAAGAAGCTGAGAGAAGATCAATTAGTCTACATCAGGGTAATGAAAATAATGGCTGACATTAATGCCATTCTTAAACTGAGCAATGTTTAATGTAATTACTAAAAACTCATTCATTCAGTCTTAAAAAGCACTCTATGAAACTGTGTTTCACTATTATCATTCTCACTTTACAGGTATGGAACCGAGGCACAGGGAAACTAAGGAACTCATCCCAAGTCACAAAACAAAGCAATTCTAGAAGTAGGCTCCCAACCCAAGCTCTGGGGCTCAAGTGCTCATGTAGTCATTCACTGGTGACAAACAACAAAGGAAGAGAAAAGAAAGAAAGAAAGAAAGAAAGAAAGAAAGAAAGAAAGAAAGAAAGAAAGAAAGAAAGAAAGAAAGAAGAGAGAGAGAAAGAGGAAGAAAGAAAGAAAGAAAGAAAGAGAGAAAGAAAGAAAAAGAAAGAGAGAAAGAAAGAAAAAGAAAGAGAGAAAGAAAGAAAAAGAAAGAGAGAAAGAAAGTCAGAATACAGAAAGGTTTAGCTAGTGAGTGGCCAGAGGCATGACCAGAGTATATTTTAAAGGCAAAAGGAGAGACAAGAGGGAGGAATAATTCAGCCAGATATTAAACTTTGGAAGAAAGCTATTGAGAGGGATTTTTGGGAATTATCCCATATGAAGATTAGTGAAATTCTTTCCCTGAAATCCATATCTTATGCATTGCTGGTCAATCCATTTAAATTAGTTTAGTCTCTGTCTCTTCTTTCCTTCTAGCTACTATTTTGCTGAATTGAGCCTTAAGGTAGGAAGAAGGAGGCTTTATTTTACTAGTTATTGTCTCTGCTGCTTTTGATTTGTTTCCTCCTTTCTCTCCTTTTTGTATGCTACATCATGAGCATTTTCCTGTAATAAAAATATTTTTCAAAAACTTGACTTGAATGGGTACCTAACACTTCATCCGAATGCCCCATAACTGTTTGTGTAAGTGACAGTAATTGTGTAGGGCTGAGATAAATGGCCCCATTGAAGAGCAGAACTGTCCTTGGGAAATAAGATGGTGTTTGCACACCCATTCCCCAGTTGGGAGAGTTCTCTTCACCTTGCCATGTGTATTGAGAACAAAGTGTTTCCCAAACAGGGTGTTTGAGAAGTAGCAACTGCCGTGTAGCAATTAGTGAACATTCCTTTCATTCTCTATAAGAAAAAAATGGAGGTTTTTTTCTACACAACATGACATGATAATAGAATCGAAGAATGGCATTTTTTTCTCAGAATCATGATGGGAATGTTGCAAGCAGCAGTTACAAAATCAGAAAAGCCACAAACTGTTTGCAAGGAACTTGTGCATGCTTCAGGACAATATAACTGAACTAACTTCCACTAGAAAAGAAAAGTTGTCAAATGGGAAGTCTTCAAATCAGGTATAGAAATAAGATGACTTCCTCGTCATCAATATTTTATTACTACCGTGTGTTATTTGGCAAGCTTTATATTTCATGTTTTAAATAAATTTTTCTCACCTTTTTTTTCTGTTTTGTTGAGCTGCTCAGGATTGAACCCAGGTTCTTGTTCATGCCAAGAACATATAGTAACTTTGGGCTATACCTAGAATCTCCCTTTTGTAAAACTTCCTAAGACACTTATGAAGGAGGTACTCCCTCATTTTACAGATAAGGACACTGAGATCCAGAGACTTTCGCATATGACAAGTTGAACCTCAAGCTCAGGTCTACTCCATCCCAAATCCTACCCCTTGATCTCCACTTCATGCTCTTACTGTGTATCCAGTGTTTTTTGAGGCAGAACCTGATCTCAGTGACATCCACATATAATTCATGACATGTGGGCAAGTATTCAGCAGCTCTGTGCTGCTCAGGTCTGGCCAGCATTCCTCACCTCTGCCCACAAACTCTCAAACTTCTACTTCCAGTGTTTGTCCCTCTGCTGTCTGCCTCCTGCTGAGGACCTGAGTCCTCATTGGCATAGAACAGCTGTCCATTTACCCTGCCACCTGGAAATCTGTTCCTGGCCTTCCCATCTACGCAGGATGCTGTTAGATAACAAACCTGGCTGAGCTGACCTGAGGTTGACTCTATTCCCCTTAGAAGGTCATCGAAAACTCAGAAGATTAGACTTCAAGTCACATCTCCTTGGTCTTTCCTGTTTTTTACATTGGCATTCAGTGTCCTGCCCAGCCTGGCTTTAAGTTTTTGTTCACCTCTCAGATCACAGTAACAGATCCTATTGGCCCATGTGTGAGTCTGTGAATATTCTCTGCCTTGGGTTTAGAGATCATTTTCAGGAATGGAGATGGGATAAGGCAGGCATTGGGAAGATAAAACATTAGGCATTTATTACAGGCAGCATTTTAATACTACCATGTGATTTTCAAGTAAAAATCTTATTATTCACTATGTTCTCTAGCTGTATATATTTCAATATTTTTCTTATATTCAAAATTGACTATAAATTTAGTTTTTATTGCTAAATAAGACAAGTAATGCTAATTAAGAAGGTTTGAGTCTATTTTTTCTGTATTATAAATAGAACAAGAAAAAAATCTAATATCATTCCACTAGAAGTCAAGAGTGCCAAGATCTTAGTAAAAAGTGGTAATCACTTATTACTTATCATAATTCATTAAGCTTGTAGGAAATATTTAGATACTTAATTGGCATTTAACAAGATAGCTATACAGAGTAAATGAGACATTAAATTCTCTTCTTAAATGCCCATTAGGTTTGCTTTAGAAATTAATTGATATCTAATTCATTAGCTATCAACTGTTTTATCCTTTGCCAGCTGAGAAGTTCAACATATTAATGATAAATAGAGGCAGAAGAAGGGAGAATTTATGCTTACTTAGCTCTATGTCAGCCTAATTTAAAAGGCAAAGGTCCTTGTGGTGCCTTAATCCCATCAAAGTGTTTGGAGAGACTGGAGCTCTGACCTGAAGTCCACAGCTGGACTTGTCATTTGGACAAGCCACAGTGTGAAAGGCTTTTATAATGTTGAGGAACAAAATAGCTGCATAGGAAAACCAGAAACCCTTTAAATGAAGAACAGGTGAGATGTCTACACATGCTCAAACTAAACTAGCCATATGTAAATGACATCTAGACATGGTTAAGAATTAAATGGTGTAGTTTATAAATATATGGATAGTTTATAAATATAGTGGGTAGTTTATAAATACATGAAAGTCAGTCATTAGGACCATGAAGAGTATATGATCACTATTATTTCAGACAGTAGAGAAGTGAACAAAGATTAAAGTGAGGGGACTGGAAAATGAGTTTCCCTTGTCCCTCTACAAAGAACAACTTGGGAATGGCTGTTTCAGGATTTGTTTCAGCTGCCCACAGCTGTCCTCAGCAAAGACACATGCTACCTGGGACACTCCACACCCAGTGAATGAACACAGGAAGTATAGTTTGAACTTTCCATGGGACAATTCTGTTGTCTCATATGTGCCCCATGGAGTTGGCCAATGAGGCTTTATAGGCACATCACACAGTTCCCTCTGCCCAGTCCTAATTCTTTCTTTTCCCTTCCTCATGTGTTAATTTCCTACAAATAATCACCATATCAAACTGCTATGTGCTTCTGGAGAGCCCAACTGTGACATGGAAGGAAGGATGGAGATGTTTACACATAGTGTAAGTGTTATTATAGGCTTTGCCCTTTCTCATGGGTTTCTAGATTCCTTGAAGGCCTCCTAACAACTACTACTGTGATCATCACCAAGTATTTTCTGGTCATTCCTTGTGACTGTGGCAGGATTTTACCTTTCCCACTGCAACTCTGTTGTTGTTACCTCTACCCAAAGTAAAGTTTTCTGCTTATGGCGTCATTTTCTCCTGTGGCAGAAATTGCCAGCGGATCACCTAATCCATGTCTTCCTTCTAGATGAAGAACTAGACTATACCTTTCAGCCTACCTTTCAGTCAGGTAAAACCAACTGATTGAGGTCTAACTGTTAGAATGTGAGCAGAAGTAGTGCGCACTCCTCAAGTCCTGGCCACATGTCACACAGGATCCCCCAACAGCTCTCCTCCATTGGCTGAGTCCAGATGAGGCTGAAAACATCACAGTACTGTAACACATGCACACTTATGTTTATAGCAGCACAATTCTCAGTAGATAAATTTTGAAAACCATCCAAATTACTGAGATGTGATGTTTTATCACCCACAATAACTAGTCCTGGCTAAAATGAGATAACTCCCCTCAAGATACTCCTGCTTATTACTGACCACTCTGCTGGCCACTTCTTGTTTATCTGATTATCTGCCTTCCTCACTGCATTAGTCAGGTTTCACTAGAGGAACAGATTTAATATAATAATATATAACATGCATAAATGATTCATAAGGAAAGCTTACAATGGCCTCCTGGCCTGAAAAGTCCTGTATGGAAAAATTCAAAAAGGTCGTGTTCTTTCTGAAGATCTGAAGGATACAGTTGAAAGTCAAAAGCCTGGAGCCCACTGCAGAGTCCCATGAGGTCCCATATCAGGCAGCCAAAGGGTCTGCACTGGAAGCAGAATCAAGACTTCCTTCTTCTTGCCCTTTATATTCCATCCAGGGTACAAGCCTATAGGTTAGTTCCACTCACAGCCAGGGTGGGTCTTCCCTCTTTAGTAAGTCAATCATGCAGACACAACCAGAACTGTTAAACCAGTATAGTAGGCTTTTCTTATTCAAGTTGACACCATAATTAACTGTCTCACTCATTGATCACCCTCCTCCAATTGATAACACTTGACCCAATGTCTTCAAATCAATCAACGTTCTCCATGCACAGAAGCCAAGAAGAGTTCATAAGAATGTGCGGAGAACATGTCTCGTTCCTCCCTCTATGCTGGCATGCTTTGATGAATGGCCTCAAAGTGATGCCATCTGTATTCTAACAGAGAATCTGGAGTCAACTCTTCATAGTGTGAGACACACACTTGTCTCCATGAGAAGCTGACCCAAGAGGAAAACAGTAGGGTCAACAATGTTAAACCCTTCTTAGAATCTCCCTTTTCCTTTTGTGACTAGATTTGGGGTGGAGTTATGTTCTACACCTGACTGTCTTCGTCACCCTTGAAACCTACCTTCCCATGAGTCTCCTCAGTCATTCTTTAGTGTAAATTTCTGAAGATTTGTGCTCTCATGTCCTTATACATAATGCAACAAAGGTAGGACCTGACCAGCTTTATGCACCGATATATCCAGAGCATCTAAAACAGTGCCTGACACACAGAATATAGGCAAAGATGATGTCAAAAGAACAATGGATATGGAAATAGAAAATAAGAGAGAGATCTTTCACACATCTTGCACTGTGGTAAGTCTTGAGGAAGAAAGTGCCAAATTATAGAGTTTGTAAGATTAATTACCTTGTGATTTCTGTTTCTACTACACTAAGCTCCCTCATTTTCAGGCCTGGTCACCAGATGTGATTGTTACTTTTAATGGGTCAGTTTGGTGAGGCCATCATACCAGATGTTTGGTCAAATACTATTCTGCAGGTTTCTGTGAAGATATTTTTCAGATGAAATTAAAATTTGCACCAGTAGATTTTTAGTAAAGCATATTGGCTTCCATAATGTAGTAGGTTTCACAATTAGTTGAAGACTTTAAGAAAAAGACTGACTTCCCCTGAAGAGAAAGGAATTCTGCCATTAGATTGACACTGGACTCTAACTACAATCTTCCTTGGATCTTAAGCTTGCCAGTCCACACTGCAGTTTTGGTCATCCCAGCATCCATAAATCATCCAAGCCAATTCCTTGACGTAGCTCAATCTTTTTCTCTCTACATTTCCCCCCTTCTCCTCCTCATCCTCTTCTTTCTCCTCTTCCTCCTCCTAATTATTCTTCCTCTCTCTCTCCCTCTCTCTCCCTCCTCCCTCCTCCTTCGCCTCTCTGTCTCCCTACCTCTTTCTTTCCCCCCCCTCCATCTCCCTCTCTTCATTCTGTTTCTCTAGATAACCTTTGACTACCACACTATCCAAAATACCTATGAAATCCCCTTGCCTCTGTATCCATTTTCCTACAACTTCTCATCCTCTAGGAAGACAGGAATGTCAATTTTCACTGGGCTCCTAAAAACACGATCTGTTCTACTCATCTGGCACTTGGCATGAACAAACAGCATAATAAGTTCTATAACTTGCAATTATTTTCTTTAAGTAGTTGAATTGACCATTCCTGAGAGGAAAATAAAATCCTTACCATCTTAAATACCAGCTCACAGCTCCTTGTGTGGCACCTGCACATTTGAAGACTCAGTGAAAGTCTGGAGAGGGCTCCAATGAGTTACTCTCTGCCACATGCAGGAGAGGTTTGCAAGAGTCATTTCCTTCTAAATCAACTTCTGAAGGTCCCTTATAAAATGTACCCACACATCTTCAGTGATAAATCACGGAAGTTATAGGAAATCAATTGCTCTCAACAATGTACCAACAGAGTCTTGTCTTGCCAGCCAACAAAGCAGCTGGAGTTTTGGTCAATTCAGCCAGCTGTAGTAAGATAATCAATGAATTGATCGGTTAGCTCAGTGACCCATCTTCTGTCTTTTCATGCCATGTTACATGGTCCTATTCTGTAGCATTTTGCATACATTGTCATTAGATACTTTGTTGAACAGGTAAAAGAATGTCTTCCTCATCTCTGGTTATCAAACAACAGTGAATAGAAGGATTGTGAAATACCAGTGCATAGAAGTATTATCGGGAGATCTTGTTTAACTTGAAGGATTCTACCGCTTACCAACATCCCCTCCCCAATTTCATCCCAGGATACTGATTCACTTGTACAGGAGTAGCTTACTGGAATCTGTTTATTTAACAAGTTTTCCCAGATCGTTCCAATATAACTGGGTCCACAGACCATGCTGAGAAACACTAAGGTAAACAATTTGGCCTTCTCAACTATGTTCATTGACAAACTTAGTATCTTAATGATCTTGGGTTAAAAGTTATAAGACTCATTCAGTGACTTCCCTCTGAGATTGAAAGGTTGTTTTCAATTGCTTTAAACCTTTAGACTCAAGGCGAGTAGTGTTTTTTGTTGCTTCAAAGCCTTCCTGAAATATAATCAATTGGCAAGTTTCACGTTTACAGCATGCTAGCATCCTCCAACAGTCACAAATACAAGGAGAGAGTCTCTCAGGCCCTGCTCTATGAATCTAACTCTTGTAGCATTTATTAAATAATTTAGTATTTATTTAATATAACAAAAACTCTAAAAGGCCTAAGAAAGAAGACCAAGAAAAGAAAGGAATGTTAAGGTTTCCTTTACTTTCGTATCATAAGAAAACAGCCTACTTGTACAGCTCCAGTTCTGTGATGCTGTGACACTTTGAGGGATACTAATAAAAGTGAAACTGTTTAATATCATGTGAGGAAGAAGACAAAAGTTCCCAGAAACATAACCCAAGAATTGTCTGATTCTCTAAACTAGGAAGACAAATTCCTAAGACAACCTGAACCAACTTAGAACCAAGGTCAATTCTGCCACTAACACAAAGTTCTGCTTATTAAAATTCTGCCTTGCAATGTAAGTTACAAACTAAGGCTTTAGAGATTCAGTGAAATGTGTATTACAGAGTGAAACTAAATACAGGAATGACTCCCTAGAAGCAAGGATACCGAGCAAACAGCAGCAACCACCATAAGAAGACAACTCTGTTTCTCCTGCTCTGTTCATTCTCTGCTCATTCTCACCTGCACCAGAACCTGTATTATTTTCCTCTTTGTCATGCTGTCATTGTGGCTTAAAAATTGTGGGGCCGGGGATTTAGCTCAGTGGCACTACACCTGCCTTGCAAGTGTAAGGTCCTGAGTTCGATCCCCAGTACCAAAAAAAAAAAAATGTGATTCAAGTAAAGGCCCAAAATGTTTAGGAAGCATCTGTAAAACAAAGCTGGTGACTTTGATAGATTCAAAACACAGGCCAATATTTAAAACAGGAAAGAGAGAGAAGATTGCTTTACTGTTAGGAAGAGAACATAAATGTTTCCCAAAGTAGGTTCAATTTAGCAAAATTATAGTTGCTTGAAACTTTCCAGACAGAATGAAAAAAAAAAAATCTACAGTCAGAAGTAGGCCCACAAGCCAAGAAATTACACTGAAGTACACAACACAAAACAAGAAACTTCAAAACATACAAATGAACATGTGTTCTAACAAATATGTATTTACACAACCTGATGGTAGGCTGGATTTAGCCAATGGACCACAGTTTGTCAACCTCTGGTTAGGAGCAATAACAACAGAATTTGTAATAATTATTTCTGCTGATAGAAACATAAAAAAGGGAAAGAGAAAATATTGATATTTATTAACAAATTTATGTGTCAGGCAAGGTCTGGTGTAGAGTGAAGAGAGATGATATGGACACAAAATTTAAGGAGTTGCTTACTTCCAGAACCCTGCAACTTGTGCATGCATAGTGTCAGGCACTCAGATACATTTAAGTCCATTGACCAATGTCATTCTCCTCATAGCAACTGTGTTGAGTAGTTATCATTCATCCCACCAATAGTCCTTTTATGGAGGAGGAATCTGAGGGTCAGAAGGTGACTTACTCAGGGTCCTCCAGCTCATAGCAGCAAAGTTAGAATTTTCACCTCAGTCTACAGGACTTCACATCTATGTTCTCTGCAATGATCATTTTTTAGCCAATATGTAGATAAGCACACTTGGCATGAAGGGCACAGTGTCAACAGGCACAGGTTGAAAAGTTCTTAGTATATTTAATCTTCACATAGTGTGGAATAAGTGCCATTCTCTGTATATTTTAGCAATGTTGATAATCTGCACAAGGATCATGAGATGAATGAAAAAATTCCCTGAAGATGAAGGTGAAACTTTGAGCTATAGACAGAATATGCAACAAAGTTACCATCAGAAGATTAGGTGCTCTGAATCAAACTCTGGGGCTTCAAAGGATAACTTTGATCTACACCATCTGGTTCCTAATGGTACTCAAGATCCTAATGTCACTCAGGTAATAGCTGTAGGAATCCCTGGCTATCTTTCTGCTTATGTTCCTGGGGCTGACACTTCTTTTTGGACTCATTTCTTCATCAATTTAACTGATCTATTCTTGCCCACAGTATCCAATGAGCTTCTTCTTTGGTTCAGGTTGGATGCAAGATGTTGGTGAAATGGAGATAACTATGCATAACTCCTGCCCTCGAGGTGCAGAGGATTTAGTAAAAGATCCTCTGTTAACTATTAAAATTCTGTAATTATCAGATCTTATTAGAAAAACTACCCACTGAGGGAGAATGCCACCTTTGGGCCGGAGATTTAGCTCAGTGGTTTTGCCACCTGCTGCGCAAGCGCAAGGACCCGAGTTCAATCCCTGACACCAAAAAAATAAAATAAAATAACTAAAAAAAAAAGAAAGAAACGGAAACCATGATCACCCAACATAGGAAAGAAATGGAATCCATGAAACAGATTCAAACAGATATTCAGGAGATTAAAAACTTCATTGAAAGCATGCAGAGCAGATTAAGAGAATCTGAAGATAGAATATCATATACAGAAGACAGGATTGTGGTGAAGGACCATGAAAACAGAGATTTCTTAAAAATAGTAAGGGACCATGACAAATCCATTCAACAACTGCTAGATGATGCAAAGAAGAATAACATAAGACTGATAGGAGTCTATGAAAAAACAGGAGAAAGTACAATTGACATAAAAAAAACTGTTCACAGAAGCAATAGCAGAAAACTTCCCAGACAGAGGAGGAGAACTGGACATACAGATAAGTGAGGCATATAGAACTCCACCCAGCAATGATCAAAAAAAATCTACACCTAGACATATAATAGTCAAGATCCCAAAAACCCAACAGAAGAACAAAATCCTACAGGCAGAGAAAAGAAACAAATCACCTATAAAGGAAAGCACATCAGAACCACAGCAGACTTCTGAACACAAACCCTCAAATCAAGGAGAGCCTGGAGTGAAGTATTCCAAGCCCTAAAAGAAAATAACTTCCAACCTAGACTGTTGTATCCTGCAAAATTATCTTTCAAAATCCATGGGGAAATTAGATACTTCCATGACAAAAAGCACCTGAGAAATTTCATGAACACCAAACCAGGACTCCAAACAATTCTAAGCAATATCCTAGAAAAAGGCAGTGAAGGTCACAACTCCATGAGGCTCAACACAGGGAAGCCACCAGACAAGGTAAGAAACTAAAGGGAAAGGGGGAAAAAGAAATAAGAGCCAACAACAGTAAAACATCATGACAAGGATGAGTCAATATCTCTCAATTATAACTATGAATGTTAATAGCCTCAATTCACCAATCCAAAGAAGTAGACTGACAGAAAGGATTAAGAAGCAAAATCCAGCAATATGCTGTATATAAGAAACACACCTAACTCAAAAAGAAATTCATAGACTGAAAGTAAAAGGATGGAAAACAGCCCTCCACATGACAAGAACCGAGAAAAAAGCAGGGGTAGCAATCTTATTAGCACCCAAAGTAGATTTCAAACCCAAACTAATTAAGAGAGACAAAGATGGTCTTGTGAAGGGAACAGTCCAAGAGGAAGAGATGACAATCATAAATATATATGCACCAAATTTCCAATGATGGATGTCATTATATTGTATACCTAAAATGTACCAATGATTACAATGAATAATCGAAAATGTAAAATAGGAAGAAAAGGTCCAAAGGGGTAGGAGTAGTGGGAGGGGCAGGGGAAAGGAAAGAAGAGAAAGGAAAAATGATGAGAAATGGAAAAAATGGAAATAAAGTCTTTGTAAATAGGGAAGGGTGGAAGGCATGAAGGGAGGGCTAGGAATGGGGAAAAAATAAGAACCAAGATGCATTATGTAAAGGTACAATTCCCAATGAGAAATGTAATTGTGTTGTATACCTACAATGTACCAAAAAAAGAATTTAATTAAAATAAATAAATAAATAAATAAATATATATGCACCAAATACGAATGCTCCCAATTATACAAAACAAATATTAACGGACATGAAAAACCAAACAAGCACTAATACAACTGTAGTGGGGGACCTCAACACACCCCTCTATCACAAATAGACAGATCAAGTAGAAAAAAAATTAACAACGAAATTCTAGAACTGAACCAAGCTATTGAACAAATGGACTTAATAGACATCTACAGAGTGTTCCACCCCACAAAATCAGAATACACATTCTTTTCAGCTGCACACAGGTCATTCTCCAAAATAGACCACATGCTAGCTCACAGGACATGTCTAAGTCAATGTAAAAGAATTGAAATTACCCCCTGTATATTATCAGACCACAGTGCAATAAAATTGGAGATCAATAACATGAGAAACTGAAAAACTCCCACAAACACCTGGAAATTGAATAACACCCTCCTGAACAACCAATGGGTCACAGAGGAAGTTAAAGAAGAAATTAGACAGTTTCTACAAGTAAATGATGATGCCAGTACAATTTTTAGGAATCTATGGAACATGATGAAAGCACTTCTACGTGGGAAATTCATAGCAGTGAATGCCCATATTAGGAAAACAGAGAGAACTCAGATAAATAATCTAATGCAGAAACTCAAACTCCTAGAAAAAGAAGAGAATAACAAACCCAAAGCCTGCACAAGAGAGGAAATTATAAAGATCAGAGCAGAAATCAATGCAATGAAGAATAAGAGAACGACACAAAAACTTAATGAATCAAAGAGTTGGTTTTTTTTAAGAATAAATAAAATTGATAAACCTTTAGCCAACCTTATCAAAAAAAGGAAAGAAAAGACTCAAATCCATGCAATTAAGAACAAAAAAGGAGAAGTCACAACAGAACCAGCAGAAATCCAGAGTATCATCAATACCTACTTCGAGAACCTGTACTCTAATAAAATGGAAAACACAGAAGAAATGGACAGATTCCTAGATACATATGAATTGCCAAAGATAAATGAAGAAGATATAGAAATTCTAAACACCCCAATTACAATGAGTGAAATTTAAAATGTAATAAAAAATTTACCAACAAAGAATAGCCCAGGTCCTGATGGCTTCACCGCTGAATTCTACAAGACATTTAAAGAAGAACTAACGTCATTACTCTTTAAACTCATCCAGAAAATTGAAAGGGAAGCAAGGCTTCCAAATTCATTCCTGGAAGCAAGTGTGACTTTGATTACAAAACCAGGGAAAGACCCAACCCAAAAAGAGAACTATAGGCCAATCTCACTAATGAACATAGATGCAAAAATCCTCAACAAGATATTGGCAAACAGAATACAGAGAGTCATCAAGAAGATCATACATCCTGACCAAGTCAGATTTATCCCAGGGATGCAAGGATGATTCAACATATGTAAATCAAAAAATGTAATACACTATATTAACATAGTCGAGGACAAAAACCATATGATCATCTCAATAGATGCATAAAAGGCATTCGACAAAATCCAACACCCTTTCATGACAAAAACCCTATAGAAAATTGGAATAGAAGGTCTTTGTCTCAACCTGATTAAGGCTATCTATGAAAAACCAACAGTCAACATCATACTAAATGGTCAAAAACTGAAAACTTTCTTGCTAAAATCAAGAGCAAGACAAGGATGCCCACTATCACCACTCTTGTTCAATATAGTTCTGGAAACATCAGCCATAACAATTAGAAAAGAGAAAGAAATAAAAGGAATAAAGACAGGAAAGGAAGAAGTTAAACTGTCATAATTTGCTGATGATATGATACTGTACATAGAAGACCCAAAAAACTCTACCAAAAGACTTCTGGACTTAATTGACAGATTCAGGAGAGTAGCTGGATATAAGATCAACACTCAAAAAACAATAGCCTTCTTATACACAAATAGCAGACTCACTGAGAGAGAAATTAGGGAAACAATTCCTTTTACAATAGCATCAAAAAAATGAAATATCTGGGAATCAGTCTAACAAAGGAAGCAAAAGACCTCTATGCTGAAAACTACAGCACCCTGAAAAAGGAGACCAAGGAGGATATAAGAAAATGGAAAGACATCCCTTGTTCCTGGGTAGGAAGAATCAATATAGTGAAAATGGTCATACTTCCAAAACTGCTATATAGATTTAATGCAATGCCAATTGAAATTCCAACAATATACTTCACAAAGCTAGAGAAAAAAATCCAAAAATTCATTTGGAACCATAAGAGACCTAGAATAGCTAAAGCATTTCTAAGTAACAGAGACATGGCTGGGGGTATCACAATCCCCAACTTCAAACTATACTACAAAGCTACTGTGATAAAATCAGCATGGTACTGGCAAAGGAACAGTCCTGAGGATCAGTGGAATAGATTAGAAGATCCAGAAACAACTCCAGACATGCTCAGCTACCTCATCTTTGACAAAGGAGCCAACCACCATCATTGGAGGAAAGATAGCCTCTTTAATAAATGGTGTTTGAAAAACTGGATCTCAACATGCCAAAGATTAAAACTAGACCCATACTTATCACCATGCACTAAACTAAGATCAAAGTGGATTAAAGATATAAATATTAAGACAGAAACACTAAACTTGCTGGGAGATAAGTTAGGTAGAACTCTTGAAGACATTGGCATAGGAAAAGACTTCATGAACAAAACCTCAGCAGCATGGGAACTGGCAGAAAGAATCAGCAACTGGGATCTCATCTTATTAAAAAGCTTCTGCACTGCAAAAGAAGCCACCAACAGAGCTAAGAGACAACCTACAATATGGGAAAAAAATTTTAGCAGCTGTACCTCAGACAAAGGACTACTATCTAGAATATATAAAGACCTGAAAAAAATCAGACACCTCAAATTCAAAGACTCAATTCAAAACTAGGCATCTGAAATGAACAGACATTTCTCAGACAAAGAAGTAAAAGCAGCAAATAAACATATGAAAAAATGTTCAACATCACTAGTCATTTGAGAGATGCAGATGAAAACAACACTGAGATTCCACCTCACCCCAGAAAGAATGGCTGCTATCAAGAAATCATCCAATAACAAATGCTGGTGGGGGTGTGGAGAGAAAGGAACCCTTCCCCATTGTTGGTGGGAGTGCAGACTGGTGCAACCACTATGGAAATCAGTGTGGAGATGCCTCAAAGAACTAGGGCTAGAGGTTCCATTTGACCCAGCTATTTCCCTGCTGGGTATTTTCCCAAAAGAATTAAAAGAATCATACCACAGGGATATATGTGCACCCATGTTTATTGCGGTACAGTTTGTAAGAGCTAAAGCTTGGAAACAGCCTAAGTGCCCATCAACTGGAAACTGGATAAAGATGTGGTTTTATTATAAAATGGAGCACTACTCATCCATAAAGAATGAAAAACTAGAGTCATTTATAGCTAAATGGATGCATATCGAGGCCATACTCTTCAGTGAAATAAATAAGACACACAAGTGTAAATACCAAATAGTTTCTCTAGTGTGAGAAACTGAGAGTGTAAATAAGGACTAAAGGTATTAATAACTAATAAATGATACTTTGAAATTGGAAAAGGTCCAAAGGGGTAGGAGTGTTGGGAGGGGAAGGGGAAAGGAGAGAATGGAAAGGAAAAATTATGAGAAAAGAAAAAAATGGAAACGAAGTCTATGTAAATAAGGAAGGGTGGAGGGGGTGAAGGACGCACAGGTAATGGGGAAAAAATAAGAACTAAGATACATCATGTACAGGTACAAGCACCCAAAGATAAAGGTAAATGTATTATATACCTAAAATGTACCAATAAAAGAATTTAAGAAAACAAAAGCCCCAACCAACCCTGAAGGAGTAAGTATTGCCACCACTACTAGCCTTCCCTATCCTCACCAACAGACAGGCTTGGTACGTTTCCCCAGGAGGGGCCTGAACTTGAGTGAGGCAGCTGAGGCAGAAGCTGAGCTGAATTTTCTCTGCTGATCACACTCCATTCTTCCTTGGAGGACTCTGTATGGTTCATCTCTGAACCATACCATGCCTATTATGGAGGATAAGCTAAAGATAACAGAGATCACGTCTGGTTTTCTTAACCACTGTATCAGTAGTCTTTAACAGATCATGGAACATAAGGTAGGTAATCAAAATCATTATGGTAGAGTTAATTACTAAGTCATAAATTAATTGTCATTATCAGTGTGATGGCTCTGTCACCAGAAGGGAGAAGTAGTAGACAAAAGAAGTACATGGACAAAAACTAAAGATAGCACAAAGACCAGAAAAAGAAAATAAAGACAGACAGAAAAGAAGGATGTGGGTGGATGTGAACAAATAGTGTTTGTCAGTTGTTTATATCTAAGAGGCATGGGCTTGATACTCCCACATATCATTACACAGTGATATAAATATACATAGACAAATACACAGAAACTAGAAAGTAAATAAATAGTACCTAGAGATATACTCATTTCCTATGACTGTCATACCAATTTAAAACAGACATGGTAGCTTCAATCAATAGTTTATTCTGTAACCATTCTGGAGACCAGGGTTCCAAATTTCTGATAATGGCAAGGCCTTGATAACTCCAAAGTCTCTAAGGGAAAATCAAACCTTGCTTCTTTCAGCTTCTGGTGGTCTTGGCCTCCTTTGGCTGTAGTATAATAGCTTTATCTCCATCTCTCCATGGCTGAGTTCTGCAGGCCAGGTCCTGGGCTTTCAAAACCTACCTTAACATGAAAAAGAATAATGTGATACCTTTTGGTTGACAGCCCAAAAGTAGTGAGTTTCTGGTCCCCTAGGTCTCTTCTTTATATGTCTCTGACTCAGAAATTCTTATCATCCTTTCCCTGAGCCTCTGTTTAATGATAAGCACTGGGCATCACTAATTTTGCTTCTCAAGAAGCCCCAAGAAGATAAACCAATCCATACAGACTAGAGACGAGGGAGTAAGTTAACAATTAAGAACCAATAATTAAGTGTTAGTAGTTTTGTAAGAATTGGAAGAGATCACAATTTGAAGTGAAAATGCACTTAGAGACAAGGATCAAGATCCAAAAGTCCAGAAAAGAAAAAGTTCATTAGTATTATATAAAAGTCTCCTCATGGGCTGAGGAAGCTGAAACACTGGGTTACTCAGTTGGTGGCAGATGAGGAGTCAGATCACACCTCTGGCCCTGCAGCGTCTGTACCCAGTCAGTAGGCGCTTTTCTCTATGGCAAACTCACAGCAAGCATGCAGTGTGATAAAACATCAGTGACAAATCCAGTGCAATCAGGTGGGAAATCCCCCGAGTAATAACACCTCCTTGTCGCTCATCCCCAGCTTCCTCCCGTGCCTGACACTCCTCACAGGGAGAAACCCTTGCTGTTCTGCCTTCTGTGGAGCTGTCCACAGGCAAACCTTTGGCAGCCTTTTTCCTAGAGCCCTGGGGCATGGAGAGGGTTAATCTCGATATGTCAAGACTCTCCTCCACTGCCAGACCAACTCAACATCAATTTGACACAAATTTCTTTGGGGGAATCTGGGCTAATTTTTCTGGGCTGGCTGTCCATTTGACAGACGGGAAATGGTACTGGAATTCTCTGGTACACTTCCTCCATGACTCTCCTCCAGCCCTGTCTTTGAATTAAATATTTAAAAGGGCAATTAAATTTAAAAAAAGCAATCTGATGTTTACAGACACTCATAGGTAATTTATAAATGCTGCATTCCTGGTCCCATTGTGTTTAAAGAATTTAACTTGGAGATAGACTTCTGTGAGATGCAGGACTTCTCCCAGATGCCCAGGAGAGATGAATTGAAAAATGCAAAATGATTGGCTGACATTGGTGTCTGGGCAGTGATGGTTACCCAGTTTCCAAAGGATTTCTTTGATCTTCTTTGCATATGTGTATGCAAACTACCTTATGCAAGCAAGGTTTTGCCCTCTGTGTCTGTTTTTATATCTGTGTGCAAAATAAAGTCATGAAGGTATGAATACTTAAGGATCAAAAAGACACTAGACTAAATTCAATGTGCTACCCCTAGTTCGATCTTTGAGTAACACAAAAAGTCAAATGTGGAAAAGTTGGTGCAATACAAGTAAAATCCTAAGTGTAGTTATTAGCAATGTGCCAATGGTAATTTCTTTGTTTTCATAAAAATATTGTAAGATAAGACGTTAAAATTTGGAGAAATGAAGTGAAGGGTACACACAAAAATTCACTGTACCCTTTCTTGGCCATTTTTCTGTAATTCTAAAATCATTCCAAAATAAAAGATGTATTTAACATGCTAAAGGGCATGAATCTGGAATCACTCAGTTCTTCTTTGATCTGAAGACCTGAAAAGCAAGTATCTGTACCTGGCTTGCTAAGCTTTGACAACCATCCTTCATTGTGAGGAGAGGAGATGCCTATCATGATCCTTTTTATTCTCTTTCTCTCCACCACTTACATGCTTCACTGTTTGGAGACTTTCTGAAAACTTGTGCTATCAGGAAGGAGAAGAAAGTGAGACTGAGGGTTCTAGACGATTCCAGACCAGTGGTCGGGAAAAAATGCCTAGAAATCCTATTGATTATCTTACCCTAAGCAGCAGGTCCAGTCAAGACACCCAACCTGCTCTTTCCCTTTGGTTTATTGTGTTTCTACTACATGCTTCATCTTTTTCTTCTCTGTTTCTCATCATTCTTTCCTCAGAAAAGAAAATTCAAGCATTCCCTCAAGCTCTAACCTTCCCTCTGTGGTTGTCATCAACTCAAGCCCTCTTCATCTCTTCCACTAAAAATAAACAATTATGGTAGCAATAGTATACTAAGGACCCATTATATAAACACTATATATATATATATGTGTGTGTGTGTGTGTGTGTGTGTGTGTGTGTATGTGTATATATATATATATATATGATCTTATTCAATTGTACAACATGGTGAACAAGCAAAAATTATTGTTATTCTCATTTATGCAGATGAAGAAACTGAGATTTAATGAAATTTTGTAGCTTACCTAAGGTTATACACAAGGAAGTTGCAGAGAGCAGGATTGGTGGTTAGGTCTCTGTGATTCCAAGTTTTGCACTATGAAAATGCCTCTTTTGCCCATGACCAAACAATCAGCCAACTCCTCCAGAAGTTGATGACTGGATTTGTAGTCTCTTCATGCAGATATTTTTTATCTACTGTCTTACTATCTCACTGACTTAATTCAGGTAGTCAACATCTCTCAACTGAATCATGACACCCTTGCTGCCACCAGTCCATCCTCCATATCCCACCACAATCATATTTCTAAACAGAAATTTTGATTTTAATACTCTGCTTTCCAAATTCTTTCACAGATTATAAATATCAACAAGATCAAACAAAGCGCCCATATGTTGGCATTCCAGTTCTTCCCCTACATCTGTAATCCATAGCATGTAATTTAAGGGTTGTGAAACTTAACTTCCTCCACTTTAAAATGCAAGTTATAATCTCTACATAACTTTGGAAATAAATAGCATAACATATGGAAATTGCTTAAAATCCTGGTTGTCTTACTAGAGTGATAAGAAATTTATTATTTTTTTCATATAAAACCAATTACCCAAGAAACCCCTGGGACTAAGAGGAAAACAGGCACAGGACAAGGACCAGAAAGTCTGAGACTTGGAAATCTTCTTGTGGTATACTCATCCCCTAGAAGTTCACAACATCATCCAGAGGCTAAGTATATATTTTGATTGCCTTTCCCAGATCAGTAGGATATATGTAGCTCAGTGAATAGGAAGCTTTGTGGAGGAGAAAGAAAAGGGCAAAGTCTCCTTAGGAAAGGCATCCAGGCATTGTCAGTGGCTAGGAGATCTCTTTCTGGGTATAAGCATAGACAGAAAGTTTATTTTAGCATTTGAACATGGACAGCCAGGCTCTGGATTCAGGCTTGATTTCCTGAGAGAGCTCCATCCTCATGCCTTGAATGTACATAACACTTTCCTTTTCTTGGATTTCCTAGACCCCTTTAGGCAACACCCAAGCCTGGAGAGTAAGTAACCTGGTGATTAAACAGTTAATAAGGAAGGAAACAGATCAATCAGAAACTATGAATCTTGAGCTTGAAAATGTATCTATCAAGCTCCTTGGATTAATATTTCCAAAAAAATTGCAAAATGTGTACATTCACCCACTGTGAAACTGCACAGGCAAAAACTGTATCACATGGAATTCTTGATTCCATTTGCTTACCACAACTTTGACTGTTACATATTTTTCTTAATAAAAATGAAGAACATGATTACTATTTAATATAATGAATATAGAATCTTGCAAAACAAGGTAGATTGGGAGTGGTTACCATAACAGGCTTGTAGAACTCAATACTGTTGAGTCCTTACAAATTTCTGAATTTCATTTCTGATACAGGGAGTCTTGATATGACATAGTTGTGATCTGTCAGGAATATAGACTTTTGGGGATAGACAAATTAGATGCACAAATAATCTCTGTGTAATACAGTAAGTGCAAAGGCAGTTTCATTCTCAAGATAATATGAGAAAGTAGGAAAGGCTACCTGGATAGGTGGATAGGCCGGTGTAGAAGTGGAGTGGAAAGGAAGCTTTCTAAAGGAAGCAACATCTGAGTTGTATCATAAAGGACAAATAGAAATTACACCTCAAAAGGGAGGCAGTACAGGCAGAAGGAACAGCAGAAATAAAGGAAAGAGAAATATACCCATGAATATACCAACACCATTGATGCAAAGATTGACAACAGCAGCTTAAAAACCTTTTTGAATTAATATTTATCATGGTAGGTCTTCATTCAATGAGTACTCACTGAGGACCCACAATATGCCGAGTCCAGCAGTAGGCACTAAGTGTTTATGGAATTCGAATGTCACCCATGTCTCAAAAAACCTACATTCATGTTTTAAGAGAGAAGGTCATTGTAACTGTAATGGGTCTTCAAAAAACTAACTCAGAGTTCATTATGGACTAGAGATTTATTTGGTAAAAATACTTTGAAAACATTTTTTTATCTTGTTGCTGGATATGTGTCCTTCCATTTAATTATTCTTCAGTTGCTATTGTTACTCATATTGCCCACCTTAATCATCATTTTATTTAAGATTTTAAAATCTATTAAGAAAAATGTACATCACATTCACTCTTTTAAAAATGCATGTGTAGCTGGTCTATTATATAAATCTTAACTATAATTTTGCACACTTTTGTTTGACTCCTTTTAATTAGGTTTATCCACAATTTTAAAAATTTATTGTTTCTTGGATTTGGTTTCTTCAGAACACTTTCATTTATTTTCTTGTGCTATTATTATGTTGATTTTGCTAATCTTCAGTATTCAGTTGAATACTTTATTATTGGACACCAATGACATGGATTTGTTGTCTCATTTAGTTTTTGTTGTTGTTGTTGTTTTAGTTTTTTTTAAGAGAAGGAAAAATTTATTGAGAGAAAGAAAGCTTCTGCCTAAGAGAGACAGAAGGGGGACCAGAAAGTGGGTTACCCACCCACCCCACGGTTCAAAGATGTTTTATACAGAAAAGTCATGTGGTGAGGTGGGTACAAAGTGGGACATGTCTCATTTAGTTTTGACCACAACCCATAAGACTTGATATGCACTTAGTCCATTATTTTTTAAATAGTTTTTGTTAGTTTTTAATTATTCATATGTTTAATTGAGAAAAAATATTTTCTATTTTGCCACAATTTCAGTAATATGTTTATTAAAATCTGTTCTTTCACTTTCTAGAATTTATCACTTTCTGATAAAATATATGAACTGTTTGATTTCTGTTCATCAGAATTTTTTATAGCCAATAATATGTTAAATTTTTATCAATATTCCTTGGACATTTTAAAGCATTATTTTTTTCTTTTATGGAACACAATGTTAAATATTCAAATATCTGAACACAAAAATCTGTGTAGACTTTTATCTTCATGACTGATGAAAGAATGAAAGTATTTTGTCTCATCCCTCATGCAATTGTACTTAAAATTTCTTGGTTTATTTTTGCATCATCTGCTTTATATCATTTGATGGTAATTATATGAAATAAGTGAATCAAGATTCTTACAGCATGCTTGTAGATAATAACTTGTATCAATATAAACTACCCTTTGTTCTATTTATTGTGCCATGCTTTAAATTGTACTGCTGAGGGTTTCTTTTTTTGAATACCTACTGTCTCTTTGCCTATGTCTAGAATGTGTTTTATAATACTTTTGACTTTAATATTTCTTGGTGAACTTTTAGGAATAACTAGTAAACTTCACAGAGTTGGATTATTCACTTCAATTTGCCAGAATTTAAATCGTTTGCATTTATTGTGAAGAGTGATACATCTACTGCCATTTTTTGGGAATGCTTCATTCCTATTTCTATTAGGGAGGCTGTAAAATGAGATAATGAAATTTCTTCAGATTTTATTTATTTCTGGTAATATCCAGCTTGTACAATGATAAATCGGTCATGGTTAATATTTCTTTCCTTTATTCTTTTGATTTAAAAAAATTTTTTATCTCTATTCACAGGGAACTTCAGCTTCTTTTATTAATTAGATGGAAATTTCCATTAAAAAGTGAGGTTTGTTTAATAGTTTATGGTGCTTTCAACTTTCCTCTGAAGTCATATGAAAATATCTAATTTAGGTTAAATTAATCTAGTGATCCTGGGATGAGCAATGTAATGACTAGTAAGGTATTTTAACAAAATCAGAACATTTCTGTTTTGCAAGGTTGTGGCAACCCTCACAAGAGGTCAGAAACTTGAGAAGATCTGCAGAGAATGTCTAGAATCACCATTCCCAAAAGGCAGAAAGCTGCCACATATCCTGATAAGTTTGTCTCTAACACTGTCAAATGATTGTTGTGAAACATTGCAATGGGAAGGAAGCCGATATTAGGAGCCTATTGCAAACTATGACACTGGAAAAACAGTTTCTTGTGACCTAAATAAGTCCACACTCAAAATGTACACATTGGAGATGGTCTGGCTGAGTTCACATTCTTTTCTTATCCTTCGTATCCAGGTTTCATTGATGTTGAATGATATGTCTTTTGTTTTGTTTTGTTTTTGTTTGTTTGTGTTTAGGTTTTTTATTGCTACATTTTAGGTATACAATTCATTTACATTTATCATTGGGTGTTGGTACCCGTACATGATGTATCTTGGTTCTTATTTTTTTCCCCATTACCTGTGCGCCCTTCACCCCCTCCGCCCTTCCCTATTTACATAGATTTCATTTTCTTTTTTTTTTCTTTTCTCATAGTTTTTCCTTTCCCTCTTTTCCTTTCCCCTTCCCTTCCCTTCACTCCTTCATCTTTGGACCTTTTTTCCTATTTCAAATTTTCAATTATTCATTTTAATCATTTTAACCCTTGTTTACACTATCAGTTTCTCACACTAGTGAAACTATTCAGTATTTACACATGTGTATCCTATTTATTTCACTTAAGAGTATGGCCTCAATATGCATCCATTTATCTATAAATGACTCTTGTTTTTCATTTTTTATGGCTGAGTAGTGCTCCATTTTATAAAAATACCACATTTTCATTATCCAGTTTCCAGTTGATGGGCACTTGGGCTGCTTCCAAGCTTTAGCTATTACAAACTGTGCCACTATGAACATGGGTGCACATATATCTCTGTGGTACGATTCTTTTAATTCTTTTGGGAAGATATCCAGCAGGAGAATAGCTGGGTCAAATGGGACCTCTAGCCCTAGTTCTTTGAGGTATCTCCATACTGACTTCCACAGTGGTTGCACCAGTCTGCACTCCCACCAACAATGGAGAAGGATTCTTTTCTCCACACAACCCCGCCAGCATTTGTTATTGGATGATTTCTTGATAGCAGCCATTCTTTCTGGGGTGAGGTGGAATCTCAGTGTTGTTTTCATCTGCATCTCTCAAATGATGAGTGATGTTGAATATTTTTTCATATGTTTATTTGCTGCTTTTACTTCTTTGTCTGAGAAATGTCTGTTCATTTCAGACACCCATTTTTGAATTGGGTCTTTGAATTTGGGGGGGTCTGATTATTTTCAATTCTTTATATATTCTAGATAGCAGTCCTTTGTCTGAGGTACAGCTGCTAAAAATTTTTTCCCATATTGTAGGTTGTCTGTTAGCTCTGTTGGTGGCTTCTCTTGCAGTGCAGAAGCTTTTTAATAAGATGAGATCCCAGTTGTTGATTCTTTCTGCTAGTTCCCGTGCTACTGAGGTTTTGTTCATAAAGTCTTTTCCTATGTCAGTGTCTTCAAGAGTTCTACCTAACTTATCTTCCAGCAAGTTTAGTGTTTCTGTCTTAATATTTAGATCTTTAATCTACTTTGAGTCCAAAACTCATACAAGAGAGGAAATTATAAAGATCAGGGCAGAAATCAATGCAATGGAGACTAAGAGAACAATACAAAAAAATCAATGAATCAAAGAGTTTGGTTTTTGAAAGAATTTATAAAATCAATAAACCTTTAGCCAACCTTATCAAAAAAAGGAAATAAAAGGCACAAGTACATGCAATTAAGAATGAAAAAGGTGAAGTCACAACAGATCTAACAGAAATCCAGAGTATCATCAATACCCACTTCGAGAACCTCTGCTCCAGTAAAATGGAAAACACAGAAGAAATGGGCAGATTCCTAAATATCTATGAATTGCCAAAGTTAAATGAAAACGATATAGAAATTCTAAACAACCCAGTTACAATGAGTGAAATTGAAAATGTAATAAAATATTTACCAACAAAGAAAAGGCCAGGTCCAGATGGCTTCACTACTGAATTTTACAAGACATTTAAAGAAGAACTATTGCCATTACTCTTTAAACTCATCAAGGAAATTGAAAGGGAAGAAAGCCTTCCAAATGCATTCCTGGAAGCAAGTGTTACTTTGATCCCCAAACCAGGGAAAGACCCAACCCAAAAAGAGAACTATAGGCCAATCTCACTAATGAACATAGATGCAAAAATCCTCAACAAGATATTGGCAAACAGAATACAGAGGGTCATCAAGAAGATCATACACCCTGACCAAGTCAGATTTATCCCAGGGATGCAAGGATGGTTCAACATTCGTAAGTCAATAAATGTAATACACTATATTAACAGAGTCGAGGACAAAAACCATATGATCATCTCAATAGATGCAGAAAAAGCATTCAACAAAATCCAGCACCCATTCATGATAAAAACCCTACAGAAAATTGGAATAGAAGGTCTTTACCTTAACCTGATTAAGGCTATCTATGAAAAACCAACAGTCAACATCATACTAAATGGTCAAAAACTGAAAACTTTCACACTAAAATCAGGAACAAGACAAGGATGCCCACTATCACCACTCTTGTTCAATATAGCTCTGGAAACCTTATCCATAGCAATTAGAAAAGAGAAAGAAATAAAAGGAATAAAGATAGGACAAGAAGAAATTAAACTGTCATTATTTGCTGGTGATATGATACTGTACATAGAAGACCCAAAAAACTCTGCCAGAAGACTTCTAGACTTAATTGACAGATTCAGTAGAGCAGCTGGATACAAGGTCAACACTCAAAAAACAATAGTCTTCTTATATACAAATAGCAGACTCACTGAGAGAGAAATTAGGGAAACAATTCCTTTTACAATAGCATCAAAAAAATGAAATATCTAGGACTCAATCTAACAAAAGAAGCAAAAGACCTCTACACTGAAAACTACTGCACTCTGAAAAAGGAGATCGAAGAGAATACAAAAAAATGGAAAGAAATCCCTTGCTCCTGGTTAGGAAGAACCAATATAGTGAAAATGGCCATACTTCCAAAACTACTATATAGATTCAATGCAATGCCAATTGAAATTCCAACAATATACTTCACAGAACTAGAGAAAAAAATCCAAAAATTCATTTGAAACCAGAAGAGACCTAGAATAGCTAAAGCAAT
This sequence comes from Heterocephalus glaber, assembly GCF_053883595.1. NCBI lineage: Eukaryota > Metazoa > Chordata > Mammalia > Rodentia > Bathyergidae > Heterocephalus > Heterocephalus glaber. The sequence goes on along the minus strand of NW_028258330.1, from coordinate 30,246,457 downwards.
TCTAAGCAACAGAGATATGGCTGGGGGTATCACAATCCCCCACTTGAAACTATACTACAAAGCTACTGTGATAAAATCAGCATGGTACTGGCAGAGGAACAGACCTGAGGATCAGTGGAATAGATTAGAAGATCCAGAAACAACTCCAGACATGCTCAGCCACCTCATCTTTGACAAAGAAGCCAACCACCCTCATTGGAGGAAAGACAGCCTATTTAATAAATGGTGTTGGAAAAACTGGATTTCAACCTGCCAAAGATTAAAACTAGACCCATACCTATCACCATGCACTAAACTAAGATCGAAGTGGATTAAAGATATGTTTTAATTTACATAAAATGATTACTTTCATTTATTTTTATAAATACTTTATATTATAACCATATTAACAAGACTTATTTATAAATTTTTTCATTCATGACTTCTTTAAAATGTTAAATCTATTCTAACAGAGCACTATAAAAATTTTTCCTTTTCAGTGAGTGTTGATTTTTCTGAGCATCTTCAATTCTGAGAACATCTTTCTTTTGCTCTTGAACAGGCATACTAATCTTAGCTAAATAAAGAATATTTACTTATTTATTCATTCATTTATTTGCTCATTTTTCTGAGACAGGATGTCACTATGTTGCCACAGTTGGCCTTGAACTAATTCCTCTTGCTTCAGCCTTCCAGCTAGGACTACAGGTATCACCATGCTCAATTTAAATTTTAAAAAGATTAAATTTCAGTGTTTTTTCCTTTAAAATTCTATTGCCTAGCAGTGGTGGTGAACCTATTGCATTCATGTTATTTGTTTTATCATTTTAGTGCAAAAATGTTAACATGTGAGTTGTTTTTTCTAAACTAAAATCTCAAAATTCAGATTAATAAAAATGTTGGTAGTTTGTGATAATTAAGTGGCTTTGGGGTTGCAATTTGGCCACTAATCTCTAAAAGGTTCACCATCACTGGCCATATAGAATTCCCAAAAAGGTCTGCGATCACTCTGGCATTTGTAACATTCTAAATAATACATTTTCCCCCCAAGGCATGGATGCTTGTAACAAATCTACTTTATCTTTAAAATTCAAAACAATTTCAATGGGTGATGTCTCTCCTTTGCTGCCTGTTCATTATTCTTGATAATAACAGCATGGTGAACCCGGCCAACTCACAAACCCCAGAAAGTATTTTCTTTTCTTCCTTGACCTTGCCTCTCCCTTCTTCCCTTTCCCTCTTTCTAGGATTCTGCCTGGATTTGTTCTCTTTTAAAATGTGTCTTTCCTCTGAGTTCTGAAGGAGTTTCTTATACTTTTCTTCCCTTCAGTCATTGAGCTAGCCACATAGCCACCAGCCACATGTAGTTATTCATATTTTAACATAATTTAAGTGAAATAAAGTTAAAAGACAGTTGTTTGATCATGCTTTTTATGCAGTCAGTCGTCACATGGGCCTGCAGCTCCCACTGGACAGTGAAGACACAAAATGACGTGCTAAGCTGCAACACAGGGTCAAATCAAAACCATGGCCTCTTTTTTTTTAATTAGGCTTTTTCTTTATTCATTTAACTATGGCAAAATCCAGAAAACGTAACACTTTCCATTTTAACCACTTTAAGTGTGCAACCAAGTGGCATTTAGTATATTCCCAATGCTGTACAGCCCTTGGCACTATGGACTTCAGAGCTACAGAAAACCCTGCATGCATTGAGCAGCCAGTCTATTCCCTGCTCTAACCGCTGGCGAGCACTAACCTGCTGTCTGTGTCTGGATATCTATTCAAGGTGTTTCATATTTTATATAAATGAAAGCCATCTTTTTGTGTCTGACTTCTTAGCGCTATGTTTTCAAGGTTGATTTATGCTGTAATATGGATCAGTACTTCATTTTTGCTTATGGCTGAATACTATTCCATTATCAGAGTATACAGTACTACCTTCTGCTTATCTGTTCATTTATTAATGAAACTTGGGTTGTTTCCACCTTTTGACTATTATGAACAATGCTGCTATGAGCGCTGATGTACAAGTTTTTGCGTGAACACCTATTTTCAGTTATTTTGGGTGCACACCCAGGATTAGAATTGCTGGGTGATATAATTTTATGCTAATTTTTTTAGAAACCACCAAACCATTTTCCACACAGCAGTGGTATAGGAGAGTTCTATTTTCTCCTCTTCCTTATCAACACTTGATATATAAAATTATGGCTATCCTAATACGTATAATAAGATAAATATTATTCATAGACTGTTATTGTACATCTTATGAGTTAAGTTTTATTTTAACATAAAGGTTTGTGAACATGAAGGATATACAACAGAGATTATATATGTTCTCAAAGTTTAACATATTTACTCTCTGCCCCTTTACAGAAAAAGTTCACTGACCTTTGACATAGCAAGTTGCCAGCATTGCAGAAATTTCCACTGGATAATTCTTGGCACATTTAATGGTCTAGTTAGTGACTCAATTGCAGTTTTAGATTCAGCAATCTTATATTTTCATCTACATCCAGCCTTTACTAGTCCAGTATTATTTCCTGCTTAGTCATATTTTTTGGAAATACTCTTCTCTAGAATCTTGTTGAGGCTGCACACTCCAGTTTCCCTGTGCTTTTCTCTTCTTAAAATAACTAATATGGATAGGTTTTCACTGAAGATTCAACTATGTCCCCTTTTTTGATGTGTTTTATTCTTTCTTACACTTAGAAAAATTCCTCCTTTTGCTCATCCTGAGAACTAAAATTGGAGTTGAAATAGAGTTTTAGCAGAGATAGTGCAGATCATTACCTGCTTCTTTAAAATAAAAAACAGATTCAACTTACTTTTCTTTAACACTGCCAGTTCAGAAACACAATAGCCTCAAACAAGTGGAAATGGGGCCTAAGTTTCATCATTTCATCCTTAGACTGAGCAGTTACCCTCCTTTATTTGGAAGCAGCCAATTGTTAATTGCACGATGCCTTTCCTCCTTCACAGACAAAGTTATACAGTTAGGAGTTAGCCCTGGCAGGGCAGTGTTCTCTGTCCAGCTCCCTTGCCAAAAATAAGTTTACAGTCCCTGGCATGGCCACCCAGGGTGATTGGTGGGTCCCAGATGTGCCTCCCAAAATATCCATAGCCTTCCTTTCCAATCAACCCTTGTTGATTGATAATGTTGCTCTTCCAGTTTCTTTTCCAGGTCCTTCATCAAGCAAACCCTTGCTTTACATGTGGGAAGCAATTGCTTGAGTAGATTTACCATTCAATCCATTCTCCTCTGCATTATATCAAGCAGGAACCCTTTGATAATTCTAACACTAAAGAGCATCTCTTGCTTATTTCCAGTGCTTGTGCACAATTTGTTATTGTATCCTTTTGGTAAGTAATAGGACCATGGGTACTGTGCTAAACTATTCATGTTTGCAATGTTATTTATCCATAAATCCCAATTTAGATTTAATCTTTATAGTTTAAGGGGAGAGTAATTTAGAAAAATGATGTGTTACCCTCAGTTATCTATACCTTTAGAAATTCTAGAGGTGAGCAATATGAGACCATAAGCCAGACATCACCAACCTCCTGGAACGCACTCAGCTTGATTCCAAGAAACAGTGCCCACAAGAAAGCCAAACCCTCTAAACTAATAACAGATGCTGCAGATGTTATAAGAAGCATTGTGTTTTCCTGGTACCCAAATTTCTAGATGAATTATGAAAAGGAATCCGTCTTTCATCTGGTTGTTTGACAGCATGTAGATGAAACACCGTCTAAGACAGTAGGCGCTAAACAAATATATGGTGAAAAATGTCTGGCTGGCTGACTTGCTGAAAGACTAGATTTTTCACTTCTTGTCCAGATGTTTTGGCTTCACTGAGGTACTCATGGGGTCTGCCAAGCTGATTTGCGATCTTTGAGTGAAGGGTGATACATGAGCACAGAGCATTATACCAGCAAATGAGTACACGACACCGTTGTACTTGAAATGAGATCTCTCTGGGTGCACCCAAGACATGTGACAGACCTGCCTGTCCACTTCCAAGTGCTTCTGACACAAGGGGCCCCCATCTGCATACATCTCAGCATGACATGTGCTGAAACTGTTAAGTTATTATTAGTACTGATAATGGAGTCATCACCAGGAATGTATTCGTATTTTTAGTGTTGTCAATGCAGATTGTTTTTCTGTTAAGGAAAAAGCCTATCAGGCATAAATATTTATGCCTGGATGAATGTCAGGTTCTTTAATCAGGAACAGTATTGGTCTTAATTGAATCTTAGGGGCAAATTTAGGCTCAATGTTTATTCTGTGGTTTCTTGCTCCCTGTGAGCAAGGCTCCCTTGGTCTATCCTTGGGATTTCTGAGATGGAAGCCTCTGCTGTAGGAAGAGGTAGGTCATCTCTTAGGGAATTTGAGGACCTTACCTGTGTTGAGGTGTCCTTTGGACGAGACTGAGAGGGATTTATAGGACCAGATGAAAGAAATGTTCCTTGTCTAGAGCTTGTTCCCAAAGACATTTTTAAATAGGGCTTATTTCAAGCAGGCACCAGGCTGTTGTCCCATAAAAACAGAGACCATGTCTGGCCAGTCCAATGTCTGGAACAAAATGACTCAACAATATGTGTGGAATAAATAAATATACAGAGGCCAAGAGACTCTGGCAGGGAAAACCCATAGAGCAGTTGACTATGAATCAGATGTATAGCACCCTTGCCATTCTGGACATGGGAACCATTAGGACAGACTTTCATTAAGGACCAAGTGCAGTGGAAACATGGAGAGCTCAATCGCTAGAACCAGATGGCAATAAGAACCAAGATACATCATGTAAAGGTACAAGTTCCCAATGAGAAATGTAAATGTATTGTATACCTAAAATGTACCAATAAAAGAATTTAAGGGAAAAAAAAAAGAACCAGATGGCCTGAGTTCAGATCCTGGCTCTCTCACTTCCTAGCTATGTGTTCTTGGGCAAATTATTTGATCTTTTTAGCTTTGCCCCCGCTCCGCAAAGTGTTGGGTGTATATTAATATAGTAACAATGCTACCTAACATGCACTTAACTCTAAGAACAGGCCAGGTACTGTTCCAAATGATCCACGTGTACTACCTCACTTTATCTTGACAACAGCCCCAAGGAAATGCATTCTAGAATTAGCTCCATTTTGCAGATGTGGAAATTCTTGAGTCAGGTCCTGTGTTTGGCATTGATAATGAAGCGATGAAGTTGACACAACCTATGACTTTAATCCACTCTCCCTCTAGTGTGCAGACGTGAAAGAATCTCATTCATTACACAGTACAGTGTGAATGAGCCAGGGAGAGTGCAAAACTGAGGCATGGAGACAGCCCCAGTGATGGTGATATGTCACTCAACTGATATCCTAAGCAGGAAGGACTATGGGCAGTGCAGGGAGTGGTGTGTATCTGATTTAAGCACCAAATGCCAATTTGACCATTTTCTCATTTTGAATCTTAGTCACCTAACTTGTAATGTGGACAGAATAATGCCCACTTGATCAGTTGCTGAGAAGATGAAAAGAAATCAAATTCATAAAGTGCTAGGTGCATAGTAGGTACTCAATAAATGCAGGCCTCTTTACTGTCCCGCTGATGGCATTAGGCTCCTGGACTATGTATGGAATAAAGACTCAGGTAACACAAGACGGTGAAAGCAGGAGCTCATGTTCTCTCTGTGTGCCAAAATGGTATGGTCTACCCAGTACCCTGTTGGACAGTTTCTATGTGGTTACGATCATCTCAGTCAAAACAAGGTGCTTGTTTTTGGGTTCTTGCTCTTGTTTTCCAAGTGCCAAGTACAGTATAAAGCCTTGTGCATAGACAGTGTTTGGTGAAGAAAGGCTCATCCCTTGAAAGAACAGAGGGAGGGAGCAATGAGCAGTCTGATGGAGGGAGGGAGGTAAGTAAATGACACTCGCCAGAAAAAGAACTGGTCTACAGTGTTCTCCCTAAACTGTCACATCTCAGTCCTGGTCAGTAATACAGGGACACCATCTGCACCAGTCCTTCTGAGCTTGATACATTTAAATGTGATGATGCCTGATTGGATCCTTTTGAGGAATAGACATTAGACAAGGGAAATTCTGGCCCCAAAACAACCCAAAACACCAAAGTTACCCCCCATGTTAGTGGAAAATTTTCACTGCCCCAGACAAAATTCATTTTATGACAAAAAATATATCATAGCCACTACTAGGCCCCGATGCTAAGCCCTATTCTTTCCCTGTCATATAGCCATTTTCTCTGTAAAACATTCCTGAGGCATCTTCAGAACAAACCCATTATGTGTGCTTTCAGACAAAACTAAAATAAAGCATTAAAGACAAAACCTCCAAAGTCACGCATTCAAGGGAGCCAGTTTTTGAGCAGTTGCAATTCCTCTCCCGACTCATGCCAGGTGGTCTGTACCCCCGATGCCCCAGCCCCACGGCTGGGTTCCTCACGTTTGGCCAGAAGAGATGTTCACTGTTGTCTTCGCATTTTCCAGCCCTTTGGTGTTCCCAGATGTTTTAATTACAGAGGAAAGGGAGCGGATGATTCTGGCCATATGTCTCCATTCCACACAAATAAATCTCCTCGCCATCCTGTGCAGCTCTGTGGCACTGCAACTGTCCCACTGAAACTGATGCTGTCGGGCCTAATCACCATCTTCAATCCTTCAGTGAGCATGTTAATTCAGGGAACACCGGCTGTGGCTGCTGTCCCAGGGAAATACTCAATCTAGCAACAATTAGACTCACGTCACAGCAAGATGCTGGCCCCTCTTTGGGGAGCTGGGTGCTTTTTCAGAGTAATCTGAGAGAAGCCCACTGGGAGTTGAGTAGAAAGATCCAGGCAGGCCTGGGCCAGACACCCAGGGAATCATTTTCAGCTGGGATTTTGGCATCTGTTACACCACCTAGAAACTCAGGAACTAGGTTATTATCCCTGGTGTGCTCAGCTGCAAAAATGCCCTGCCTTCTCAAGAACTCTGTAAAGAGCTCACAGGAGATGTTCCAGACATATAGCTGCAGGGTACATACACACACACATACACATATACTCACAAATTACAGTGAGCTTTCTGAGGAAATACCAAAAGTTGGCAGATATCTTTAGAGTTCTGATACAGTTTTACTAAATGCTAAATTTGTCTTTAATCTGAGCATCACCACACAAAGACTAAGAACAAACCCAGGAAATTTCTATATACTTTTTGGTTACCAATATAGTTCTCTGTTTTCTACAATGCCATAGTCCTGGAGAGGAAATTCTAAAGGATAAGTAGCTTTGAGTGTAACAAATATGATAATGCAGTACAACCATCTTCAGGTTACCTCTCAAGGAAGTTTTACACATTTTTACGCTCATGTAAGCAGCACAGGGGCCTGAGAATGAACATATGTCGTACCCAAAGACCTCACACTTGCCCCTTTCCCAGTCATTTTCCACCCGGAAGACCACAGGTAGTCTATCCCTTTGGATTAGTTTTGTCTTTTTCCAAATTACACATAAATAGAATCACATGCTCTCTCATTTAAGATCTATCCTTATGGTGATGTGTAGCAATGGATCTCTTGTCCTTATTGAGGTACAGTGTTAAAATACAGAAGTGACACTTGGAATCGTTCCAGTTTAGACCAATTACAATTGACCCTGTTACTGTGAATACTTTGCACATGTGAACTCATTTCCTGAGAATCTATACCTAGGTATGGAATAGAGTCTGAGCACAGAACAGCTGTTTCTAGAGGCCAAGATCATATGCTCCGATCTTATCCCGATCTAATCTCTTACCCATATGGAAGTCAGATGATTTACCTAAAATGTATATTTGCACAGGTCTTTTCAGTGTGTAAAATCCCTCCATAATTATCCATTGCCTCTGGGATACGATCTAAACCTCCCTTGCCTGGTAGCTTGGTCTTCTCTCTCCACTTCTTCACACCAGCCCCACTGACAACCTCTCGATCTGTCTCCTGTCCTGTGCCCTCTCTCTCATAATCTACCTGGAAATCCACTACTGTAACTGGCTAATTCTCATTCCTCCTCCAGAATCTAGCATAGTTGCTTCCCTGCAAAGAAACTTCCCTCAATTTCTTTTGAGATCTTTCCTTTTCAGGGACTTCTTTTCTCCATTCTTCTGCCAGATATTTCAGCATTGATGCCTGTCCAGATTTGTTTTGTTCAGTTCTGTTTTAATAGCTTTGCCTACATCTCATTTTAATTATGGAACTCTACTGAAGTTTGTGTTCCTCCGCTCCTATAATTGTAGTACAATTCATCCACATAGGCATTCATTCAACAAACCTTTGTTAAATGTGCAAGACTCCCCATTGGTAGCATAATTGGAGTGGAAGGAGGTGAACCTCCAAGATATGTACAATGTAATCGCTATCCTTGAATCTTCAATCTACAGAATATGGATATACAGAATGAATGGTAGGCAGTGGATGAAACCTAGAATGAATTAGTGTCTTATTTAATTTTCTCATTGCTGAGACAAAATACTCAACAGCCACAAGTTAAAGGCAGAAAGGTTCATATCAGTTCACATTTTGTACAGGTTTTAGTCTGTAGTTGGCAGGCTCCAAGGCAGGGTGGCATGGCACAGAGACATGACAGAGGAGAAACAGTTCATGGCAGGCAGAAGGTAGCAAAGCAACAAGGGGTGACCACATCTCTTTCTATCCCTTATGTCTTATCGAGGCTACTTAGGTTGAGTAGCACTCACACCCTTAATTCTAGTGCACTAGAGCCTAACGTTGCGTCATGAATCAATCCCAATGGCACACACTCTAGATCTGGCCACCTCTGAAAAAGCCCACCTATGACTTCAAGAGACTTTGAGAGGACATCTAGACACAGCCATAACATACTCTAACACTGAGCCACATCCCCAGCACAGCTGACGTTTATTTTCAATCTTTGTGAAACAAAAGATATTTTATGTGATGTCAGCTCTTTTACTGAGAATGTTTCCCCATGGCCCTCATTGTTTTCCATTCTATCATAATGAGAGATAAATTAAGGACTTTTAATTTAGACCCTAATGTATATAGCACTGTATTTGGTGAATTATATATTCATTTACTTCTGACCCCCAGATTTTTGAGCCAAGAATTACAACCATTTTACAGTCTAAGCAACCGAAGCTAAGAGACAATAAAGAATTTGCATGGAATCACAGAGTAGTCAGTGATTGGTTGACAAGTCAAATCCATATATACCTGTTATGGCTTGTATCTAGATGTTCCTCCAAACCCTCATGTACTCATAGGTGGGGCTTTTTTGGAGCTGGCTGGATCTAGAGTATGTGATACTGGAATTGAAGATATATGGTACTAAATTACTCTACTGATTGGTTTAGCATAGTTCTAGATGTGGATAATGAAAACCTCACCTTGAGTATGGATGGCACCATCTAAAAGGCTGGTAGCCTGGATGGAATAAAAGGGAAAGAGAGGCTTATTTCACTTGCTGTTTCCTGCCTGACCTGGACTGAAGCCTCTACAAACTGTGAGCTAAATAAACCTTTCCTCCTTTAATTTTGGGTGTCAGGTATTTTGTCTCAGCAATGAGAAAAGTAACTAAGACAGAGTACTTGCCTAGAATGACCGAGGCCCTGGGTTCCATTCCCAGTGTCACAAAAAAGTAGATAAATAAGTAACTGAATAAATAAATACATATCCACACTAGCAATTAAAACAAACAGAAATCTTCTCACAATGGGTAAATGCCTTGTTAAAGGGAAAGTTACTGTGCCTATATAGTTTGTGTAAGCAACATGAACCAAAGAGGAGGGGGAAATGAGGCTCTATGGGAAAAGTGAGAGGACATAGTCAGTTCCTGTCCAATGGCCTGAGAATCTTTGTAGATAAAACCTGGACAGTCAAAGTCACTTCTCTATTCCTCATTCAGCTTCTCATCTGGAAAAAAAGGGGGAAGTGGATAGGACTGTTCTCACTCCCATCTAAACAACATTCTTTAAGTCAGTGGAGAAAGTTGCTCGAGGGAAAAGCCCAGCTTCACTGCAAGTGCTGTTTCTTGAAAGAATGGAAAATATGATTCACTCAATATGAGGGTGCAAATCTGCCTAGTCTGGGGAGTTCTGTACCACAGTGTGGATTGCCTAAGGGCTCACACCATTGGCCTAGCTGCAGGCCAGGAGCCAACGGGTCACTCAGAGTCTCAGGGGACACCAAGAAGTGGATGACATTAATGTAAGCCATGCCTACTAAGATGCAGTATGTTCCTTCATTTACTATCCTTCATAGAAGGCTTAGAGGAAGTTTAAAGGATTCCCAGAGTCAAAGAACCAACAGGGGATTTTACTGGCTACAAAGTGTATCCATTTCAGCTATCTATACAGGGATCTCAGGAATGAGCCCTGGACAAGTATGTGGTCACTATGGACCCACTATGAGCTTGGACTATTTATCACCTGACTTTCACATATCCTGTCTGTAACAAAGAACCATAATAATGTTTTGAATAATTGGTATCAATCTCCACTCACATCTTGTATTCAAATGTCTTTGAAATGTCTATGGCTTTCTACTTTACCAAGGCACAGGAACCCAGATAAACGCCCATAGATCCCTTGGAGGTGGCATTGGAGGCACCATCACCTTTGACACTTACTACAAGGTGTAAGGACCTGAAGATCTGGCCACAGTTGATGGGTTTAGTGTCTAAAATTGGTTCATTTTCAGAAACAAGGCAAATGATCATAACTGTTAATTGGGACAGATGCCCTCAGTCTTTTGGTTATGCATCCTTAATACTTTTTAATTTATAGATTAATCTTTATAACTGTTAGCTGTCTGTCTTTCCTTTCCCTAGGTTCAGGATATTAACATCCCTTCTCTCTGCAGATCAGATTCCTCTGATTACCTATCTAATTTTACCACCTTTTGTGATATGCACCCACCTTTGATTTTTCTCAGAAGTGCTGATGTTCCTCTCACCAGCACAGAAATCACTGATTTGGTAAACAGTGTCCTTGAACCCATCTGTGGAGCATAATTAGTTAATGAGCTTCTCAACCTTATTTAGTAAATTCTTTCCAGCATAACCACTTCTCTGATACTTTTGGCCTCTTCTTCTAATACTTGCCATTGAAGTTACAGTATTTCTGGTCCACTTAGTATAGATCATGTCTTTCTCCAAGTTTCCAAGAGCCATCCTAGAACGCATTAGTACCCTTTCCTGGGGTTCTTTAGGTGTTAAATCTTGTTTTATGGGAGTGTGATCCTATCTCAATAAAAGTTTACATTTTCCACTTTATGTTTTCTTTCCTTGATCCAGCACCCTTTGGACTCATCCCATGCATGTCCATAAAGATTTTGGTGGTATCCATTGGCTAGGGCCAGTAGCTGCCTTGACATAACCTCCCTTAACAGGCTTAGAACTCTCCTATCCAGCTACACTATAATTAAAAGTTATTGATCTGATGGCAAGAAGGAGAGATGAAGGTAGACTTCCTGGTGGTATATGACATTTTGCAAGGCAAAGAGAACTCTGAATAACCTTCAAGCACAGAAAAGCATTAGATTTTAACAAAGGAAAGATGGGCTATTTCTATGGGCCCTGAGGATTCTGGTGGTCCTGCAGTTTCCAGATTTTCAAATGCTTCCACTCAACTCTTATTCCAAGGCTTGGAATCCTAGTTCTTTCCAATAAAGGCCTTGACTTATCATGGTAGATATATTAAGATTGAGAATTCAACTTTCTCTAGAGATCTGTAACTCTCACAATTGTGTTCTAGCCTGATTTTTAGTCTTTTCTGCCCTCCAGATTCAAGAGATGAGACTTTATTCATGTGTTGCTAAGCAGGTCCTCTAACTTTTACATTTTAGGTTATATAGGCAACTAATCATCCTCAGGCTTCTAGTGCCTCCTTCTAATCCACCAATCCAGCAATAGCCACCTTGCTCCATTTTCCTCGTAATCATTACAATTCTCAAATGTCTTGAAAATCTAGAGGCATTGTATTCACCACCGTGTTTGCTTCTATCAGGATTCTATCTCAGTTTACCACTGCTACATTTTAACAACTATGTTATTACTTCCTTCTGAGGGTAGTAAGTACTCCACCAACCATCAATGATGGAGCGTGCATTGCCATAACACTAGTGGATAATCCAGCTCTAAAATCTTATTTCAGAGTCTATGTCCCTGACCATTTCTGGCCCCAATTGTCTCAAGTTGAGTTCCCTGGGAAACAAACATACTTTGAGATGAGGATTTGCATGCAGGATATTAAGGAGTGCTCTTAAGAATAGTATTGGGGGGAAAAAAAGAACAATATTGATAGGAGAATTTAAGATCAAAACTTGTCAGAGGTTTTGATTCAGATACAACAAAGGCTTCAGTTCATCTCAGCGAAGCCTTCCATAGATGAAATGGCCTTTTGGGATTGTTTTTTATATAGGCGAGGTCTTTGTACTTCCACATTGACCAGTTATGGGAGGTAGCTCTCTTTGGCCAAGGAAAATTCCCCCAAGAACTCAGCTATATGCCATTAGTAGCTAACCCCCCAGCAGCTAGGGATATGAAATGCCTGGTTTGAGAAGAAGCAAGGCAGGCAGCATATGAAGAAGCAAGGTAAGTGGTATACCATCATATACAGCCACATATATATGAATGCAAATTGTGAGAAATATGCAATGAAGACAATAATCACATTAGGAATGCCTACAGGAATCATTTCTTTTTTTTTTTTTAACAGAGAAGAGAATTTATAAACTAAGTTTGGGAAGAAAAGGGCTATAAAAGCTTGATGAGCTCAGGTGAGAAAACCCAAGAATGTTTGCTATTTGATATGTTCTCTGATTTGTTCATTTAATAATTTTGAGGGAGCCCACAATAAACCAGATACAGAAAATAAAAGAGAGAATAAGACAAGAAAGTTGCTAACTTTTAAAAATGGGCTAAGAAATGAGTGAGTCACACATCAATAAGAAAGATAATTTCAGACAACAGCAAATGCTTTGAAATGAATAAAATAGAGCAATTGGATAGAGTGATGGAGAGAAGAGGCATCTTCCATAGAATATGCAGAGAAGGGCTCATTGAGCAGTAATATTCAGAGTGAGGAGGAACCAGCCATGTGAGATTCTAGGACAAGAACATTGCTTCTCGGGCAAAATGAGCTTTTACATGTTGGAGGAATGGAAAACCTGAGCATCACAAAGAACTGTTTCCATGTACCAAGAAAACAGGGTCTGTCATCATCTTGAAAGCAGAGCCTGGTTAGTGGAACTGTCATTCATTCACAGAGCATTCTGCATGACAGCTTCTCAAGAAGCTCACACATTGTGGAACTACTTGTCCTGATAAGTAGGAAAGTAATGAGTTTGAAAAAGGTCAGGTGAGCACAGGACCTTGGGAATCAACTCACTCAGCAGAGGAAGTAGTATGGTCAAAGGCACAATATGGGCAGAACTTGTGGCAAGAAGCAAGGAGCAATTCCTTTAGGCTAAAATGTAAGGTAGATAAATAGACCCAGGAAGAAATGAGACTTATAAAGCACTTAGGGACCATGAAGGTCATACTAGCAAGTGCACCCCTTAGACTGCAGACATTGCAAAGTCACTGACCACTCTAGAGCATAGGACTATATAATCCAAGATCTTCGAGAGAATTGAGTCCATCAACCCAAGCCGTGGGCCATGGTGGAGGAAGGACTGAAAATGCAAAAAATAATAATAAAGGCTATGATAATAATCCTGATGAGGAAATAGCATAAATTTGATGTATTTATTACTTATTGCTATGTAACAAACATATATTACTAGATAAACTGCCACAGACTTGGTAGCTTAGAACAACACACATTTGTCATCTCATAATATTCATGAGAAGTTTGAGACATTATAACTGCGTCCCTGACTCAGGGGCTCACGGTGCTCAAGTTGCCAGACAGCTGTGTCCTCATCTGGGCTTATCTAGGGAAAGTTACTTCTAAGTCCTTTGGGATCATTGCTTCATTGTGATTGTAGGACTGAGGTCCGTGTCTTCTTTTCAGCTTTCCAATAGAGGCCATTTCATCTCCTACCGATCACACAGAGGATTTTAGCACATAGCTCCCTCCACAGTTTGGTTATTTGCTTCTTTGAAGCCAACGAGAGCAGTGCTTGTTGTAGCTTCAAATCTCTCTGACTCTGTCTCTGAATTCTAGACTTTTTATTTAAAGGGTTCACCTGACCAGGTCAGACCCAACATACCCCAGGGTCTACACCAAAGTGAAGAAATCTTGGAGTCATCTGAGAATTCTTCCTATCACATTCCTAAGCCCCATAATAATTACTGATAAGCCAGAGAGATCTCCTGAAGTTTACCTGAAGAGCCCCACGAGGTGGTCACAAGGATTCTTCTCCTCTAAAACATCCAAATTCAGCTTGACTCAGTTTTCCTCCACATTTTCACCAGTTCCTCCATAGACAGTACAATCGATATATTTAAAAGCATAATTATTATTCTACAAAAAAAACTTGGTTCTACATATCACAATCTTTTGTCAAGTTAGTGGATTTATTAAAATTCTTACTGTTGTAAATTAATTTACTTCTCTTTTGTAAGAAATACAGAGTTCAGCTAAGTAGATCTCTCCAGAAATGTCAGTGACAATAAACACTCAGGGGAGTACCAAGGAAGCAGTGCATTGTGGGACCACAGCCCCTGTCCTGGGCCAGCCTCAGAGACTGGTACAGTGATGACTCCTCTCTGAAAAGACAAAGGAGCAGGGGCAGGATTGTGAGTCGCTGCTCTCTGGAGCAGTCTTTCTTTCAGTCTCCAACTCACTTCCTCCAGAGTACTCTGAATACATTAAAGGAAATGTATGGGTGCAAGAGCCTGGAATTCAACACCTCATAACTACAATTAACCACCATTAATTAATGGCTGCAAGATAAATGAGCCATGCGATCCGTTTATTCCTGGGTTGTAAGTATTTAAATTCACAGTGGGATGCGGGCCCATTTTTCACCAATGTGAATTTAAAACAAGTTTTAGTCAGAGTTGCATGCAGCAGGAGGCAGACAACAATTTCCTCTGTGGAGTTCACATTTTAGGTCCTGTGAGCTGGCAAGAGGCTGACAGAAGCAAAGAATTCTCATGCACAGTGGAAGTATAGAAAGAGATGTGTATCCCAGCACATGCCTTCCTAAAGTAAGGAGAATTACCGTGCAGTAAGACTGACTTTGTGCCTGGTACTGCACTGGGAAATGTCCAGCAAGTATTTGATGTTAATTTTTACCAACCCTATTTTATGTTCAAGGAAAATGGTGCTCAGAGAGGTTACAAACTTCAGTAGAAACAAGTTTTGCTTTCTCAATCCCACACCTCTTCTAAGATGTTCTCACCATGTGCCTTTGGATGATCTTGTCTTCAGTTTTCACATATCCTCTGTGACTTGTCTCCTCACTTACCAAAATTTCCCAAATGGTAACTAAACATTTTCCTTTCCTCTAGATTTTTAAACCACTAACTGGATATAGATAAGATTCAGAAAACAAGAAATATAGGAAAAGGAAATATTTTGATCCATGTAAATAAAACAAAATTAAATAGTGATCTTTTCTTCTCCCTAAGATATGTAATAATTACACAGAGTTAGTAGTGATGAACAAAGCTGGTAGTCATCATCTCAAATAGTCAAAATCAACATTACCAGAGGTAGCATATACCAACATCATATATCCACTGATATAAAAAGGTGCACAACATAACTTCTGTGATACGTATAACAAAATTACATCACCCCGAGGTAATTATGAGGGATTAAACAAAAATCAAACAAGCCAAAACAAGGATATAATACAAAATGACCAATACTCTTCAAAAGTGTTGAGGTCATGAAAGGCAAGGAAAGACTAAGGAATCACTCCAGATTGAAGGAGACCAAGGAGATAAGAACTTAACACACTGTTGGATCCTGAATTGGATCCTGAAACAAGAAAAACAACATTAATAGAAAAACTGGCAAGATTCAAATAAGGACCTATTGCTTAGCTATATTTCAATATAATATTATATTGTAGGTACATAATAGTACACCAATGTTAACTTTCTGGTTTTGATGATTGTGTAAGGTTATAAAAGACATAAACATAAAAAGAAACTTGTCAAAGAATATATGGAAACTACCATTTTTACAGATTTTTTTCAAAATACAATTTTTTAAAATAAAATGACTCAAAACAAAACCTTAGATACCATTCAAATCTAAATTTTTCTGAAAAATTCTATTATCATATACAGGCATAAAGAAATATCTCTAGTTAAAAAAAGCATTTAACTCAGCTAAATTTGAAAGATCAGGAATGATTATAGTACCTGTCTTTGTAAGTTCCACAACTTGGAAGCAGCTAACATAGCCCTCAGTAGGTGAATGAATAAACTATGCTATATCCAGGCAACTGAATATTATTCATCAATAAAGAAATGAGCTGTTGAGCCATGAAAAGACGTGAAGGAAACTTATATGCATATTACTAAGTGAAAGAACCCAATCTGAAAAGGCTACATACTGTATGATTCCAACTGTGTGACATTCTGCAAAAAGCCAAACTATCAAGACAGTAAAAAGGGCAGCAGTCACCATGGATTAGAGAGGAACAGGCAGAGCACAGAGGATTTTTAAGGCATCAAAACTCCAGAGTGGTAGATACATGCCATTTAACATTGGTCAAATCCATAGCTGCCGCGAACATTCCATCAGTTGGGCATGTGTACAGAAAGGGCATATGAGAATTCACTGTACTTACCCCCCAGTATTGCTATGAACACAACTATTTTGTAAAAATAGTTTGTTAATTGATGATAAAGAAAGTAAAATTTTATTCTGACTATGATAGTGCTATGGTTTGAATATCTCCAACATTCAGGTTGAAATTTAAGCCCTAGTGCCACAGTACTAGGAGGTAGGGCCTTAGGAATGCAATTAGATCATGACATTATTATCTTTCTGAAAGGGCTTGGAGGAATTTGTGCCTTCATACCCTCCTGCTCTGTATGACACAGTGTTCATTCCTTCTTCCAAGTGAGGACTCAGCCAGAAGAAGGCAATATCATGGAAGCAGGGGCATTCCTTATCAGACATGGAATCTGGCTACACCTTGATCTTGGACTTCCTACCCTCTAGAACTGTAAGAAATAAAATCATGAGAAAATAAGTCCCATTGTTTCACAAAATAATTTGAAGAAAGAAGGCTTCCCTTTTATTTCTTTAGAGGAGCTCCAGTCTTTGCCATCACCTTTGGATATTCCTGTGCAGTAGTGCAGACCCTTCAGCTTTCTGGCAGGGGCTCCTTGCATGGGACTCTGCAGTGAGCTCCAGACCTTCCACTTGCAGCTTCCACTTGGATCCTCCACCTCTCCAGCACAGCACACAGCCCTTTATAATTCTCCCTTTACAGGCTGGGGATTTAGCTCAGTGGTTCCACCACCTGCTCCGCAAGCGCAAGGACCGGAGTTCGATCCCTGGTACCAAAAAAAGAGAGAAAAAAAAAATTCTTCCTCCACAGATTCTGCAGGTGGCCATTGAAGGCTACCTACTAAGTTCTTTATGTGATTGATATATATATATACACAATATATAATGATTTATTATTATATATTAAGTCTGTTTTTCTAGTGATTTCTGACTGATACAATTTGGAAAGCTTTACTCTGAATCCCCAAGTTCAGCTGTCCATACTGTTTCTTTACTGGTGGACCCACATGGCTCCTCTTGGTTTTCCCAAAGCTACGCTGAAGCTTGTCAGATTCATGAAGCAGAAACACGGGACAAGAGTCAGCCCTCTGCTGTGCAGCACAGAGCTTGCTATGTGTTTGTATGCCTGGCCCAGAATGTTTCCTGTTGCTCTTTGCTCTTCCTCCTAGTTGACTCACAGTTAGCAATAACACCTCTTAACAATGGCAATACTCCAAGCTGAAAAAAATCAAATGTAAAGAACTGTAAAATTGTAAAAAAAAAAAATCTGATCAAGCTGGTAAACATTTCTGGTTACATTATGAACTTGAACTCAGAAACACTTTTAGATCATTTTTCCAAGTTTGAGAATTTTACTCAAAGAATATAATCATTTCAATACAAAGTAAAGCATTTGAATACAAAGAAATAGTAAAACCATTGTGTCTTAAAATGTTTATTTCTGTTATTTTAATGTGCATTATTAAAAACAATTGTAATTTGTATAAATACCCAGTAGCAGAGAAATGGTTAAGCAAATAAAATTATATCAACTTGATGAAATAGTATGTAGCCAATAAAAATGTTAATTAGGAGTATGGCAAAGAAACTCCACATTTGTTTATGATATAATGTTAAACGAACAAAGCAGAATACAGAATTATTTGTACACTATGAGTAAAACTGTAAAAATTATTCTGCATGTGGGCAAGGTCTGGAGTAAATATAAAAAATGAAAACAGCTTTATTTGGGGTTTTTGTTATTGTCATTGTAATGCCATTGCACAGCAAATAAAGAATTTCTGAAAGATGAAAGAGTTCATCCAGAAATGGGGCACTTTTCAGGGGAAGAACACTCATTCTGAGTACCTCTTCTGTGTTTTTATTTCCACAAGGAAAATATTACATTTGATAGAAAGGATTGTGCTTAGAATAATAAATAAAACATCCAAAGAAGAATCTGAGGCCTTGCTTCTTCAGGACAATACCCCCAAATACTGCAGTGTGGGCTTTTCCTGCAAGTCACTCCACACGTGGGCTCAGAGACAGGAAAAGGGAGTTGGAGAGATGGAAAGTAAAAAGGTGTGTCTGAATCTCCCAGGGATCCTCTTTGTAAACACAGAGATTCTTCCCTCCAGGCACTGGAGCTTCTGGGTGCAGACCCTGACTTGGGGAAAGCTCCCCAAATAATTCAGTCCCCTCCTGGTCTCCCACCTCCCACTGCAGATCCACAACTGCCTGTCATTGCCTTCACCCTCTGCCAAGACTGGCACTGGCAGACAGCAATTGGGCCAAAGTGGGGCTCCCTCGAGCCCTCCCAGGGGTGTTCTTGGAGAAGCTAAAGAGTTAGTTCCTTTGGACATAGGCAGGAAATGCATGCCTTGGTTTGTAGCATTTGACAATTTCCATAGAGTAAATATCTCCACCTGGCTATTTCCAAGCTGCCCATGTGGCAGTGACCGATTTGCACAATTCCCGAAAAGTTAATGAGAGGCTCTTGAGAGCTGGTACAAGACAGGTCCTGCACAATGCTGGGAATTGTGGCCCCTTTCGGGGCAACTTTTATACATTAGGACTAGTTGGAAGATGAACGGTTCATCAAAACATGACTCCAGAAATTCTCTTTAAATTTTCTTAGCCAGATCAGCATTACAGAACCTTCTTAATACATAAATAGCATTGACCCAATTGTTACACAGCTCAACAGAAAAAAAACTAATTAAAAAATAATTAAAGACCCAAATAAACATTTTTCTAAAAAAAAGACATAAAAAGAGCCAAAAGGTGTATGAAAAGGGGTTCACCAAAACCACAAGGTGCTATCACTTCACACCTGCTAGGATGACTATTATCAAGAGGATAAGAGACAACATGTATGGACCAGGAGAAAAGAGAGCCATTTCTTACAATACTGAAGGGAATGTAAATCAGGACAACCATTATGGAAACCAGTATAAAGGTTTCTCAAAAAATTAAAATAGAACTATCACAGGACCCAGCAATCTCTTTGTTGGGCATACACACAAAGGAAATGAAATCAGCACCTCATAGAGATTTGGACACTCATGTTATTGCAGCATGATTCACAATAGCTAAGACATAGAAACCTTAGTATCCCTCAATGGTGAATAAAGAAAATGTACAGTATTTCTGGTGGAATATTAATCATTTTTTGAAAAAGAGACCCTATCATTTGCAACAACATAGATAAACCTGAAGAATAATCTGCTCAGTGAAATAAACCAGATACAGAAAGACAAATACTACATAATCTCACTTATATGGAATCTATCAAGTGTTAAATACATCAAATGGTAGTTACCAGGGTCAGGAGAGGGGAGAAAATGAGGAGATACAGGCCAAAGTGTATCAACTTACAGTTATGTAGGTAAGTCTGGAGATCTAATATAGAGTAAGACTAGAGTTAATAATGTATTGTATCTAAAATCTTTGCTAAGAAAGTAGTTTTGTTTTAGGGAGAGAATACTGGGGAGAGAATCTAGGGCCTTTGCATGGAACTACATACTCAGGCTTGTTTTTTCTTTAAGACAGGTTCTCAGTAAGTTACTAATTTGCCGAGGCTGGTCTTGAACTTGTGGTCTTCAGCTTCCCAGAGTTCTGAGATTACAGCTCTATACCGATGTCCACTTTAGACAGGTCCTAGGTACTCTTCCCCTCTGCACACAAAGGTATTAGTGGGGGTGGGGTTATGAATGTGTGGATATATGTATTTTCTTGATTGTATTAATTGTGTCTCTAAGTCCCTAGATATCAAAAATTCACATTTTCACCTTAAATGAACACAATTATAAGTAAATATCATTGGCCCAAGGAACCACATGCACACAGAACTAAAATACATTAGAATACAATTTTTACACACATTTAGCCCTCTTTAACAAAAGGAGACATTTTGGATCGGTATGAAACTCTCTCTCTCTCTCTCTCTCTCTCTCTCTCTCTCTCTCTCTCTCTCTCTCTCTCTCTCTCCTCCTTAGTGAAATAATCGGCCAACCCATCTCATAGTGGGCAAATAGAAAATGCACCAAAAAGAGAAAAGGAGAATGCTATGTTTTATTTCCCCAAAATTCCTGTTAAAGTTTAGTCCCCAAGGTAATAGTGTTGATAGGTAGTGGGGAATTAGGAGGTCATGGGGGTGCCACACTTGGAAGGGACTAATGCTTATATTTCAGAAGTGGGTTAGCTCTCAATGGGCTGGATTAGTTAGAAAGAGAATGGCTTACTATAAAGTGATGCCATCCATGCGTGTGTTCTCCTGTGCATACACCTGCTTCCCATACCACTTCTATTTTCCCACCATTTGATGGGGCCTTGCCAGTGGCCAGCACCATGCTGTTTGGACTTTCTAGCCACCACAACCTGAGTCAAATAAACCTGTTTTGTTTCTGCATTACCCAGCAACAAATATTCTGTTACACGAACATAAAATGGACTAAGACAGTGAAGATGATAAACCAGTTAGTAGTGTGTGACACTAGAGAGCAAAATGGTAGCTATGTGGGTGCTCTATTTGCCCACCAACCAGAGAAGAAAGTGAGTAGGTAGAGTCCAGTAAGATTCATCTGCAGGCATTTGAAGAGCATCCTTTCACCCCCTCTTTCTTATTTTATAAAGTCATTAAGTCCAATGCATGGAAAGAATGGTGGGAGAGTTATGATTCTAAATTAAGTTGGTTTTCTCTTCCTTTCCCCTAACCAATGGCCCATATCCTTTTTTGGGAACAGAAATCTCCCTGGCTTCTACCTCTCCTTAGAGGTTCTTCACATTTTTATTCAGAGCATGCAGCTTGGGATAGGCTTTAAAACTTAATAAGGTGGAGTAATGCCATCATTTTCGAACTTACCATAAAAAGTAAATGTGGTTTTAGGCTTAGGCTCAGCCATGGTTTGAAATTTAAAGAATTACCTAGAATTCAAGAATCCTACAAGTTTCTGGTACAATGGTAAACACTAAGTCACTGACCCAGGAGGCATCTATAGACTAGTTGAGCATACTACCCAATTCAGAGACTATCAAATTTATGTACAGTGATTTATGAGGGAAGTGCTTTCCAAGAGGAACTGAGACGAGGAAAACAGGAAAGGTAGAGCCATTCAAGGATGTGATTTCATGACAAGTTTCACAGACTGCTCCCACAGGGAACACTGAATGATAAGCCACCTGCAAGAGCTGTCACTCCATCCAAACAAGGGAGCTTCCATACTACTGCACCCATTTCATCTTTGGTTAAGGGCCACCTTGGTGTAAATCCCAAGGCTCTTTATACTCATTTTAGTGTAGGTAGAGGCTCTACTCTTCCCAAGAAGTCCCCTGAGAAACAGCTGCAAGTGCCAGCTATTGGAAGGGAAAACACACTGGAGAAAGAGGAGGAGAAAGTGGCAGAAAGGATCAACACACTGTGCAAACTATAATTCCAAGAGAGAACTGATAAAGGAATAGGAGACCTAGATATATACATTATGTCTAAGGGCATTCCTAAGCATTAATTAACTAGATAACTGCACCTGGATCCAGCACACAGGCCATCCCTTGGTGGCTGTCGTCACAGGATGAATTTCCCTCAGTGATATCTCTATGTTTGCAGGAGAGACCTGAAAATCACCCTCCTTCATATAGTAGAATCACCCATCATCTTACTTTGTTCTAGCTCCCATGTTGCCCCTGTTGTCATCCCTGTTTCTCTATCCTGTCAAAGCAAGTTGGCTAAGAGTGAGCAGCTAGCATCATTATCACCATAGATTTACCCAAGCAAGAGGCACAGGACATCAAACTTTTTGAAGAATCATTTGTACATAAGCATATGTTCATAGCCAGCATTGTTTTAACTTCCTGTTTCAATATCACACTTTCTTTGACTCCCTTGACCATGGATCCTTGCAAAGATTAGGGCAAAAGTCTTCTAGTACTGGTTGGAACAATGTCTCCTATCACATAACCACAAGTCCTGGAAAGCTCTGCTGGTGGAAAGTTTGAAGACAGCATCACCATATTACACCAGCCCTACTGTGATTCAGTGTTCGTCTTGTTGAATCAGAACATCCACAGAGGACAGTTTCTACATGGAGGAATCAAAATTTTTCTACAGGGGTCAGCAAACTATAGCCCACAAACCAAATCCACCTACCACCAATTTTTGTAAATAAAGTCTGCTGGAACACAGCCATGCACATTTCCTTATGTTTTGTAGAAAACTACTTTCACCCTAAAACACTAAAATTAAACCTTTTGACAGGGAATGAATGAACTTCAAAAACTGAACTCTTTGATACCTGGACCTTTACAGCCAAAAGTTTGTTGACCCCTATTATACTCATTCTGACAGCACTCAAAGGTGATTATTCAAGGAGAAGTTTGTAAACTGTAATAGAGTTTGCCAACTTGTGTCTTAGCAAGTCTTCAGGAAAGAGTGAACAAGAACGCTGTAGGAGAGACACAACATAAAATAAGTCAGACTCTTAAATCACAGGCATGGCAAAACACCAGCTTCACTGAAGACAATGCCAGAAATTCACAGTGACCATGAGGCATATGTAGACTAGATGTGAATACCTCCCTGTTCAGACAACTTCCCCCTGAATGAAGGGGACATATACAGACATGTACATAGTCAGAAAGTTCTCCTGGAAGTTCTCAAGACTGTGAGCTGCTGAAGGTTAGAGGCTATGGACAAGAGAGGACATAGAATGGGTGCTCCAGAACTGGATCCAGAGAGGCAGGAAGGGAAGAAGTATGCAGGAAAATGGAAAGAGAGGAAAGGAGGAGGGGACAGTTGGAGGAAAAGAGAAGAATCAGGAGACACAGAAAATGGAAATATGATCACACTGTGCTTAGCTGCCTTTCTGTTGCAACTGTGGCTCCTGGGGCTGGGGGTGTGCGTGGAGTGATACATAGCCATTCCTTCTGCACTGGACATGTCCATCTGATTGGAATGGCCACTCATTTTGACACTGAGAAAGGACTTCCAGAGCCCAAACTCAATTCTGCCATTTACTGGTTGTATGAACTGGGCTGTTTTACTTAGTCTCTCTGTGCTTCATTTCTTAATCCCTAAAATGGGAATGATAATGACAGCACTGATGTTAAAAGTTTATTAAAGGATTCTTGTAATGCATTTAAATCTGTACCAAGCCTAAAAAAATCTCTATATAAGTGTTTGTTAAATAAAATCTAATCTTTGCAGGCTATTAGAACTAATCCCTGAGGTCAAGTCTACTGGAGTAAAGGTTTTAAAAATCTAAAATAATAAGAGAACATAATAAAATATTTTAAAGCTGTTTGTATCTTCAAAGAAAAAAATGTGCAAAGGAAAAAATATAACGTTAAAATAGTGTAGTAAAACTTAATGAAGCAGAGTAATGATATCACTTTGGAACTTACTAAAACTAAAATATAGTCTTAAAGACTAAGAAGTGGTTTTTAAATTTAAGGATGCACCCACATTCCATGACTCCTGGCAAAGTACCAGCCCTAGGAGGTATGTGAAGACCATTTGAGTCTATTTCCCTATTCAAATGACAATTCCCTAAGTTAGTTTCTGCTGCAGGGAAATATCTGGGGATTTCAAGGAAACAGGGGTGTCACCCAACCTACTACCAAGAAGGCTAAACTGTTGTTCATCAATATTAACTATTAGCAAGTGTGGCTAAGCTGCTTAAAACTCTGCAACAACTTCCTAATGCACACACCTCAGTATGTTTCATAAGCCCTTCGTGGTCTGCCAAACCCTCTTTCTCTGTCCCAACTTTTACCATTCTCTGCCACCTCTAGCTTACTCTCCACCTGCAGAACTTAAACCTCAAATATAGCAGGATCACTCCTCCTTCTGGCCCTGTGCAGACATCACTCTCTTAGCCACGAGCTCAGTTCCCTTACAACTCCCTCTGATCCTATTGTTTTATAAATAGCTTACTTTTGTCCAAGCCCTTTATTTACTTTCTTCGTTTAAGTTACTGCAATTTATAGTTCAAAGTTCTCTTGTTAATTTTTAAAATTTTTTTGATGTCGTCTCTTATACCACTAAAATGTGTTTTCCATGAGAGATGGAACCATGTTTGCTTTGTTCTCAGTTGTATCCTACATATTTCATATAGAGTCTGATGTATGCTAAGAGCTCTATAAATGTTCATTGAGTGATGGAATAAGTGAATGGTGATTATAATTAAAAGGAAGTTGTGGAAAACACAAATCTGAGTTCAACTTCTAACTTTAATGCTTCATCTATGACTTGACCAACTACTTCTCCACATCTGTAGCTAATATATGTAAAAAATGATTAGAAGAGAGCTTGGCACTTGACATACATGCAAGAGTTGTTCTCTTATTATAATTACAAGTAATACTGGTATCGTGTCTCAATTTCCTCTTCTAGCAAGTAGGAGAAAAACCCAATCTCACCTGTCTTCTTGTGAATTATCCCTAAATAAATGTGTCAGTAACTCATATTGACAGGGGCATAACTGTAGCCCCCTTCTCCTCTATAAGAAGAGCTGCAAGACCTCAGCCCCAAGGTCTCAGGCTGTGGAGGAGGGTACCTTCCACTGCCAGGAGGCCATGCGGCAGATCCAGCTCCCTGAACGTTACAGCAGATAGGCAGCCTCAACAGAGGCAAGGGGTGTGGGACCAACCCACACAGCATATGGACCTGCAGCGGAGCATATGGGTCTAGTCCTAGAGGAGGGGTTCCCATATGCTCCCTGAGCTGGGCCTGCTTTGCCCACCCCCAGCCTCCCCACACTTTGGGCCAGTTCATAAATCAGCCACTTCCCACCATCCCAGTGCACCAGCTGATCCATGTGTGATTAATGCACCATTTGCCTGCAGCCTGGAGAGAACCCTGGGTTACCGGTGGAGAGAAAGGAAAATGACTTAATTGGAGTGGAGTAGGAGAGGAGGAGGGAAGAGGAGGTCATTCCTCATTGCCTCTGAGCCAGCACTATCTTTAGATCTGGCTTTGTAAGGAGGAGCTTTCTTGGAAATCTTTCTTACAGACTCTCCAGGAACCCCACTGTGGCCTAGGCTATGTCATTCATGGGCCTTAACTGCAAAGGGTCAGAAAGCTGATGGCTCTGTTCTGACCTGTCCCACTCCCCACGATCCTCCTGGGCCTCTTCATCTGTGTTTAAACAGGCATTCAGATCCTGCAGAAAACCAACAGGCTAGAGTCCCTGGAGACAGCAAGACTAGATCTGCCAGCCAGCAAATCCGCTCAACTGTGTTTCAGACCAATATTTTCCAACTGTGCTCGACAGAGGGCAAAAGGTTTTATGCAGTTGTCACAGGAAGGGAGGGCTCTGGAGCTCCATAGCTGGTTCAATCAGAGTAATTCTGCTTTTACTCTGTATTACATTTTAGGCTTTTCAAATGCGATTTAGCTTTGAATTTTGTTAAGGGGCATATGATTGAAAAAAAATGAGACTTACTCAAATTCAAAGTGCTGCAATATAGTGAAGACGGTTTTTAAAAAGCATGAAGGGCAATTGCCTAAAACTAAGGACCATTGCCATTCACTGAGAAGGAGACAGGACAGCACTATAATTAATGACACAGGCTCTGGATCACTCTTTCACTGGTGATCATGTGATTTGGGACATGACATTATACTCTCTAAGCCTCAATATTTTCACCTATGAAATGGGGATAATAAATGATACCTGACTTACCAGGTCATGGGAGAGACTGAATGAGATTACGATTACTCCATGCACTACTTTTCTGTGATGGATGGGACACAGAAAATAAACAGTACATCTTTGCTATTTTTTAAATTATTCAATATGTCACTCACTGTGGTGAACACTTTGTATTATCTATAGATCTCTATTTCATACAAGTTTATCCCAATTTTATATATGAACAACTTGAACATCAAACCTTGATCTTGAACAATGGTCCCAGAATATCTATGAACATCACAGAGTGCATTGATGTTTTGGGGAGCCCAGCTTGAGGATCATCCATCTAACTCTTTACACCTTGGCAAATCCTCTGAGATACTTAACACCTTCATCTGAGTAATGAGCTCATAATATTTGCTCTTCTTGATTTTGCACAGTTGTAAGAAACATATTGCTTAATTTCTGCTATATAATGAACTATTCCAAAATTTATCAGCTTCCAATAACTGTTTTATAAATTACAGTACTCTGGTTTAGCTAGGCCATTCTTGTGGTCAAGGCTCAGCTTGTGGATCAGCCAGCAGCTGGTCCATCTAGGATGGCCTCATACATATGTCCAGCTATGGTCAGGCTTTTGCTAGGACACCCCAATCCTTATTCCCATGCCCTGTCATTCTGCAGCAGGTCCACACAAGCTCACACTTGATGGATTTGAGAGTAAGCGCCAATGCTCACTGTGCCAAACACTTGTTTGCAGCAGCCTTAGTTCTCATTTCTTTATAACATATAGGTAATTTTAAGATGAGGAACCTCAGTGTAAGGCCTTGTCCTAAATAATAATCCCAGAACAACTAATATCATGAGGGACATTGGTGTTCAGGGAATCCAGAACACCTATCTAGTTGGAATCAGGTTTGCTAACATCTCACTGGCCAAAGAAAGTTACATCCAGTTTAAAGAGATGGAAACCTGACCCCTTCTTCTCAATGAGTGTACAGCAACTTCACATGGGCTCTGGAAGGAGGGTGAGAAATAACCAGTGAACAATTTTACATCTAGCATAAGAGACAAGTGAGACACTTAGGAAAGCTTCACATGAAGTGTACCCCAATAGAAAATCCAAGTCCTCTAAAAAAATGATTTCCTCAGAAGCATTTTGTGGAGCCTATGAAAAAGTGTTTCCCATGTGCTAATTATTAAAGGGCATCATCATGACGGTTATCTTACATAATGTGGTGAATGCTTAGAACAATATAGCAGGACAATAAATGTTCATTTTTATTGTTAACATGTTAATTATTATTATCTTAAAGACTTCTTGATGGGAGATGATGCCAACTTCTCTGTGAATGTAGAAGAAATGTGTGTTATTTCAATCACTGCCTGCAACTTTCATGCCTACCCTGAAGCCAAAAGGCAAGCTGTCCTCAATGACTCTGAGTCACAGAATATCTATTTCCTTCTGCCTCTCAGCAGAAAGTCTGTTTCGTGAGGGAGATAAGATGGTCCACCACATCTAAATATTTCAGTTCTACTTGAAAGTTTGCCAGCCTGTTAGAAAAGTGTTGGTAACAGTGAAGATAAAAAGTGTATTTAGAAAGAATGTGACTTGTGTGTATATGTGTGGGTGGTTTTTAAAATCTATATAAGTGAACTCGTGATTCAGGAGATGTCTGTGCTGGGGGCAAAGGCTATCTTGTGCAAGTCTCGTTAGGACGGTGACTGGTTGAAAGCCAGACCTGGATTATCACAAATGGATGCAGAGGGAGGCCGAAAATCAGGCCTCCTGCTCACTCAGCAGTTTTTGGCTCTGGCCTCATCTCAACCATCTAATGCCATTCCTGCATTAGATGCTGCAAACAAAATTGACTTCTATTACTTATAAAGCCAACCACTTTACTTCATTTAAACATTTAGGATGGACTTCAGAGATTCCTGAGATGCTGGACAGCACAACCAGCCCCAGCCAGTCCATCACTCCACCCCCACTTAGACCACATAACAAGATATTCCTTCATTCTGCATTCAGCATCCAGTCCCATTAGATGATAGTTTTAAAAGTTATTTCTGCACTTGAAAGGTAGACATTCCAAAATGTTCTTTTCTAGTCATTTGGTCATCTGATGCATATTCAATGCTCCATCTCTAGTCTAGACTTGGGAATACAAAGATAGACCAAATATCAAAGTAACCTTCAGGTGGGCTGGATTTAGCTCAGTGGTTCCACCGCCTGCCTCAAAGTAACCTTCAGGATGCTCACAGTGTATCACGGGGAATAAAAAGCCAAAGAAGCAGGAGTTTCTGTGGTACTAGTTGCTGGGATGATTATCCCCCAAAAAGGTACTGAAACTCAACAAGAAATAATCAAGAATGGCTTCATAGTTGAGGAAATGTTGGAAGTATACCCTAAAGGTGCTTAGATTTTTTAGGAAAAAAATGGGATGAAGAATATTCTAGGCAGAAAAAAATGATGTAGAATGAAAATAGAAGTTGAATTAAGGCAGAGCCTTTGCTAAATTCCATGAGGACTTGTTTGACCTTGGGCAAGTTATGCTGTCTTTTATGGAAGCACGCAGGTTTGCCCTCTATAAAATTGAGCTAAGTGAGCTTCACAGGATTGTAGGGAGGATCAAATAGTTCACATAAGCAATAGCTAAGAGAAAATATGACCCTTGATGGAATTCATTACATGGTACCTGATGGTGTTAGTTTGGTGAGGTTGGAGCTGCAGAAGAAACAGATGACAACAGGCGTTGCCCTGTGGACAAAGGTCCCATGGATGGATTGATGATGTTAAGCCAAGGGGTATCATAGCTGAATCTTTACCTCATTCCTGGAAGTTAGCCACTATGATGACACACTTTTCATTGATGAAATCATTTACTGAACACCAACTATATGGCAGGTCATGTGCTCAACCTTGGGCAATCACAGTAAACAAGGCAAACAAAATCCTTGCCATTCTTTAGCTTCCAGTCTTGGTTTACTAATTCAAGACTCCCACGCTGTGATTCCATTACTTATTCCCTTTTGAAATCTCTATCATGTGAACCTCTTCCCACGTTCTTGTTTGAAAAGTCTATGATCCCAAAGGTCGTAAATCAGAACTAACACACTCAAGGGAGATCCATGACTTTCTAAACTCTTCTTATAGGAGTGTTTAAACTGACATAGGAACGTCGTGTTCCCTGACATGCCATAGCCTGACTAGTAGTGGCTATGTCCTATCCAGTCCTTACTATGTAGTCCTTACTATCTAGTCCTACTAGTCCCACATAGCTGGACTAGTAATGTGTTTGTCACTTCATGCTAATGACCCTTTGAGGCCAGGGGACCAATTAAAGGCCTAGGCTGAGTATTTCACAACAGCACCTGAATATGCACTCTGGGAAAGGTCTTCAACCGACTCCTGACAGATGAGGTATTAAATGAGATCTGCATCCTTCCAAGGAGGATGTTTGGACTTCCCCCTTCAAGGGTGCCATTGGTTTTGGCTGATCTGCTCTTTACCCAGCACCTCTGTGAAAGCCTGCTTTTCATTTCCCTTTGTTTTAAATGGTCCACAATGAAAAATGCTCACAATGCTAAATTGCTGTGTAGGAGGAAAACAACGGAGGGAAAGGAGGGTAGCAGGAAAGGCCTGACTGCTCCAGCCCCAGCCACTCTGAGCACATCCTAATTAGAAGTCTGGCAGCATGGCCCTCTGCAGGAAGCCCAGATCATTAGTGCTGGCACCATGTACACTCTGACTGCAATATGCAGCCACGGCTGCCACATTGGCACCACACAGACCCTGCTCTTGGCTACAGCATCAGAACAGATGTTCAAAGATGGTTTTGGTTTTTGTTTTTGTGTTTTTGTGTGGAGGGAGGGGGTTTAAAGCATGACATGACCTTGTGCCAGAGATTTTTTTGCCAAGATAAAGATTTTTGATGGATCAAAGAATCGAGAGAAGTCAAGAGAAATTTAAATAGTCTTAAGCTCTTGGGGTGAAAAAATAGGAAAGGTCAAAAGCAAAAGATGGATTGCTGCATTGGAATTTGAAAAGTTGACCAAAGATCTTTCCAACATTGCTTTTAGTAAATGCTACAAATAGTCCCTCAGACTCCACCCATCTCCATAGCCCATGCATCAATGAACACTGAATTTTGCCTCCTGGAAGCTTCTCAAATCTACTCATTTCTCTACATGTTCACTGCTAGAACCCTAATCCCAGGAACTTGTGTCATTCATCTAGATCAAGAGTTGGCAAACAAGACTTCATGAGGATCAAATTATAATAGTGTGTGCACATGTGTTTTGTGTTACATGTACATAAACATGTGTGTTCACATATATATAAAGTATCTAGTTTTAGACATTCCCCTGGTAGAAAATGAAAAAGCTGAACCTCCCTTTTATCCAGGAGAAACCTAGGAGGGAAAGTTGTTAAATTAGATATTTCAAAGTAAAGAGAACCAGCTCCAAAATTTCAATGTAAGCCTCCTGCATTCTACTTAGAACTCTGTGCAAACTGTATGGACCATGTTTTCTAACAAAAATATTACAGTATATCAATTTACCAACAAAAGAATGGAGCTTTTAAAAAATCAGGACTAAGGTGGAAGAATCAAGAATATTATTACTATTTCTCTCTACCATTAGAATTTAGTAAATTTTTAAGTGGTGAATTGGTATTGTAATCCCAGCTCACCTAATTTGGCATAGAAAGTAAAGTTATATACTTTCTATTTGGGGATTGGCTTTGAAACTGAGTTTTCATGATATTAAAACATTTAATTAAAATTTAATTTGTCCAGATGTTTGACCATATAATGCCAAAAACTGGTTTGACTAATGTTTTAAATTTAATTGACCAGATGTTTTTAGTGGTAAGTGTCTTAATGAATAAGAGAAGTGTTTGTGGAATTGAATCAAATTTCCCTGAAAATAGCCAGCCTCACTGGAAACAAGAACTTAAATACTGTTGCTACCATTAACCAGAACTTGTCAGAAGTTTCAAAACTATCTCACCTTCATACCTGGTCCATTAGGAAAGAGTTCTTCCTCTGGCTAAACTCAGTAGATGAACTGTACCTCAATTAGGATCCCCCTCCCCACCAAAGCAGACTGTAAAACACGAACTTAAGGGAAATTTTTGAAATAAAAAACAAACAAAACACAAGTAAATAAGGAAAATAATTGTTTTACAAAAAGCAGAAAGAGAATGGCTTTAGGGACTGAGAGTATGTCACTTCTAGTACAACAAACAGAGCAACTCGTATGGAGAGCTTGCTCTGAGCTCAATGCTTTAACATGAATTCATTTAACTTGCACAGAAATTCTCCTCTGTTTTACAGATGAGAAGTTCAAGAAGCTGAAGCATTAGTAGCAAGTGTAAGGTTACACAGCTGAGAAGCAGCAGACATGAGATTAGCTCTCTGGCACTCTAGTTCAGACAATGCA
This sequence comes from Heterocephalus glaber, assembly GCF_053883595.1. Lineage (NCBI taxonomy): Eukaryota > Metazoa > Chordata > Mammalia > Rodentia > Bathyergidae > Heterocephalus > Heterocephalus glaber. The sequence continues at coordinate 30,214,716 of NW_028258330.1, read as the reverse complement.
CTATGTATCACCCCTCCACCATGTGTGACTTGGAGCTTCTCAGAACTTCAGTTTCTTTATCTCTGCCAATAATCTCTGTCTCAGAAGGTAGCTATAAGGACAAGCACAACCAGAAGATTGCATGACATGTACATGGCACTCTGTGCCTTGTGAGTGTCCCACAAATGTTACTCACTATACCAGGGGTAAGAGTTTACTGTGTTCACATGTTCCTGCCTCCTCTCTCCAGGCCACCAAAATAACCTGGATCTCTGAGGACCAGCAGCTTTGCCATTCACACAAAATCACCCAGACCTTTGCTGCTCAACACTGTGGCAGAGGAGACTAGAAATCCCCTCCCGTGACTCTTTCCTTAGCATCTTCTTCCGCTGGTCCTGTGACTTTGGACTTCTCCAGCCATCTGCACAATTTGCTTTAATATGTGGACAGGCCTGAGATCTCAGATCATTCCACTGTATTTATTCCTCCAACCCCTAAATCCTTAGTGAGTTATTGTCATGTGTAAGATGAGAGAGAAGGGTTAGTGCTGAATAAGATAAACTTCTGCCTCTGACATTCCAGAAGGGACTGCAAACAATGAGCCATGTTTTTGTTATTAATAACTCCACTAAAATGATCCAGAAACACAGCAAGAATTTTATCTTTCTTCTAAAGTAAACAACCTTTATCCTAGGGAAGTTACCAGAAAAATAGATTAAATTACATAAACTAGAAAAATATAGAAATGCAATGGATTCAAAGAGGATGAGTGATCTGAAGACATACATAAGTCTGAGGAACAGAAAAGACCAAGGCATGCCAAAATAACCTGGGTGGTCAATGAGAAGGAGGCAGCCACACACACACACATTGTGCAGAAAGCATTCTAGGCAAAGAATATAGCCAATACAAAGGCATCGAGGGAGGTGTGGGCTTGCCATGTTTTTAGAGCAGAAGGAAGTCCAATAGCTAGACTGAAGGAGTACAAGTAGCAACAAGCAAACATAGATGTGTGCATCCTTGTGGACCTCAGTTGGGAGTTCATATTAGAGCGTTGGTGTGAACTGGATGTATGGAGAATTTGAACAGCAGGGTCTCTTGATGTCCTTTATGTTCTTAAAAGTTAATTCTGGCTTCAATGTTCTGAAGGTGAGATAGGCAAGGATCTGGAGCAGGAAGCCATGGTAGAATTTCAGAAGTGCTTCTTGGACAAACACTTCTGTCAATAGCTGGAGTTGGGTAGGAATTTGGCACCAGGTATCAGGTCCAGGGCCAGAATTCCAGGCCTGGTGAGATGGCCTCACAAGACCACAAAACACTGGGCTCAGATATAGGCAGGACAAATATCCAGGAGGTCCCAAAGAATGAGTTTGGATTTGTCTAGTGCACTGTTGGATAAAAGAAAAGGAAGAAGGAGAGAAATGGGAGAAAATGAAGGCTTTTGGACTCCCCAAGGTCTGGCCATGCTTCTTACAGCAGATTCTGGATTAAGAAGAAGCTGGATACCTGGGAACTTGTTAAAGTCTCATGAGCTCTGCCAGAATGCAATGGTAAGAGAAAACCAAGCCTCAGAGAGGTCAGACTTTCAAGGTCAAACTGTGTCAGGGCTGAGATCTCAATAGGGGCCTTGTATGTCCTAGGCTAGGTGCCTTTTCCTTTTAGAAAGAGAGAGTTGTTACCTGTCCATCCTGGTCAATTCCAGCTGTCAGTGTACATGGCTAGTTAGAGGATGGAGGTGACACCAGGGAGAGGAGCACTACTTGGCAATTAGCTCTGAGGTCCTTTTCTGGCCCCAAACTCAAAGATATATATAATCTTCATTTATAAAACATAAACCTATCAAATCTCCATTTGAGATATTATATAATCACATAAATAGTGGCAATACAACCAAAATAGAAAAAATTAAATTTATTATAGAAGAAAGACAAAATTTTTCTCTGTTTCAGGATTATTGTTATACAATTATAAATAACAAAGCTACCATAATAACACTACATAAAATAAAATCCAATGAAAACAACTAATATATAAGAGACACATTTAAATAATCCACAGTTATAGGACATCATCTTAAAATTATAGCCTACTTTGTTTTCATTTGAGTCATTGAATACACACTTAATAGCAAGAAACTCAAAGAAAAAGTGAAAGTTATTATAGTACAAAAAAATTTGTAACTTGTGGTTCTGGGTGTTCAGAATTTGGGTCATTGGAAGGTAAGGTCAGCTTGGAGGGTGACTCACTTGCTTACAGACTGTGTGGACAGCACCTAATGCAGAGACCTTTCTGATGGCTTGTGGAAGATCCTCCAGGCCAGGGGAGTCTCTCGGTTGGGAAAGACCCTAAGGCAGTTTCTTCTGAGCTTCCTGAAATGAAGAGAAGACAGAGTTGTTAGGAGGTTCCCCTTGGAATCCCGCTGGGACACCTAAGATTTGACAAGGGATCCAGGCAGAAAACTACAGTCTGAGCTAATGGTGCTCTGTTTTGGTGGAAGAGTTGACTCAAAAGAAGGACTTGAGCTACTGCTGGCTCCAGAAGTACCAGAACCACTCTCACGCTACTGACAAGGAACCTTGGTGTTGGGATAAGGTTGATCTGAAAAAGGCTTTCTCCTGTGACCTAGTCCTAAGAGTGTGGCATCTGCCTCACACCAGGCATTTGGTCCTGGATCCCTATATGATGTATCTCCTTCCTTGGAGATCTGATTATCCAGACAATTCCACAATGGCCTCATGGGCCTTTCCCAAATCCCCTATTAGCATCCTCAGGGACATGAGATACTCTTCAAAACTTTTACAATCTTTCTCAACATATTTTTCTTTCAGCAATGCTTTCCCTTTTGAAGGCATCTTTCAGCCAACAGAGCTCCCAACTTGTTATCTTGGGTTTTTCTCTCGTGGGAAATAAACCCACTTCAATAACAACCACTGGATTTTTTCAAAATTTTCTGAAAGATCTCTGGGTTGCATTTTATAGGTGTTCAACTCATCACATGCATACCTCATCTTGTCATATGCTTTTGAAGGATTTTTTTCTATCTTTAAGAATAAATTCTCTCCATAAGACTAAAGCCTTTCCTTAACAATTGTAAGCACAACTATTTAAAATGTATTAATGCAGAGGAGGCTTCCAGGGTGCCATACCACCACTCCCAGCTCAGAGGAAGGGGCTTCTGGGCCACCTTACCACCGATCCCAGCACACAGGAGGCTTCTGGGCTGCCGGACCACTGCTCCAAGTGCAAAGGAGGTGAGCCACATGGGCACCAGCAGCACACTCCCCACCCTGTCGAAATGAGAAGACACATCTCAAAATGAGACTTCCAGATCACCTACAGCAACCCCAAAGGGAAACGAGATGGAACACTCTGATACTCAACCACCTGGACTCCCTGAACTGGCAACAAAAGAGGATCTGGAAAAAGTGAAATCAGAAATAATTTCTCAGGTAACAGCAGAGATTGTACTCGTAGTGCAAGATATGATTAATAAATCTAGAGAGGAGCTGAGGAACATGATGGAATCCCAACATAGGGAACTAATGGAATCCATAAAATAGATGCAAACAGATTTCCAAGAGATTAAAAACTCCACTGAAGGTCTACACCACAGAATGACCCAATGTGAGGACAGAATTTCCAACATAGACGATAAGATTGCAATTAGTGATCAGGAAAAGAATAATTTCTTTAAAATTGTAAGGGACCATGAGAAATCAATCCAGCATCTGCTAGACGATGCAAAGAAGAATAATGTTAAGACTGATTGGAGTCAATAAAGAAACAGGAGAGAGTGCACATGGCATAAAAAAATTGTTCACAGAAGTGATTGCAGAAAACTTCTCAAGCAGGGGAAAGGAACTTGACATACAGATAAGTGAGGCATGTAGGACTCCAACTAGCCTTGATATAAAAAAAATGGACACATAGGCATATAATTGTTAAGATTCCACAAACCCAACAAAAGAACAAAGTTCTACAAGCAGTTAGAGAAAAGAAACAAATCACATACAAAAGAAAGCCCATCAGAATCACAGCAGACTTCTAAATGAAAACCCTCAAGGCAAGAAGAGCATGGAGTGATGCATTCTAAGCCCTAAAGGAAAACAGCCTCCAACCCAGATTGATGTACACTGCAAAACTGTCTTTCAAAATCGATGTAGAAATAAGATACTTTCATGACAAAGAGCACCTTAGGAACTTCATGAATACCAAACCAGCACTCCAAAATATTTTAGACAATATCCTAGGAAAATAAAACAAGTATCACAACCCCAGGAAGCACAGCAGAAATACAGCACAATGTCGGGCATGACAACAAATTAAATGCAAAGAGGGAGAATCCAACAAAAAGAAACAGTCATGACAATGATAATTCAATACGTATAAGTTATAACCATCAATATTAATGGTCTCAACTCACCAAGCAAAAGAAATAGACTGGCAGAATGGGTCAAGAAGCAAGATCCAACAATATGCTGCATAAAAGAAAAACACTTAATTCAAAAAGAAACTCAGACTGAAAGTTAAAGGGTGGAAAACAATACTCCATGCAATAGGAACATGAAAAGAACTAGGAGTAGCTATCCTCTTTGCAGATCAAGTGGATTTAAAACCAACATTGATTAAGAGAGACAAAGGGCACTTCATCCTTTCAAAGGGAACAATACAAGAGGAAGAGATGAGAATCATAAATATATATGCACCAAGCACTAGTGCACCCAACTACATAAAACAAATACTAATGGACATGAAAAGTCTTATATGCACTAGTACAATGGTAGTGGGGAACCTCAATATCCCACTGTCACAGATAGATCAACTAGACAAAAAATAATGAAATACTAGAACTCAATCAAACTCTTGAACAAATGAACTTAACAGATGTTTAGAGAGTGTTCCACTCCACAAAATCAGAATACACATTCTGTTCAGCTGCACACAGGTCGTTCTCCAAAATAGATCACATAGTAACTCCTAGAACATGTTTAAGTAAGTGCAAAGGAATTGAAGTTATCCCCTGTATATTATCAGACCATAGTGGGATGAAATTGGAGATCAATAGCAAAAGAAACCGCAAGAATTTCAAACACACATGGAAATTGAACAACACACTTCTGAATAATCAAAGGGTCACAGAGGAAATTAAAGAATAAATCAGACAGTTCCTTCAATTAAATGACAGTGACAATACAACATATCGGAATTTATGGGACACAATGAAAGCAGTCTTATGAGGGAAATTCATATCAGCGAATGCACATATTAGAAAAACAGAAGGAGCACAATTAAACAAACTGATGCTGAACCTCAAGCTTCAAGAAAAAGAAGAGCAGGACAAACCTAAAGCTCATACAAGGGAGGAAATTATAAAGATTGGAGCAGAAATCAATGTAATAGAGGCTATGAGAATGATACAAAAAAATCAAATCAACGAAGCCAAGAGTTGGTACTTTGAAAGAATGAGCAAAAATGACAAGCCCTTAGCCAACTTTATCAGAAAAAAGGAAGAAAAGGCCCAAATCCATGTAATTAGGAATGAAAATGATGAAATTACAATGGACCCAGCAGAAATCTAGATGATCATCAATACCTACTTCAAGAAGCTATATGCCACTAAGATGGAAAACACAAAAGAAATGGACAGATTCCTAGACATGTATGAATTACCAAAGTTGAATGAAGAAGACCTAAAAATTCTAAACAACTCAATATCAACCAATGAAATTGAAAACGTAGTTAAAAACTTACCAACTAAGAAAAGCCCAGGTTCTCATGGATTCACTGCTGAATTCTACAAGACATTTAGAGAGGAACTACTGCCACTACTGTTTAAACTCTTCAATGAAACTGAAAGGGAAGCAATACTCTCAAATTCATTCCTGGAAGCAAGCATCACCTTGGTCCCCAAAGCAGAGAAAGACCCAAATGAAAAAGAGAACTATAGGTCAATCTCACTAATGAACATAGATGTAAAAATCCTTAATAAGATACTGACAAATAGAATACAGAAGATCATACAACCTGACCAAGTGGGATTCATCCCAGGGATGCAGGGATGGCTCAACATACGCAAATCAATCAATGTAATTCATTATATCAATAGAGCCAAGGACAAAAATCATATTATCATCACAATAGATGCCGAAAAAGCATTAGACAAAATCCAACATGCATTTATGATAAAAACCCTACAAAAAATTGGAATAGATGGTCTCTACCTCAATCTGATAAAGCCAACTATGGAAAAACCCAAACCCAATATCATGTTAAGTGGTCAAAAACTGAAATCCTTCACACTAAAATCGGGAACAAGACAAGGATGTCCACTATCACCACTCCTGTTCAATATAGTTCTGGAAACATTAGCCACAGCAATTAGACAAGAGTAAGAAATAAAAGGAATGAAGATAGGAAATGAAGGAGTCAAATTGTCATTATTTGCAGACGACAGGATACTGTATATAGAAGACCCCAAGAACTCCACCAAAAGTCTTCTACACTTAATAACCAAATTCAGTAAAGTAGCTGGATACAAGGTCAACACACAAAAATCAATAGCTGTCCTCTGCTCGAACAACAGATTCAGTGAGAGAGAAATAGGGCAAACAATTTCTTTCACAACAACATCCAAAAAACTGAAATACCTAGGAATCAACCTAACAAAAGAAATCAAAAACCTATTCTCTGAAAACTATAGCACTCTGAAAAGAGAGATTGCAAATGATATCAGAAAATGGAAAGACATCCCCTGCTCCTGGGTAGGAAGAATCAACATAGTGAAAATGGCCATACTTCCAAAACTGCTATACAGATTCAATGAAATCCCAATTGAAATCCCAGCAGCATACTTCATGGACCTTGAGAAAACAATCCAAAAATTCATTTGGAACAAGAAGAGACCCAGAATAGCAAAAGAGATTCTAGGCAACAGAGACATGGCAGGGGGTATCACAACCCCCAACTTGAAACTATACTACAAAGCTACTGTGATAAAAACAGCATAGTAGTGGGGGGGGAAATGCACCAGAGGACCAGTGGAACAGATTAAAAGATGCCGAAACAACTCCAGACACATCAGCCACCTCATCTTTGACAAAGGAGCCGAACACCCTCACTGGAGGAAAGATAGCCTCTTTAATAAATGGTGCTGGAAAAATTGGCTTTCAATTTACCAGAGATTAAAAGTAGACCTATATCTCTCGCCATGCACTAAAATTAATCAAAATGGATTAAAGATCTAAATATTAAAATAGAAACACTGAACCGGGTAGAACAGAGGTTATGTAGAACTCTTGAAGCCATTGGTGTAGGAAATGATTTTATGAACAAAACCTCAGTTCCCCGTGAACTAGCACAAACAATTAACAAGTGGGATGTCCTCTTATTAGAAAGGTTCTGCACATCAAGAGAAACCACCAGCAGTGTGAAGAGCCAACCCACCATGTGTGAAAAAATTTTCACTTGCTGTTCCTCCAAGAAAGGTCTACTCCCTAGAATCTATAAAGAACTTTAAAAAAATCAGACCTCCCAAATTTAAAGACCCAATCTAAAAATGGGCATCTGAAATGAATGGACATTTCTGAGACAAAGAAGTAGAAATAGCAAATAAACATATGAAAAAGTGTTCAACATCACTGGTCACTCAGTAGAGGCAAATGAAAACAATGCTGAGATTCCACCTCATCCCAGAAAGAATGGCTGCTATCATGAAATCAACTCATAACAAATGTTGGCGGGGCTGTGGGGAAAAAGGAGCACTGCTCTACTGCTGGTGGGAGTGTAGACTGGTGCAAGCACTGTGGAAATCAGTATGGAGATACCTCAAAGAACTAGGACTGGAAGTTCCATTTGATCCAGCTATTCTCATGCTGGGTACCTTCCCCAAAGAACTAAAATTTTCATACCACAGTGATATGTGTACACCCATGTTCATAGCAGCACCATTTGTAACAGATAAAACTTGGAAGCAGCCCAATTGTCCAACAGCTGGAGATTGCATAAGGAAAATGTGGGTTTTTAAATAAAATGGAGTACTACTCAGCCATGAAAAATGAGAAATTAGAGGGATGAACACTGAAGCAATACTCTTAAGTGAAATAAATAGGACATACATGTGTAAATACCAAATAGTTCCTCTAGCATGAGAAACTGAAAGTGTAAATAAGGACTAAAAGGTATAATAAATAATGTGAAATAGGAAGAAAAGGGGCAAAGGGGAAGGGGAATTGGGAGGGGTAAGGGACAGGAAAGAAGGGAATGGAATTAATATGAGTAAATGAAAAAATGGAAACACAGTCTTTGTAATTAGGGAGGGATGGAGGGGTTGAAGGGAGGGCAGGGGAAGGGGGAAAAATAACCAAAAGAGATTATGTAAAGGTGCAAATTTCCAATGATAAACGTCATTATATTGTGTACCTAAAATGTACCAATAAAATAAAATTTTAAAAAATAAATAGCATGTATTAATATGTGTATATTTTTAAAGCAAGGCTCTTTATAGATATGTGTTTCTCTGATATAAAAAAGGAGCATAATTGATGCTTCTCTTTTCCCCTCCCTTAAAAATAGTAAACCACCTAGTAAGACTAATTCTGCCTAACACAGTCATGTAATAGGCAAACATATGTATTGTTTCTATCAAAGGCTAATATAGCTCACTGCTTTATTTTTTAATAAACTTTATTTTGGAATAATTTTTAATTTATAGAAAAATTGCAAAGATGGTGCAGGGACTTCTTATTTGTCCTTTACTCCCTGTAAATGTTAGCATGTTACATAACCATAATACATTTGTCAAAACAAATGAAATGCCAAACTTTATTTGAAACTTGCCAGTTTTTATTCTTGGCTGATATCTTTTTTTCTGTTCAAGATCCAATTCAGGATACCACAAGTGTATTTAGTTATGACATTATTTTAGTTGTAAGAATTTACCTAGTGCTTCTTAGAGAACAAAATAAATGTATAACAATTCTATTTCTTATCTAAAATACTCAGATGATAATATGCTATCCAGATCTAGCCATTTAATAAATAATATTGGTTTAAAATTTTTTCTGAGACAATCTGCCCTAGTATCAACAGACCAAAAAACCAATAAACTGAGTATTTCAAAACTGAAAAAAAGGAATAAATTCTCTCTAAATTAGATATTTGGTGAAAAATTCCTTGATTTAATTTTGAGAGAACTGAAACTGTGGCACCTGCTTTGCTGTGTGTGTGAGAAAAGGGGGGGGAGAGTTCTTCACACAATTTTTAAATGCATCAATTAATTGATCTTTTTCAGTTAATTTAGTATATATTACCTCTTTGTACTTTATACTTTAGAGCACTTAAATAAGTACTTCAATTGTCCACATAAGTAGTTACATTCAAAACTTTTGCCTCATCCTGTCTCTGGTCTACACTTTCTGATGAGACCCAGTCCCTCCATGCATGCTCTCTCTTCAGGAGGGTCATCCTAATCACTCGCCTTCTCTAAGTGTCCACCCAGAGACCTGGCCTGACTTTCTAGAGCATTTTCTAACATTCACCTCCATGTAATGTTTATTCACTGCCCTTTTAATTCCTTCAGGTTCTCGTGAAAGCCACTTTAGACTTTCCTGGAGATTAAAATTTATCTTCAAAACACCTTCTAGAGCTACCCAAAACTGTCCTTCCTTCTGACTGAATTTGAAGGACATCACAGTGGCAACTCTGATTTTGGATGTACTCCGATTTATCTTGTAAAGACTGCAGAAATTGGGAAATGGGAACTTCCTTTTTTATCCATTTTTATAGTAGCAAAGTACAAATAACATAAAAGTTACCATTTTAAGCATTATAAGTAAATGATTTATTCACATTGTTGTACAATCATCACCATCATGCCTGCGTAGACATTTTTTATCTTTCCAAATTGAAATTCTACAACCGCTAAAGAATTATTCCCCCTTTCCCCAGCCCCTGATAACCAACATTCTTTTTTTCTGCCATTATGAATTTGACTACTCTAGATACTTCCTATAAATGGAATCACACAGTATTAGTCCTTTTGTGACTGGATCATTTTCTTAGCATAAGATCTTCAAGCTTCACCCAAGCTGTAACATATGTCAAAATTTCCTTCCTTTTCAAAGTTGGATGATATTCTATTCTATGGATATACCATATTTTGTTTATTCATTTTTCTGTCAATGGAAACTTGGATTGTATCACAAGTGATACATGAATGCAATGGAATACTGCTTAGAAATATAAAAGGAATGAAATGTCACTATAGGATCAACTCCAGGAAGTCTATGGAGTAAAAATAGCTATTACAAAAGATTATTACTATGATTTCATATATAAGTAACATTTTTAAATGATTATATTTTATGAATCAAGGACAAAGCATAGGTTTCCAGGAGTTAGAAATGGAAGAGAAGGAGTTGCAGGGAAACAAAAAGGGTGGGAGTATGGTTGTAAAGCAACAACCCTGTAATCCCAGCACTAAGAAGGCTGAGGCAGAAAAAATCACAGCAAGCTCAAGCCCACCCTGGGCTACGTAGTGAAGTCAAAGCCAGCCTAAACTACCTAATTTCATTATAATAATAAAGTTTTCACTAAAATAATAAAAGAGCAGTCAAGGAATCCTTGCAATGTTAGATTTTGTTCAGTATTTTGATTGTATAGTAGACCTACAGGCCTGCATGGGCAATAAATTATATAAAATAATACGCATACATGCATACATGTACATATGTGCAAATGAATATAGATAAAACTGGGTAAATCTGAATGAGATTGATATATTCTATCAATATCAATATCCTGGTACTGAAACTATACTATATTTTTATAAATGTTATCAGTGGGGAAAACCAGGAAAATGTACAAAGGATCTCTGTATTATTTTTATAACTGTATGTAAATCTACCCCTATCTCTCTCAAAATTCTGACTTAAAAATTCAGTAGTGTGTGTATGTGTGGACTTTTTTCTGGCTTCTCTTTACTGTTCCATCTATCTTTGTCTCTTTCTTCCCATCAATACCATAGAGCTTTTTTGTTTTGTTTTGTTTTTTGGTACCAGATATCAAACTCAGGACCTTGCACTTGCAAGGCAGATGCAGTGCCACTGAGCTGAATCCCCTGTCCAGTACCATAGAATTTTGATATCTATAGCTATGTAAGTTTTTTAATACTAAGTCCCCAAATTTTACTCTTCTTTTTCAAAAGACTTGAGTTTGTGTTTCTGCCATTGCACATATATTTTAAGATAATGTTATCCGTATCTGCAAACATTTTGCTGTGATTTTGGTAGGATATGCGCTAAGCCTATATACAAATTTAGGAAGAACTGATTTATTGGTTATGTTGAATTTTACAATCTATGAACATGATCTCACATTTCATTTATTTATATTTTCATCAATTTCTTTCATCAGTGTTATGTAGTTTTCAGTATAGAGGTCCTAATTATATGTCATATTATAGTTACACCTTAGTGTTTCAAATTTCTTTAAATGATTTTAATGATGATTTAAATGTTGGCTTCCATGTGTTTATTGTTAGTACATAAAAGCACGATTGATTTTTCTATGCTAAACTTGCATCCTACAAATTTGGTTAACTTGCTTATTAGTTCTAGGTATTTTTTGTAGATTCCTTGGCATTTTCTTTGCCAACCATCATACCATCTATGAATAAGAATACTGTTACATCCTTTTTCCAATCTGTACACTCTACTTCCCTTCCTGATTTATTGAGGCTCACTTCAGCTTCCACTACTATGTTAAGTAACAGTGGTGAAAAGAGATTTCTTTGTGCCATTCCTACTCTTAGGGAGAAAGTATTCAGTTTTATATATAAAATGTTATATGATATTAGCTGTAGAGTATTTTGTACATGCTCTTTATTAAGTTGAAGAATTCCTACTATTCTAGTTACTTCTATTGTTGCTGAGACCAAATACCCAAGACTCAAAGTTAAAGAAAGAAAGGTTTATTTCGCTCATAGTTTGTAGAGGGCTCAGTTCATAATTGGCTGGCTCCAAGACAGGGTGACATCACAAAAGAGAAACAGTTCATGGTGGGCAGAAGGTAGCAAAGCAAAAAGGAATAATCACAGCTCTTTCTATCCCTTACATTTTACCCAGGATAATTAGGGTAGGCAGCATTTATATCCTTAATCCTTCCCCCTAAGGGCCCTTAATCCTAGTGCCCTTGATCCTAGCATTGCACCATGAATCAATTTCAGCACCGCACACTCTAGATCCAGCCACCTCTGAAAAAGCCCCACCTATGGCTTCATGAGGCTTTGCGTGGACATCTAAATACAAGCCATAATATTCCACCCATGGCCTCCCAAAAATTCATGCACATCCTTTTGTGCAAAAGGCATTTAGTCCTTCTCCAAGAGTTCCCAAAGTCCTAACAGTTTCAACATTGCAGAAAAGTCCAAATCCAAAGTCTCCTCTGAGATTTAAGGCAAACTCTTAGCAGCATGCCCCTGTACAAATGAAAAGAAAGTTAAACACTTCCAACATTCAGTGGCACAAGATAGACATTTCCATTCCAAAAGTTACAAACAGGAGAAAAGCAAGGAATGGAACCAAAGCAAGGCCAAAATCCAGCAGGGCAAATATTAAATCCCATAATTTCACTTCCAGCATCCCCAGCAATCTGTGGCAAGTTGCGAACTCCAAAGGGCTTGGGTGGCTCCACCCCTACAGCACTGCCAGTGGTTGTAGATCCCATGGCTTCTCTCTGGAGCCAGCTCTGCTCCTTCCTTGCAGTTTGCCACAGATGATCCACATTCCTGGCTTCTCCAAACTTCTGGGGTCTCCGTCACACCTTCGGCTTCACACTCATAGCTTCACACATGGCCCTCTCAGGAGCACACTGCCTGGCCTCTCAGGCCTTCTTCTGAAATCTGGGTGGAGGCCTTCCTGACCCTACAACTCTTGCATTCTTCATGCACCTAAACTCAGCACCACATGGATGATGCCAAAGTCTACAGCCAGCTGAAGCAGTAGCCAGGCTTCCATCTCTCTTGACTGTAGCAGTCCAGTGCTTATGAACCAAATCCTGAGGAACAACTTCCCTAAACTGCAGCCATTCTGGAACATGAGGCTCTGGGGCTCTCTTCTCAAAACAAAGTCTTTCACCTTTGCAACTCTGAGGCTGCAAAGGCTGGAGTCCTGCTGGTTCTTGTGATGTCCTCAGTTCATCTTTTCTGTTGTCTTCTTCTGAAATACTTTGCTTTTTCTTGCTAGTCTCTTCAGTGACCAATTTCTCCTCTGTTCCATCTTTGAAGACAGCAGTTTTACTGGAGCTTCCTTTCTAGTCAAACTCAAAATATTTTAAATCATTCTTCCAGGATCTTTGCTCTTGATTCTCAGCATAAATCTGGATAAAAGCCCCCAACAGTATAGCCATGCCACCTCCTCAATATTCGGCTGTCTTGAAATTTCTTCTGCCAGATTAATTAGTCCATCACCATTAATCTCAGCCTCAGGCAAGGTCTTTGGGCAGTAGCAAAAGGCAGATAAGCTTTCCACCAAGCCATAACACACATCATCTGGAATCCAACATCCAACACAGTCCTTCTTCCCAGCAGAAACCTCCTGAGCCTGGTCTTTACAGACATAATAAGCATGTATCTCTGAACCTTTCATAACTCTTCCCCATTCCAGATGCCGGCTCCAAAGACTCTTTTTTTTTTTTTTTTTTTTTGGTACCTGGGATTAAACTCAGGACCATGCACTTGTGAGGTAGGCAGTTGAACCACTGAGCTAAATCCTCAGCCCTCCAAAGACTCTTAAACTCATGGTTAGGTACAGTCACACCAGCAACTGCACTTCTCTTGTACCAAATTCTGTTTTAGTTACTTTTCTTGTTGCTGAGATTAAATACTCAACACTCAAAGTTAAAAGAGGAAAGGTTCTTTTAGCTCACAGTGTGTAGAGGACTTAGTCCATATCAGCTGGCTCCAAGGCAGGATGGCATCACAGAGGAGAAGCAGTTCATTGTGAGCAGAAGGTAGCAAATCAACAAGGAACAACCACAGCTCTTTCTATCCCTTTTATCTTATCCAAGCCACTTAGAGTGGGTAGCACTCACACCCTTAGATCTAGTGCCCTTGATCCTAGCATTGCACCAAAAATTAATTTCAGTATCGCACACTCTAGATCCAGCCACCTCTGAAAAAGCCCCACCTATGACTGCATGAAGCTGTGGAAGGCTATTTAAACACAAGCCATAACATCTACTTTATTCCTATTTTTATGAGAATTTTTATCATGAGGGGTTACTGAATTTTATCAAGTATTTTTTTCTACATCCATTGATATGGTTTGTTAATAGGGTGGATTTGCACTGACTAATATTTGAATACTGAACAAGTCTTGGCATACTTGGAATAACTCCACTTTTTCATGTTTCATAATTCCTTTTACATAAAATATTTTAAGAATTTTTGTCTATAGTCAAGTCAGAGTAATAAACATTCCCATTTCTTCAAAGATTAATTGCCTGTATATTTTATGTGCCAGGGGCTTTGTTCTCTGCTTTGCTAAGAGATATACTGACCAGTACTTTTCTTTCTTTCTTCACTTTTTTTTCTATTGTCATTGCCTAGTTTTGGTATTGGAGAAATATTGGACTAATAAAATTATTTGAAGATTGTTCTTTTCTATTTTCTGGGAAAGGTTGTATAGCTTATGTTAATTCTTCTTTAAACACTTGGTTAAATACTCTAATGAAATCATCTATGCCCAAAAAATTTTTTTAGCAATTTTAATTATAAATTCAATTTTTGGATGTACTGGGGATCGAACCCATGGCCTCACACATGCTAGGCAGTGGCTTTAACACAGAGCTACACCCCCAGCCAAATCCAATGGTTCAATGATTATTTATGGTTACTCAGATTATCTAGTTCATATTTGATGAGTCATGATAGCTTTGTACTTTCTAAAAAGTAATCTATTTCATCAATGTTGTCAAATTTGTGTGCTTGAGTTCTTAATTATATTCCATTCTTATCCTTTTGATGTCTAAATGGCCTGTATAGATATTCACTTTTAATTTCTGATATTACTAACTTGTATCTTCTCTATTTTTTCCTAGAGAAAAACAACCTAGTTTTGATCTTTTGTAATTTAATTTTAATATATGTTAATGCATTCTAATGTATTTTTAATTTTTTTTCAGACTTCTTTAAGTCATAAATTTAGAAGTGTATTCTTTAGTTTCCAAGTAGTTGATGATTTACCTATTATTGCTTTGTTTTTGATTTCTAGTTGATTTCACTGTGGTCAGAAAACACAGTCTATATGCTTTAAATTTATAAAAGTCTGCTGATTTTTGTTTACAGCTCATGTTATGGCCTCTCTTGATATATATTTCATACATGCATGAAATGTATATTCCGCCATTGTTGAGTGTACACATTTTATTAATGTTAATTAGATCCTGCTGATTTTTAGTTTTGTGAATTATGTCCTTGCTGAATTTATGTCTAGATATTCTACCAATAGTTAGAGAGGGACACTGAAGTCTCCAACTATAATTGTTGATTTGTCTATTTCTTCTTTCACTTTGTTCAGTTTTGCTTTACTGACTTTACATCTCTGGTGTTCATTGTATATAGATTGGTTTTCCATATCTTTTGGGAAGATTGATCTTTTTATCATTATGTAATATTCTTTTTCATCCTACAGAGTTTTATTCAATTTTTATTAATACAATAGTATCTTTTTTCTTTATTTTGATTAATATTTGAATGGTACATAAACTTCTTTTGCATCCTTTTACTTGCAACCTACTTATTGTATTATATTTGAAATAAATTTTTTGTAGATAATATATAGTCAGGTCATATTTTCAACCCAGTCTTTGTTTCTTTAGAAATTTTACCTCATTTGATGTTCCCTTGCCTTTTTCCATTTACATTATCATTGTCTGAAACATTTCCTCAGTATATATTGGAAGCATATGAGACAGTGTAATTTTTGATCAATCATCAAATATCATTTAGAAAACTAAAGATGCAAAAGAAAATCTATTGTATTTACTTTTATTTTTCCCTGAACATAGTCATTCTTCCTGATGCTTTTTTCTTTTCCTTTCTGTATAGACAAATTTCTTTTGCCTTTCTTTTATTTTTCATTTACTTTTATGATTTTTATTTTTATTAGTACATGTTTGCAGTAAACAATGATTGCATCCATCATGGGGAGTTGGTAGATGTACATAACACATTGTAATTTTATTTCTATCCCCTTCCTCTCCCTTTCCTCCTCCCTCCCTCCACCTCTTGTGCCTTTCTCTTAGACTAGATCTACTGGTGACAGATTATTTCACTTTTTCTTCATCTAAAAATGTTTTGATTTTCCCATTATTCTTAAAACTTGCTCTTTACTAGGTATAAGATTCTGAGTTGACAATCTATCCCAGCAGTTAAAAAACATTCTGTCTATTTCTTCTGGCCACTGTGGTTTCTAAGGAGAAGTTTGTAATCTTTCAAATTATTTGTCCTGTAAAGGCAAGGTGTTGTTTTCTCTGGCTACTTTCAAAATGCTTTCCTTGCTTCTTATCTCAAGAAATTTAGTTTTGTTGTATCTAATCATGTAGTTCTTTATTTTTTTAAGCCTGTTTATATCTCTAAGCAAATCTGAGAAGTTTTCAGCCATTGTTTAAGTACTAGACTTTTTGTTACAGTCCTACAGATCTCTAAGGCTCTGTTCATTTTTTTTTCATCCTATTATATCTCTGTTATGCACACTGAGCATTTTCTGTCATTCTATTTTCAACTGATTCTTTCCCTTTTTCCTTTAATTCCACTGTTGAACTCATACAGGGGGCTTTTTATTTTGGCCTTCCACTTTAGAGTTCTAAAATTCGATGTACCTCGTTATATCTTTTATTTCCTCCTTGTGCTTTCTTTTTCTGAGGCTTCTATTTGTTCATTCATATTAAGCATGTTTATATTTGCTTATTGAACTATTTTAATTATTGATCCTTTAAAAACCTTTGCCAGATATTCCTAATTTAATTATACTTTTGGTGTT
This sequence comes from Heterocephalus glaber, assembly GCF_053883595.1. Classification (NCBI taxonomy): domain Eukaryota; kingdom Metazoa; phylum Chordata; class Mammalia; order Rodentia; family Bathyergidae; genus Heterocephalus; species Heterocephalus glaber. Next base: position 30,197,698 of record NW_028258330.1, on the reverse strand, counting down.
AGTGCTTTTTAAAAACCTGTGTCAGTTGGCATTTTCTGGTTTCTCACTTCTTCAGTGCCTTGTTTAGGACATAACAGGTAGCATGGAAACCCAGAAGAAATCTCTACCTTGTCACTCCTCAAATTTTGAGATTCCCCTATACTCTGCCTTCTTCTCTCCTCCTTTCAGAATATTTGTCTCACACATAATTTTCAGGATTTTTAGTTGTGCACCGTGGGAGGAAGAAGAAAAAGTAAGTGCCCTCCATTTTCCCACTGCAGGAGTATTCTTATGTGCAGGACAGACCAGGGGTAACGAGGAACTAATATTCCAAGAGCAGCCTTCAGCCAGCAATGGATAGAAAATCCACAAATATGGGTGAATCCCAGAGTCTCAATCCTGCTGCTCTGATGCACTCTGTAGCCTCTCACAGATTCCTCGGATCTAGAATGAGCCCCACCTGCTAGCAGCCAACCATCCATCTTCCTGACTCCTTCCTCTTCCCTTCTCATCTTTCCACTCTTCTAGCAGTGCTTCCTGGGACCCCTCCCACATCAACTTTCACTCACATGCTTCTTTAAAGCTTTGCCTCAGCAGACCCTTAAATAGAGTACAGAATGATGGCAAGGGTGATCTTCCCAGTGGAAAAAGTTAAGGGAAGACATAGGGAGGAGGTAAAGGGGAAAGCTTTCCATTGTTTGCAATGCTTCTTATGTTAAGTGCACAGTAAACAGTCTCTTCTTGTATTCCCCCAAAGAATTTCAGAATGAGGACTCTTGGTATTGTGTCCTTCCATGACATTTGCAATGCCAACAACTCCCAAGTCTGCCGACTTCATTAGTGAGCCTTGCATTCCCTGCCTGCCTCCCATTTGGTGCATGCATCATGAAGGTAACTCAGAGGTAGGAGCTCTCTCCTCCCTCCCAGCAACCCAGAGTTGGCCCTAGAGGTAGAAGTGAAGGTGTTGGAGGGATCTCTAAGTGCTGTAGCTGACTTTTAATAAACATTAATGTGGAGGCAGAGATGGGTTAGAGCAAACTTTGCTTCAAATTAAAGCTGGCAAAGCAGAATCCAGTTATCCACAGGAAAAAGCAACTTGTGAGCAGGCCAAAATTATCACGCCATCATAAATCAGGGCGAAAGAAAAACACGCCTCCCCTCTCCTCCTCCTCCTCTTCACCCTAATGGTTTCCAGTCCCAACCATGGAATGTTGTGTTTAAGGGAAAAGTTGTTGGATATAATTAGTAACTCTCTTATAGTAATATATCTTTATCTAAATAAACACAACCTGCTTTCCCATTATGAGGAATTATGTGGTGGGGATAGGGGAGGAGAGGATCGGGGTGAGGTTTAAGTCTGCCCCAGTTCCAAAGGAGTCTTGGAGAACTGCTGTCCCAGGACTCTCTGTAGGCTAAGAGTGGCCTGACAGACATGTGTTATCAAAGGCTGAGTCATCTCAGCTGCTTCACTGACAACATCTTTAGTGCAAAATGGCTCCTGTTGCCCTTCATTCCAGACACCCCCTCCTTCCCCATGAGAGAAATCTAAGAGAGTGCACAAGCACAGACATGAACTCTAACCAACAACCTATCTTTTTTAGGGAAAATGGGAAAAAGGATACAGAGAGAGATCCAACAACTATACACACCTGCATGAGTGAAAACCATAGTGCAAAATGTTTCACATGTAGGAATTTATCGACTCACATGGCAGCCTTTGTCATTCCCCTTGAAGTCCCTCTACTGGTGAGAGGTGAACAGAACTTCAAGATATAAGTCAGGGAAGCTGCAACATTCTCAACCAATTGATCTCTGAGAGCAAAAAGCAAGCAGTTACCTCCATTTCTCTCTATCTGCTTCCTCTACAAAGCTCTTCTCTTCTCTCTAGAAAATGGAAGATAGATGATGCTTTCTTTCAATTACTAAATGTTTCAATCTAGATGCTTCTCAAAAAAGTCAAAATGGGGCCAGGGATTTAGCTCAATGGGGCCACACCTGCCTGGCAAGTGCAAGGTCCTTAGTTTGATTCCCGGTACCCCCCAAAAATGTAAAAACGGAACTACCATCTGTGATCGTTAACCTTAATTGTCAACATGACTAGATTAAGGGATTCCTGGACAGGTGACTGGGTCACAGGGGCATTATGATTGTCAGTGCTGAATGTGCTATTAGGAAGTAGAATCCAATTGTACATGAGTCACTCTGGTGCTCTTTTCCTGTGTTCTGCTTCCTGGCTACCATGAAATGAAAAGCTTTACTCTGCCATGACCTTCTGCCTTGAAGCCAGCTGACCATGGACTAAACCTGTGAAACTGTGAGCGATAATAAACTCTCCTCTTTTAAATTGTGGGAGTTGGGTACTTTTTCCCAGCAAAAGAAAAACTGACAATACATCATAGGAGCCAGCTATCCCACTACTGGATAAAAGGAAAGGAAATCAGTATACTGAAGAGACATCAACACTCTCATGGTTATTGGAAGACTATTCACAATAGCCAAGATGCAATAGGAGTCTATGGTTGAATGAATGTAAAAGAAATATGTGATATATACCCCATGGAATGCTATTTAGTCTTTAAAAAAAAAAGAATGAAATTCTATCATTTATAGCACAGTGCAGGAGGCTGGAAACATTATGCTAAGAAAATAAGACAGCCAAATACCACATGTTCTCATTTATATATGGGAACTCAAAAAGTTGATTAGATAGCAGTAGATAGTAGAATAGCAGTTACTAGAGGCCAGGAAGTGAGTGGGGAGAAGGGATAGGGATGAGATGGTTAATGGGAAGAGGGGTGGGGTGACTATACTTAACTAATTATAAATTTCAAAATAACTAGTACAGAGACTTTTAATCTTCCCAACACAAAGAAAGAACAATTGTTTGAGGTGATGGATAAGTCAGTTACACTGATCTGTGTATTACATCTCATGTACATGTATTGAAATATAGCGCTGCACCTCATAAATATGAAGTTATCATGTGTGAATTAAAAATATGAGTAAAAAGTTTGCTTTATGCATAAAGGGATTTTTCCATATCATAAATATAACACAGGCTCATTTTTTAAATTAGAACATACCAAAAATTATAAAAAGATGAACACACAACCATAGGGAATAATTTTTCTTTGCTTCTAGTCTTTTTATTATGGAAGATATTTGGGGCTGTTTACCTAGTTGTGATCGAACTTTACTGACAGTTTATTGAATGCCTGATATGTCAGGCCTTGTCTTTATCCAAATTGTGCCTCTGAAAAGTACACAGTACTCAAGAGTTAAAGTCTCTGTTGACAGCCCTGCCCCCAAACTCCCAGAGGCAAAGAGTGCCCCTCTTGACTACAGCAACTTTTATGAATTTGTGGTCATCTGTGAGCATGTATTTGCAATGACAGTTTTGGAAGATGATCAAGTCCTCCCCAGAGGAAGCCCTTCATGATCAATCATATAAGTTAGAGACCTTACTCTGATGTGAATTGGGTGGATAGAAGGCTAGTTCACTGTTACTGAGGTCTACACAGGTTTCACTAGCCCTGAAGTTTTTGTAAGAACACTCTTAGAATTGTCACTCAAACTAGCTTCACAGAGAAAAATTTAAGTGGGAGTCTAAGACAGAAAGAGAAAAATAAATTCTAGAAGTTTGAACACAATTGTGTCAGAATGCTTAAGCAAAGTAGTCACTATAGAGCCACACTTTCCACTCTCTAAATCTGCTTCTCTTCACGTCTCCTTCTCATGCTCTTCCATCGCAAGAGACTTTTTCCAAGGCTAAATGGGAACAAGAGATCATCTCTCTTCCAACACCAGTTTAGGTAAGGACCTTAACTTGCCTTGCTAGGATCCAGGGCCTTTGCAAGAATTTGCTTCTATGTCCTGGAGAATGATCTTCAAAAGACCTTGGCTATGCCCAGAAAGTTGGAGTCTGTAAAATGAGAAGACTCAAGTATGTCAGACAGTAAAGAACAGTTTCCCACGTTTTATGCTGATTTCATAGAGCAATTGAGTCTTAGAAGGCATCCTCCTGCATGGCTGTGATGGTACCATCTCCACATCAGAACATATTGACAAAATATTCATAACATAGCCACACATTCAGTAGTTAGACTTGTAAACTACCTATATGCACATCCATTTTAGTATGTATGCAGCTGTGCCATATCACATACATAGGAGCATGAAACTACTTAACAATGTACCCACTTCTCATGTAGCTCTTTGAAGAGTGAGGTGACAGAGCTTGTCCTGGAAGGCCTTGACCAGAAATGACTTGGAGTTTCTTGGTGGTTGAGGGAGGATGTCCCTCCCATAATGCAAAAACCCTGGTCTTCCTGGATCAAGAGTAGAAGCTGGGTCAGCCTCTTTACAAAGCAAAGGAATGCATCACTCCCATGAGCTGAGATGTTAGGGGAAGAAATATAAGCCCCCTTTCCATCCTTTTCCTGGAGAACTTTACATAGTCATAACCACTGGCCCGTTACCTTGCCTCATGAACCCAGTGTATCCTTGAAATTGCACACAAATTCACTTGGGCCACATTTCAGCAGGAAAGGAGACTAATCAGAACTCCAAACAAGAACTCAGTTCAGGGTGCTCAGTGCAAGAAAACTGTCAACACTGAATTCTTTCCCACTGCCAACCATGAGGCAAACAAGTTATCTGTCACAGCATTCTTAGGAAGCAGGGGGATCTTCAGAACCACCATTATCTAGCAAGTTCAGGGACTAATATCACTCATAATCCTAGCAGAAAAGAGAATTTTAACCTCTGCTGGTAAAAATAAAAGGGTTGTAATGAAAGGCCTTTTTAAGAGATGTCTGCAAGGGAGATAAACAGGAGTGCTAAGGCTTGGCTTTGCTATAAAGCTGTTACCAGGCCTAGGGCTGAAGGAACAAGAGGAGTGTGTGTTATTGGTGAATGGCTCTCCACGAAAGAGCTGAAGCCACAGGAATTGGGCAGGGGGTGGTACAGCCAGAAATGTGGGACCAAGAAGAAATGGAAAAGTAACTCTCTGACCTCTTTCTGCTTCTGGCCTTCAATCTCCTGCTGGAGACTCCCACTGGCCAGTCACTGCTGATATGCAGTGGTAAATGAGCCAGAGAAGGACCATGTATGGAGAAGCTAAAGGTTTGCAAACACGATAATAACAGGAGAGGAGTAGGAAGAGAACATTAATGACCAGCACAACTCCTCAATGGACACCCATCATTCATGAGGAAATACATCCTTCATTTATTATTCCAGTAGAAACCAAGGACCTACAGGAAAGAGTCTGTGTTTATATGAGTGAAGACAGATTTTAATAGCTTCTATCCTTCTACACATCTTTGTCTTTGCTCTCTGACCCCATAACAATTAGAGCCAACACTGTTGGCAGCTTTTCATATGCTAGTCATTGTGCTAAGCTGTTTATGTGCCACATCTCCTTTCACACACGTGATAACTTCCCAATATGGATACTATAATCTTCCTCTTAAAAACTAGAAATTACCCAGGTGTGGTGGCACACCCCTGTAATTCTAGCACTTGGGAGGCTGAGCCAGGAGGATTACTGTGAGGTCAAGGCCAGTATGGGCTACATAGTTAGTTCAAGGACAGCCTGGACCACATAGCATGACCCTGTCTCAAAAAAGAAACAAACAAACAAAACTAGAAACCAGAGACTCAGATGAAGCAAAGCAAACTGGCTGGTAGGAGAAGTTTTAAGTTTCAGTTCCTATTACCAGCATTTTACTCTGTTCTGGGAGTTTCCTGTAAATGGAACACAAATGTCCTTAGCCAAGTTGAACATCAGCCTTTAACACAGGTCCTGAGCCAGTTCCCAGCCTTTCTGCTGTTCATCACTTTACACAAGTGTATGCCACTGACACTTTTATAGATATTTGACTTTCCTCAACTAGAAATTTCCTTTCCTTTGTAGATTTCTTGGCTTAATGTTTAGTGTCAATATCCATGTGTGTAGGGGCCATGACTCCTACACAAAATGTGTGGTATGTGGAACTTGGCAAATGTTTACTGAGTGAATGTGCCCAGTGGACAGCGTGGTACCATCCATCTCTCCTTGCATCCAGTTCAGGAAAATACCCAATAACTGTATAAAAAAATACCTGCTTATGTATTCCCCATGTTCCGCCCTCTACTCTAGTCACTGTATGTCTCTATAAATCCTGCTAGCCTGTAAGACCAACTTCCACTGTTTTTCTTCTCTAGGAAGCTGTTCAAAGGCAATGCTTTGTAATAATGAAGAGCAAAAGCTCTGACACAAAACAAGCAAGTGTAGAAATCTTACTCTATTTTGTAGTAGTTGTGTAGCCCTGGCTAAGTTACTTAACACTCAACCTCATTTATCTTATCTATAAAGTCAGGCTAATATTATTTGCCTCAATCATACAAGGTAATGATGTATGTCAAGTATTTGCAACAGTAGGTGGGGTGGAGTACATGCTTATCTAAGGTAAGACCTTATCCTGACACTCATGAATTGACGATCTTTTAGCATTGTCTTATTTTCTATTGCTACATATATTTATTTTATTATTTCAACAAGACTATAGGGTCCTTCTAGGTAAATTATGGACATGTTTTATGATTTTCTGTTTATTCTTTAGTGTTATGAAAATTCTCAAACATTAGAACAGTTATCTAAGAAATACATGAATGCTTCAAGTGGTTTTACTTATTTTCCCTCTTTGGTTTAACAGAGAATTAGGAAAGGTAAGAAAATAAAAGGAATAAGAAAAATCTCTATAATTTCTATCCTCTCTCAGAAATATCACACATGCACATATATATATATATATATATATATATATATATATATATATTCTCCCATACTGGAAAAATAGCCTCATATTCTGTATTTCTTCCACATTTACTGTACATTTTTCCTGAAATATCATAAGCATAATAAGCATTATTTTAAGCAACTCTATTATATACCATAACAATTTCACATAATTTATTTAACTAGTCCCCTATGGTTGAGTACTTAAGTTGTTTTCAACTCCCCACTATAATGAATAATTCTGTAATTAATGTTTATTCATAAATGTTTCTGCAAGCTAGATAATAATAGATATAACAGTAGATTTTATCCTAGAATGAATTTTACCATTTTTTAAATCCCCATTTGCTTTTTTCCCTCCCATGTGCTTCCAATATATCCCTCTGCTTCTCTGTAGCACTAAACACACTCCCCATTGCTTAAGTTCTCTGTTCCTGGGTAACTCAATAATGGTAAACATCCCCCATATCTAGCCAATGACCTTCTCAATAAATATTTTTCCATGAATGAATCACAACTCAGGCAGTCACAAGTTAGAATTTGTACTGCCACAGTTACCATCTGGATAAACTCAGACAAGTGCCTTAACTCATCTACCACAAATGGAGAGGCTCAGAAAGCTTAAGTGATGTGCCCAATGTCACACAACTGGTGAGCACTAGACAAGACCTTGCACTGACATGCACTGGTTCTACAACTCAGTTCTTCCCACCCAGATGCTGACCTCGTGGCTGTCCCTGTGCACAATGACAGTCCCCCCTGCTCACATGCTTAAACCACACACGCTTAAGTATGTTATGCCTCACCCAGCCCAGCAACCACACAGTGGGCTGTCAGCTGCAGTGACTGGCAGTGAGTTCTCCATTCTCCCGTGCCCAGCTTTTAGCCAAAAGGACAATTTAATGTTAGGGTCTTCAGGCTGCCATAGCCTCTTCTCAAATCTAGGAAAACAAATCCAAGAGTAAATCAGGTCTTTAACCAAAATATCAGCCTGATGGCAGAGCCCTTCTCAGGGTTAGTCTTCTTTCTGAATTTCTGGAGACCCTAATCACAAAGTAACTTATAGCTTCATTATCTAATGAGTTTCAGGATGAGTCCTGTACCTTTAAGGCCCGTTCCCTTGTAGTAGAGGGCACCCAACCCTGCAGACTGATCCATTCACACATATGGGGCACTGAAAATTGTTAGACAGAGGGAAGGACTTGGGTCAATCTGAATTACCTGTTAAGACTTTTATTTACATTTGAATTCATTTATTAAAATAATGAATATGAATTTTCTCCAGAATTCAAAGCATGCAGGAAATACAATTACTCTGCTTTTCTAAATTCAGATTCATTCTAATTCGTAACATCTCCACCACCAGCCCTATCTTGTTGGTGAGCTTATTGGAAATTTGATTATAGAGATTATAAAATCTCAGGCCAGGCATTTAGCTCAGTGGTTCTGCCACCTGCCTCGCAAGAGCAGGGTCCCAAGTTCGATCCCCAATACCAAAAAAAAAAAAAGAGATTACAAAATCTCTTTGTCCTCTAATGATATGTGAGGTGTTTGTGTAGCACAGATCTCATGGGGAGCTTCTAGGCTTCAGGTCATGCCTAAGGCCCTGCTCTCATGTCTGAGACTGGAAGACCTGATGGTGAAGATCCAGGCTCTGGATGCCCTGCAAAGCCCTGGCCCGCTGCCTTTCCTAGTGCTAGAGGGGCTGAGGCACAATCCAGCCATGCTTAGTACTGGAACCCCAAACTATCCTGCTGCTCTTAGTCTTGGTAAATGTATCCACTGTTTGTTTCCTGACTACTTTGAAAGGGAAACCACCTCTTAAACTGGGTATTTGTATTCCACCCTCTACATGCTCATGACTGTAGTGCAGCCATGCCTCAGAACTGCTCCACCTCTGATAGCATATTTTGAAAACTCATTCTCTCCCTCTCCAAATACACAGCACGTTTTCTCATTTCTCCTCTGCTGACGCTACAAAATTTCTCATTCTTATACCATTAAGCTCATACTAAATTCTCTTATCCTCTATCCACTATATGGAAGTCCAACAGTGTCATAGTGAACCATAGTGAACCATATCCAGAGCAACTGTTCCTTAGCGGCCCATACTTCTACCTTAGCCCTCTGACCAAAACCTTAACCCTTCTACCAAAACCCATTGACCATGCTTGGACTCAGGATCTGGCCAATCAGCATTGCTAAAGAAGATCATAACTATATGACAACATAGTTGATTCAGTATAATGTCCTGATGTTACCCTCAAGCCTTCACAGAGGCTGAGTCACTCTTTCATTCAGCCTCTATTGTTTTTCCTATACAATTTGGTTCTGTCCTCAAACCCACAAACTTGAGACTGCCAATAAATTTTCTATCTTATTCCACATTCTAACATCCACCCACTCCAAAGCAGTTTTTTCACTGTCACTGCTTCTACAGCTCTCAATTCAAAGTCCTGGAGCAGTGTATCTGATTGGCTGAGCCTATACACCCATGTCCTAACCTCAAAAGAAGCAGGGACAGTGGGCATTTGTCCTTTGTAGCTCTATAGTTAAACACAAGTTATACTTCTCTGAAGTCTTATACAGTGAAGAATTCTTCTAACACGAGAGAGGTTTTCTAGTAAATATGGAAAATGGCAAACACTCACTCACTAGACTCTCCTAGACCTTCTCTGGTCATTCACGAGGTTCTTACATGATCTCACAGCAGAGCTCTTTCACTCTTCTGTGAAAATTCCACATCAGGATTTCATGATTGACTATCAGGGTAATGTCTTACCACAAACTCTGTCCACTGTCCACTCTAAGAGTGCTGGGAACTATTAGACATTTACGTTCTTTTGATGACTCCAAAGCCACACATACTTGTGACACCAGTGCATCTTGGAAGTCTTATATGCCTCACAGGCAGTCTATACTGTAAGTAAAAAGTGGACTGTCTTAGTCCATTTGGGCTACTATAATAAAATATTATCAATAAAAGCGTTTGAAAACAACATGAATGTATTTCTCACAGCTCTGGAGGCTCAGAAGTCCAATATAAAGCACAAGCACATTCTATATTTGCGAACAGTCCACCTTCTGGTTTATGGATAGCCTCTTCTCATTGTGTCCTCACATGGTAAAAGGGACAAATGAGTTCTCAGGGGTTTCTATTACATGGTCTACAATGCCACTCAGGGGCCACGTATTTAGCTAAGTGGTTTTGCCACCTGCTGCACAAGCGCAAGGACCAGAGTTTGATCCTGGTACCAAAACAAAAAAAACAATGCCATTCAGGAGGGCTCCACCTTCAAGATGTAATCACCTCTCAAAGGTTTTATTTCCTAACACCATCAAATTGGAAATTAGGTTTCAACATATGGATTTAGGACACAAATATTCATTATACAACTAGGGCCAAAGGCCCCCTCTGAACAGCAGTGTGTCCTCTGAGCCCTAAATCTCTAGGCTCGTACCCTGATTTCTATGGAGTTTTAACCCCTTTAGTTCTTTAGCCTACAGTTTCTCTCTCCTACTCTCTCAGCAATACCTAGATATGATTCCATGGGCCTGATTCAGGAAATCAATCTCTGTGAAATCTAAATTATTTTCTTCAATCCCTCTTTGCTATAACCTTGCATGTGAGCCCATTAATCATTCTTGTTTACACAAAAGGCTTCCTAAAAAATACATATCTCCACTCATGATGGTCCTGCTCTATGTATTATTTTAAAACAAAGTAATATAGAACATAGGCTACATAAAGGTATAAACCAGAGTACAAAGAAAAGAATGATTTGCAAAGCATCATGGAGACTGTAGAACATAAATTGCCTTTAGTATGTGGATGTCTAACCCTGTCTGTTCTATGTCAAAACACAACTGCATGCATCTGCTTATACCAGCTCAGATGCCACCATCATCTCACACCTGGGAGATTAGTCTCCAGGTTCCGCATGCCCCCTTCACTCCATTTTTCACCAAATGGAGCCAAAGAGAATATTACTTTAAGTTAAGTAGGCTTTGATGCCCTACTCTCTAAATGCTTGAAAAGCCTCTCAGATGACTTGTGAACATGCACATCTTTAAGTCCTACCTCTCTCAATACCTGTGAATGTGGTATTGTTTTGTTTGGAAACAGGTTGCTTACAGATTTAACCAAATTGAGATTAAGTCAGTGGGTTGGCCTAGATCCAAACGATGAGTGTCCTTTAAGAAGAGGGAAATTTGAATACAGACAAAGACACTCAAGCAGTGTGTAAAGATGAAGGTAGGGATTGGGGTTGTGTTGCAACAATCCAAAAGTTGCAGTGAGACACCAGAAACTATAAGAGGAGAAGGAAAAACCTTCCCTATGGAATCTGTAGTGAGAAAGGCCCTGTCAACACTGATTTCAGACTTTCAGCCTCTAGAACTGTGAGACAGTAAATTTCTGTTGTGTTAAGCCCTGGTGTTATGATAGCCCCAAGAAACTAATGCACTTGAAATACAATTCAAACCCCATACTGACCACAAAGCCACACATGACCTAGCACTGACATTCTACCTTCATCTCCTAACATTTTCCCCAAAAGTATCTTCCTATGTTGCAAGCATGCTAGTTTTCCTAGAATACACCAAAGTATCTTCTACTCTGGCTCCTTAGAATTACTGTCTCCTTGATCCCATGTTTCTCCCGTATGTTACAGGTCACCCTCCTCATCCTTCAAGTCTTAGCAAAGAGTCTCATTCAGGATTCCTTAGAATGCCCACTGAGGCAGTAAGATTTAATTCTGTATTAAAATGTGGTCACTAAAATTTTTTAAGCAACAATAACCCAAGATGACCTGTGCTTTAAGAGGATTTCTCAGGTAAAAGCATGGAGAATGGATTAAACAGGTGGGCAGCCAAAGCCACAAAAACCGGAAAGATGGTTATTAAATTTTCTAGGTAACAAGTGAAGGTAACTTGATCCAGGACAAGAGTGGTGGGTATAGAAAAGAACCAAAGTTGCAGAGGTTCAGCTGATAGAATTTAGCAAACGATTGTCTGTTGGGGTGGGGGTTTCAGGAAGGTGGGAAGACAGCTCTAGTTTCTCTAGCCATCATGAACGCATGTATGGAAAAAGCCCTCCATGTACCTGGGCAGAGATACCTTCAAGATACCTTTCAAGGAAATGTGTCTTCAACTCCCTCAATGTGCATAAGAAAACATTTGTATTGGTTCTTAGTAAATTAAATGGCTTAAGCTTATTTGGCAAGTCCAGTCACATTTTTAAAGCTTTTCTGTCCCATATTGCAAGATGAGAATGAGTTTTTCTGCATGTCCTCTCTTTCTCAGAGAGGGCTTGGCCATCTGGACCACAGGAGAAAGCATTGGCCAGCCATGCAGGTCCAGCAAGGCCCAGCCCAACTCCAGAGCCAAAGCCATGCACTTAGGACTCCTCAGAGCCCTCTCCCCTTCCACTAAACCGGGATGAATTTTTAACTCACTATTGATCAGGCAATTTTAAAATCAATTTTAATTAAATGAAAGATTTCTATCAGGATTGCTTCTTTCTGGACAGTAAATTGGACCTTGTAATAATACTTACATTGGAACATCTCTCATACAAGTAACAGAGCCCATCATAAATAAATAAAGACCCCTTCTCCTTATTTTGCATTTGGAGGAAACCAAGGTTAGAGGCTTTGCCTGAGGCCCTGCAGTAATGGGGAAGGCAACTGGGAACTTAAATTATAGGGACACCAACATCTGATCCCACTAATATACCACTCTCAGCTTCCAAGACATTCTCCATACACACAGAATAGAGAGAAAATAGATCCTTGTCAGTTACTAGGGAAGGGAAAATTGGGAGTATTTAACTGACAGATATGAAGCAAGTTCACTGAGCGGTGTGTACAGGAGACAGTTTATTATTGGAAGACATTTTCCTATTTAGAAATGGTCATGCTTGGTTGGCCTGGTAGAAATATTACCCCAATAGGGAGAGCTCCTCCTTAAATCACTCCTTTGCATGAATTGTTGAAGCCACCCTGTTCCTTATCTTATGAAAATTGCTTGGATCATTTACTAGAGAGACTTGGTCACATAGGCCCTTGCTCAGAATTGAGGTCTGAGCAAAGTCTTCCCCTAAACTGCTTCAGCTTGACTTTCTCATATCAGCCCTCAGCAGACTCAGTCTTTTCTATTTCCTTATTAGCCTTGACTAGGCCTTACCCATCTATACGTGAGATCCGGATTTCATCTTGCTTCCACAGGCCTGAGATTCCATAATGCAGGGATAAAACATGACTAGAGAGTGTGTTGCAGACCCACTACACAAAACAAGGTCATCTTCTGTCCCTTCTTCCAAATTCACCCATGTCTTTTTTGACTAAAGACCTTCCAATTGCAGGTGATATGGTCCTTCATCTTGTAGTCCAGCTGCTGCCTGAGACTCCCTTTTAGTCAAATTTAATAAGATGTAATTTATATACAGGAAAATACCTGTTTTAGAATGTAATTATATAAAATTTGACAAATACATTGTTGTATAACAAGCAACACCATACTCAAGATTTATAACCATTCCATTACTCCCCCTAAATTCCCTCACGCATCTTTAAAGATAACTACTCCAAGCTCCTGGCAACCACTGACCTGTTCTCGTTCCTATCATTTTTCTTTTACCAGATCACTATATAAATGGAATCATATAGCGCATCACCTTTTGAGTCTGGTTTCTTTCACTTTTCAGAATACGTTTGCGAGTCACCTGTGTTGTCACTCCTTTTTATCACTGTACAGTGTTTCATTGCATAGGTCCTACTGCCTCTTGTTTACTCTTTCCCCCATGGGTTGTTTACAACTCAGTATGATTATTACAAAGTCTTTTATAAATATTCCCATACAGGTTTGGGTGTAATCATGCTTTCATTACTTTTGTAAATATCTAATAATGGAGTTCCTGGGTGTTATGGAAAGTGTGTAAATTTTAAAGAACTGCCCATTGTAACTGTGCCAAATTTGCATTTCTTCTGGCAGTGTACAAGGACTGCCATTGCTTCATAACCTCGTCAGCATTTGACATCATTTTTTCCTTCCTCTTCTAGTACGTGATATGTGATGCCTGATTTCTAACTGAACAGTAATAGAAAAAATGGAAGCCACAAACTTAATTGATATATATTCAGTCAGCCCTTCTTCCTTGCTACCAGAACCCATATTCTCTTCATTCTACTGCCAAATTTCTTCATCTTAGTGTCCTGCATTCTTCAGAAGAAGTTTGTCATGTCCTCAACTTGTTAGTGAGTAAGTCCAGATAAGTGAAAAGCAGTGTTTTATAAACATTCCTAAGGACAGGAATCACGTAAAGTACTTATTACAGATAAATTCTATGGCTACTCTCCAGAAGCTTCTAACTCAGTAAGTCCAGGATGGGAGCCAGAAACAGGTATTTTAGCAAGTATCCCAGGCAATTCTTGGATGGGGAATGTTGGGGAGTATGGGTCTAAATCTATGATAGCAGAATCATTTGCCTTTCCTTAGGGTTTACCTCAGGTTGGAGAAAAGGCAGAGAAGACTGTAGATGAAGTGCTGATGCACTATAACAATTACAGATTTTTAAAAAAGAAAATGACCCCAAAAATGCTGAAAGGCTCAACCAGTGAGATAGGAGTGAAACATGCCAAGTTTGGAGTCCTCAAGCCAAGTGTAAGGAGGATGAAATGAGTGACTATCCCTCAACTGCTGTGAACAGTTGGGAAATAGGTTGACTGAGAGTTATGCTTAGATTTAGCAACATAAAGATCACAGAAGACCTTAACATGAGCAATTTCCCTAAATGGTGAGGAAGAAAAGTGAAAGCAGTAAATTCAAAGGAAGAGAGAATGGAAGGATGGAAGTAAAGACAATTAGTGTAGACAATTCTTTTAAAGAGTTTCTGTGGAATGGGAAACAGAGAGGAAGGCAGGGACTGGAGAGGAATGCACACTCAAGATGAGGTTTTCCTTCTGGTTAGAGATGTTACAAGGTGTTAATGCAAATGAGCCTGGTAGCAAGGGGAAGGTTGATGTAGGAGTTTGAAAGTGCAGTTGCTGGAGAGATGTCCTAAAGTAGGCAAAATGGGTTGGATCCAAGACACAAGTGAAAGAGAGATTGACCTAACAAAGTACCGTGGAGACCTCTTGTGGTACACCTGCAGGGAGGTAAGATACAGATGAGTGAGTAGATTTGGTAGTGGTAAAACAAGAAACTTCTTTCCTGATTGGTACTATTTTCTCACCAAGTGTGAAGATGGGAACCCAATGTTAAGGGATAATAAATGTAAAGCAGCATCCTTGAGGACAGAAGAGTGTGAACTAACCAGTGAAATATAATAGAATTTCCAAATAGAACTAAGGTTGCTCATAACATTAGTGATCAAAAATTTAAAGTAAGACCTGTCAATGTGATTTTGTTTTCCTTCAGTTTAGGCACTGGTAGAGAGGAAGGAAAAAATTAGATTTAACCAGGCAAGCATGATAGAAAAGTATAGCAGAAATGGAGACATAGATGTGGGTAAGAGTGGGATATTGTGGAGTATGGTGAGTGCCCAGGGATGTACCTAATAACCATCTCTTGTGGGAGCTCTTCAGCTATGAAGCAGTGCTAGTGATGTCTCAGTTCACAAGGTCCCTTTATGTCCCATCTTTTGTAGTAGAGTTTAGTTCTACTCACACCAGTCTTGCCCACCCCTATTTCTGCTTTGGGGCCATTACAAAACTCCCAGCAGCATCTCCTAAGAAAATAAATATCATTTGATGTGCAGCATCAGTGTAAACCAATGCTGATCACAGATTTTAGTTAAAACAGGATCAAGAATTCTGTTTTTCTCCTCTGGGGCACTTCCGACATGTCCATTTGTTGTGCTATCCCAGAGAAATGACTCATCAAGAAGAATTAAGGAGTTCAGGATCAAGAGCGTTAGTCCTTGAGCTTAAATCATGGTCCTGATATTTACGAGCTAGTGACCTTGGGTAGGTACTTAAGCACATAGAGCCTTTCCATCTTCACCTGAAAAAATATGGGTAATTGTAGAAATTGCCCTCTTTTGGACATTTCCTGAAAGAGCTTAATGAGTCAGTATATTGACAGTCTTACTCTTATACCCAGCAAATAAATCTTATCATTATTATATCATGAAATGAGTTTTCACCCCTCCATCATCCTGATCACAGGTAGAACTGAAAAAGTTTTTATCCCCTGGTAAGAGGTACTCAAAGACAATTAACCAAGTTAAAATCTCACACAGAGATTTAAAACCATTTATTTGTCTCTTAAACAAATAAAAAACAAATATAAGGGGACTTCATCCTCTAAAAACAAGAAAGTCACCCAATGAAGAGGGCTGTACCAATAGGTTCATGAATGAGATTTGAATTCCTTGATGTGAGTCTGCACATCTATGCACACATGGAAGTAACATCAGGCCTGGCATCAATGGACAAGAATTGGCCCAAAGTAGTTTCTTCTCTGGACACAATCCCAGCCTGTGCCCAATTATGACTGTTGAGATTCCTGTTGCCCATTAGAGAAGGAATCTCCTCTTGACCATAAAACTGAAGGGGTGTGATTTCAATTTTGGAGCATTTTACCCTTTTCTCTGGACAGGCAATGGGACATTTGTGCTATTTTTAAAATTATCTAGCCTTCCAATTTCATTAAAGTCCTATATAGCTGTCCCCAGATACCGTAAAGAATATAGGGAAAATGATAAATAAGACATTAAGAGATTCTGAACTCTGCTGGCTTTGGCACTTGTCTCATATCCTAGGGATAACTTGTAGAAGAATTGCAGATATATTCCAAGAATAATTAATTTTTAAGACCTTATAGAAGTTTTTCTTAATAATTGGCTCACCATCTTTATTAGAGTCATCTAGAAGCAGGCTCAGGAACCTGAAATTTAACAAATTCACTGAATCATTGCACAATCAAGTCTGAAAACCACTGCTTTAGAAAAGATGACATGCCTTGGAGCATGGTCAAACTTTGCCGCTGCCTGGCTTTTTAAAAATTAATATTATTATCATTATTATTAGTGTATGTTTGTGATGCATAACAGTTATGATTGTTTTGGAAAATTGATATATGGATATATCTTATATTGATCATTTCCACCCTTTACCCCCTCCTTAGTATCCCTCCTCACCCTTCCTCTAATTCCCTTTCCTATCTCAAAGAAATACGCCTCCTGACTCCTACCATCTTTCCTTTATTTTACTCTTTACAAATTATATTTGAGTTTCTCATATAAGAGAAATCTACCACATTTTCTTTGTCTTTTCATCTGCTGATGGGTATCTAGGTTATATATTAAGTTTTGTTGGAACATAGTTATACCCTTCTGATTGCTAATCATTCATGACTACTTTCCTGAAAAAATGACAGAGTTAAGAAGTGGTGTGAAAGACTATAAGGCCTTCAAAGGCCTTCAAAGCCTAAAATATTTACTATCTGATTGTCTTCATTACTTTTCTTATTGCTGAGACTAAATACCTGACACCCAAAGTTAAAGGAGCAAAAGTTTATTTAGCTCATAGTGTGTAGAGGTTTCAGTCCATAATTGGCTGACTTCAAGGCAGGGTGGCATGGCAGAGGAGAAACAGTTCTCCTCTACTACCTAGTCCCCTACTGGGATCAGGAAGGTGCCAAATCTAATCCTAGCATTGCACCGTGAATCAGTCACACACTCTAGATTCAGCCACCTCTGAAAAAGCCCCACCTATGACTGCATGAGGCTTTGGGGAGACATCTAGATACAAACCATAACACTGGCCCTTCACAGGAAAAAATAGCAAATCCTTGCGCTAAAGAAAATGTCACGTGATATTTTCACTAAAATCATAATATGAGAAATGGGAAAATAGTCTAGATCTATTAACATTTGGTTATTGTCCTTACCCTCATTATGTGTAAATGTTATTTTAACTCACAATATTGTCAATCAGCATATATATATTGAGTATCTATTACAGGCCAGCACTGTGTCATGTGTCAAAAATACAGTAAGTTTCTATCCTCATGGAGGCTCTGTGAGCTTATAGATACAACTTATTGTATCAAACCTCAGTCATCACTGATTAAAGCCATCAATATTTCTTGTACTAAGAAAGAAAAAACATGCTACAAATTAAATTACGATGCTATTTCCTCATGCCTTAGAAATTTTATTTTCTAATTAATAAAAAGCTCTTTTAGATTCATTTTTATCATTCCCAGCTACATAAAAAATTATGTGCAATATTACTGGTTAAGATCAATAGTCTCTGGGGTATTCTTCCAGGTCGTTGACCCTCCACTCCACTAGTTACTTATAGACATCCTCTTGGTCTTATCAGAAATCATCAACAAATATTTTTCAGAAGAAATTCATACATGTCCAGGCAATACCAAATATGTCATAAATGCCATCAAGCCAACAATGTTTGTAATAGGCAATCAATCATAGCCATAGTCCATTTTCAAATATGTTAAAAGACTTTTTAAATATGTGCATCATAGAATTAATGAGATATGATTTATCATTTGATGAACAAGAAGCCAAACAATACAGGCTAAGTCCAAGGGAAATTGCCTTCTGCAGATCAGTTGAAACAGGGCTGTCCATAATGATCTAGAAGGTGGAGAACTCCTTCTTTGTGACAGGGAGAAGCAGGTATGGCTTCCAGTTGGTCTCCAGTTTTCCAGTCCTCATCACACCATGCTGTGCACACACTAACAAGGTATCTGTTTCTACTTGATACTACAGTGTTCTTCAGAGTATGAGCATGGCCTCATGCAATTCTAAGCTCTAAAAGAACCAACAAGATACCTGGAAAACAATGCCAAGTAGTCCTTATTTCTTAAATGAACAAGTGAAGAAACTCACTAAAGGAACAAGGAGGAGAAGATTCTGCAGTTGGAGCCCCAGGGACAAACCTTTAAAGCAATCTTATTTCACTAAGGATATTCAAGAGTCACAGGCGGAAAGTTAAGCCTCTTCAGAAACCTGACTCAAGCTGGAGACTGCTTGAGGAAGGTACACAGAGAAATTTCAGAGGAAAAGCTTGGCCTCTGACATAGCAGGGCTGTATCTGCAGCTGAATCTTGGACTATGGTTACTGTGCAACCCAAAAGATCTGTGGTGGAAATCTCCTGATCTTACTTGCTTGTGTCACTATGACAGGGAAGCTGCCTTTCATGTGATTTCATTGGGAATGCAATCATGGACCTTGCCTCTTCCCTGCATGATCCCAAGAGTAGGCATGTCCAACTTCTAGCCATAACAGGTACCATGCCTACAGCCCATAATACTTTTAAGGGGCCATGGAAATTTTTGACTTCAGTGAAAATAAAAAGAAAAAATATATATCCATCCCAGATTATATTCATCTTTATACTAATCTAATCATAAAATGTAATTTTCAATTTTTTTCCAAAGGGGTTCATGAAGGCAAAATTGTCTAAGATCCATTAAAGCCACAATGGGCCCTTCAGAGTAGGCATGTGACATAAGTCAGACACATCAGACACTCCTAAGGATATGACTCTTGGGGAATGATTTATGCTAAGATGGGGCCCAAGATAGAGATTATCCACCATCTTGGTCATAAGGATGCACATAAATGAGAAGCTCACAGTTTCCACCTCTGGACTGTGAGGAGACAAGTAACCCTGGAAGCTGAGAAGTTACATTGGTTTTATTTCATTTATTTAGCAAGATGAAACAATAGAAGAGTAAAATAATATAATATAATAATTATAAAATTTAAAATAACAGAAGCAAATATAGTAATTTGTTAATTCTGAGTAGAGAAATTAATGCTTGATATATTGTCTGTTTTTATATATAATATCCCATCACCCCCAAAAATTTGAAAATGTATAAACATCTCCAAGCCTAAGATGACAGTGACTGCACTGGTCCCTTTTCTGTCTGAGACTGGTGGCTCAGTTTTTCCTCTGAGTCTGTCTATAAACTACTTTTATAATTAGACTCTTTATCTGCTTCATTTCACTTTATCATGAGGCTACAGCCAAGAAACCCTAATTCAACAAGTGTACCACCAGCTATTGGTGATGGAGGTTGTTATAGCTTCTCTCTGGATGTCTCTCCAAAGCCACATGCAGTCGTAGGTGGCTGGGTCTAGATTGTATGATACTGGCCTTATATGTGTGATACTGGGATCAAGCATTTGTGATTACTAAATCACTCCACTGATTGATTTGGGATAGTTCTGGGTATGGATAATGGGAAGGCCCACCCCGGGTGTGAGTGCTACCTGCCCTAAGGGTGTGTAGCCCAGATAAGATTTAAGGGACAGAAAGAGGGCTGCTGCTGTCCTCCCTTGTCACTTGTCACATGCTACTTGTCACATGCTACTTCTGCCTGCCTGTTCTGTGATGCCCCTCTGCCATGCCACACTGCACTGGAGCCAGCCAGCTATGAACAGCTACAGACTATAAGCTACAATAAACCTTTCCTCCTTTAACTTTGAGTGTTGGGTATTTTGTCTCACCAACAAGAAAAGTAACTATCTCAGAGGTGAACAATTTTCTAGAGTAGAAGAGACCCATTAACTTGGCTCTCCAGTGGGCTTCATGAAAAACTGTACTGCATGATAAAGAGAATTGAAGTGAAAACAGGAAGATCCAAGCAAAATGGACATGTAGTAACAAGAAATATGGCCTTGATCTTTGTCCCAGGTTCTTGCACAGAGCTTCTTTTTAAAAAATGGAATTTTCTGAGTCATAGAGGTGACAAAAGAATCCTTTGTCATCTTCTTATTTACAACAAACTCCTTTGCTATATTTGAATTCATGCTAAAAGGGGGATTCTCTCAGTGGACTCTGGCTAGTTTCAGCATAGTTGCAATCAGAAGAAACAACCGTGCGGTCAGAACAGTAAAAGTTAGAACTTTCAGCTCCATCACCAGAAAGAAGGGCAGGAGATTGAGTTAATCTCAAATGTTCAGTGATGCAAGCCAGAGAGAGAGAGGCCCCAAGAGATATCACCCCAGGCTCTCGAACTATGAGGAATGCATTTCTGTTGCTTAAGCCACCCAGGCTGTAGTATTTGGTTACAGCAGCCCTAACAACTAGTGCACTATGGTATGAAAGTTGGAGATAAAGAGCAATGCAAGTGCAAATTCAGAGATTTGCAAAATCTTCGCTAGTTTTCTCCGTATCAATTTTACCATGAAGAGTTTTGTATGCTTGTATTCTTGGACAGCAAGAAGGGATTGTGTGTACCCTCTACTGTGGCTGTAACAGGTACCAGAAACACTCAACAGGACAGGATGAGTGGTGGAAGTCCTAAAGAGGAAAGAGAAGGAGGCTGGATCCATTAGAGGAAAGAAGTACTTGAGAAGCCACCTTAGCCTGGAGCAGTCTCCCCATAACTCCCTACAGACTTGAAAGTCAGAAGATCTGTGCTCCATCCCCCAACTCCCACCAGACTCTAGGAAGATTCAATTACATTTAGCGACACAATGTCTGCCTCCCCTGGATTAATTTCCGGATCCTGCTTGTCCTTATCTCGTTTTTCTTGCTGAGAGTAAGAACCCCATAAAATTGTCTCTATCAGAAACCAAGAAATGAGCCAGAGCAAGGCAAATATAAAGAAAATGGCCTGTGTCTGTTACACAGTCTGTGGAAGGCCCCAAGCACGACAGTTTGCCATAGGGCTCACACACCTCCATTCTCTCTAAAGGGATCCACTCTGTCAGGGCAGTCAGTGGGAGGAGGTTGCACTATGAACATGAGTCCTATAGTAATAGCTCAAAGTCCCCAATACTCCAGCCCCATACCACACTGCTGTCATGCATCTTTGTAATGATGTACATAGTAATGCTGGCAGCAAGATCTAGCATTTACAGAGTGCTTGCAAAGTACTAGTTCCTTCACATATAGTTTCCTAATTAACCTGCATAATAGCTCAAGGAGGTAGATAACAGTTTTGCCTCCAAGTTGCAGATTGGTAAACTGTGGGACAAATTGAGCAACTTGACCACAGCCATGGACCTTGTGAGAAGAAACATCAATGTATAATAATCATTTCAAAAAATCAAAGTGCAAGGTACTGCATGGAATGTGAAGCAATGACCAAATTTTGTCTTACACTATAGATTTTAAATAAATGTATAAAATAGTCGTTGAGTAAATATTATATAGCCATACTCTGCAGGCATTGACTCATTTAATTTACACAAGAATCCACATGTACATTTTCATCGCCATTTTACAGATGAGAAAAATTGAATTTTGCCAGGATTACTCAAAGAAGTAGAATTTAAATTTGTACCAAGGTAGCATGAGTTCAGAATTTGCATTCTTTATACTACACTCTACTATCCAGTCTGTGGCTGGGATGTTTTGCAGGTTGACCACCTGACTTTGTGCATGAGGCAAAACTCATTTAATGCCTTATAACCAAAACTGTAAGTTTTACCATGGACCCTGGAGCATTGCTTCACCTCAAATCAAATTGAAGAAGTATGTCTCCCTACTCAGCTCAAATTCCCCAAGCAGACTGGACAGTGTTGAATTTCTCAGATGTTGTACTGTTTAATGTTCTTTCAAAGTGTGTTAGGCCCTAGCTCCCACGATTACTCCCAGGTGCAAAATTGTATGCACAAACAGTTGCTGCAGCAATTTACTGACTGTGAGCTCAATCAGCCAATTGTGAGCACAATTAGCTGCTCCCTGCTCATTTGGAAGGAGCTGGGGCGATGATTGCCTCTGCAATTAGCCAGTTGTGGGCAGCTCAGTTTCCTTGTGCAATTTTGCACCCTTAGACAGGGAATGTGCAAAAGTGATGCATGCTTGGAACTTTACACTTTTGACTCCAAATATGCAGCATCATGTCCACCTACCAATCTCCACACATGATGAATAGGGCCTATTTTTTCAATCAGGATGGAGGCTGCAGCCTGTGGGAGAAAAAAAAAGAGAGAATGAATGGAATCACACCTCATCGAATGCCACACCAGCTGAAGAAATAAACCTTTTCATATTTTGCGAGAGGAGGGAAGGAGAGACATGAGACATCTTCTGGGTTGGAAAAGAGGAAAGTGTGTACAGGGTTGGGAAGACTTAATCGTTAATATTTAGATACAAAAATGATCCATGTAAAAATTTGTCAGCTTATGATGGCGAACATTTTCTATTATCATATTATCAGAATGACTCACAATGAAGTGTCTGTAGAAACTAGAAACTAGATTGAATGGAAGAATTGGAATGCCATTTTAAGTCACTAGAGCAATCAACAATTTTTTTCTTCCCTTTTCCTGGGTCCTGCTGAAAAAAGAACAAATCCTCCCATTAAAGCTGGGCAGTTTCCTTCCCACCTGCCCCTGTTGAGGGAAACTCAGAAACCTAGAAATTTTTATTGCAGCTGTCCACAAAATGAGCTGCAGTCTGATTAAATTTGTTCTAGTTTTCCTTTAGTTATGAGTTGATTAAAAAAGAAAATTTCACTACATGTTAAGTGAGATTTTGTTGCATTGATAGGCCTTTCTAACTAGAAGGGACACATCTGTAGGTTTATAAAGGAAACCGAAAGGTAATGGTGTTTGGTACCAAACCTTACAGCTGGATTAGCCCAGCTATCCTGTGAGCTTTCTTTAAATTTAGAGGTGTATGTTAACTCTCTGTAACTCCTCTAAGCCTAATGTAACAGCATGGTATTATATATAACAGCTAAAGTGTGGAAACAACCTAAAGGTTCATCAACTGATGAATGTATAGAAAAAATGTGGTATGGCCATGCAACAGAATATTATTCAACCATAAAAAGGAATAAAATACTAATACATTCTATGACATATATGAGCTTTGACAACATTATGCTAAGTGGAAGAAGCCAGATACAAAAAGCAACATATTATATGATTCTACTTCTCTAAAGTGTTCCAAAAAAGAAAATCCATAGAGACATAAAGTAGATTAGTGGTTACCACCAGGGGAGAGATGGGAATGAGGAGTGACTGCAAATGGATTTGGAGTTCTTAGGACGATGACAATGCTCTGCAATTAGATAGTGAAATCAGATGGTTGCATAATCTTGTAAACACACTGAAACCACTGAATTTTATACTTTAAAAGATTGGGCTTTGCCAGGCATGGTGGTGCATTCCTGTAAGCCCAGATACTCAGGAGACTGAGGAAGGAGCATTGCAAGTTTGAAGCCAGCCTAGGCAACTTAGAATCTGTCTCAAAGTAAAAAATAAAAATGGCTAGAATGGGGTATAGTTCAAAGGTAAAACACTTGTCTAGCATTGAAAGAGAAAGAGAGAAAGAGTCAGAGAGAGGGAAAGAGAGAGGAGTTTGAACTTTATATTGTTAAAGAATATTTGCCCTTTAAGAGATTAGTACTGAATTGAGCCAGTTTAAAGACAGTGTGCTCGGACTTCTCCACAGATCACCCAGAGAACCACTGAGAAACATCTCTAGCCGAGAAGAGAGAGCTTAACAGTTATCTCTGATGCAGCCCCAAGCCATTAATTCATCCACCAAAAATAAATCATCCCTACTATGTGTCAGGTTATTTGGCAAACATTGAGAAGAAGAGTCAGTGTGTTTTTAATCTACAGGTGGGGTCAGAATGTATATGTAGTTGGGAAGGCTTACATAAATAAGTACTGTATGACATTCCTTGGGTCAATATTTCCAAATTTCCATTAAATATTTTAACTCTCATAACACAACATTTCCTTGAACTATAATGGAAAGCAAAAGTTTGCAAAGAAGTTTTTCTGAGCTACGTTTTAGCTGGCATTATGTCAACATGAGCAAGAATACAGTTTGGTTTTTAATCTCTCTTTTATAGAGTTTACTGAACTTTTTATCCTGTGGCTGGATGTCGGACATGATGTGGATTTAAGCCCAGTAGGCATGATGCAGACAGAAGGGTGGATCAGTCAGGAGGCATGAGATCAATGCAAAGAGAGGCAGTGCTGCCAGA
The DNA here is from genome assembly GCF_053883595.1 of Heterocephalus glaber. Lineage (NCBI taxonomy): Eukaryota > Metazoa > Chordata > Mammalia > Rodentia > Bathyergidae > Heterocephalus > Heterocephalus glaber. The sequence continues at coordinate 30,173,000 of NW_028258330.1, read as the reverse complement.
ATATTAACATCAACCTTTTCACCTCTGAGTTTCAGCCTAAGAAGTTATGTACACTAAGAGAAATAGTCAGATCGGAAGGAAATTTTATGGTATTAATGTCTGACATGTCAGTTCCCCCAAGTTTCCCTCTACTCCATCATTCTGAAACACATTTCTTCAAAGTGATATCAATGCACATTGTCTCCATTTCTTCACTTCATGCTCATTTACATTTGGATTTATTTACCTGGTTGATTGTGCTAGAAAGATGTGAGGCCTAGTGAATATTCTCCACTTACATTATGCGCTTCATAATTAGTCACTATAGTCTCATTGCCTCAGTCTCCTAAATTCCTCTTAAGCACATCTCCAAACTATGACCACATTATTCTGCATGACTTCAAAGATCTACTAATTTAGCCTGCTCCCACCTACACTTGCCTCATACCACCGCTAATACAACTTGAAGTAACTAAATTTGTACCTATCAGTCTCTTGGTTAAAACTCTTCACTTGGTGCCCAATGTTCTTGGAATAAAGATTGCAGTCCTTTGGTAGACGTCCTTTTTCAAATGTCACTGGTGCCAGAATAAAAAGCAAGTATATCTGAAATGTAAGTACAACCTATTTTTTTTCTGCTCCACCACTATAGCCCAGGCCAAGCTATACTTGTATTATAGAATGGGATGGCATGTATATGTAAGGGGGAGGGACACATTCTGAAGTTACATGAAAAACAAGTGTGCAAGACACAAAGATGTGTGTTTGGCAATTCCTCTTCCAAAGCCCGCTTCCTGGAAACATGGTGAGACTACATTTCCCAGGAACCCTTAGTGTCAGGTCAGGGCCATGTCACTGGGTTTAGTCAAGGAAGCATGAGAAGAAGTGATATAATCCAGTGAGTTTTAAACTTAGCTAATAATGGAATGATCTAGGGGAGTTTAAAATATAGTGATGCGTGGATCTCAGGCCTGGAAATTCTAATTTAATTAATATAGGGCATAGCTAGAGCATTGACATTTTTAAATTTCCCCTAATGAGTCTAGGATATAGCCTGGTTTAAGACCTGATGTAAACTATTCCTAGGCCTGACCCTTGAAAGTATTCTGTCCTCTTACACATTTCTATCATGACTTCATGGGTAGTCAATCTAGATATTGGAAACTGTCAGCAAGAGAATCTGAGTGATTTGCAGATCTATATTGGACATGTAACCTGAACAAGAAGCAGATCTTTATTAACTTTAAAACTCATTTGTTATCACAGTGTAGCCTCTCCTATTCTGACTAATGTAATGAAAATTACCTTCAGCATGCCTTTAGGAATTGTCCTCAGTAGAAGGATCAACACAGCTCATTTTTCTTCCAGTACTGAAAGACAATACTGTTTCTTCAGAAAAGAAATAGATACAATTTCTGGCTTGCATTTCAAAGGTATGGTGCATGAAAATGTGATTTATGAATACTAAAATCACATGGAGAGTCTCACAGCATAATCAGCAGGTAGAACTGCAACCTGCTGAAAGAACAATGAATCTCTACTGTTTATCTCACACTCATTACAGGGCAGTGGTTCCCCAGCCTGGGATAAGTTGCTAAGAAGCCCCCATGGAGCTCTTCCAATATGCTCAGAGCCACTGCACTGTAGATCATGTGATGGACCCTTGATACTACAGCTGCCTCCACAAGTTCTGATTCATAGAGATGAAAATGAAAATTCTCCACACCATCAACCAGGTGTTTTTGATTCCTCATGTAGGCATTTACCAAACTTGATAACATGCTCTGTCTTCTAGCCTCAAGGTAAGTTTAGGTTTTGTTCTTGAGTTATCTTTCATATTTCTCCTTATTGTGTTGTTAAATGCTGAACAAACACAAAATAAAGAAAGTATGGATGAACTTCAAAAATATTATTTTTAACAAAAGAAGGCAGATATAAAGAGTACCTATCCATATAATTTAATTTGCATGAAGTTTAAGAATAGATGACCAGTTGATCTATAATAATCAGACCAATGATTGCCTGTTGGATAGAGTGGAGGCAGAAATTGACTGGAAAGAGATAGAAAGGACTTTCTAAGGCAAGATAAATGTTCTTCGTGTTGGTGAGAATGGCATCTACATGAACATACACACACATATGTCATCTACCAATTGACACTTAGTGAATTGCATACTTTATATATGTCACAGTTTATAAATATTTCTTAGTAAATTCTTTAAAAAGAGATAAAAATAGAATAAACAATATAGTGTAGGTTATGTGCTCTTCAAGACCAGTGACCCTCATAGGTTGCTCACCAGTCATTTCCTGTTAAATCGAGGCCTAATGTTGCCCTGTAGTCTGTAGTCAATACACACCACCAGTAATGGCCTTCACGAAGATTTATATATGACAGCCCTCAGCCATGAGGAATTAAAAATGAACCAAGAGCAAGTTCCTCCTTGATACTACTCCCTCCTGTGTCCCTAAAAGAACACATTAGAAAGTCTAGAACAAAGCAAAGTGGAGGTAGATCTCCACTTTCAGAGAAGATTGGTTTAAAAGGGTCCTAATGGATGGTCTCAAAAGACTTAAGGCCACAATGGAATGGAGTTACTTTCTATAAAATTATAGCACAGGAAGACAGAGAAGGTCTGGACAACTCTGCTCACTAGAGAGCACAAGATAAGGAACAATGATGCTTTCTTACCACAAAGGGTCCTCTCCAGCCAAAGCTTACCTAACACTAGTTAAGTATCACTAGCTGGAAGTTTCCCTGAAAAAAAGATATATTCCCAGGGATCAAAAGAGGAGGCGAAGTTCATTTAATTTGTTAGGTTCTGTTATCAGTCATTTATACCTTAATGTGAAAATGATCAGTCAACAATTGCATCAACTCAGCATCGCTTAGTTCACTCTTCATGTCTAATACCAAACTAAGGACTGACTTGGCACTTAGTCCTTACTGCTGACTCTTCTTCTCAGAACATCAGTGTGTGAGGGCAGGTAAAATGTAATTTCTCTAAATATAGGTGGGAGAGGAGGTTAGAATGTAGAAGAAAGATCATATGGAAATTTCTGTTTCGTTACTGGTCTAGTGACTTTATTTCCTAAAAAGTCTTTCCATTTCTGTATTCTCTTGACTGGGGACTTATTACTTTGAAAAAGAGAATACACCAAATTAAGTTTTTTCATGGATTTTGATTGTGGATGTTAATGCTGCCCTTATTACTGAAGTCTCATTTCATGTTATTTTTAATAATAACAAGTTTTTGATAACACCTAGACAAGCTACTGACCTTCTTCAATTAACTTTGTATCTAGTTATTTTAATATTAAATATTAATATCTTTATAGCAATCTTTTTCTAGGAAAAAAATGTCGTCTGGAAGCCACAATCACTTATCTCTTTTTAGCCAATAATCTGTCTCTTATCTCATCACCTAGTCTAGAATTTGTCAAATAAAATAAATACTTGTTGATTTTGTACCTCACTTTTATATGGCTGCCTGAGTTAAATAGAAATGTCACTATTAACTGTCACGTCAGTTTTGTTCAGCAGTTTTTAAAATCTTTAAAGAACATTCTTACATACAATTTTTTCTTCACAAGACTATGTTAAGTTGATAATCACTGTCAAAGATATGTGATATCCTAATCCTTCGACCTATGAATCCTATCCTGTATTGTAAAGTTTTTGCAGGCATGACTAAAAACAAACTTTGAGAAAAGGAGATCATCCTGGATTTCCTGGTGGCTCCCAGCTGCCATCACGTTATCCTTATAGGAGTGAAGTAGAGGGAGCTTAGATGTATAAGAAGGAATTGGCAAAATGAAGACATGGCAGAGACTGGAGTGATGCAGCCACCATCCAAGGGATGCCAGCAGCCACCAAAAGCCGGAAGAGGTAAGGAAGAACTGCTTCCCAAGACTTCAGAGAATGTATGGTCCTGCTGACACCTTGATTTCAGACTTCTGGCCTCCAAACCTGAGAAAGGATAAATTTCTGTTGGTTTAAGCTACAAGGTTCTGGCAATTTGCTCTAGCAGGTCTGGGAAAATAATACAAAATACAAAACAGCAACAAGTAATAGATATCCACTGTCATTGATTCAAGCAGCACTATGCAATCCTACCACAGAGAAATAACGAATTGTTGACATTGCAGATTTTGTTTAATACTTTTATCATTTTTAATGGAACACATGAGGATGACCTCTTATCCTCTTACCATTATTAAAATGCTACAAACTCTAACCTGAAGTAGTTCTGAATTCTTTAGGGAATAGTTATAATGTACTCCAACAGGCACTATCAAGGTGAGATGTCTATAGCATTGTGGGGAAAGAATTTTGAGATGTGTAATGTGCTATCTTTATAGTACTGCTGATATTACTATTGCCTTTGCATTCCTCGCAAACTGTGTTTGATCATGAAATATTACACTATACGTCAATACTGTATTCATTAATTACTCATCATTAATATTAAAGATTGTTGGAACAATAGCTACACATGATGTTGGCCTCCATACACAACAGTCTCCCCCGTGTTACCTTTGATATGATTGGATTATTATTACAGATTATTGTAATCTTTCAGAGGCCATGATGATATATTGAGGAACCTTCAATATGTGCCAGGTACTGTCAAGTGCTTTCAACTCTGCATCGACTTTGGTGCTTCCTCTGATTCTATAAATACTCATGAGATACCCATTTCAGGCACCAAGAAGTGCCTTGCAGAAACTGATAAATTGTTGAGATTATTTTATATGGAAAATACTGTGAGTTGATTCAACTAGTGGTATGTTTCAAGGCTTGTCTATGTAACAAAATTCTCTCAGTTATGAAGCCAGTAAAATACCATTACCCTAATGCCCAGCAGCTAGGGAAGGTTTTGGAAAGAAATGTGTGCCCAAATGCTGGCCAAAGGAATTTGGTTTCTGTAAGGGGAGAGAAAAAGGGACCCATGGTGTTCAGACAGCACAGCCAAAGGAGTCCTGAGGATGGGGGATAACTCGAATCAACAGGTCTCCTTTGTTACAAAGTCTTGCTCCCCATAGTCCTTTCAACAAATGTGGGTCTATATGAGCAAATATATCCTACTTGCTTAGACTGAAAACTCCATCTCACAATAAAATACAAAGCTGTACTGTGGCTCGTGAGGGCCTTTATGATCAGGCACCTGCTCACCGCTCTTATCCCCCACCTTACTGTCTCTCACTCACACCACAGACTCCAGGCACACAGTCTGCAACTTCATTCTGCTTCTTCAATGGACCATGATAGTTCCCTCCTCAAGGTCTTTGTCTTTGCCTTTGCACTTGTCCTTAGCTATTCACAAGCCTCACTGTAGCTCCACACACAAGGCTCAAATCAAACGCAATCTTCTGAGAGACCTGCTACTAGACTATACCCTATTAAGCAAGCTTCCTCTAAGGCATACTGGTGCCCCCCTCCACAAACACACACTAAGGCACTCGCCAATATTCCTATCACATCAGCATGTTTTGTATTCTCAGTAACCCTTGTCATTATCTTATTTATACATTTATGTATTCACTTACACTGAACTATCCTGCTTACAGATATAGCTTCAGTAAATATGTACCTGGCACATAGTATGAGCTTAATAAATATTCGTTGAATGAATAAATGACTCTGAAATATGCAACAGTCTCAGAGATCTGATGTGAAACTTGATAAAGGGGGATAATGAATACAATCCCTAACTGTAGTAAAACTCCTAAATATATGTTGGGAGGGGGTTAGAAGGTAGAAGAGAGGTCATATGGAAAATTTCTGAAGGAAAGCCAACTGTGAAAAGCAAGCAAGGTTACACTGAGCTCTTTCTTTCTCTGCCTCTGGGGCATGGTCAAAGTAAAAAGATTGGTGAACTTAGGAAAAGAAGTTTGTTATTTTAATGCAAAGAAGTAAAAGTGGAAGCTCAAATAATTTAATCAAAAATGATATGAAAGAGGCAATCAAATTGAAACACATGTTTTATGTTTTAAAATGCATTTTGGCCACCAGAAAAATCAAACTGATTCTGTTCTAGTTGGCAAAAGTAAAGGGCAATGAGAGTAGTAAAAATCAAATAAAGACCCCTCTGTGGGGAGCTAAGAGCCCAGGTTCATCCATACCATGTCTTCCAGATGGGTTTCCTCTGGCTTATTGGAGCGCCTGCAAAGCTGAGTTGAGATTGATATTCAAGCCCAAGGATAACAAGGCCAGAGCTAGGCTGCTGCTTGAGATGCCTTGGCTGTTAGAAGGCCCATCCCTGCCTACTTTTAAATAATGCTTGAAACAGCTCCTTTTTCACATGTCATTTCTCTTTTAATCACTTTCAGATCCTGCAGGGGAACTTTAAAAAGAGACATCTTTAGTTTGACTTTGAAGTATGTTGTTTGTTTTTGGCTAACTGCAAATTAGCAGACATTTTAACTGTTGTTGATGTTTGTTATTAGGATTGTGTTTGGTGGTCTGTGCGGTGGCTTGGCAGAGTGAGAATAAATGCTCTCAGATTAAAATGCAAGTCCTTCTACCAATTTAAAGTGGGTGCTCCAACAGCAGTGTGGGTGCTACTCATGTCTCCAGCTCAGTTCCAACCATTCTTTGTCCTAGAAAACCCTGAAATATATTTGGCCCTGGGCACTTTTTCCCTTGATTTTTAATCTTGAGAGCAATTTAAAGAAAATTTAATCCATATGTTTCTGATTCATTTAAATCACAAAAACATTGGGTTTTGAGAGTTATTTGATGTCAAAATGCCTTTTGAGATTTTTTTAATAAACTTTCCAAGTCTTATTGCTTTAAAAACACATACTCACGTTTTGCCAAGGGTGAATGGATTCAGGCTCCAAAAGGTTTGGATTGAATTTGAAATTCTGAACCCATAAATTATGACCATGTTAAGATAAAACCTGTATCTACACAATACCCAAGCAGTCCAATAGAAAACCAAAATACTGGATTGTCATCCAGATGTTGCACAAATTCTAGTGGATGGTAAGACATCAACAAAACATCCAGATGGTTTACGGGGACCGCCCCCCCAGTTACTCAGATGTTTGCTGTTAAAGAATTAAGGACATGGGCAGCAGCTGTCAATCGTGGCACACTCTGAGGAATTTATGTTAAAAGAATGTCTTTGTACAGATGTGGAACTTAGAGTTCATGGAATAGGGGTAGGAGTGAGGAAAGACCTGCTTTTCTTTTTAAAAGAGTAAATTGAGTGAGTAAATTGTAAGCTTGGAGGACTTAGGAAAGAGGCCATCCTAACGTATACGAATATTCCTCAAAGACAGTGGGAAAAATAGATGAGTGGTTTAATAACATGTTTGCAACAATTTTCTAATTGGAAGGAATATGTGGGAAGACAAGCCAATGAGAATAAAGGGTTTTGTGATTCCTTCTCTCTGTTAAGAGAGACTATTTCAGCTCTTTCACATGATGAAAAAGTAGTAATAAATAAATAGGAATTAATTTTGTATAGACATTTTATGAGATAAAGAGATAAAAATAATTAAAGTATAATAATATTAACCACTAATCTTATATAGTTATTTCATGGCCTATATAATATTCAATGACAATAATAACACTTAATCCTGCGACAATTTTGGTAAGATGCATGCTATTCTACGTACTTTGTAGATGTTCACATTTAACATTGTCAACCAGCTGTGAAGTAGGTATTGTTCTTCCTCTAAAGAGAACTATTTACTTGGTGGTCCCTGAGAATAGACAAGCTATACTTTCAAGCAAAGCAGATAGATGGATGGTCCTTACCTGGATGATTTTGCATCCAAGGGTGCCTTTGGTAATGTCTGAAGACATGTTGATGATTTGCAACTGGTGTTCAGGGGAGCATTATTACTGGCATCTAGTGAGCAAATATCAGGGATGTTACTAAACATCTATAATGTACAAGATTCACCCTCATAAAAGAGTTAACCAGCCCCATGGTGCTGAAGTTGAGGAGGAAGCCTGAGCTGGGCAAGAGAATTGTGGAAGCTTTTGACATTCAAGTTCTAGACTCTTTGCCACTGACTTAAGCAGATTGGAATTGCAAAGCTTAGCAGCACCCAGAACACTGCATGTTAGAAAAAGTGAAATTGTACTTGAGCAATGGTTTCAAACAGAAATGCACATCAGAGTCACCTAAAATATTTATTAAAACATGAATTTCTGGGCCCAACATTGAGAAATTCTGATCCTGAGGTCAGGAAAGGGGACTGAGAATTTGCAGATCCACCATATGTCCATATGTTGGTACTGGAGCTCTGTGGACCACACTGTGAGAATCAGTCTTAGAGTATGCAGGCTGTGTATAAAGAAGGAGGGAGTATCTACTAATACTGAGATCCCAGAATCAGAAAGAACTGCTGAACCACTATTCCCAATGTAGGGTTATGCCTTTGAAAAACCTAATGCATGAAGAAACAAAGTGGAATACAAGTTCACTGCAGGCATCTCTGCCCTAAAAAGGAGAGAGAATTTGCAGAGTTATGCATCTCAGGTCCTGATCCTAAATTCATCCATAGGAAAAGCTATCTACTTCCTAGGAGAAGGAGAACAGTTTGCAAAGAGGTAGTGAAAGGGAGCAGAACAGACCAGTTAGATCCATGCTGTGGGATGAAACTGGAGTACTGGATAAAATCTACACCCAAACAAGGCAGGCGTCGCTTTAGTAATCAGAAATGCCTTTCCCGACCACAGGACCCAGAGTAGGTCCCCTTACCCTCTCTAAAACCATCACTAACAACTCACCCAGCTTAATTTTATTTGTGGCGTGTACTGTTATCTGAAATTATTTCTTCGATATAGTCTTCTTTGATAGTCTTCTTCCTTTCATTCCACATACAGTGTAAAACTCAGGAAAATAGAGACTTCATATCTCTTAGTCACTATGCTATCCTCAGCTCCCAGGAGAGTGCCTAGAGTAGAATAGGTGCTCTAAATATTTTTATATGTGGAATAAATGAGTGAATTCCTGCAAAAAAAATTGAGATAAAATCTATTATATTTTCTTTTTTCACAATAAAGTTCTCCCCCTCTCCAACCCCCTTGTGTTTTCTTTCCACCTACTTTCTCACCCTCATTATTCTTTTCTTTCCTGTTTGACCATAGGGTTCTCACAAGCCAAGAAGAGACTAATATATTTCCTGGGTTTACTAAGCAGCCAGGATACACTGCCAGGCCCACAGCCCACTTTGAACATCTCTTTGAAGCTCATCTCATCCATATTATACTATAAAATCAGCCTGGAAAAAAACTTCAGTGTGATAGCCTGGAACACACAGAAGTGACAGTAATAATAGCAACAATAACAAACTCAATAGCAATATCAATAACAACAACAGTAGTAGCTCATACTGAGTCCATACTTCTGCTCTGGTCCCAACAACAACCTATTTAATTCAAAGGCAATTATTTTCCTTAGAGGAAAAAACTGAGGTTCAGAGAAGTTTGGCAACTCTCCCAAGGATAAGTCACTGTACATGGAAAACTTGGATTTTGAATTTAAGCATCTAATTCAAAAGTCTGTGTTCCTAGCAAAAATAGGAGATCAATAAATAGTTGTTGATTGATGATTGATTGATTGATTCAAGCAGAAATCCAGGTGGAGGGTTGTCACCATCTGTACTCATCTGTCATTAGGTTGCCATGTGAAATGAAGATTATTTATCTTTCTGGAGCCAGTTCTTGTCATTGATCTTTCAATAAAGCTCCTGTCCAAACTGTCATATTAATGTTATTTTTGCTACTAAAAGTTTACTGGGTAACAAAGAAGTACTTGATTCTAATTATGACACCCAAAAAGAGGCTAATTCTATGGACTATTGTTGTTATTTTTGGTCAAGATTGCTTCAGGTATTTGGAGTTTTTGTGGTTCCATACAAACTTTAAGATTGTTTTCTTTAGTTCCAAGAAGAATGTTCTATGAAGAATAGATAAGACCACCCTGCTTACTGGATAAGGCAGACATAGAAAACTTCAAATATATACATAATCTTTAAAAATATAGTTTCCTAAGGAACCATAAAATAACTGGAAAATTTGAATAAGAAAGTTAACTTTACTTTTTCTCCTTTGATGGGGATTTTCCAGGAGCTCCCTAACCCTGTAATTTAAGTTGGTGGATTATGACACAAAGGCAGGTAAGACTGACCTTCAGGTAAGAGCAGGAGCAAAGCTTACTCTCATGTGGCCTTAGAGACCTTTAGGTACTTAGGCTAACATGATTTGAATGGATAAGATATTGTTTTTTAAAAACATAAAGATTCCTGGAAGGATCAGCAACCAAACCCCAATTTTTCCTGTCCATCTCCTGTTCGTCTCTTTGTCACAGATCTCTCCTGGGTCCATGGTTTCTTTCCCTCTCCTACTGGTTCTCACTGTTGTTGCCTGCTCACCTGCTTTCTTATTGTCACAGCAATCTTACTCTTACTATTTCCTGCCTAGCCCCACCAGCTAGAAAGATCTTGCTAGCTACTATTTCTGTAACTTGTGTTATAAAACATTACTTATGGTGCCTGAATATTCTTAAATGTTATGCCTTCTCTATTCTGTTTTGTGTTTCTATCACTGTTCTACCAGCTGTTCCTTGGATGATTTCATCCATTCTTACTCTTTTAACACAGAATAAGTTTTTGAGAATTCCAAGATCTCTATCTGCAGATCTCTGTGGTGAGCTGCAGATGCCCAACACATGCCAGCTGGTGTCTCAAAAGCATCCTGCATCACATTCTGCCCATCCTCCCTTCTGTGCTCCTCTTGTTTCTCAGTTCTCCAAATCAGCCTATAGTACCAGTATTTATTTAGTCCTTGAGCTGAATTGTGAAAATCATCCTGATTTCCCTTCTCAATCTCAACTTCCAATCAGTCAACATACCCTGTTCATGTTTCCTCTACATCTCTCAGGCCTCTTCCTGTTCTCCATCCTTATCACCATTACCTTAGAGGAGACTGCTGCCATCTTTTCTCTGGGCCACTACAGTTGTCTCCTAACTGGTTTTCTCAATCCCAGTGGTTTTGTTTCTGTTCACTTCTTTGCCCTTCTCTCCCATGTTCCCTTGATTACCACCACAATTTGGGGAATTCAGGTTTAGAATCACCTCTTTCTGGAACTTCTTTTTTTATGAACTCTTCCAGCAATTAGGTTAAATGATAACCTCCTCTGTTCTCCCATTATAGTTTATGCTTTTCTAAATCCTGGAATTCTCTAAGCAGCATAATAATTTCCTACCTGTTTATTATCTTCATAATACAATGAACTTCTACAAAAGCAAAAAATATGGATTTATTTTAATGTTCCCAGGCCTAGAATAATTGCCTCACAGTCAAGAGCATGACTTTTGGAACCAAGAAAAGCGGAATTTAAAACCTAGTTTTGGGCCGGGGATTTAGCTCAGTGGTTCCATCGCCTGCCTTGCAAGCGCAAGGACCTGAGTTCGATCCCTGGTAAAAAAAAAAAAAACCAAAAAAACGAAACCTAGTTTTGTTACAAATTCACCACATTGAAAATGAGTTTAGCTTCCCTAGGCTTCCAGTTCCTTATCTTTAAAGTGGAGCTATGAATAGTACTTAGGTCCTTTTGTTATTGTGGGAGTCCAGTGAGAAATATATGCAATATAATTTACACAGTGCCTGGCACGTGGTAAATATTCTATAGTCAATATTCAATAAATGATTCTTAGTATTATAGTTGCAATAAATGTTTTGAAGAGCATGAGAATGTCTTTCATGAATGACAAGGCTCCTGCTATTTTGGATATTCACTGGAAAACCCTGTCATGTCCTCATGGCCCACTGTGAATCCATATGTACACTAGGTCCCTGACCCTCCTAAGAGAAATGGAACAAAGAATCAAGGTTTATTCAAGTCTCTGATCCAATGTTGGTCCCCCAATCTCCCAGCCAGAACTGCATCCCCTGACATGTTCACTCCCTTAACTTTGTTTTCTCCATTATATGTATTGTGACACAAAGTTACACTCTACATTTCATCATTAATTTTTATTACCTGCCTTCCTAGCTGAAATGTCCTTTTATAAAACCAAATGTTTTTTTCTCATTCTCTGCCATTCTTCATAATCTACAATAAATAGTGCCTGGTATACAACAGATCCTCCATAATATTTCTTAAGAAAACAAACACAGCAACATTTGTTAAACTTTTTGGTTTAGGATTATTTATGTCTTCAAAAAGTATTAACTCCTCCAAAGATGTGGGTTACATCTACTGACACGTGTTAAAAATTAAAATTGATAGATTTTTTTTTAAAAATCAAGGATACACATTCACATAGCCTATTTGCCACCAAAACAGTGATGTCATGGCATGGGAGACACCTTTGGAAACTCCACTCTATACTTGTAAAAAAACCAACATGGGAGGTAAAATAATGCCTTTGTCTCCCCTGGAAAATGGTTTGGAGTACATAGACTTCTGAAACAGTATGTAGCCCACACCTTGAGAATTGCTTAAATAGATAATCAGCCTAGAAAAAAATAAAACTTTACAAACTGAATTGTTGGAAGAGAGTAGTGTTGGGCTCACTGGGCCATTGACAGTAGGAAGAACAACTTTTGAATAGAGTACAGGGACGCAACTAGCCCTGAGCCAATGTGTCCCTTCCAGATTTCAGGAGCATAATAAGTAAGAATTCTTCTGAGACAGGATGGGAAGGGTACAGTGCACTGGAGTGGAGAGTAGGGCTTCACTGCCTCAGGAAAGCAACCACAGCAGGTCCACCACTGACCGTGATTAAGCAGGAGCAGAGTGGGGATGGTGTCTTCAAAAGGGTGTCTGCCACAGAATAAACCTGCAGTTGGAGACTTCTGGGACACTGTACCACCACCACCCCTCAGCACCAAGGATCAGAGCCACCCCCAGAGCCAAGCAGAAGCCTTCCAGGCCACTGTATCACCACCCCCAGTCCTGAGGACCAGCGCTGCCCCCAGCACAGAGGAGGTGAGCCATGTGGGCACCAGCAGCACCCCACCACCACCACTAAAATGAGAAGACACATAAACAACTCTGAAAACCAGACTTACAGATCACGTAAATCAACCCCAAAGGGAAACAAGATGGAACAATCTGATATTCAACTACCTGGACTCTCTGAACTGGCAACAAAAGAAGATCTGGAAAAAATGAAATCAGAAATAATTTCTCAGATAACATCAGAGATTGTGCCCACAGGGCAAGACATGATTAATAAATCTAGAGAGGACAGATAAGAAAAATAGAGGAGCTCAGGAACATGATGGAATCCCAGCATAAGAAACAAATGGAATCCATAAAACAGATGCAAACAGATTTCCAGGAGATTAAAAACTCCATTGAAAGTTTACGCAGCAGAATGAGCCAATGTGAGGACAGAATTTCAGATATAGAAGATAAGATTGCAATTAGTGACCAGGAAAAGAAATTGCTTTAAACTAGTAAGGGACCACGAGAAATCAATCCAGCAGCTGCTAGACTGTACAAAGAAAAATAACATAAGATTGATAGGAGTCAGTGAAGAAACAGGAGAGAGTGCAGATGACATAAAAAAGCTGTTCACAGAAGTGATGGCAGAAAACCTCCCAAGTAGGGGAAAAGAACTTGACATACAGATAAGTGAGACATATAGGACTCCAACTAGCCTTGATGAAAAAAAAATCTACACATAGGTATATAATTGTTAAGATTCCAGGGCCAGGGATTTAGCTCAGTGGTTCCATCACCTGCCTCACAAGCACAAGGACCAGAGTTTGATCCCTGGTACCAAAAAAAAAAAAAAGAAAGATTCCAGAAACCCAAAAGAACAAAAGTCTACCAGCAGTTAGAGAAAAGAAGTAAATCACATACATAGAAAAGCCCATCAGAATCACAGCTGACTTCTCAACCCAAACCCTGAAGGCAAGAAGAGCTTGGAGTGATGTATTCCAAGCCCTAAAGGAAAACAGCCTCCAACCCAGATTGATGTGCCCTGCAAAACTATCTTCATCTTTTTTGCTTCCTAGCCATAAAGTAAATGGGTTTACTCTGCCATGCACTCCCACCATGATGTGCTGTCTCTCCACAAGCCCAAAGTAATGGGCCAAATGATCATGTCCTGGAATCTCTAAAACTGTAAGCCAAAATTAACTTTTTTCTCTTGATAAGTTGATTGTATCAAGTATACAATAACAATGACAGAAAGCTGATGAAAACACCACCACACACTTGGGAATAGGGGTCAGATGAGGACTCCTAGTGATCCCAGGAGGGTAGACTGAGAAGCAAAGTACTCACCCACTGCCCTTTGGGCTTCCACTTAACATTCTGGGAAGATATCTGGTTGGCTTTCCATTTCACATTTTCTATTGAGTTGACTCAGAAAAATTGCACTGGCCAAAGTATGGAATCCAGAGACAGACCTGACCATATCTTCGGTTTAAGGGTCTGTGGGGCAGACAGAGAGTTGGGGAAAGAGGGAAAGATAGGAGGTTAAGAAGGGCATACCAAGAGCCCCCAGTGTCTATCCCACCTCTCCAGATGTGAAGAGAACTCACACCCATGAAAAGACAAAGAAACCTTCATCTGTCTTAAAAAAGTCAGTAACTTGACAGAGGAAAGACTGAACTGAAAAATTAGAACAGGTAGGTTCTGTTCAGGCAAAAGAATAGGAATAAGCAAGGGAAAAGAAAAAACTTTGATAGGAAAGTAATGTTCCCTCTCAAAGAGATACAACTGAAGCAACAAACAGGCTTTCTGGGGGAAAACCGTTGCCAGAATGTAAAAATTTAATACAAGATTTGAAAAAGTGAAAAGTTACTTTTGAGATCTGAGTTGGTGTTTGGAAAGACTAGTTCAGGAGAAACATCTTACAAGTCAGAGTAAACTATAAATTGGAGCCCATGCTGGTCTCTGTAACCAGAATTGGTAGAGAACAGAGCAACAGGATGAGATTTAGGAAGATTTAGAAAAGATTTAGGAAAACAAAAATACAGAGGGCTGCATAAAAACTGTTACCAACAGCAGAGTTAGCCTGCTCTTACAGGAGGGCAGGAGAGATGGTGGGTCAGTCTTTCTAAGAGAGCATGTGCCCTCCAAATTGTGTTTCCCTATCTGAGACTCATTGTTCAGAGCCACACTTACTGATGGAAGCATTTCATGCCTAAATATCTTCATTCTTCATTGAGTAGCTACACTATCCCAGGCACTGGGGCTAGGCTCTGGGGATAGAGTTGGGAATAGACAAGGGTCCTGACTCTGTCTACTTAATATTTTAGAAGACATAAATAAGCAAGTGAATAATTAGCAAACAAGAGCATTAGAAACTGAAATCAATATTGGCTAAGAAATAAATAGTAGGAGAGTGAGCACAGGTCTATTGGATACAAAATCAGGTGGTCTGGGAAGGAGGAGACATTAGCAGAGACCTGAAAGACAAGAATGAATTGAGAAAGGAAGGAGCAAGGATAAAAGGTCTCCAGGCAGAGGGAACAGCAAAGGGAAAAGGCCAGCAGTAGAGCTGTACAGAAGATGGTTGTAGGGGAGGGTGGAAGGAGATGAAAACCAAGAGGACAGTGGCAGGAAATGTCATGTGCAGAAATCAAGATCTAAGATGCACAGAGTCCACTCTTTGTGGGCCCAAGATCTTCCTGTCTGCCCTCCTGCTGGCTCTGTCCTGAATGAGGCCCAGGACTTAGGAGAGGAAGCCTAGAAGTGGGGGTGGAGGGCTGCTTGTGGTGGCTGTCATACCTGGTGGGCTGAAGAAGCTGTCATTGTGGAGTATTAGCATAAGAAAGGGAGGCTTTTTGTGTTTGGGCTTGTCACCCTGCAGTGACAGGGTGCACAAATGTGGGCAGGCCTGGGGAACAGAGGCCTTCAGCATCTGCACTGACAATGTTGGGTACCACAGCTGTCACTCTGCTGAGACTGGCCCACCTCCACTACCCACGCTGCCATTAGAAACAGCAGCTACTCGCCCACTGCTTTTATTTCCGCATAATGTGTCAATAGTCACTTGGCAGGTCTTTGCAGAGAGACAGGGGAGGGGTACCTGCTCACTGGGGCAGAAAAGGGTGCAGGCAGCCAGGACTTGAAGGTCCCTCTGTAGCTCCCAGGAGTCTTGGCCTTCAATGGCTTAGGCTTAGATCCATGTGCAGGAAGTTCCTTGACCGAAGCACCCCTTTCCTTATTTACCTACTGTAAAACACAGAGGTTAATAAATACCAGTTAACAAGTACCAGAGATGATTCAAGAAATGGGCTAATTTATAAAAGAAATTTACCAATGGCTCAAGGAACCAGGTTGCGACTGGTGGGGGAGGTTAGGCAACTGGAGATAGATCAAGACCACCCTTTGCATCTGGCCAACTCTTCTGTTACCAGCAAGAAACTGGACAATGACCTCTAATACTCTATGAATCTGAAAAATGTGTAGAACAGAATAAATAAGTTCAGAGAGAACCAGTATTTACTGAGCGTTCACTACAACCAACTATAGCAGCAGTCACAAATGGACCACAATAATG
This sequence comes from Heterocephalus glaber, assembly GCF_053883595.1. Classification (NCBI taxonomy): domain Eukaryota; kingdom Metazoa; phylum Chordata; class Mammalia; order Rodentia; family Bathyergidae; genus Heterocephalus; species Heterocephalus glaber. The sequence continues at coordinate 30,156,524 of NW_028258330.1, read as the reverse complement.
ATACTGATAGTGCTCCCTAATGCTTGTAGGATGCCTATGAGGAGCTAGACACTTTGTATTATCCCACTGATTCTCAAAAAACCTTTACAAGGCATCACAGGCCCAGGATGAGTAAAGAATGCACTCAAGATTGCACTGAGTGAGTTGCAGCACATGACCATGAACCTGGGCTGCCTGACTCCACAGCCTTGCTTCTCATTTAATCCTCAAGATGACCCAGGGAGCTAAGAGTTAAGGATTAAGAAACTGAAATCAAATAAGGTTAGTAGCTGATGTCAGGACTCAAACCAGACCTTGTTCTTTAACTTTTCTTCTTAATACTTCATTTTTAAAGAGCTGCTTAAGGCTCTGGCTTCCCTGGGACCAGCTTCCCATCTGGAACTCTAATTTTGCTTGTGCATGCTTCTTCCAGATACTTGACAATGGCAGGCTCTAGCTGTAGAATGAAGCAAGATACAAGTGCTGACAGGAACTGGAACTTTAGCTTCAGTGGTGCTGCATCCAGTCATTCCACAGACCACCCCAAGTTATCTGACGCTCCCAGTCCTCATATCTATGAGACAAGGGCACAGAGTATAGAGAAGGGATATGTAATTTTGTACTGCCAAATTCAAATGGCCCATTGGGACCACCCAGTTCTTTCCCCTCATTTTACAGCTGAGGAAACAGGACCTCAAGGTTAAGTAACAGCCCCAAGGTCATACAACCCATTAATGACAGGGCCCAGATGGGAATCCCCAGACTCCAGCTTTGGGCCTAAAGGAGCAAGCCAAGCAGAAAAACAGATGTAAATGGTTGCATATGCCTCCAGGAGCTGGGGTCTGGGTGGCATCCATGGAAACCATTCTCCAAGACTCTGTCTCATGCTTGCTTCACGCCCACAGTGCCAAGCAGCCACATCCTGTCCCAGGCAGGCACTTAAGACACCTGCGAAAGAGCTGTTACTACCCTGCTTCTGCTCAGGTGTGCACAGAAGCTCATGCATTTGCAGGTCGACGATGGGGCCAGTGTCCCTGAGAGAACTTCCAGAGCCCCTACTCCTGACAGCTTTAGGGCTCTCAGAGCAGCCTTACAGAGCCAACAGCAAAGAACAACTACTGAGAGCAAGCTGAGTCCCTGGCATTCCAGCACGTTATGATTTTCCTTAAACCAATATGATAGGGAAGTGAATAACCAAATAAGTGTGTCAAATATGGATTTAATCAAAATGGGCCTCTTTCTCCTTTTTTTTTTCCTGGTAATTATATAACTTCTCAAAGCCTTCAGTATACAGATCAGCATTTTTGTTCCTCAGAATGGGGAGAAAGTACACAGCATCTACCTAACTTTTCTGACAGCTGAACCCTCTTCCTCTTTTTTTCTACTAAACCTCATTTTAAAATGCTAAATTGTATATTCTAAACTCCATTTAAATCACTGTTAGGTGATCCTGGACTGGCCCAAGAGGGCAAGTATAAGAACAGATTGGAAGTCAGGGGCTTGTAAGATGCCCTTAGTACAGACATACTAGTACTTAGGTTTATGGTAACATAAACAACAAAGCACCTAATATCCTACTCAACCTACTGTGTGCTGCAGGTCCTCTGGAGCTCATCTTTGAGCTGGAGGGTGGTTGGTGGAGGATTTTTCTGTTTGAATCTGCAGCCAGTGAACCAGTGAGTCAGATAACAACTGGAAGAACTAGAGAATTCTGGGGAAAGAGAAGCAACTAAGGGTGATTTGCTGCAGCTCTGGGTTCTAATACAAGAGAATCTACATACCACATCCATAGCATTGATGGTTACTAATGTGTAGCCTCATGCAAGGAAAGTTGAGGTACGGAAGAGCAAACGGCAAAGGCATCCCTTCCTGTAAGGAGCCCCACTTTCCTCCTTTGCATTTCCTTTCTGTCCAAATGGATTGATTCTGTTTCAGTGAAACAAAATTGCAGCTTCTGACTAAGGACATGGCAGGAGTCTGGAGCTTCAAGAGTTAAACACCATAGACCATGTGCCTGTCTTTAAGCTAAAATGTGGAGGATTACACTGATCACACTTTATAAATATATATGCTCAGTTCTCTGGCCATGCTAATGGCATTTCTCAGCATGAAGCTATTCAGTGTAGAAATACAGGGCAGTGAGTTCACATCTGAATTCTACTCTTCCTCCACCAAAAGCATGATGTAGTTAGGGAAGAGGTCTCCAAATGAACACCAACATGCTGTCATTTAAACCTTTTGCTTCCAGTTCCCAGAATCCTAGCATCATAGCCCCCAAAATAAAGTTTGTCCAGAGACTCAAGTCACCAAATCAAACTACAAGGAGGACAACCATATTGTCCATAAAGGGAAGTTTGGGAAAAACAAGGGTGAGGAGAAGACAACAAATTCAGCCTGGTACCATAGCTTCTTAGTGAACTTACTTTTTTCTCCTATTATCAGGCTGGACGCTCTGAAGAACAAGGGTTACTTTAGTCATTACTGCCTTCCCACCATGCTCACACTGTCTTGCAAACAGAAGACATTCAATAAATGTTTGCTTAATGATGGAGCTGAGATGTAAATAAAGATAATTCAAACAGAAAGCTCCAAATTGTCCCATGGTTAATTCAGCAGTAAGAAGGAGAATGGAATGAGGAGGATAAAACACATCTCAATTCACTGACTCCTAATCATTGGATTAACAGGGTACATAGATATGCAGTAAAATGAGATTTGAAATATCCTGATTGATTGCTCAAAGTACACAGCTAGACTACTAAGGCAAATCTTGAGCCTTGACATCTGTCCACCAAGGGGTTTATCCTCAGGCCAAATCATCACTAGTTCATCAATAAACATAGGAAGTTCTTCTCCAGAAGGCTCTGTTCTGGTCTGGTGTTGATTGGGTTAAAACACAAACATCACCCATTCCTCTACCTCCATTCTTACCAGTGAATGGAGCCAGCAAGCAAACTTTTTGCTATGAAAATTTTATGGAGACCTACTATTGTGACTGGCCATTCTCTCTTTATCCCTCCAAACCTGTCATCTGCCCTTAACCATCCATTTTCTGTTCTGCTATGCTGACTGTTATGGACAACCCCAATGGGATCTCTCGCTCTTAGACTTCCAGTAGGAGTTGGTTGGGGGAAGGCACTAGCAGGTGACCAAGGTGGGAGAAGAGTAAGACTGTGATATTTAACCCTCCCATGTCCCTCTCTGATGGGCTGTTGCTTAGCACCTGTGTACCTCTACCCAATATCTTAACTATAGACCTTGGACCCTCCCATAGCTACTGCTTCTTCAGTGGTTTCCATTAACAGCCCTCTCCCTTGGCTTCTTCAACCTAAGATTACAATGATTGGGCCGGGGATTTGGCTCAGTGGTTTCACAGCCTGCTGCACAAGTGCAAGGACCCGAGTTCGATCCCTGGTACCAAAAAAAAAAAAAAAAAAAAAAAAAAAGATTACAATGACTTCCACCAATTGCATTCCCTAGCTGTTTCAGCATCATTTTGGTTTCCCCTTACTATGCTCACATTCCTACAAATGTTTTTTAACTTTTCCCTGCTTATGCCACTTGACGATTCTGTTTTTTTATTAGGATCTTGATATACACAGTGGGCTAACAGAGTGGTAGCCTTTACTTTTCGCTTCATCATATTTACAGAGTCTACATAAATGAGGTTATTTTCAGTCTCTTCATTTTTCTACTGAAAGTAGAATTTGATCACATAAACTAACTACATCCCCTTCACCCACCGGGCTTTGGCCATCAATTCACTGCATTGTAGACACTGAGCATGTAAGTCCCTGCTGCTGGTTTGTGGAGTCCTTGGTGCAGTCCTTGGCTGACTCAGTTGTTACCTTGTACTTGTGTTTCTGCTATGATGGTTTTCCCAAAGTTTGGAGTTTTTTGAAAATTTACCCTATGAATCTTATTATCTGTTAACACAACAAATCTTGCTCTTAATTGTATTTGGTAAATTAATATAATTTTCCCTAAAATATTGTACATAGCATTTCTAAGCTATTTATTTTTTTGCTGCTGGCATACATAATATGTAGTTTAGATCATACTTTCTAATTGGTCATGATGTGTATAAACTTTTTAAAATATTTATTCATTGGTTTTATATTATTTATTAGTTGTAAAAAACAATCACATTGTTTCAAAAGAATTATCTTTTTTCTTCCTTTTTAATCCTCACAACTTTTATTTCTATAAACTTGTGCTATTGTGTTGTTTGAAACTTCAAATGCAGTGCTGGAAAATAGTGCTAATAACAGGCACCCATACTTTGTTCTTCATCTTAAAGAAACTGATCCTTTGTTACATTAATTATGATGCTTACTATCATTTTTCAGAAGATACTATTTATCAGGTTAAGGAATTATTAATCAAAGATTTTCAAAAACTTGTAATACTAAAGGAAATATGGATTACTTTATCAAAATTCATTTCTACTTCAATATTTATTATAATATTTATTTATTTATTTTTATTGTAATGCCTAGTAAATATAATGTTTCTCCTTTTTTAATGTGTTAATGTGGTAAATAAGATTAATAGACACAAATCAAATATTCTTCTGTACCCAGAATGTAATCTTACTTGGTCATTTGCCAAATTAATACATGCCTGTCACATTCACAAGTAATATAAAGCTTGGAGTGGTGCAGTGAAATGATAAATAACCAGAATTAATCTCAAATATCTTCACATTATATTTCCATACTTAACATAAGAATGTGTGCTCGATACATATTTGCTGAATGAATGAATGAACAAATAAGTTAAAATTTACAAGATACTTAAATAGAGTGGAAGAATGGATTGTGTTTGATTCAATAAAATAAAATGATAAGAATATACATATTTGCACCTATGACAGTAAGCCAGCTGTGATGGAATAGGAAAAGAGCCACAGGAAAATATGGGCAAAACAGCTAAGGAAAGTAAACTGATGGTAAGCTCACCGCAAGGTACACAATAAGAGGAATCATAGCAATGAATTCAACCTGGAGTTACATTTAGTGTCTCTATCTCTGTGCCTAGTCCTTTGATACTAGTATCTTGTGCTGGCCAAAGCAGCCTCGAGAATTCCATTCTCATCATTTCAGAAGTGCTGCCACTAATAGCGAGAATCATTTTGGGGTATATTAAGCATATGGAAGGCATGACAAAGGAAAACAACAAAAGAATTGTTGCTGTTTGCAGGGAGTTCATAAGACAGGATCAGAAGATCTTTTGGTAGCTTTATTGAAATAATTAGCACCATCAAGCAGAAGAGGAATTAGATACTGCTATAGAATTCCAAAAGGTCAATAAGAATACTTAACAGGGAAATTGAATTTGTTTAATATAATGAAAACCTTTCAGATAAGTGAAGTGCCTGGTAATAAACTGAATCGTCTGACAAGGTACTGAGTTTTTCTCTATTAGATGTGCATTATCTTGGCTAGATTACCATTTATCCAATAGGTTATGGAGAAAAGGCCCATATATCCAGGGTACACTCTGAAAATGGCTGCTCAGACCCCTCCAAATTCCAAAAATATGTGAACTCACAAACACGTAGTGTCATGAATCTACCCACCACATGTGATACAGACAAAATGAAAAATCCTGCTCAGCATGGGCTTAGTGTAATATCCTAACAATGATTTGTAGGATGTTTAGTATTTTTGATAGCAAAAAAGTATAGATTGCTTATGATCCAAAAATATAACCTGCCTGCTGAGTGGCCACATAGAAAGCTTTACTCTAAACCTTTTGCTAAGGCACAGATTAAAGACTTCCAGCCTGACGGATACATTCAGCTCACAAATTTTTTGTGTGGCCTTCACTCCATGAGTGTGTGCGTGTGTGTGCGTGTGTGTGTGTGTGTGTACATTTAAAATGAGAAAATTACATATAAAAATCCTGATTCCGAGCTTCTCTTGAAAATCAGATGATTTGGCAACAGTGAGTCTGTATTCCTGCACACCAATGATCATTCAAATCACAGCTCCCTTCAGAAAAACCATCTGTGGTCCAGGAGGGCAGTTCTTACGACCTTCTATGGTCCTATATCTGGACTGAATCATTCAATTTTTCTATAACCTAGGAAGAGTATAAATTTGCTATCTAAAATATATGTAGCAAATAATTAAAATATAAAAAACAAGTGTTTTAATAGATGTACAAATTGGTATGGAAACATATAGCTCTAGCACCTAGAGGAGTTCAGGAAATAATCTCAAAAGTGAAGAATGAAAAGAATTCTGTCAGGCAGAGAATAAATGAAGACTATCAAGACATTATGGCAGAACAAATTCATTGGGGCATATGCACTCTGTTTGTGCATTGGTTAAAATTTCAGTAGGACTAATGCACAGGGTGCATGGTAGAAGATGGAGGAAAGGTGTAAAGAGAGAACAGACTGTGAAGAATCTGAACACAAAGTTAGGAGTTTGTATTTTTTATCCTTTGATAAGGAACCATGTAAGAACTTGGTGCATGAGAATGATAGAATCAGAGTATGTTTTCTTTTTTGAAGCAAAACATTTATTGGTACATTTTAGATATACATAACGACAACATTCATTATAGAGAATTTGTACCTGTACATGATATATCTTGTGTCTTCTTTTTTTTCCTAGCCCCTCCCTTTGATCCCTCTTCCCCTCCTTATTTACAAAAGCTTTGTTTCCATTTTTTCCTTCTACTCTTTCTTTTTTGTTTTTGTCCCTCCTTTCCTTTTTCCCTCCCCCCTCTCTTGTTCCCCTTCTCATGTGAAGATTTCCCAATGTTGATTATATATTTTAGTCCTTATTCCCACTTTTGGCTTCTCACACCAGAGAAACAACATGGTATACAAATATGTGTGTCGATTTATTTCACTTAAGAGTATGGTCTCATACATATAGCTAAAAATGTTTCAAGCTTATCCTTCTTTGTGATGGAATAGTATTCTACTATATAAAAAATCACATCTTCTTTATCCATTCATCTGCTGATGGGCACTTGGGCTGTTTCCAAGATTTAGCTATTACAAACTGTGCTGCTATAAATATGAGGTGTGCATACATCACTGTGGTATGATGCTTTTAATTCTTTTTAGAACATATCAAGAAAGGGGATCTCTGGGTCGAATAGAATCTCTAGTTTTAGTTTTTTGAGGAATCTCCACACTGATTTCCATAATGGTTGCACCAGTATACACTTTCACCAATAGTGGAGGATTCTTTTTCCCCCACAGCCCAACCAGCATCTGTTATTGGTTGGCTTCTTGATAACAGCCATTCTTTCTGGAGTGAGATGGAATCTCAACATTGTTTTAATTTGCATCTCTCAAATGACCAGTGATGTTGAATATTTTTTCATATATTTATTTGCTGTTTGTACTTCTTTATCTGAGAAGTATCTATTCATTTCAGAGGCCCGTTTTTGGATTGGGTCTTTAAATTTGGGGGGGTCTGGTTTTTTGGAGTTATTTATATATTTTAGATAGTAGTATTTTGTCTAAGGAACAGCTAGAAAAAGTTTTTCCCACACTGTGGGTTGTCTCTTCATTTTGTTGGTGGTTTCTCTTGCTGTGCAAAAGCTTTTTAATAAGATGAGAGCCAGTTGTTGATTGTGATAGTTCTTGTGTTACTGGGGCTTTGTTCAAAAAGTCTTTACCTATACCAATGTCCTCGAGAGTTCTACCTATTCTATCTTCCATCAGATGTAGTGCTTCTGTTCTAATAGTTAGATTTTTTGATCCATTTCTATTTTAGTTTAGTGCCTGGTGAAAGATATGGGTCTAGTTTTAATCTTCGGCAAGTGGAAATCCAATTTTTCTAGCATGATTTCTTCGAGAGGCTATCTTTCTTCCAGTGAAGGTGCTTGGCTCCTTTGTCAACGATAAGGTGGCTGAGTGTGTTTGCAGTTGTTTCCTCATCTTCTAATCTGTTCCATTGATCCTCAGGTCTGGTTTTTTGCTGTAGCTTTGTAGTATAGTTCCAACTCAGGGATTTTGATGCCCCTTGCCTTGTCTTTGTTGCCCAAAATTGTCTTTGCTATTCTAGGTCTCTTCTGGTGTATTTTTATCCTTTGATAAGGAATCATGTAAGGACTTGGTGCATGAGAATGTTAGAGTCAGATGTATTTTCTTTAAATACCATTGTGGGGTTTCTGTCTCTAGCCATGACAGAGTAATCAGTACTAGACTTGTCTTCTTGCCATAAATAACCACAAAGCTGTGGCACACATGAGGCAGTTGTTTTCAGGGATTGGACAAGAGGCAAGGAAAACAAATGATGGGGGACAAAATGCCCCTCTGATCTCTACCTGTTGACAATTTCCTGACAATGACACCTGGAGGTAGAAAGCTCAAGTGGAACAGGAAGTCCTACTGAGTAAGGAGACAACCACTGAAGTTCAGGGTTATTTTGTCAGTTACAATATGTGGGTCATGGCATTAAAATGAAGGCGTTCTGGACATCTGATCAGGAACTTCTTGCAGGTCCTGGCAAAGGGTTCAGCTGAACAAGCACAGAGCAAGTTTTAATGAGACCTAGCATAAAATGACTAGCATAAAATGCCAAAGGGTAGGAAGTGCCACAGAAATACCAGCGTCTACACCAGGTTTAGTAATGAATATTTCAGTCTAGCCAGAATGGAAGGTCCTCAATAATACTCTACATATTAAACCAAGCCAATGGGAAGGCCACAGGACTACGGCCTATTTTGTATGGCTCATAAGCCAAGAACAGATTTTATATTTTTAAAAGACTTTAAAATGAGATAAGAAGAATGTAATTGATACTGTATATGTCTCACTAAATTTAAAATGTTTATTATCTACCCCTTTACAGAAAGTTTACTAAATTTTACTCTAGAGTAAGCACTACTCTAGACCCACTTAATTAAGCCTATCAGTCCATTAACTATCTCCTAGAACAAAATGCAATCCTCTTTAGAGGACAGCGACATTATCCAACCACTTTATAATGAATTATCACAATGTCCAGCATACAACAAAAAACACGAGACATATGAAGAAGCGGGAAAGCTGGACAATAATGAAAGCAAAAAGATCTCAGTTAAGATGTCCGTATTAGGTGGCCACAGTGATGTGCATCTGTAATCAGAGCACTCTGGGAGGCTGAGGCAAGGGACTCACAAGTTCAAGGCCAATCTGAGCAATTAGAGATTTAGTGAGATCCTGCTTAAAAATGAAAAAAATGAAAAGGGCTTCGGATGTACTGCAGAGTGAAGGCTGTTGGTTCAATCCCGAGTACCATAAAAAAAAAATATATTGAGAGTGCAAGGACCTGAGTTCAATCCCCAGTACCAAAAAAAAAAAAATTGAGAAAATAAATGGAGATTATCAGAGAAAATGAAATAAAAGTAGAAAAGAAAATGAAATGAAAATTCAAGAACAGAAAAGTCATCATAAATGAAAAATTAGCTTGATGAAATTAACATAAAATTGAGAATAGCAGAAGGTTTATTAACTTTGAAGGCAAATTCATACTGATTATTCAATTTGATGAAAGAGAGAAAAGAGATTAAAAATATTCTCTGAGCTTTGGTGACCCTGTAGGACAATATCAAGCATTCCAACATATGTGTAATTGAATTCTCAGTAAGACAAGAGAGAGAAGATGAAACATAAAATATATTTGAGGAAACAATGGTAAATTTTTTCTAGGAAAAAAATTCTGATGACTAAAAAAGACATGGTCTGAGTGGAAAAAAACAAATATTATGCCTAAAACTGGAAACATATTAATGAGAAGAAGAAGAAAATGGGGTTAAGAGTTAAATTTAGCATTGAATCAATGAGATATTTTACTTTTATGTAAAACATACCATGAAAAAGATTCAAAGAAAAGGAGAATTAGATGTATAAAAATCTCCTTTGGAAAAAACATGTATACATAATATATAGTATAAATGTAAACTATTACTATATATATATATAAATAGAGAGAGAGAGAGAGAGAGAGAGAGGGAGAGAAGAAACTTAAAGTATATGCTATTCAACAAGAAGGAAAATATAATAGTCAGCCCCAATTCTACCAGAAACTCAAGCTCTTCAAGTCTTCAGAAATTAATCAATGTGCTTATATAAATCCACTTTTGACAGCTAATGATAGCTCCATTCAAAAGTCTACTATTAGGTACTCATTTTATATTTCCAATAAGCCTAATCCCTGCAGCTAGAAATGCTTTGGCTCTGCCTGAATGAGCCAGAAGAGAAGAAAGGAGAGAGACTTATTCGGTGCTTTGTTCAGTACATGCTGCAACTTTGAGGAAAACTATACAAGCAGCAAATTTCAGCACCACGGGCTTTTTCCCTAGAGACAACAATAATCACACCCAGAGAGGACTTGAATTCCTAAATACTTTGAGAGGTGGTGATACAATTTTTAAATAATAATTACTATTGCACAACTAATTTTGGTAAATACAAGAAATTTGGAGGAAAGGCTCTTAAAATGCCCCAAATCAAATGAATCGGTTTTATTTTCTCTTTGAAGTTCTTCTTTATTTGTAGTTGTAAAGTTAACACAGTTTTAACTATAAAATATGTGCACAAATTTGTACTATTTTTTCATTAAAATTACAACTTAATTCTTTTCCATTTTGCTGTTGTCTACAGTGTAGCTTTTTCAACTGTTAAGTAATTACTAGATACTAAAATAAAGGTTGAAAAACTTTTTTCTTCTTAAAGAGCTATTTGATAAGTGTTTTAGGCATCCTGAGGCATGTGGTTCTTAACAAATACTCAACTCTGCTTATTGTAGTATAATAATGCCAGCCATGGACAATAGGTAACAAATGGACACCAACATGCTCCAATAAAACTTTATTTAAAAAAACAAGTAGTAGGTCAAAGGCTGAAGTTTGCAGCAACCTGCATTAAAATTCTCTTTAATTCTCTTATTCTCCTCCAAGCATCATTCTATCTGATTTATTTAGTTCATTTTTTCTTTTCAACAACTCTGTGAATTAGGGATAATTAGCCTCATCTTATATAATATAAAAGGAAACATATGCATCAACTTTATAGTATGCAGGTACATACAGTAGTCAGAATATGACCTAGGTTTGTCTAATTCCAAGGTGCTCTGTTAAGGAATGAATATGTCTTTTCCAACAGTCAGATGTTGCCGATGTGATAGTATTAAGAGACTGGACCTTTAAGAAATGATTAGGCCATGAGGACTCCTCTCTTGGAAATGGTTTTAGTTGCCCTTATAAAATGGCTTGACAAGAGAGTTCATTCTGATTGCCCTTCTGCCATGTGAGGATACAATATTACTCCCATCTTCCCATCTCCAAAATACTGCAATAAAGCATCATTTTGGAGGGAGGGCGTAGCTCTTACCAAACAACCTAATGTGTAAAAGGCTTTATCTTGGACTTTCTAACCTCCAAAACTGTGAGAAAATAAATTTATTTTTCAACAAATTTTCCAGTCTGTGGCACTTTGTTATAGCAGCGCAAAGAGTCTAAGACATTCCCTAAAGCTTTTGTTAGTTACTATATGTCGTTCAGTGAATAATCATGCTTGACATAGCATCCAGTTTCCACTTTAACTTTACTATTGTTCATAATCTATAATGAGTTTCTGGGGAAACGAATTTATTTTTTCTAATTCCAGATTGTTTCTTTAGACACTAAGTAACAAATAAGCATGAGTAAAGTCTCAAGATTGGGATATATGGGATAAAAAGCTTTGAACTAAGCATTGGTACATCCAGGTAATAATGCAAAATTTCCATATATTTATCTCTGCAAAGGTATGTGAATGTACTCTTTCCTTTTTAATGTATTAGCTATTGATAATATATAGCTATGCATTTCTTAGTGTTCATGCTTATAGAAATGTTTTCCTCCACTATATACTTGTTTATAAATCATTATTATGTATTTCCTTCTATCTGGATAAGTAAAAATTGCAGCTTCGGGAATTGTACAGCAGACAACTCCTGAATCACCAGGAGAACTGAAGTGAAGTACTAATCCATACTGGTAATCACATAAAGCTAACAGTTTGAGTAAATATCCACAGATAGTGGCATGAGAAAAAAATTGGGAACATGGGAATTATGAGTGGCAAATGAGTATTGTTATTGGATTTTACACACTTCTGTAACTATTAAAATAGCAACATTAATCTACATTACTTTTTTCAATTATTGAAAGTAAACAAGCTCAACTGTTTTTGTTTTCCCTTTCAACTTAAGGGCTTATATTCTCATATATTGTTTCTTTAAAAATAGTGCATATCTTTCTCTCAGAGAAGCTTCATATGCAGTATACTTAAAATAAATATCTAATCTCCAGTAATTGATCATCTCTATCTTCCATTCCCTCTGAGAAATATCTTCAGAAATACTCCCAAACATCATGCTCCCTATGCTCTTCTTAGCCCATCCATCTAAATATCAGCTCATTTATTGATCTAAGGGATGTTCTGGGCTTCCCAGAAGCTACTGGTTTCCTTTGCCCTCTCTTGTAGAATTCCCTTACACTAGAAATAGAACCATGATAGCAATAAGAAATGATGTAAAACAATGTTTAGCCTAAAAGTATGAATAAAGCTCCAATTTATCAAGCTAAACAAAACCAGGAAAAAGCTGTGTGATGAGTGTAGTCATACATTCCAATATGGAATGTTGCCCTTTAATAATAATATTCAGTTTCTAGAACTCACAAGCCATGTTTAGTGTGTCTCTAGATTAGTCTCTCTTGCTGGAAGGTCTAACCATGTGATAAGCCAAGGGAAAGAAAGAAACAGGAATCAAAATAAATGAATGAACTTTTCTCTATTTATAGGTTATATGACTAAATAAAAAGAATCTCAAGAAATCTGCCAAAGAAATATTTCTAGAACTAGCAAATGAGTTCAGCAAGATCACAGAGGATCAACACACACACATACACACACACACACACACACACACACAATCATTTCTAAATGCTGACCATGAATTTGTGGGAAGCAAAATTTTAAAGACAATTTTATTTACAATCACACCAAAGAAATTAAATACTGAGATATAAATTTAATAAGCATATTGAAATCATTAAATTCTGATTAAAGATATTAAATGAGACCTGTAATCAGAAAAATGTACTATGTTCCTGGGTTAGAAGACACAACACAATAAAGATATCAATTATCCCTTAATTGACCTATTGGCATATAAAAAATTTGTAAGAGATGTATATGTGTGTGTAATGAGCAAGCTCATTCTAAAATGTATATGCAAAGGTAAGATAGAATAGCTAATACAATTTTGAAAAAATAAGAATAAAGCATGAGGAATGATGCTATCAATATAATTTTACCATAAACCTATAGTTCTATACACCAATGGAACAGAAGGGAAAATTCAGAAACAGACCTACACAAATATGCCCAAATGATTTTTGATAACTGTACAAAGGCAATTCAGTAAACAAGGACAGTCTTTAATAAATACTAGAGCCATTGTATATTAGTGAACAAAGGAAAATGATCATCAACCTACACTTTACACTTTATACAAAAACTAACTCAAAATTCATCATGAATGTAAATGTAAAACCTAGAAAAAGTGCAGAAAATTTAGGCATCTGGGGTTGAGGAAAACAATTTAGGTTTGATACCTAAAGCATGATCTTAAAAAGGCAAAAAAATATAAATTGGATTGCAACAAAATTTAAAATTTTGTTCTGTAATATTCTGTTAAGAAGAAAAGACAAGTTACAGACAGAAAAAATATTTTCAAACTATGTATCTGACAAAGGACTAGTATCTAGAATATATAGTTTTTTAATAAAAAAGTAAGAAACAACAATTAGAGAATGAGCAAAGGACATGAAGATATCCTTCACTAAAGAGGGTATACAAATGTCAAATAAGTGCAATAAAAGATATCCAACTTAATCATTATGAAAATGAAAACTAAAAGTATAATGCTATGTTACTACATATCCACCTGGATAGGTAAGAGACTGGGTAGTTTTGTTTTGATTGATATAATACCAAATGCTGGCAAAGATGCAAAGAAACTTGGTCACGTGTATGTGGCTATTGGGCATGCAAAATATAGTCACACTGAAAGACAGTTTGACAGTTTCTTATAAAGCCAAATATGAAATTACCATACATCAGAGTAATTGTACTCTTGAATATATATTATAGATATGAAAATTTATATTTAAAAACCTATACATGAATATTCATAATATCATTTTTCTTAAAAGCAAAATCTTGGAAACAATTCAGGTGGCCTTCATAGGGCAAATTGTTAAACAAATAGTGGTACATCAGTAACATGAAATACTACTCAGCTAAAAAGTAAATGAACTACTGACAAATATAACAATTTACATGACTCTTCAGGGAATCATGTTAAGCGGAAAAAAGCCAATATTATTCCATTTATATAACATGTCTCATTTTAAGAGGATACTAATCCTATTGAATCAGGGCCCTACCCTCATGACTTCATTTAACCTTGATTACTCTACAAAGATCCTACCTATAAATATAGTCATATTGATGATTAAAGCTTCAACATAAAGTTTGGGGAGACAGAAAACATTCAGAACATAGTAATTACCCAGATTTTAAAATAGAAGTTACCAAAGTGACATTTCATTTTTAGAGACTCAAAAATCATATCTGCTATAAATTGTTCCAACCAAATTAAAACTAATTTGAGCTTCCTCTATTCAATGGCAAGAAATCTAGTATTTTCACTTTGGATCTCCCCATATTGTCCCCCTCCCCAATTTTTCAAAACCCAGAAGATCAAGTTGTCCAAAGCAGACCATAACTGAACGGGAAGCCCACTGTGAGGAGGTCAGTCTATGATGGCATTGCTTTTCATTGCTGGTGAGAATTGATTGAGTTTCCACAATCCAGGGATATTAAAGGTCCACTCCATGGGCCTACTGGTCCACACAGGCCCAGGGGAAGACCTGGAAGCCATTACAGCATAATCCTTTACCACCAGTCTGGGACAAGGCATTGACAGCTCTCTGCTGACCATCCATTAAAGTCACCAAAATTGAACCTCAGAACATTTCTGAACTTTTCTGAAACTTTTCTGAAAAAGGAAGTAATTAAAGAAAGGATGAAATTAAAACCAAACCTGAAAAAAAGTAAAGTCTGAAACAGCTGTGTTTTAGAAAGCAAATCTCAGAGTTACAGTTTTTATCTCTAATAAGCCTGCTCCAAAATTCAAAAATGAGAATGACCTGGTCATAGGTTTATAAAGGAAAAAAATACAAAAGAGCACCTTGTTCTCAAAGCAGAAGCACTGTAAATGTATGGGTCTAATCTAACTTAAAATTGAGAAACTTTCATTTCTTTCTCACTTTAACTGCGACATGCCTTGTTCTCTCTTTCTCTCTCTCTCTTTCCCTCTCTCTCTCTCTCTCTCTCTCTCTCTCTCTCTCTCCAAGAATAAACAGGAAGTAGAATTTCAAGGTCTTCCATAAGGGATGAATCCAGCTGTCCAAAAATGTCCAAGCATTTTCCAAGAGTCTATTACACATAAAGTATACTTGAGAGAGCACCAGCAAGACTTCTGAGAGACAATGCACCTAGCTCTGTTCTAGGCTCTTGGGCTACCCAGCAAGTGTCTTTGTCTGTAATAAGGTCCCAGGTGAGTGGGACAGACAGCTGTAGACATACAGCACAGTGCCACTTCAAACTCTAAAGAGCAAAGTGACCTGGAGCCCAGGGGAAGGAATTGCAAACTACCTAGAAGCATTTGACAAAATCTGCTCATAGGACATATATTTAAAATAAGTCTTTAGGGATGAATAGTAATTCCTCTCCCAGGGAAATACACACACACACACACACACACACACACACACACTAAACACGTACTAAAGTTTATGTAGCTCATAAATTTAAAAGCTCTTCTGTGTTAATTAGTCAACTTTTCACGGCACTGAGATCAAATAAAAATTTCTCCCAGAAGCCTTCATAAAGAACACAATGTATGTTATAATAAACACCAATTTTACAGTATTATTAAAATGAACTTAACTATAAGCTTAATAGATCTGTTTCTTTTTTTTTTCTATTTCAATAATTTCATTGAAACGTATATCTCTTAGTACAAAACATAATGGTAGTTGCTTAGGTTACCTCTGCCAACTCAAAATTAATACTGATCTTTTCAAAATATTGAAATATATCAGCCTTATGGTAAAACTGAAATTATCCATGAAACATGGTTTACAAAAAGTTAAAGGCAAAATATTCTGTGGTTCTTTGGTTTATTTTTCAATGCTTATTTATCTGTAACATGATGTCAAAACTGGTTACAGCCATTCTGGATAGACTCAGGCTTCAGGCAACACTAACTCTTTACAACACTAACAATGTATGTTCATCTCCTTACATTCATTGGCTCACATGGAGAATTCCAAACACTACCTCAGCAATCTCATAATTATGGTGGTGCCTCCTTACTTTTTAAGACACATTATGGAAACTTGTGAAAGTATATTCTATTTCTTAAAAAGAAAACTGGAAGCAGTGGCAGTTTTATAGAAACAGCCCATAGTAAAAACTGGAGTGCTTTATCTAGCCAGAACTTAGGACAATAGATCTGTTTCTTATCAGAACCTCAAAACAGACCAAGAAAAGGCCATTTCATGGAGGCAAATCTACAGAGAACCAGCACAGCATAACATGCAGGTACCCAGCTCTGCATTTCCGCACCTTATTCCAAGAGAACATTTTAGTATATTTAGGAAAGGTGGACTACAGATCTCCAGGAGCTGCACATTTTCTTGAATATTCCTCTCCCAGAGGCATTGTGAAAGAGACTGATGAGTCAGGACCACCAGATCAGACTTGTTAGTACACATCTGTGATGAAGCCGATGCATTCTGAGAATGGCCCTAAATGTCATAGGACAGTCACTCTTACAATAGTGTTAATGTCATTTTATGAAAATCAAGGTGAGAGGGAACATGAGCTCTAATAGTTGAGGAGAAGAGTCAAGACTGTCCAGATAGACCAGATGAAGGTACTAAGTGCTATGCAGGAAGGAAGAAAATAGAAAAACTTACAGAGATCATCCAGGTACATTTTCTTGAAGTAAAGACCCTCTACCAGTTTCTCTCAAGCAATAGCAATGAAGTCTTCAATACCTGAAACATCCAAAAGCTCATTCATTTAAAAAATAGTTTCCTAGCCACCTACTATGTTCCATAAAATTCATTGTTTAGTTTTGGAGGTACATAAAATCTAATTTCTGCCACTGAAAAATGCAAGCAACTTACAATGTAAGAAGCACCTCTCAGGCAGGGCATGGTGGTGCACACCTGTAACCCTAACACTCAGGGAGCTGGAGCAGAGGGATGGCCAGAAGTTCAAGGCCAGGTGGGGTTGTATAATACTTTCAAGTTAACCTGAAATACACAGTGAGATTCGGTCTCAAAAAAATAGAAAGGAAGGAAGAAAGGAAGAAAGGAAAGAAAGGAAGGGACTTCTAAGGTTTGCCTGATTTTGAAGTTCTATTTTTATCCATGGGCCAGAGCAGAGAAACGTCCATACCAAGACGGGATTCCTCAGGTTTTCCATGAAGGTCACAGAGACATCCATAGTTTCTTTGACATTTCCAGAAGTGAGCGGTTGATCCTTGAGCACTTTGGGTAATAGAATATCACCACGGAGAAAATGGATAAAGCCTTATGAGGCCAGGAGACAACATCTCCACCTGCTTCCCTAGTCCCAACCCTTTCATTTATCATCTGTACTGGTAAATGTCCACCAATCCCATTAAACAAGAGGGCTTGGTAGAAGTGATAGACCAGCACTGCTGCCAAGACCTACTAACCCTCATTAATAAATTTAATAGCAGCATCAAGATATCTCAAGAGTGCAGCATATTACAGAGGGTACTTTTCCTTGGGGTATGTTCTTGCTCCACACGAAAGTAATGTATTTATTTCAATGGATTTTATAAGTCAGTTTGTTGTTCTCCTTGGGTGGTATCCTAAATTGACAAATTCCAGGCTGCTGGGGCTTGTCATCTGAAGGAAGAAAAATTTGAGAAAGCAGTAATCAATCTGTATTGTGAGAGGATTAGCATGCCTACCCTTCAGGTTAACCAGATCGAAATGCAAATTGAATTACAATGTTGAGAAAGTGTTCCTAATCATGAATGTTATTATTATGAATCTTGTATTTATCACTCTAAATCACCAGACACCAGGCAACTTGAAGTGACTGAGGTCAATAAACCCCAAACAAAGTATTATCCCAGCTGGGTGAAAGGTCACTAATTAACTGAAGCTGGACCAGGTGGCTGTAAGTCCAAAAAAGATGCAAATACTTTCTCCGGCAGAGGGCTGCTGAGCTGCAGCCTCTCTTGGTCCTGGGGATGGGCAGCTATTCACAGACAAATACAACAGAGAATCTCAAGGGCATGGATGAGTTATGTAAGCAGCGCCCACATTGGCACTTTATCAGACAGATGTCAGGCCACATATCAAGCCACAAATTTATTTCAAGGACCTTGGGGGAAAGAACTCTTGAAAGCAGGTATGCAGAGATGGATGAAGCACCATGTGAATAGATGGGAACTCAGAATTGCTGCTTAGCTATGGCATAGGATTTGCTTGAGCTCTATCTTTCTAGCCACAGTGTCTGTCTGGCTGGCTGGCTGTCTATTTTCACTTTGCTGTGGGTCTGTAAAGTCATTATGAGAAAAGGTAACACTGCTATGTGAATTGAGCATATGTGCAATCTATATGTCTGGATGGAAATATGGTTTGCGTTAATCATTTATGAATTAACTTCAAAATAGCTTATGTTTTAAAATTTAACCTAAGCCAATAGATTGTGTCTTGAAGCAAGGATATTAATGTTATCTAGCATTCAGACTGGAAATTACACCCCTAGTTGTCCTGGTTCTCAGGGCCTTGGACTTGGATTGGAATTATACCATTGACTCTCTGGGTTTCCAGATTGCAAATGACAGATGGTGAAACTTCTCAGCTTCTACAGTCACATGAGACAATTCCTTACAATTGTGTGTAAGACGGGCATGTGGCGCACGCCTATAACCCCAACACTCTCAGAAGCTGAGGCAAGAGGATCACAAGTTCGAGCCTAGATTGGGCTTAGTGAATTAATAAGACCCTGTCTCAAAATAAAAAATAAAAAACAAAGGAAGTGTGCAATGTAGGTCGATGAAAAGGCCCTGGGTTCAATCTCCAACAGAGCAAAAAAGAAAAAATTGTATGTGTACATGCACATACATATATCCTCTCCTATTGGATCTGTTTCTCTGGAGAATACAGTGCTAATACAGGTGTGTGTGTGTGTGTGTGTGTGTGTGTGTGTGTGAGATAGACACATACATGTACTACAATCACATATCTTTGCATTTTTAATCCCCTGAAGGTCACTTTGACCCTCAAGACAGGAAGCCCTATGAATGGATGCAAATACTTTCTCCGGCAGAGGAGAGGTTATGTTTCTTCATAACCTACCATGTATGTTTTTCATACTCCATTACCTACTATAGAATAAGCCCTGAACTTAACCTCAAAAACATCAGTGTCAAACCCTAGATCATGTTTCCCACTGAATGCTTTTACATGTGTCACATGATCTCCTTGTAGGTTCGGTTTGTCATTATAGTTGGTATCATAGTCTTTATTTTGTGGCATACTGATCCTTATTTACTTATTTTCTCTTTTGTTGTTATTTATTCTTCATCTCCATTTCCTTACTCATGAAGCATTTTGCAACTGGTGCCATGTTCATCTTGTTTTGCCCACTGCTCCTCTCTCTGCCGCAGATCCTCCCCAGGAACCACCTCTGGCATTATTTCAAAGGAAGATGAAGCAGGACTTGCCATCATTGCACTACCTCAGACCCCACACACTGGTTATGCGCCACAGGGAATGGAGCTCAGTAAAAATACATTCCAATTCCCTGTCACACACAGGAGGAGGATTTACTGCTCTTTTATTTTCACAGTCAAAGAATTTATTCAGATAAGCAGAGACAGATTTTGCTCTCATTGAAAATGTAATATGGTGCAACAAAACAAATGTATTCCAAGGCCTAGCTATACCCCTTATAAGCTATGTGATCTTGATCAAGTTCCTTAAGCTCACTAAGTCTCAATTTTCTCAAAATGAATATAATGGTACTTATTGCAGAGAGCAATTTTGAAGAAGAAATGAGATTAAAACATTAAAAATGGGCCGGGGATTTAGCCCACTGGTGAGCCCACCTGCCTCGCAAGTGCAAGGTCCCAAGTTCAATCCCCAGTACAAAAAAAAAAAAATTAAAAGCCCTTGGCATAGTCTAGCACAAGGGTGCTCAAGATTCAGTGTACATCAGAACCACCTACAGGGCTTGCTTTATTTCTAACAAATTGCTAAGTGAAGTTAATACTTCTGGTGCAGAATCACATTTTGAGAACTACTGATCTAGCACTGTAGTATCCACTTTGACAACAACGATGACAATGATGATGATGGTGATGTTGTTGCTGATGGTCCATGCTGATGACCAGGACATGATGGTTATAATGGTGATGATGACGGGGATGATTTCTCTAAAGGACACCAACTCTACATAAATGATAAAGTAAAATATATGTCGGTTTTATATAATCTGAAAAGAACATCTTAGTGTGTTCCATGTTAAAGCCTGGAAGCTTCTTGACGAACTCTTATATTGTAGTTCAAATATATTAGGCTTTAGATTTAATGTAAAGTTCATAGGATATGAATAACATGCAAATGCCCCAGCCAGAACATGGACTGTTGGCATAGAGAAGACATTTTTTGCTGAAAGGGGGACAGAACTGGGCAGAGGGTAAAGAGAACATGGTTTCTCTGGTTTTAAGAGATTTCCTTTGCAAATTGATAAGATTGAATAAAATTTCCTCCAGGGTCCAACTGAGTTCTGCCAAACAGAAATTCTATCATTAATTATAATCCAAAGTAGATTCTGGGAACACAGCAGCCTTGGCCCCAGGAAACTACCAGAAATCCAGACCCTGTGGCTCAGAGCCCAGGTGGCCTCAGCAGAGAATGTTTCTTTCCATCTAAAATCAGTATAATTTTGCACTTTAAGCTTCTTTGGGGCCTAAAGGAGCTGGATGTCTATTGTATGAGCACCTCTGTGAAAGGAAGAAGTCAACCCCTATTTCCCACTTGTCTGAGACTGAGATGGGGAACTTAAGTTCAATGTATTGCTTTTAAGAAATGACTTTACAAATACAATCATGCATTGAGATATGTCAACCTGACCTGAGTTAGAATCATCCAGCAGATTAGTAAAGTTCTGGGTGTGTCTGTGGAAAACTGACATGTAGGTCAGCAAACTGAGGGGAGAAAACCCACCCTGGATGTAGGTGGCACCACCAATAGGCTTGTAGCTTGGATGGAATAAAAGGAAAAGAAGGAAGTGTCCCCCTTTTGGAGGTCCTACAGTCTTTGCTGTTGCCTTTGGACATTGGACTAATTTCTTCAGCCTTCCAGCACAGAGTCTTCGGTCTTCCAAGACAAATTCACACTGGAGATTGCAGTGAGCTTCTTGGAATTCTCCTTTTGACTCCTACCAGATTCTCCACCTCTGAGGCACACAGACAGCCATTTTAGACTTTTCTGCTTCTGATCCTGTAAGCATACCTAATAAATCCCTTTATATAATTATATGTATATTTTATGTTGATTTTATTCCTCTAGAGGACCCTAATTAATACAATGAACTTCTCATCTAAATGGAAGAGAAAGTCCTAGAGTCATGGTCCACTACCCTCCACCCCATACCATAACAGATGATCTTGGTGGTATGACTATCATGGCAACAGAACCTAGAGATACTCTGAACCCTATGCCTGTATTCTTTCTGGATGTGAGAAATTTGTGTGTACTTGGGCTGGTAGCAGTTCAACTTTTCTTTCCTTTCTTTTTGTCAACACTTTAAAATGTTCTCTGGAAAAACAACCAACCAACCTGTCTTAGTTACTTTTCTCATTGCTGAGACAAAATATCCAACATCCACAAGCTAAAATAGGAAAGGTTTGTCTTAACTCACAGTTTGTAGAGGTTTCAGTCCATAGCTGGCTCCAAGGCAAGAAGAAATGGATGAGGGGCATCACAGAGGAAAAACACTTCATGGGAGAACAGGTGGGAGGCAGCAGCAGCAAGCAGCAGCAGCCACCCTGCCTTTCCCTTTTATCCCATCCAGGCTACCAGCCTTTTGGGGGTGCCATCCAAAACTATGCTAATTCCAATCAGTGGACTAATTTTTTACCACACACACTTAATCCCAGAATCACAAACCCTAGTTCCATCCAGCTCAGAAAAGCCTCACCTATGAGCATATGAGGCCTTAGGGAACATCCAGATACAAGCCATAGTACAGGTCTCCCAGCTCCTTGAAAGATAAATCATTTGTAACCCATTTGTGAAGACCTGGCATGAGACCTTATGTATGGTAATACTCAGCAAACATCTGTTCAATGAAAGAATGACCATTCATCTTAGGAAGAAACAGACTTTGAATATTCTAATCCTATGATAACAACTAGCATTACTTAACATTTACTATGTGTCTGGAACTATTCTAAACTGTTTCAAGTAATATCTCATTTTACTCTCAGGATAGCCCTATAAAGTTGAGTGTTGTTATCATCTCCTCATTTATAGATGGGGAAACTGAGAGTTGAGATGACACAACCAATAAGAGGCAGAGCACAGTCTTGGGCACATCCAGTCTGGCTTCCTTGGGGAACACTTTAGATGGCTCAATGTCTTTCATCCAAATGTACACAGACCTCAAACCATGAGTAGGTACCACTCTGGGCACTTGCTGTTCCCCACCAATAGCTCCTTTCATACTCCACAGTTTTTCCCTCAGTCATTTGATCTATCCACCCAGAGAGGCAGAGCATGAAACAGGTAGCAGCAAAAAGGTCCTGACTTAAAGCTGAGGTCTCAGGAACCCTAGGAGGCAGAATGGACAGAGGGAACCCTTTGTCTGTCTCTGTCCATGCTCTAGAGCATTGCCATCAAATCTTCATTAAGGTTCTGCTTAGCAGTAGGATTCTGCCCTCACCTATCTTCCCTATAAGGTTCCTCCAGGGAAAATGCATTGTCTCAACTTCCACATTATTTAACAAGTCTCTGGCTACTCCTCCCAAGTCTCAGTGGCATCATTAGTTAAATAAAAATAATGACGTAGCCAAACATATAGGCCTGAAAAAAGGCATAGCCCTGGCCACATATACAAAATCACTGATACACAGGCCCAAGTTTTTAACAAATGTATAATCCTCATCTTTATTGAACAACACTTGTTTGGCAACATCTCTTTATTATGGGTCAGTATATTTCTGAAAATAGTGAAATGGATTAGAGTGTACTATAAGTCCAGGTTAAAGAAATTTAATACTAGGTTAGGCATCAAACAGGTTTTCTCCACCAAAAAAGTGTCTGATGTCACATGGATGAACCTGGAGAACATTATGCTAAGTGAAACAAGACAGACAAATACTGCATGATTTTACTTTTACATGGATTCTATAAAAGCTGAATTCATAGAAGCAGAGAGTAGAATTTTAGTTACTAGGAGCTGGAGAATGAAGGAAATGAGAAGATGTTGGCCAAAGAGTACAGTTGTATAGGATCCATAAATTCTTTATCTAATAATGCACAGTATGGTAACTATAGTTACTAATATCAAATTATCTACTTGAAATTTTCTAAGAGAGATCTCAACACACACCACACACACATACAGTGACAATGTGAAGTTATGGATCTGTTAATTAGTATGACTGTTATAAACATTTCACAATGTAAACATACTTCAAAGCATCAAAGCATCAATTTTATATCATAATATATACAATTTTAATTTGTCAAGTATACCTTAATAAAACAGGAAAATTAAAGTACTTGATAAATTTAACTATTTTCCTGTTGAGTTAAATACGTGGTTTTCAACCCTATCCATGCATTACAATCACCAGAAATTTTGAGCAAAAAAACTGGTACCCAATCTGGTACCCACAGAGATTTTATTCTACAATGAGGCTCCCAGGTTGGTATTTGGAAAGATTGCCAGCTGATTCTAATGTGCAGCCACAGCAGAGAATTACTTGCTCTTAGGATGACTAACTGCACCCAATTCTAAACCTGCCAAGAGTATATCAGTCATGCCTGTTGATGGAACATTGTTTACTCATGCCCCATGAACATTAAACACTGAACATCTAAACCTTAGTGCCTTCACAAGTTCTTCTATATCCCAATGAATTAACCAATTTGTACAGCTTGTGAGGCTGGATTAATGAAGCTCATCATATTCTTTATGCATCCTGTAGCAATATCCCTGGTATAAGTTTTCAGTTCTTATTCTCCAAGGTCCAGAGTAGACCAAGAAGCATTCCTGTAATTAACAGAGGGGCTGTCCTCACCATTCAGTGTATCAAAAATGTCTTTCCCACTCATTTTCTTTTTGGGCAGGAAAATGACATGATGACAGCTAATTTGATTCTTGGTCTCCAATCGTCACCAACATGCTCCTTTTTACCAACTCAGTATGCTCCTCTTAAACCAGCTCTTCCAAGATGATCATCAGAGTCATATTCATTGAATCCCAATTATGAGCCAGTGGAAACATTCTAACATAGTCCTCTCTATTTTCTAAGAGCTTTCCTCTTTTTATCCAAAACCATATGTTGACATACTGACAAAATTACACACTGTTTTCTTTTTTATCAATGTATTATATCTTGCACAAAATACCTCCAGAAACAGCTGTTCTATGAGTGATCATTGCTATACTATGTCATCTTACAGAGAAATCCAAACAGAAAAAATGGAAAGCTGTTTTCAGCTTTTATTGACATTCATTGGCCTTGATCTTTGACTGTGAACAAGAACAAGCTATGGATTAAGCCAGGGATTTAGCTCATTGGTGCCGCTGCTTGCCTCGCAAGCACAAGGTCCTGAGTTTGATCCCCAGTACAAAAAAAAAAAAAAGACTCGTAAACTCCAAATAGACCTTCAGCAATTGAAGTTCATGTTAAACTTGCCTTTTAAACCTATGGTTATGAATGGCAGATATCTGGTAGACCAGAAAGCAGTTTCAAGCAATGTGAAACAGAATTTGCACACTTATTCCCATGACAAATGGCTAGAAGTTTCTTTTCGATAACATGCTTCTCCACCACCATAAAAATAAATGTAATGCCATCCCATATAGTGATTCAGCTGTTTGTCATCATCAATGGATATATGATACCTACCCATGCATCTACTCAGTATTTATTACAGATGTCTATGTGCTAACACTGTGCTAAGTTCTGGGGATGTGGTAATTTCCAAGATAGGCACAGTGCCTCCCTTGATGCACTACTTGGGTTAGGAGGAAGACAGACAAATAACCAGCCAATAAAAATAGAGAATGACATGTACTTCTAACAAATGCTTCTGAAGAACACTTTGGTGAATATCATCACCGTTCCTCAGTGCTCTGGTCATAAATTTGGAGGCCTTCTTGTTCTATCTCTCCTTCTTTCTCCAAGTATCTTATGCATCCCCAAATCTCATCAATTTCACATCTGAGATATCAAAGTAGAATGTACCTCTTCTAGATGATAATACTTCAATTCAAACAATATTTTATAAATATCAATCCCATAAGTTTTTATTTCTGATCTGAGCTGGAGAGTTTGAGCATTAGTTTGATAATTTAGGCATTTCCTAATTCAACATAATATCATTGAGCATTTACTATGTATTAAGTATAGCAGAGGCACAATCAAGAAGGCATGCGTGGCCTCTGATTATATATGAGCATACAAAATTCCTAATGGACCATGATGCTGTCAAACTGATCCACTGAAAATGGAATTTGAAAACCTAGTTTAAAGGAATTTACTTCATGGGCTACTCTGATGCAAGCCTGTGTTTCTCAGCCAATGCCACAAGCTCCCTGAATTTGTCAGGGTGGCTTTAGTTGATCTCTCTTTCCACTCTTTATATTCCTTCCCCACTTGGATTTATGCTCTTCAACATCATTTATTCTGCTGACTGACTTCAGCCTTTGAGGACCCAAAGAATTAATTTCAAAATCTGAAGGGCAAAACTCAGGTTGGCCTGGTTCCTGAGGTGGCCACTATGGCTTTCCTGGTGACAAATGTGACAAGTGATAGAAATAGAGTGCTGCCTAAAGCCAAGACGCACACCAATCATGGAGAAGAAATACTATATGCCACTAGATAAAGGATAGCAAACACCTGGCTTGTTTACAACCACTCCTGTCTCCATATCAGACATAGCTAATTGATCACAGATCTCTTTTCCTGCTGACCTCACCCATGACCTTAGGCTCTTTCTTAGCACAACACTCCAGCAACCACTGCCAATAAATCAGACTTGTGGCCTGAGATAAAATTTGTCATATAGGCATTAGAACAAGTGAACAAAGAGTAGAACACTTCCTAAAACAGGAGCAAAAGACTCAGGCAGAGCCACAAAGGGAGAAAGGATACCAGGATACAAATTGTACCCTCATGATCTTTGCCATTTATAAGCTCAGGGGTGTTTCCTCTTCCAAACTCCACATAACCACCCAAGGAAGGCTATGCTTAGCTCATTGTGGACCAATCCCTGTATCCAAAATGGTGATGTTTTCTACTAGGCAGCCTGGAAGAACAGAGCAGGATCTCTGATTTAAAACTTCACTAGAACTTCTATAGAAAGGGGTATTTCCAATAGAAAAAATACATGCTGTAGACTAGATAATTAGTACCCATTCCAGAAACACAAAAAAGATTGAAGTTTGGAAGAGAACAAGCTTTGATATGATTAGAGGTCTTCAAGAAGATTTTGTGAAGAATGAAACCTTGGAGGTCAGGGTGGATAGAAAGGTAATGGGAGGGAGTGTGAGAGTTTGACAGAGACTGAGTGATGTACATGGGGAGACTGAGCCATCATCAGTTCCCTCACATTCACAGTCTCCAACCTGCCCATCTATAATCTAATTGTTTGCCTAGGACTGAGCCAGCTGGGTTGGCTGTAGTAATCACATATGAGCAATTGTACTAAAGATCAAACTCAGTTAATTTGTATGATTAGGGAATTAGCAATTGCCTTCTCTGATCTCAACAATTATTCAAAACACAAAATATACTTAGAATGAAATTGGGATAAAAGAGGCATGCTTCTAGGTACAAATTAAAGTTCAACTGAATATTTCCTATAATAATGTGTTGTAGAGATTTATAATAATAGGTCATTCCCTCTGGGGTTCACTACCTTCTTTGCATAAGGTATCTTCGACGCTCTCTCTCTCTCTCTTTCTCTCTCACACGCACATGCACACACACACACACACACACACACACACATACTATGCCCTTTGAACTGGAACAGTGATCTTTTTCCTGTGATTAAATTAGTGTAAGTAATAAGATATTACAGATTTGATTGATTTCCCCAGCAATGGTTATTAACCAGCCCAATTCAGAGCTAAGCAGGACTATTATTCTAAACATTGATTTCTGAACAGGCATGCAAGGGTAGGAAATTCTCAGCTACAGAAATATTCCACAAGGAATTATCAGATAGGATGATATATAGTGAGGATTCTCAGACATGGCAATGAACCTCATGGAATCCTCAATACCGTGACACACAGATGTCAGAGTCCACAGGGAGGCTGAGTGATGCAGTGAATACACTTTACCAATATTATCAGGGAATACTTCTTAGATGCACCACAAAATGTAAGCAACGAGTATTGCCCTATATTCCAATCATTGTACTTAATCCAGCAAATATATACCTTGTAGCTTTCAGAACCACATTTGCCAGAGCCTCTGGAGACAAGAAGAAATGTGGCCACTACCTTCAAAAAGCACAGAACCAACACGTGTTTTGTCAGGAAGCCTGGAAATGCCCTCCACTTGGAAGGAAGAGGTACTTGGTATGTGGATACTGGACCAGAGAGTCTTCCTCTGCAGATAGATTGCCACCTTTCAAAAGAGTCAGAGATGGCTCACACATCCGATGGGAGACTTTCTCACAACTGTGGGGCATGTCTTTGACAACATAAATTTGCACAGAACTGTGACTCATGAGCTCTTGAGAAAAATAAACCTGCACAAATAAATGGAAAATATATTTCCCTTTCTTTCAACCTCTGTGGCTTCTCTTATCCACTGAGCTGAAGGGAAGGATATTGGAGAGGTCTTGGTGTGGTTCCCTTTAAGGCTGTCCACACCATATCCAACAGCCAGATAAAAACCTGATACTTCAATGAAAAAACAGAAGTTGAAAAGTGAGTTTATACATATTTTCACTTCTTGTGCTGGAGGCAGTAAACTCATACAAAATAGTATTTGTGTGAACAGGCATTTCTTGGTTTGGATCCTCGATCTAATGCTTCTAGGGACATATCAAACTCATTCGCTGTCAGTTTCCTAGTCAGTAATACAGAGTTAATAAAATAAATGACATCATAAGTTCGTTGTAGGTATAAGATAAAATACACTTGCAAAGTACTTACTCCAGTTCCTAGCACCCTGTGAGGCTCAAAAAACTGTGGTAATAATTGCTCTCAACCATTTTTCCTAAAGAAAATACATGAAATGGCCTTACAAGATGATAAATGAATCACTATTTCCTGCTTTCCTCTCTTGTTTTTTCACACAACCAGGACTAATGACAGAAAGTTACAGAAAAACAGGCTTCTATAATGTTAGGAACCACATTCTAATAATCAGAGTTGGGCACATTTACAATGGACTACCTGGAAGGTGATGAAGTATTCAAGCAAAAGATTGAGGACCAACAGTACTTTAGGGACTTCTGTCCTATTCTGAAGAGTAAATTGGATCATATGACTGCTGAAGTCTCTTCTAATTTAATTGGCTATGATGCGGTGACATAGTATGCCAGGTGTAATTAAAATATACAGTGAACATTTACATTTTTAAAATTTTATTACAGTGAAAGACACATTGTCATTAACCCTCCTCAATACACTCCTCCTCACTTCAAATGCATACCACCATCCTTACCACCTTCTGAAGCAGGTGCAGATGTCCTCTTTCATGAGTGTCTTTACAAGGTGTGAAAAAAAAAAAAAACCATGGCAAATACTGCTGCCAAGTGCCATCCAACAGAAAGCAGGCTTGAAAAATATTACAATGTGTCCTGATCCACCTTATTTACCAGATGTGGCACCATGTGACTTCTGGCTCTTCTCCAAAGTCGAAATGACCATGAGAGGTAAACGTTTTGAATCAATTCAATTGCACACCTAGGAAGCCAGCTAAAGACACAAAAAACAACTTCCAGAACTGCTTCAAAAAATAGCAAGAATGATGAGATAAGTGTGTTTAAAGCCGGGGGGAATATTTTGAAGGGGCTCAATAGCAATGTCTTTTACTATAATAAATAATTTTAAATTTAAACATTAATGATATTTTTCAAACATACTTTGTATAAAGTTCTTTGTTCTGATCATCCACAGAATAATACGGAAGGAAGGGAAAATACAGAAGTAAGAATATAGGAGTGCTAGAGTTATATCTCACTTCTTATCCCCAGCACCCAGCGAGAGAGAGAGAGAGCTGGTAAAGAAGATTCAATGACTCTTAATTAAACTAAAAATAGAGAGTGCAAATGGAATTAATGGATATTGATGTTTCAGGTTTTTCAGAATATAAAGATCTTGAGTTTCTTAAAAACAGAATCTACAGATGAATTCTCTGTATCCGCTCTGTTTTTGTTCTTAAGAGCCACATATACCTCCCACACCTGCCCCATGCTTTGGTGTTATAAATGAGATGTATTTCAGTTTTTAAAGTGCATATGTGTGTGTGCAAACACACATGTGTGAAGGTTGTGTGCCTGTGGGACTTTTTCAAGTCTCGTATTTGTCTGAATGCCATTGATTTTTTGCCTAATTGTTATTCACTATGCTAATTTCCCCCACAAATCTCACATTCTATTGATCAAAAACTAATAAACTCTCCAACAAACAAAACAAGCATTATTGCAATGTTGGGAAAACATCAGTTAATATCAATAGCATATTTACAATTATCTTTCATGCTAATTTTACCCATGATGCAATGCAGAGGCAGCTTCAGAAACCTAAGCTAAAGTAGTATGTAAAAAAGCCCTATTCACTTTTCTTAAGAGGAAGCAAGTGCAAACAAGAAACATCTGAGGGTGTTCAAAAGAGTTGATGGCTCAAATAATTGTGGTTATGTCAATAAGGGAATCTATAATCTCTCCTGTTTTTTATCTTCCTATTCTTTCTTTGGTTTAAGGTACAGTTTTAATCATTGTGGGAAGTACAAACATGAACAAGATATCTTTTACCATGCTCCAAAATTAATGTTTCCTTAAAAGGAAGAAAACTTAATTATTTTAGCTCATAGCATTGCTGATTTAACTTACTCATGGAAGGCCATCATTGTATGTGTTGCTTTGTCCAATTCTTACCACTGGGATGGCAATGCTATCCTCCATCTCTTGGAGAACTGCTCCCTCCCACACTCCAACCATCTGATTGCAGACAGAGTGAGAGAATAATCACATCTCTACCTGCTTGGCCATGTTTCACTTATCCATGGATAGGTACCTAGCCAAGCCTACCCCATCAGCCCTTATCATTGAGATTTTTCAAACTGAAACTTGGGGAAATGAAAATATAAGTTCTGAGACATCAGAACTACCATCAATTACAATTCCAGCCAAATAAAGAAAGCCAATTGGAAAGAATAAGACTAACAGACTGAAAGAAGCAAAGAGACAAAGAAATAGATTTCTGGTGACATTGAAGGCCCTCATTCCAACTTGCTCTTAACCTAGCTAAAGATCTACTTAGGTGGGTTGGTAAATTCTATGACAATTTAAACTAGGTTTCTGCTACCATCCAAAGGGTCATGTCTAATATAAACTTATCATGAGATAAGTTGGCCGGGGATTTAGCTCAGCGGTTCTGCCTCCTTCTTTGCAAGCACAAGGTCCTGGTTCAATCCCTGGTACCAAAAAAGAATGAGATAAGGAACTTGGACAGATGATCCAGCAGGACTCAGAAAGAGGGCCCTGTACAGAAAGCAATTTCTAAGACATGAGTGTCATAGGTCAGGATATGTATGGGCTTGACTCTTGCATAGAATTTTCCATATTACTTACTAATATCTGTCTTAAAACTTAAAGATAAGCTTCCACAGGACAACTGAAGAAAAGCCATTGATACCATACTGAAAATTCAAGATACATGATGTAATGAAAAGGGATGCTGGTTTATTATTCTACTCTGCTCTGAATGAAACAATACTGGAAGCTTTTCTTGAGGTACCCCTGTGTGTAAGAAGGAAGATCTATGACGGTCTCTTTATTCAGTTTCAGTAATACAGTACCCAACTAAGTCCTCCAAACTTGAGTCCATGTGCCTTCTCCAGAAAACTATACAGCACCAGCTGGTCTAGAGAAAGAATGGGTTTGAAAACTAAGCAGTAGAATTTCAGTTGAACCAATCAGTAAGATTTCATCATAAGGCTGAACTTAGACCAAATTGGATCAATTGGCGGGCTTGAATTTGGACCAATCACAGGCCTGCTGCTGCTATATAAACAGCATTTCTCTCACTTTTGCCTTGGTCTAAGAAAGCCTTCTTCTGTGGGCCAATTTCCCTGTGCTACAGCACAGGCCTTGTTCAAATAAAGTTCACTCTAGTGTTCCTGTAAATCTACATGTGATTTATTTCTCTGGTAGTGTGGATTTAGAAGGTCTTGTAAATCTACGTGAGATTCTTTTCCTGGATATGAACAGAACAGTTACTTTTTAAAAGCTAAAAACACTAGCAGCTGCTACCCATGAGAGCTCCAGACACTGGCAGTAGAAATCAGTGGCAATCACCAGCATCTAACCAAGGGGGCTGGCTAACATTGACCAGAGGTCATGCCTGGCACTGCAGTGACTAACATCAGCTGGTAGCCACATCTGGCAACAAGAGTAACCAACAGGGCTGACCAGCATTGACTGATGGCTATTTCTGGAAAGCAGAACAAGCAGAACAATCAGCAACCTAGGGCACAGAGCTCCAATACCAAGGGCTGAGGACCATTGGCACTGAAAGCCCAGAGCAGCTAACAGAACTGCATTTTGCCGATTCTTGATTTCTATCCAAAGCAACCAAAGGAACCATCAACTGAATGGCAATATATCCAGGTTAGTGTCAATTAAATTGCTAGTGGCTCAACCATCTTTGGGGTCAAGTGACCATCATTTTCCTCTACCCTTTCTTGCAATTAAGATATCATTCTCCTTGATAACGTTGCTGTAAGTGATCCACTCTCAAAATATCATAGCAGCTGTGGTGTACAGACATGTAATCCCAGTAGGTTGAAGCAGGAAGGTCACAATTTTGTAGTCAGCCTAAGCAATTTAGCAAAACTCTGTCTTAAAAAACAGAAAGGAAAGGAAAGGAAAGGAAAGGAAAGGAAAGGAAAGGAAAGGAAAGGAAAGGAAAGGAAAGGAAAGGAAAAGAAATGCTGGATAGAACTCAGTGTTCTCTGGGTCAGTCTCGAGTACCAAAAATCAAACAAGAAATAAACACTCTTAGTGACAATGGTGCTGGTCCAGGTCTTCTAAAAAGCAGAAGCCAAGATAGAATTCAATGTGACCTATTAGGAGAAATACCTATGAAAGAAAAAAAAAGAAGCAGAAGGAATAGGCTGGATAGAGTCTTAAATTATAATGCATTTCTGACATCTGTGAAAGGGAAGGAAGAAGGAAGCATCCTTACACTGGAGAAGCCCCAGACCTCCATTCTGAGAAAGCATTCACCAGTACAGTAGGGAGATCCACAAGGAAGATTTGCATCAGAAGAGTCCCATTTTGCAGAGGAATGAGTCTACTCGTGTAGTCCCTCCATACTCATCCCATGGCTGGGAGGAAACCAGGGACAGTAGACTCTCAGCATGAACACAGTGATGGATCTAAAGGTCATGGGCTGGAGGCAGCATGCCAACTACCTTTCTTGCAAGAACAATAAACCCTGATTGGTACAGGCTCAAGTCTACCACAGATATTTATTTTTAATAATATATTGGTCACAAATATTTTCTTTTTATGTATATAAACTTAGTTATATGTATTTTTATGTTAATTTTATCCATTTAGAGCTTTCTTTTCCATAATATAGATCAATGTTACTCTTTCACAAGTATATAATATTTCATTATATAGTTACACCGTAAAACTTGCAACCAATCCCATATTGGTGAATATCTAGATTTTCTGTAGTATTTTTCTAAAACAAATGATGGACCCAAGAATCATTGTATACCTCCACAAGTATACTTATAAGAATAAAGTCTGAGGTCAATGAGTATTTTGTATTTTTGCAGGTTTTTGCTTACAAATAGTCCATACAATTATATACCCACACAATATTTAAGTATCAAAGCCTGCATTATTATATGTTGTTTCAGATTAGCGATGGAAGGGTATAGTAAAAATGAAGAGGAACACGTTGATAGGAGCCATACAAAAGGAGTCTTCACATGTCCATGAAGGATCAACAGGACATTAAATAATTATTGCTGGTTAAAAAAAAAAAGTGTGGTCATCTATATAAAATCTGCATTATATATCTATTTGTAGAAATGCTATCCCCTGTCTGGTGGCAAGCACACTGCCTTGATAACCAGAGTTACAAATTTTTGTGTATGTGAACAAATGTTATATGAGGATTGTTGAAAAAAACACTTACACAAATCCTACAGTCCCTCAGTGATTTGATGTAGCTCCCCAGGGGAAAAATGAGAAGTGTAGATAGGAAAAAACAAAAGTTCTAAGGCATAGTGATGAAGGAGGTTGATTCTAATAAGGAACTGAGAGCAACTGGATGGATATTTAAGGATAGAATGAGAACATCTTGGTCAGCAGAAGAAATACCGTAACTGTAATGACAGCACAAAGATCTGAACATAAGAAAAGGAAAAGAAAAATGGTTTGGTGAAAGAAGTAATAGAAAGTGCTAGAAGGCCCCCCATGAGATTAGCAAGATAGGTATCCCTGAGGAGGATGGGAAGAAAAGTGTCACCACCAAAATCCTTAGAAAAGTAAGAGCAGAAAAGTCACTAAAGGAAAGAACCTAGGAGTATAGAAGGGCTCTGTACAGAGTGCTGTGGGTTTTTTGCGACCTCCACAGCTACAAGAGACCAGTTGTATTCTCAAAAACCACCTAGCATATATACTTTTGTCTCATTATTTTAATTTATGATTCTCATGGTGCTTCCTGATTTACCATCTATTTCAATCTACCAGCCAAGAATATTTTGTTAAGTTTTTAACAGAGTGATTAAGAGCTCCTGTGCCGAAATAAGACACAGTTTAGTTTGAACCCTATATCCACCCCTTCTAGCTATGGAGTATGAATTGAGAAAGTTACTTATTTTCTCTAAACCCTTATCTTCTCATTGATGGATAATCAAAGTGTTCACTACATAGGATTATTGGGAAAATTAAGAAACTGATGAAATTCACTTTGTGCAGCACATATGTCCTCAATAAATAGATGTTGAATACATAGATAAATATCATCTCTTACCATTGTGGTTTGTGCAAGGTTGTTGCTTTGCAGTACTGGGGATTGAACAAGAATCTTTACACTGAGCTACATCCTCAGTCCTTTTTTATTTTTTATTTTGAGACAGGATCTCACTAAATGTCTAAGTTGTCCAAGCTAGGCTCAAACCTGTGATCCTCCTGCTTCAGACCCTCAGAGCGCTGAGATTACAGGAGTGTGGTAATTACCATTGTTTTTAATAGGTATGATGAAACAATAGGCACAAAGAATAAACTTTCCAAACTCTTCACACCCTGGAGATACTGACACTACTCTGTCAGCTTAGGAGTAGTAATTAATGAAAACTTCCTGGAGGAGTTGGAACTTGAGCCAATGCTTAAGTGAAAAATATAAGTTAGCCAGGTAAAGAACCAGAGCAGTGCATCCTATTAAGAAGGAAAATTAACAAAGTCATCAAGGGAAGAAATATTTTGGTGTATGGGATGAGCCCCAGATGGATTACTGTTGCAAGTAAACAGTAACCAGAGAGGTGAGGGAAGCAGCTCACAAGAAACTCTGGAGATATGATTCATATGTTGGACTGAAGTTGATGGGAAATCATTGAATACTTTCAAGAAGATGAGTGGGAGGGACAGTTTTGCTTCTGGATGGATTGCTTTGGTGACTGTACAGAGGGTGGATTTGAAGAAGGATGACCTAGAGAGTAGAAGTCTAATTAAAATGCTTTTTACATCAATCTAGGTGAAAGATGATAAAGTCTTAAGTAAACCTAGCGACAATTCAACTTTTATTTAAATACATCTAGTGCCAAACAACCCAGCTTACTGGTACTGAGGTACCTCTGACTGTTAGAAAGATCTACCTTATTTTGAATAGAAGTTTTTCTGTATCTTATACCCACTGATTTTATCCCTACAGGAAATTTAGAATCAATTTAATCTGTGTTCCACATAAGGATTTTTCAAAAAAATTAAGTGATGATCATGCTCCCAAAGAGTTATTTCTCTTCTGGAAAAGCCCTTCTCCTCTTTTCAATCAGGTTTTGCGTGACCAAGTTTTTGAGGTTCTCCACCACATTGAGAGACTGTCTTCTGGAGGTGGAGAAGCACTAAACCAGTCAAAAGGAAGCAGCCTCTCACCTTTCTCCCCCAGCCTCTATGCTTCACTACTGCAGTCTAAAGTTGAAAGTATTTACCCGGCAGTCACATGAGTGATTGGTGTATTGTGCATCTGCTGAGCACCAGGTGCACTGAGGATGGAACAGGGTACAGATTAGATAAGGGGTCTGTCCTTGCTCACCTTCCAGCCTGCTGGGAAGTAGGACAATTTCACATTGAAATCAGCACCACTGTGAAGACATCAGGGACCAAAAATAGCAAGACAGAGTTACCTTAGAGTTCCTGCTTGGAACTCAACCTCAACCATGGAATATCTTTCCACCTGATGAAGTCAAGTGTACATTTAATTTTATCATTGTGGGACCAAAAAATGGTCATTTTTAGTTTAAAAAAATTTTAGAATGTATTCATAAAAAATAAAATGTCGTGGACCAAGGCACTGTAATCAAAGATAAAATATTAAATAAAACTGCATTCATTATATAAGGCATAAAATAGCTAATATTCTTAATCAGTAGAGATTATTAAAATCAATTTAAAATAAAGAATACATTAAAAAACATGAACAAGCAATTAAAAGATATAAACAATGACAATTTACAGAGGAATGAGATACCTAACCTCACCAACAGACATAGAAATACACATTTAAACATGGAAATATTTTAGGCCCATTAAATTGTCTAAAGTAAAAATATCAGTATTAGCCCCTATTGTTGAGGATGTGACAAAATGTGCACACTTAAATAACCTTTCTGGAAGGCAGTTTACTGATATGAATCGAAAGTAAATGTTCATAGAACTAACTCCTGCCATTAATTGTCTAGATCAGTGATGGCAGAACTTTTAGAGATGAGTGCCCAAACTGCAACCCCAAACCCAATTATTTATCTCAAAGAGCAACATTGCAATTAAACCTGAATATGGAGGTTTCAGTTCAGAAAAACCATTTCATATGTTAACATTCTTGTCTTTAAAAACAAAAAAAGTGTGCATAGTTTCTCCACCACTGGTCTAGGTTTTCATCCTAAGGAAATGACCAGGCAACTGTATAAAGATGTTCATACACAGATGTTACTATGAGAGTTGTTTATAATAGCAAATTGGAAAAATCTTGGAGGTGGACTTATTGGACTGGTATATAAATTATTGCATTCAAAAATATTATGCAGCTTTTACAACAAATGTAATAGAGCTACCTATATGATAAAATAGATAGACATAATGATGTATTAATAGGGACACAGAGTCGCAGAGAACATGCTGAATCAGCCCGCTGCAGACAGGCAGGTCTGTGCATGCCCTACCAAGGTCCTGAGTCACGTGGAAGACACCAAATCACCCCACTGCAGACAGGCAGCCACCTGGTTCTACACTACAAAGATGTAGAGGACACCAGACCACGAGACCAAGGTACAGAGTCCTGCTGTTCCCGGCCCAGAGGTAGGGGCTTCTGAGCCATCGTCCCACTGCTCCTGGTCTAGAGGACAGGGCTTCTGGGTCACTATCTCTCCGGCTGCTTCCAGCCCAGAGGAAAGGGCTTTTGGGCCACCTTCTGTCCCGCTGCTCCTGGCCCAGAGGAAGGGGCTTCCAGGCTACCATCCCTCCCACTGCTCCTGGCCCAGAGGGAGGGGCTTCTGAGCCACCATCCCACTGCTCCTGGTCCAGAGGAAGGGGTTTCCTGGCCACCATCCCTCCGGCTCCTCCCAGCCCACAGAAAAGGGCTTTTGGGTCACCATCACTACCGCTACTCCTGGCCCCTGGCCCACCTCACCCAGCTCAGAGGAGGTAATCTGTGCAGGCACTAACAGCCCCATGCCCCAGTTGAAATGAGAAAACATGTAAATAAGTCTCAAAACCAGACTTCCAGATCACCTACAGCAACCCCAAAGGGAAATGACATGGAACACTCTGATACTCAACTACCTGGACCCACTGAACTGGCAACGAAAGGGGATCTGGAAAAAATGAAATCAGAAATAATTTCTCAGATAATAGGAGAAATTGTGCCCTAGTGCAAGACATGATTAATAAATCTTGAGAGGAGCTGAGGAACATGATGGAATCCCAGCATAAGAAAAAGTGGAATCCATAAAACAGATGTAAATAGATTTCCAGGACATGAAAAACTCCACTGAACGTCTACACAGCAGAATGAGCCAATGTGAGGACAGAATTTCAGATATAGAAGATAAGATTGCAATTAGTGACCAGGAAAAGAAAAATTGCTTCAAAATTCTAAGGGAACATGAAAAATCAATCCAGCAGCTGCTAGATGATGCAAAGAAGAATAACATAAGACTGATTGGGCTCAATGAAGAAATAGGAGAGAGTTGAGATGACATAAAAAATCTCTTCACAGAAATAATGGCAGAAAACTTCACAGGCAGGGGAAAAGAGCTTGACATACAGATAAGTGAGGCATATAGGACTCCAAATAGCCTTGATCAAAAAAAATCTACACATAGGCATAGAATTGTTAAGATTCCAGAAACACAACAGAAGAACAAAGTTCTCCAAGCAGTCAGAGAAAAGAAACAAATCACATACAAAGGAAAGCCCATCAGAATCACAGCAGACTTCTCAACACAAACCATCAAGGCAAGAAGAGCTTGGAGTGACATATTCCAAGCCCTAAAAGAAAACAGCCTCCAACCCAGATTGATGTAGCCTGCAAAACTATCTTTCAAAATGGATGGAGAAATAAGATACTTTCATGACAAAGAGCACCTTAAGAACTTCATGAATACCAAACCAGCACTCCAAAGAATTTTACACAATAGCCTAGGAACAGACATTGAGGATCACAACCCCAGGAAGTAAAGCAGAATGAACCCATCTGGCATGACAAGAAATTAAATGGAAAGGGGGAGAACCCAACAAAAAGAAAAAGTCATGGCAATGACAAGTCAATACATTTCCATTATAACCATCAAGGTTAATGGTCTCAATTCACCAATCAAAAGAAATAGACTGGCAGAATGGGTCAAGAAGCAAAATCCAACAATATGCTGCATACAAGAAACACACTTCATTCAAAAGGAAACTCATAGACTGAAAGTTAAAGGGTGGAAAACAATACTCCATGCAACAGGAACCTGAGAAAAAGCAGGAGTAGCTATCCTCTTGGCAGATCAAGTAGATTTCAAACCAACACTGATTAAGAGAGATGAAGAAGGACACTACATCCTTGTAAAGGGAAGAATCCAACAGGAAGAGATGACAATCATAAATATCTATGCACCAAACACTAGTGCACCCAACTATATAAAACAAATACTAACGGACATGAAAAGTCATATATGCACTAATACAATGGTAGTTGGGGACCTCAACACCCCACTGTCAAAATAGATAGATCAAGTAGACTAAAAATAAAAAATGAAATACTAGAACTCAATCGAACTCTTGAACAAATGAACTTAACAGATGTTTACAGTCTTCCACCCCACAAAATCAGAATACACACTCTTCTCAGCTGCACATGGGTCATTCTCCAAAATAGACCACATACTCACACATAGAACATGTTTAAGTAAGTGCAAAGGAATTGAAGTTATCCCCTGTATATTATCAGACCATAGTGTGATGAAATTGGAGATCCATAGCAAAAGAAACTCAAAAAATTTCATAAACATGTGGAAATTGGACAACACACTTCTGAATAACCAATGAGTCACAGAGGAAATTAAAGAAGAAATCAGAAAGTTCCTTCAATTAAATGACAATGACAATACAACATATTGGAATCTATGGGACACAATGAAAGCTGTCTTACGAGGGAAATTCATAGCAGTGAATACGCATATTAGGAAAACAGAACGAGCCCAATTAAACAACCTGATGCTGAACCTCAAGCTTCTAGAAAAAGAAGAGCAGGACAACCCCAAAGCTCATACAAGGGAGGAAATTACAATGATCAGAGGAGAAATCAATGCAATGGAGACTAAGAGAAGGATACAAAAAATCAATGAAGCCAAGAGTTTGTTCGTTGAAAAAAATCAACAGAATTGACAAACCTTTAGCCAACCTTGTCAGAAAAAGGAAAGAAAAGGCCCAAATCCATGCAATTAGGAATGAAAAGGGTGAAACTACAACAGACCCAACAGAAATCCAGATGATCATCAATACCTACTTCCAGAACCTATACGCCAATAAGATGGACAACACAGAAGAAATGGACAGATTCCTAGATACATATGAATTACCAAAGTTGAATGAAGAAGACCTAAAAATTCTAAACAACCCAATATCAAACAATGAAATTGAAAATGTAATTAAAAATTTATCAACTAAGAAAAGCCCGGGCCCTGATGGCTTCACTGCTGAATTCTACAAGACATTTAGAGAGGAACTGCTGCCACTACTGTTTAAACTCTTCAGTGAAAGTGAAAGGGAAGCAATACTCCCAAATTCATTCCTGGAAGCAAGCATCACCTTGATCCCCAAAGCAGAGAAGGACCCAACTGAAAAAGAGAACTATAGGCCAATCTCACTAATGAACATAGATGCAAAAATCCTTAATAAGATAATGGCAACCAGAATTCAGAAGATCATCAAGAAGATCATACACCCTGATCAAGTGGGATTCATCCCAGGGATGCAGGGATGGTTCAATATATGCAAATCAGTCAGTGTAATACACTATATCAATAGAGCCAAGGACAAAAACCATATGATTATCTCCACAGGCAAAGAAAAAGCATTTGACAAAATCCGACATGCATTTATGATAAAAACCCTCCAAAAAACTGGAATAGATGGTCTCTACCTCAAACTGATAGAAGCCATCTATGAAAAACCAACAGCCAATATCATACTAAATGGTCAAAAACTGAAATCCTTCACACTCAAATCAGGAACAAGACAAGGATGTCCACTATCACCACTCTTGTTCAATATAGTTATGGAAACATTAGCCATGGCAATTAGACAAGAGAAAGAAATAAAAGGAATAAAGATAGGTAATAAAGAAGTCAAATTGTCATTATTTGCAGATGACATGATACTCTATATAGAAGACCCCAAGAACTCCACCAAAAGTCTTCTAGACTTAATAACCAAATTCAGTCAAGTAGCTGGTTACAAGGTCAACACACAAAAATCAATAGCTTTCCTCTACACCAATGACAGACTCACTGAGAGAGAAAGGGCGAATAATTCCTTTCACAATAGCAACAAAAAAACTGGGAATCAACCTAACGAAAGAAATCAAAGACCTCTTCTCTGAAAACTATGGCACTCTGAAAAGAGAGATTGAAGAT
The DNA here is from genome assembly GCF_053883595.1 of Heterocephalus glaber. NCBI lineage: Eukaryota > Metazoa > Chordata > Mammalia > Rodentia > Bathyergidae > Heterocephalus > Heterocephalus glaber. The sequence continues at coordinate 30,115,578 of NW_028258330.1, read as the reverse complement.
GATATCAGAAAATGGACAGACATCCCCTGCTCCTGGGTAGAAAGGATTAATATAGTGAAAATGGCCATACTTCCAAAACTGCTATATAGATGTAATGCAATTCCAATTGAGATCCCAGCAGCATACTTCATGGAACTTGAGAAAACAATCCAAAACTTCATTTGGAACAAGAAGAGACCCAGAATAGCAAAAGCAATTCTAGGTAACAGAGACATGGCAGGGGGTATCACAATCCCCAACCTGCAACTATACTGCAAAGCTACTGTGATAAAAACAGCATGGTTCTGGCAAAGAAACAGACTTGAAGACCAGTGGAACAGATTAGAAGATGCAGAAACAATGCCAGACACACTCAGCCATCTCATCTTCAACAAAGGAGCCAAACACCCTCACTGGAGGAAAGATAGCCTCTTTAATAAATGGTGCTGGAAAAACTGGGCTTCAACTTGCCAAAGATTAAAACTAGACCTGTATCTCTCACCATGCACTAAACTGAAATCAAAATGGATTAAAGATCTAAATATTAAAATAGAAACTCTGAACCAGTTGGAACAGAGGTTAGGTAGAACGCTTGAAGACATTGGTGTAGGAAAAGAGTTTATGAACAAAACGTCAGTTGCCTGTGAAATAGCACAAACAATCAACAAATGGGATCTCTTCTTATTAAAAGCCTTCTGCCCAGCAAGAGAAACCACCAGCAGCGTGAAGAGACAACCCACAATGTGGGAAAAAATCTTCACCTGCTCTTCTTCAGACAAAGTTCTACTATCTCAAATCTATAAAGAACTTAAAAGGATCAGACCTCCCAAATTTAAAGACCCAACCCAAAAATGGGCAGCTGAAATGAACAGACATTTCTCAGAGAAAGAAGTAGAAATAGCAAATAAATACATGAAAAAATGTTCAACATCACTGGTCATTCGAGAGATGCAAATGAAAACAACACTGAGATTCCACTTCACTCCAGAAAGAATGGCTGCTATCATGAAATCGACCAATAACAAATGCTGGTGGGGCTGTAGGGAAAGAGGAACCTTGCTCCACTGCTGGTGGGAGTGTAGACTGGTGCAACCACTGTGGAAATCAGTATGGAGATCCCTCAAAGAACTGGTACTAGAAGTCCCATTTGACCCTGCTATTCCACTGCTGGGGATCTTCCCCAAAGAATTAAAAGAATCATACCACAGTGATATATGTGCACCCATGTTCATAGCAGCACAGTTTGTGATAGCTAAAACTTGGAAACAGCCCAAATGCCCATCAACTGGAGACTGGATATAGAAAATGTTTTTTTTTCATAAAATGGAGAACTACTCAGCCATAAAAAATGAGAAATTAGAGACATTTATAGCTAAATGGATGCACATTGAGGCAATACTCTGAAGTGAAATAAATAGGACACACATGAATAAATACCAAATAGTTTCTCTGGTGTGAGAAACTGAAAGTGTAAATAAGAACTAAATGTATAATAGGTAACGTGAAATAGGAAGAAAGGAGGCAAAGGGGAAGGAAGTGGGAGGGCTAGGGGAAAAGATGAAAGAGAATGGGATTAATATGAGAAAATGGAAAAATAGGAACAAAATCTTTGTAAATAGGGAGGACTAGAGGGGTTGAAGGGAGGGCTGGGCAAGGGTGAAAAACAAGAACCAAGAGAGAGTATGTAAAGGTGCAAATTTCCAATGATGAATGTCATTATATTGTATACCTAAAATGTACCAATGATTAGAATGAATAATCGGTAATGTAAAATAGGAAGAAAAGGTCCAAAGGGGTAGGGGTAGTGGGAGGGGCAGGGGAAAGGAAAGAAGGGAAAGGAAAAAATGATGAGAAATGGAAAAAATGGAAATAAAGCCTTTGTAAATAGGGAAGGGTGGAGGGGGTGAAGGGAGGGCTAGGAATGGGGAAAAAATAAGAACCAAGATGCATTATGTAAAGGTACAATTCCCAATGAGAAATGTAATTGTGTTGTATACTTACAATGTACCAATCAAAGAATTTAATACAAAAAAAAAAAAAAAATAGGGACACAGCTCCAAGCTCAGAGGAGGCTCCTGGTAGCTGTGCCACAGCTCCCAGCATGAAGGAGGCTTCCAGGTAGGCATGTCACAGCTACCAGCACACAGGAGGTGAGCCACAAGGGTGCCAGCAGCAGCCCCCCACACCCCTGTCAAAATGAAAAGACACATAAACAAGCCTCAGAACCAGACTTCCAGATCAACTACAGCAACCCCAAAGGGAAATGAGATGGAACACTGTGATACTCAACCACCTGGACTCCCTAAACTAGCAATGAAAGAGGATCTGGAAAAAATGAAATCAGAAATAATTGCTCACATAACACCAGAGATTGTGCCGATAGTGCAAGACATGATTAATAAATCTAGAGAAGACACAGATAAAAAAAATAGAGGAGCTGAGGAACATGATGGAGTCCCAACAGAGGAAACAAACTGAATCCATAAAACAGATACAAACAGATTTCCATGAGATTAAACACTCCATTGAAAGTCTATGCAGCAGAATGAGCCAAAGTCCAGACAGAATTTCAGATATAGAACATAAGATTGCAATTAGTGACCAGGAAAAGAAAAATTGCTTCAAAATTGTAAGGGACCACAAGAAATCAATGCAGCAGCTGCTGGATGGTGTAAAGAAAAATAACTTAAGACTGATTAGAGTCAATGAAGAAACAGGAGAGAGTTCAGATGACATAAGAAAAGTGTTCACAGACGTGATGGCAGAAAAGTTCCCAAGCAGGGGAAAAGAACTTGACATACAGATAACTGAGGCATATAGGACTCCAACTAGCCTTGATCAAAAAGTATCTACACATAGGCATATAATTGTTAAGATTCCAGAAACCAAACAGAAGAACAAAATTCTACAAGCGGTTAGAGAAAAGAAACAAATCACATACAAAGGAAATCCAATCAGAATCACAGCAGACTTTGCAACACAAACACTCAAGGCAAGAAGAGCTTGGAGTGACTTATTTCAAGCCCTAAAGGAAAACAACCTCCAACCCAGATTGGTGTACCCTACAAAACTATCTTTCAAAATGGATGGAGAAATAAGATACTTTCATGACAAAGAGCACCTTAGGAACTTCATGAATACCAAACCAGCACTCCAAAAAATTTAAGACAAAATTCTAGGAAAAGACAATGAGGATCACAACCTCAGGAAGCCCAGAAGAATGAATCCACGGGGCATAACAAGAAATTAAAAGCAAAGGGGAAGAATTCAACAAAAAGAAAAAGTCATGACAATGATAAGTCAATATATATCAGTTATAACCATCAGTGTTAATGGTCTCAACTCACCAATCAAAAGAAATAGCCTGGCAGAATTGGTCAAGAAGCAAGATCCAACAATATGCTGCATACTAGAAACACAGTTAATTCAAAATGAAACTCATAGAAAGTTAAAAGGTGGGAAACCATTCTCCATGCAATGGGAGCCCCCCAAAAAGCAGGAGTAGCTATCCGATTTGCAGACCAAGTGGATTTCAAACCCACACTGATTAAGAGAGACAAAGAAGGACACTATATCCTTGTAAAGGGAACAATCCAAGAGGAAGAGATGACAATCATAAATATCTATGCACCAAACACTAGTGCACCCAACTATACAAAACAAATACTAACGGACATGAAAAACCATATAAGCACTAATTCAAAAGTAGTGGGGGAACTCAATACCCCACTGTCATGTACAGATAGATCACCTAGAAAAAAACAAGCCATGAAATACTAGAACTCAATCAAACTCTAATGAACTTAAGAGATGTTTACAGAGTGTTTCACCACACAAAATCAGAATACACATTCTTTTCAGCTGTACATGAGTTGTTCTCCAAAATAGACCAAACACTTGCTCATAGAAGATACTTAGATAAGTGCAAAGGAATTGAAGTTATCCGCTGTATATTATCAGACCATAGTGCAATGAAATTGGAGATCAATAGCAAAAGAAACTGCAAAAACTTCATAAGCACATGGAAATTGAACAACACACTTCTGAATAACCAATGGCTCACAGAGGAAATTAAAGAAGAAATCAAACAGTTCCTTCAATTAAATGACAGTGCCAATACAACATATCGGAATTTATGAGACACAATGAAAGCAGGCTTATGAGGGAAATTCATAACAGTGAATAATCAGGAAAACAGAGTGAGTCCAATTAAATAACCTGATGCCTAACTTCAAGCTTCTAGAAAAAGAAGAGCAGGACAAACCCAAAGCCCACACAAGGGAGGAAATTATAAAGATCAGAGCAGAAATCAATGCAATGCAGACTAAGAGAATGATACAAAAACTCAATGAAACCAAGAGTTAGTTCTTCAAAATAATAAACAAAATTGACAAACCCTTAGCCAACCTTATCAAAAAAGGAAAGAAAAGGCCCAAATCCATGCAATTAGGAATGAAAAGGGTGAAATTACAACACACCCAGCAGAAATCCAGAGGATCATCAAGATACCTACTTCCAGAACCTATATGCCAATAAGATGGAAAACACAGAAATGGACAGATTCCTAGATATGTATGAATTACCAAAATTGAACAAAGAAGACCTAAAAATTATAAACAACCCAATATCAATCGATGAAATTGAAAACGAAATTAAAAACTTACCGACTAAGAAAAGCCCAGGTCCTGATGGCTTCACTGCTGAATTCTACAAGACATTTAGAGAGGAACTGCTGCCACTACTGTTTAGACTCTTCAGTGAAATTGAAAGGGAAGCAATACTCCTGAATTCATTTCTGGAAGCAAGCATCATCTTGATCCCCAAAGCAGAGACAGACCTAACCAAAAAAGAGAACTATAGGCCAATCTCACTAATGAACATAGATGCAAAAATCCTTAATAAGTTACTGGCAAATAGAATGTAGAGGATCATCAAAAAGATCATAAATCCTGACCAAGTGGAATTCATCCCAGCTATGGAGGGATGGTTCAACATACACAAATGAGTAAATGTAATACACTGTGTCAATAGAGCCAAGGACAAAAACCATATGATCATCTCAATAGATGCAGACAAAGCAATTGACAAAATCCAAAACCCATTTATGATAAAAACCCTTCAAAAAATTGAAATAGACAGTCTCTACCTCAATCTGATAAAAGCCATTTATGAAAAGCCAACAGCCAATATCATACTAAATGGTCAAAAACTGAAATCCTTCACATTAAAATCAGGAACAAGACAAGGATATCCACTATCACCACTCTTGTTCAATATAGTTTTGGAAACATTAGCCACAGCAATTAGACAAGGAAAGAAATAAAAGGAATAAAGATAGGAAAGGCAGAAGTCAACTTGTCATTATTTGCAAATGACATGATATTGTATATAGAAGACCCAAGGAACTCCACCAAAACTCTTCTAGACTTAATAACCAAATTCTGTAAAGTAGCTGGATACAAGGTCAACACACAAAAATCAATAGCTTTCCTCTATACAAACAACAGACTCACTGAGAGAGAAATAGGGCAAACAATTCCTTTCACAGTAGCATCCAAAAAACTGAAATACCTAGGATTCAACCTAACGAAAGAAATCAAAGACCTCTTCTCTGAAAACTATAGCACTTTGAAAAGGGAGATTTAAGAGGATATCAGAAAACGGAAAGACATCCCTTGCTCCTGCATAGGAAAGATGAACATAGTGAAAATGGCCATACTTCCAAAATTCCAATATAGATTCAATGAAATCCCAATTGAAATCCCAGCAGCATACTTCACAGACCTTGAGAAAACAATCCAAAAATTCATTTGGAACGAGAAGAGACACAGACTAGCTAAAGCAATTCTAGGTAACAGACGCATGGCAAGGGGGTAGTACGACCCCCAACTTTAAGCTATACTACAAAACTACTGTGATAAAAACAGCATGGTACTGGCAAAGAAACAGACCTGAGGACCAGTGAACAGATTAGAAGATGCAGAACCAACTCCAGACACACTCAGCCACCTCATCTTTGACAAAGGAGCCAAACACCCTCACTGGAGGAAAGATGGCCTCTTTAATAAATGGTACTGGAGAAATTGGGTTTCAACTTGCCAAAGACTAAAACTAGACCTATATCTCTCACTGTGCACTAAGTTAAAATTGAAATGGATGAAAGATCTAAATATTAAAGCAGAAGTGCTGAATCGGCTGGAACAGAGGTTAGGTAGAACTCTTGAAGACATTGGTGTAGGAAAACACTTTATGAACAAAACCTCAGTTGCCCTTGAACTAGCACAAACAATCAACAAGTGGGATCTCTTCTTACTAAAAAGCTTCTGCACAGCAAGAGAAACCTCCAGCGCTGTGAAGAGACAACCCACAATGTGGGAAAAAATTTTACCAGCGGTCTCTCAGACAAAGGTCTACTATCTCCAATCTATAAAGAACTTAAAACAATCAGACCTCTCAAATTTAAAGACCCAATCCAAAAATGGGCATCTGAAATGAAGAGATATTTCTCAGACAAAGAAGTAGAAATGGCAAATAAACATATGAAAAAATGTTCAACATCACTGGTCATTGGAGAGATACAAATGAAAACCATACTGAAATTCCACCTCACCCCAGAAAGAAGGGCTGCTGTCATGAAATCTACCAATAACAATTGCTGGCAGGGCTTTGGGGAAAGTGGAACCCTGCTCCACTGCTGGTGGGAGTGTAGACTGGTGCAACCACTATGGAAATCAGTATGGAGATACCTCAAAGAACTAGGACTGGAAGTCCCATTTGACCCAGCTATTCCCCTGCTGGGTATCTTCCCCAAAGAATTAAAAGAATCATACCACAGTGATATATGTGCACCCATGTTGTAATAGCTAAAACTTGGAAACAGCCCAAATGCCCATCACCTGGAGACTGGATCAAGAAAATGTGGTTGTTTTATAAAATCGAGTACTACTCAGCCATAAAAAATGAGAAATTAGAGACATTTATTGCTAAATGGATGCACATTGAGGCGATACTCTTTAAGTGAAATAAGTAGGACTTACATGTGTAAATACCAAATAGTTTCTCCAGTGTAAGAAACTGAAAGTATAAATAAGGACTAAAAGGTATAATAAATAATGTGAAATAGGAAGAAAAGGGACAAAGGTGAAGGGGAAGTGGGAGGGGTAGGGAAAAGGAAAGAAGGGAATGGAATAAGAGAAAATGAAAAAAAGGAAACAAAGTCTTTGTAATTAGGGAAGGATGGAGGGGTTGAAGGGAGGGCAGGGGACGGGGGAAGAATAAGAACCAAGAGAGATTATGTAAAAGTGCATATCTCCAATCATGAATGTCATTATATTGTACACCTAAAATGTACCAATAAAAGGATATACAAAAAAAGATGTATTAATAGGATATGATGAAGTGATAAGTAGATGACAAAACACTTCATGTGTGTGTACATGCATGCACATTCATGCACAGGAAAAAATCAGGAAGGCTGTTTATTTTGTTAGATTTTATTATTTTTACATATTCATGTTATTTAATTTTTTACAATTATGTCTTACTTTTACAACTAGAGGAAAATATCAGTGAAGATATTTTCACTGAATAGGGAATAAAATTAAGAAGATTAATGTTTGAGGGTAATGATTTCCAAAAATTTTTAAAAACTGAAGAAATGTTCAAAGAAGGGTTCACTGCTGTTAAGAAAGATGAAGGGGGAGGTATCGAGAATGATAATTCAAATTTCAAATTCTTGTAAGAGACTTTCACCTATGAAGGGTCAAACCTCTCAGTTCTGTTCTTGTCAAGCTCCTCGAAGGAAAGCCTGTGTAGAAAAACATCCCATGGTCATGCATCTAGAACTGAAACGTGCATCGCACACATACACACACACACACACACACACACACATCACAGGTCACAGATCACAGATGTCCACGTGCTCCTCTTTAAAAACAAGAGCGAATCCCTTATTGACACAGTGAGTTTATGTGCAAAAGCATTTCTTTTACACTGAGTTTGCCAAAGCAGTCCAAACTCAACACTGAGATTTGTTAAAACTTCCAAAGCATTAAATGCAGAAATAAAATCTGTTTCATGTATAATCTTTTTAATATATAGATAGATAGACAATGATACACTCTTTAATCACATCTATTCTTTATGTCTCTATACACCGTTCTTCTATGGCAGAGGCATTTTTCAAAAACATAGACCCTCTTTTGTTTAATTAATAATCCCCCCAGACATAAATCACCCCAGTGGCACCCTCTCTAAGCAGCCCTGTGGCAATGACCTACTTTAACAGCCTTTCATGTATAGCTTGGGTTTACCATGTATTTTGAAAACCACTGCTCAATAGCTTTTTTGGGAGATCAGCATTTTCCTTTATAAGTTTAGCAGTGAGGGCCCATTTTTCCCACCTGGAAAAGAAGAATAATAGAATAATGGAATTGAATAAGAGACAATAAAAAGGGGCTACTCATTTCTCTAGAAAATTAATAATAATATGGCTAACATCCATTGGACTTTGTACATGCACTACCTCATTTAATTCTCCAAACAACCCTGTATGTTTAACAATATTATTTACCCCATTTAGCTGATGGAGAAACTGAGATAAGGACTAAGTAACCTCCCCAGACCACACAACCATGATGTAGCAAACACAGAATTCAGACTCCCAGACCGGCTCTAGAGCCAGGACTCACCACTAAGCTATGCACATCTCTCCAATGAGCATAAAACTAATACCATTTACTGCTAGTGATGTGCCAGACATCCAGTAAACATTATTACATTTAGTTCTCACAATGACACTAAGTCGGCATTATTCTTATTTCTGGAAAAATAAACTGAACCTCAGAGAAACTGGTGGGATTTAGAATATATCTCTTTGTTATCAATTCATTTTTATTGTACTAAGAATGTTTAGCATGAGATAAATAAATATTTAAACAAATATTTAATCATCTATTGTTAACTACAAATACAGTGTTGTACAGCAGACTCCTAGAACTTATTCATCTCCCATAACTGAAGCTTTATACCCCCAGAATAGTAACTCCCCTGTCCCGTTCTATCTAGCCCTTGACAACTACCATTCTATTCTGCTTCTATGTGTTAAACTATTTTATATATCTCATAAGTGGGACTATATAGCATTTGTCCTTCTGTTCCTAGCTTATTTTATTTAGCTAGGTTTATCTATATTATCACATATCGTAGGACTCTTTTTAAAGACTGAATAATATTTCACTGCATGTACATATGGCATTGTATACAGTCATTCATTTTCAAGGTACTGTGGCTGAAAAATAGGACAAGTCCAGAACCAGGAAGAAAATCTAGAGGGGGAACTTGGTGCAGGACATATGATAATTAACTCCAGATGGTTTCTATGGAAGAATGGTACTGAGTGAGAAATGAAACAGTTGTTGGAGGGTAAGAAATTGGCAGCATGATATTTACCTTCTTATTATTGACCCTGACCATGACCCTGACTCATGTTGTAAACAAGGGAGTCTGTGGTTTCAATGATGCTATTAATTGAATAAAACTTTTATCTTCTCTTAGAATAACGTAATTTCCTGGGTGATGCACTAAATCCCAGTGTGAGTCTCAGCTCCTTCACCTCAGCCAAGGAACTCAAGGCATCCACAGAATGAAACATTCTCAAAAAGCAATCGAGCAAAATGTCATCCCCTCTTTTCTACAGAATTGACTTGAAGTATTGGCATAAGTTTGAGAAGACTAAAATAAATGTGATGAATGTTATTTGAAAAATCTAGGATATCATCATGCACTGCATTTGTTTGCCCTAAATCCATTTTTATTAGGCTATTATTAATTAGCATTTGTTTAGCATCAACTATGTACTCAAACCCAGACTAAATATATAAGAAATATCTCAGCCAAAGATGAGCCACAACTACTTCTCTAAGCAGCTCACCACCCACACTGAAGCTCCCCAGAGGAATTTCACATACTCCAAAGAAACGTTCTGACAATAAATTTTCAGGAAAACAACTCAAATAAAAAGAATCACTTTTCACCAGGGGACTTTCATGCATTCACCATATGGGACAGGAAGAGTCTTGTGCCAAATAAAATTTGAAAGGAAAAAAGGTAAAATTTCATACAAAGTAATTCAAACTCTATTAGACTCAGAATACCCAGAAAGTTATAAATAATTGAAAATATGAACTGTCTGTAGAAATTTTTTAAATTATTTTATTACAAGAACACTAGTTTTACTAGAGGTATAGATAAATCTGACATATAAGTATGAAGGGTATATCTAGACAAAGAAATTCAAGTATCTCTCTGGGATGCATCATTTTTTAAAATTTCTGTATGTATTTTTTGCAAATTCAGAAGGTATATGTGGGGATTGTCTGTCAACTATTGTCTTAGTTTGAATTGCCCCAAAGCAGCCCCTGAAGATTTAAGTGGGAGCTGGTTGGTATGTATCTAAGAAATCACACTGAGGAAGTGTGGAAGCAGGGAGAGCTAGCAAAATGCTGTGATAATAAGCCTGTCCCCCACCCTGGGCCCTGGTGGTTTATTTCTACTGGAGTCAAGGGGGAAATGAACACACCTCACAGTTGCTGTCCTACTGAGAAGTGAGAATCCAGATATTTGTCCAAGAGCTCTTGTTTATCTCTGCTGAGCCGGCTTCTGCAGGGAGAATTTCAGGAGCCTCAAGCTTTCCTGTGCATAGCCAGAGAAAGTCCTTGGGCCAGGATACATATGAGTGCATAGCAAACCTTGCGTGTTCTTAAGTTGGCTTTAGTGTGTGCATGTGTGTATACATATATAGTCTGTATTATACAGATAATACAGCATATTTGGCCTGTGGAACAAAATATGCCTGGCTTCAGCCATGCTCTTCCTCCTCCTGGATTCCCTTTTTCTTTTTAAGATCCTTTAAAACTCTGTTGTAGTTGAGCAACAAAAAGAAGCCAGCAACATATCAGATCTATCATACCCCACCTGACCCCAGTAACCCAAAATGAACATACCATTCAACTCTATCAATTATTCATCCAGCAACAAGGGAAGTATCATAGCTGTGTCACACATTTCTTAAATGAGACCAGCCCAGATATTAACATGGAAAATAGGAACATTTCATGACTTGATGTACATGTCTTAGCCTTCCTCTATCATTTGGTGCATTCAGCTATCCCATTCCTCCCAGTGCATCACCAGCTCAGAGAAGGACCAATGATCCAGTGTGGTAATATCTGTGACATTGTCCCTTCTATCTTTGGGCAGAATTCATTCATCTTTCTTTTGTACTTCTTTAGAATTTTGGGTGTGTCTATGTCATCATGCATCACATTGTTCTATAATTATTTGTTTCTACATCTGTTTTTCCTAGTAGTCTATGATACTGTCGTGGACTAGTCACTCAGTCATGGATTCATTTATTTATTCATTAATTAACAAAGAAACTACACTGACTGCTTGGGATGTAGCAGAGACCAGTGGGTTGCCCTCCATGAGCTAAATTCCAACTCATAGATGCTGAAGTTTCAGCTGGAGAGACAAGATCCAATCTGTGTCTCCATCCAGCCTGTTTCTCACTGCAGTATTTCTCCTTAGCTCCACTTAAGAGAATAATTTTAAGTAAATTTCTTCTATGTGATGCTTTTGGGGAAAATCACAAGTTGGTGTTCATCTAAAATTTCATACAGAGAGAGCTCAGCCAGCAAGGGTACATGTCAAAATCACTTAAGATCACTGTGCCTCTGTTTCTTCATCAATAAACTAGCAATACAAATGGCTTAAATGAGAATTGAATGAGATAATGCAGTAAAAGCACCTTGTTTCTTAAATATAAACAATTATTAGTATAACAGGCTACTTCCCTGTCAGTAGGTACTCTGTTCTCATCCTCTTTTGCTAACTTACGAGCCAGTGTAGATAAAGTCATTCATTTATGTGTCTTTGGGGGGAGCATTTAGGTGTGGCTAGTGCTAGACAAACACGACCATTAAGGCACTTCTAGTCTATTCTATCATATGATCAGGATAGGGAAGAGATAAGGACAGATGTGAAACATGAGAAAAATACCTTCCTAATTACTTTGTGCATCACCTCCTAAGTTTCTTTGACCCAATGACCTTTTCCCTCTCCATTTTTACCTGCAGTTCGTGTCATCACTATACACAGATTGGATGAAGCAGCGTTTGCATCAGTAACAAAGTAGAGTTCATAATCCCAATTAACCACATACCTTTTGGAATAACCATCATGTGGAGGAGGCAAAACGAGGCTGATTTGATGAAAATACCTGTGCTCCACCAACTCGTTGGACCCACAGCTCTTTTCAAACCAGGTTTCAAGAGGGCCCTAATGCCCTAGGCATTCACTATGGACCATCCAAGGGAAATCCTGGGAAATACCTCTTAAACCATGAGCTATGAGGTATATTTTTTTTGTACAATCTAGATGAGAAAGGCTAAAACAGTCTCATCTTCTTTAGGTCCAAACACCTTATGTTTCAAAGATTTTGCTTAAAATTTACACTGGGGAAAGGATTCTACTGCTTTAAAAATAATATTTATAGTCTGATGTTTCATATTAATTATTAATAAAATGGATAAATATAAATCTCTTTTTAAGCAGACCTAAATGTGTATGCTACAAACAACATAGCAGCCTGTTACATAAGACAAGTAGTTCTAAATATGCCAAGAGAACCTGATGGAATCACAGTTATAATGGAAGAATTTAATATACTTCTTTCTGGCTGAAACTAAAAATTAGACTATTAGATGAGATTCAAATAAAATAATCATAAGTTTTGTCTTTAATTGACTTTTAAATGTGACCACAATTTCAGTAACATTGTAGGAAAAATTATAGGTTAATGGAGCTACTCAGGACACCCTTCCCCTTGCTCTTGTACCATAAAAATTAAATTATTTAGAAAAGAAACATTCTCTTGAGTGGTTGTGGGTCATTTTGGATCAGTGAGATTTCCCTTTAGAGTTTAAATGTAAAATATTAATAGACTTGAGAGGGACAAGATTTATCAACTTGGGAGTTTATCTGCCTTGCCACTCCACCCTCCACCTCTCCCTCTGGAACAAGTTTCCATTTTGCAACCTAGATACTAGGATTTGAGGAATCAGAGTGAAACGATTTGAAAGGGGAAGAGGAAGAAAAAGATGACACGTTAGTCCTCAGTGAGGAAGAATTTGGGACTTGAATGAAAAGTGCACACTCTGCCACAGGGAGCAGGAGAACCAGGAAGACACAGAAAGACTTTGGGGAGCTATTTCTCTGGCTTATAGATTCCATCTTTTTTCCCAGTGTACATAGTTTGTGTTAGTGCAGATTAATGAATATTGGGTTTCATTGTGGCACTTTCATATATGCATACAACGTATTTTGATCCTGTTGTCCTCTCTTACAATCCCTCCTCTCTGCTCCCTCTGGTCCCCTTCCCCTTCTCTCATAGTCTTTCTTCTACTTTCACATCACCATTTTTTCTTCTAGAATCCACCCAGTTGGAAAAACATGTGAAATTTATCTTTCTGAGTCTGGCTTATTTCATGTTACATGATGATCTCTATTTCTATCTATTTTCCTGATATAATTTCATTCTTCTTTATGGTTGAATAATACTTCATTATGTACATATACCACTTTTTAATCCATTCATCTGCTGATGAGTACTTAGGCTGATAGTACAAAAAATAATTCCTTTTTAATCATTTGAGCTGCTCTTTGAGAACTATCTTTGATTATGACACATGCACACATGGTTCATATGGCTGTTTGGATAATCTGCCCAGATCACTGTTATTCAAATTGTGATTCCCATTGAGTAGCAGTAGCATTACTTGGAACACTGTTAGAAATGCAAAATCTCAGGCCCTAGCTCAGTTTCACTCTGAAGGTGATATCCGAGATTCATTTTAAGTGACTCTACCATACACTAAAGTTGTAGAACCACTCACACTGGTAATTTGGTGTTCTGGGGGCTCTAAAAGTCTCATCCTTGAGCAAAAAGAGAAAGCCTTTTTTCAGAAAGACATGGACTCTGTGCCCTGGACACATCTACAGCACCCAGGTATACTCACCTACAACACAAAGCTCTTCCTAGTATCCAAAGTGTCTCAAAAATACTTTCAATTAAGGCTCACTCTTGGATATTAACATGAGCCTCTCAGTAGATATGGCACAAGGGTAGGGGAAGACAATTTGGCAGAAAGATGCAAAACTAAGTTTTTCCAAGGGTGGAACTTAATAGTTTCAATAGTTTTAAAATCTTAGTCTATATTTGGAAATGGAATATTCTTCCTGAACTTCAAATGCCTAGTGGCTCCTTGGGACAGCACAAAGGTAATCTGCTTCCTTTCAAATCCCTGATGTGTCACTGAACTAAGATGAAAAAAGTATATATGGCCAAGTGCTAACTTCCAGTACCTGTGTAGCTGAACTTCTTTATGTAATTAAGTTAATAATCTGGAGATGCTGTCATCTTATAAGAGGGAGAAAAGGAAGATTTGAGATACAGAGACCTAGGGCAGAAGATTATATGAAGATGGAGATAGAAATTGGAATGAAATTGCCAGAAGCCAAAGAATACTCAGAGCTACTAGAATCCAAAGAGAGAGAAAGTTTCTCCCCTAAAGCTTTCAAGAGGAGTAGAAGACTTGTTTCAAGCTTGATTTTGGATTGGTGGCCTCCAGAATTGTGACAAAATAAGTTTCTGTTGTTTTAAGTCATGTGCTTTATGGCAATTTGTTGTGTCACCTTTAGGAAAGTAATACAACTATCTAATATAAACATGACTTTAAACTTACCCTCTCTCAGCCTGGATTCCCTGCATGAGAAAAATTAAAAAATACTTATAGTTGTTGCAAAGGTTCCACAGCTAACAGATTAGAATTATTGCCTACAGCTGGGGATTTAGCTCAGTGGCACTGTGCCTGCCTCACAAGCACAAGGTCCTCAGTTCGATCCCCAGTACCAAAAAAAAAAAAAAAAAGAATTATTTCCTACAGAATGGGGAGTGAAGATAAAGAGGATTAATTAAATAATTATGGACCTTGCAGGGACCAGTGACAATATCCTATCAGAAGCTATATTTATAGTTAACAGATTATATGAGATCCAAAGTTTTCCCCCTTACTGTCTATGGTCCTGGAAAACTTACATATAAAATTGTGACTCAGAATTGAACAAAAATGATGATAAAGTTGGTGTTGGCCTATTGAGTGTTTGTGGGCTTCGAATAGATAATGTAAATACAATCTGCGCTGCTCTTAAGGTTTTTTTTTTTTAAAGAATGGAATTTGTTCTAAAGGGATTGATATATGAGGAAACAACTTGAGCATAATGTGACTTCTGTTTCTATTTATATTTGATTTCATCCCACAAGAAGCATGAGATGAATACAGAAAATCACATCCCATTCTATGGGAATGTGTAGGAACAAAACACACACGTGCACAGACTTCAAATACCTACCAGCCTCCTTGGTTCTGAGTCACACCTGATGATTTACCTTTCCGTCTAACTTTAGAAGATTCTTCTCCGTAATGACTCACAATCTGCAACTGCATGCTCACTTTAACAAGTAATCTTGGATCTTTTTAAAGGTAAACTGCCATATTTACAGTAGTATTTATACATGTCTAACCATTTAATATGAAAAACTATACCACCAGTTTTATTTGTTATTTTTGTCAGTCACTAATGAAGTTTTTGTGTACTGTGGCCCTAACTCCTTTATCTCTATAAGTTCCATGTGTTTCACAACACAATTTTGCATAGAGTACTGATTGAGGGAATGTCTATGTCAAGGATTACACTGTAGTACACAGACTTGCAGGAGGCCAAGGTTCTCTTATCACTTGCCCACCTGGGTTCTCCAGAAAAGATGGGTTTAGGATTTCCTGAGCTCAGGAAAATGCAAAATACAAGACTAGATAAGAAACTCAGAAGAAAATTATACTTCCAAAATCACTCTAGGGCCAGATAAAGAATCGACTCTTTTGATCATGACACTTGCCACCTAGTAGAGGCCAAGCTCTGTCCACATTTTTAATGTGGGATCCCCAGGCCCACTGAGTGTCAAGATAATAGAGGACTGGGCATCTTAGAAGAGAGAGACTTGGCAGAAATGGTGCTTGGGCTCTTAAGATGCCTAATATCATCCTGTGGGTGTGGGGAGGAGGGCAAAATTAAAAGAATCTAGCCCAAACTCCCAAGAGTCATTCACTATGGAATCCCTAAGTTATACCTCAAATGTAAAATGCACAAGACTAGCCCATTAACAGATTGAAAAGGAATCTTATATTTCTGGTCAAGGACATCCACAATACCCATAGTTTGTATAAAGCATTATTTTTTTCAAAGACCCCTTTCAGAGAACTATCTAGAAGTCCCCCCTCTTATATTAACTCTGTCTCCTCTAAAACTCCAGAAGGACATTGAACATGGCTAAAAGACCAGCCTGAGACTCTTGTGTTTGCACTTAGACCCTGGCTCCAGCCTGGCCTTTTACATTCCTTTCTAGACGTACCTCTGGCAGTCTCACTAAGGAGCTATCTCAAATTACCAAATAGTGTTACTTTGATGTGTTCATTTCCTATTAAAGTCTTCCACTCATTACTCTCCCTTTCCACCAGAAGTAAGAGAGAAGAGGAAAGAAAGGTCACGATTACTGCGCAGAAACTCAGGAAACCTGAAAGGGAACTCATAGCCTTTTAAAGAAGCAGCTGGAAAGGTAATTGCCATAAGAACTAGATGTGATCTTTTTCTTGCTGCTTTCAAGACTCCCCTCATTTGGAACTTTCACTTAAGTCTTCTAGATACTTCCCCTTGCTGGTGACTAGAGCATAGGCACAACATTAGCCTGGGGGAAGCGATTTAGTCGGGGTTCTTTAGGGAAAGAGAATCTGTAGGATATGTGTGGATAGAGATTTACATGTGGAACTGGCTCACATAATTAGGAAGACTTAGAAGTCCCATCATCTGCCATCCATGCTGGAGACCCAGGAAAGCCAGGGATGTGGTTCTAGTTCAAACATGAAGACCTGAGAATTAGAAGAGCCAATGATATAAGCCATAGTTCAGGAACAAAGGTCCTATCTGAGGGCAGGAAAAAAAAATGATATCCCAGATCGGTCAAGCAGAGAGCAATTTCACCCTTCCTCTTTTGTTCTACTCAAACCCTTGACAGATTGGATGACGCTCACTCACATGGGTGAGGATGATTTCTTTACTCAGTCTATTGATTCAAATGCTAATCTCTTCCAGAAACACCCTCACAGATAGACCCGGAAATAATGTTTTATCAGCTTCCTGGACATCTCTTAGCCCAGTCTACTTGACACATAAAATTAACCATCACAGTGGAAAGTCATAAGTAGGAAGTACTGAGACCAATAAGATGGTCAGTGATGTTGATAATGATGATGATGATGATGATGATGATGATGATGATGATGATGACAGCAATGACAGGAAATATATAACAGTGCCTAGTACTATTCTGGGTTCATTGTCTGAATACTATTGATCTATTTAGACCTCATACAACTTTAGTAAAGTAGCACTAAATTTTTAGATGAAGAAACTAACATACAGAAAAGTTAAGCAATTTTCCTAAAGTCATACATCTAGGAGGTGACAGAACAGAGATACAGAGATATAAGCCCATGTAGTCAGTCTCAAGAGCCCATGGTGTACTCACTCATAAGTATGAAGGAAAGGACTTATGGAGCTAACCTAAATTTGAATATCTAAGTTAGACTCCCACCCCTACCATCTACCTAGACAGCTTTGGACTACCATCTTTAAGCCTCTATTTCATCACCTATAAATGGAAATGCCATTTATAGAAGCCCTGGCAATACCTCAGAGAACTGTTGTGAGAAGCAAATGAATCCAAGTCTGTAAAGCTAGTGCCCATCACAGCTAATGATGCACATCAAGAATCTGCCCCTCCCTACCCACTCTGTTCCTCAACACTGCTGCTAGAGCCGCCTTGTTTCTCTCGCATCTACCCAGGCCACCTCATCTCCGGTTATGCTCCTCTGTAGTGAAATACAAAAACTAAAAGGAAATGTGAAGCATTTTCTTCTTCCCTTTCACAAATCCAGCTGTCATCTCAATCCCTCTGCCCTGTAAACTAGCACACCAAAGCAATGCTGTCCACCTGACCCTCCCTAGGGTAAGGTCCCATTTCTCAGAAACTTACTCATTGAACAAAATATTCATCACACTTACTATGTGCCAAACACTTCATTTGGAACCAAATATAAAGATGAGCAATACAGACACAGTCCTTCATTACAGAAAACTTATATTCTACTGGAAGAAACAGCCAAAATAAAGGAGAAGGTAGTAAGTAAATGTAATCATAACCAAACAAAGAAAATGAGGCTTGAAAAGAACCAAACAAAGTGCTGAGTTGTCCTTGGGTTCCAGAAGTCTTGGAAGGCCACCCTGGGGGAGGAAGGAAGATGATAAGGGGAGAAACAGAAAGACAGAAGAGTAGAGAAAAAGCATTCTGGTCCCCAGTCAACAGAGATGATCCTAGAAGTTCCTCCTCCAGCATCCAAGCTCTTCCAATAACATTCAGGCACAGGGTTTCCAAAGCCCCCTCACTCCAGCTTGAATTTGACTTTTCCATTTATTGGCTCTGTGACTTAAGCAAGTAGCTATAATTCCTCTAGCTCTTTGTACAATAGTGCTCACATTTGGCCAAGAAGAGTCATCTGCCTAGGAGGGTTAAGTGAAATAATGTTATCTATTATCATTCAAGAATATTATTATAGAAGGCTAAGGACAGCTTAGACTTTCAGACAAGCCCTGGTTTATGACTGCTTTTCTCCTGGGCTCCTGAGCACAGCCCCCAAATACTATCACCTAAGTGACTATTCCCAACCTCTACCACCCCCCTCCAAAACAAACAATGCCCTGAGAGCTCTGGCTTCCTAATCAAATGTGTACTTCAGTTTTGATAGCTAGACATGGGGGAAATATTTACCATTTTCATGAAGAGGATGTGGATGTACAGATCCTGAAATGTGGTTCTGACTTTGGGGAGATTCTGACAGAATTACCCTATACATCTATGTCCTCACTGTGAAAGGACAGAGACTCATTCAGTCTCTGTTCATTCTCAGGCACAGGCTTAGAGGCCAAGGAGACTCCTCTGTGATTTCTGTCACACTGAAGGGACCATGGAACTCCACTGAAGTCCTCATGTTCTTTTGTTTAAGCTCAAACAGCATTAAAGATTCCATTTCCTGTATTTACCTTGGTTCCCGTGCTGGGAAAATATCCCATCTCAGCCTCCACCTTCCTTTCCCCTCTGGCAGCAGCTGACCTCAGTTTCTACCAAACAAAGCTTGCTTTTCATAACTGAAGGCTCCACATTAGGAAAATGAGACAGATACCAGCCCCTTTCTGGTCTTGTGAGCTTCACAGGAAGCTGCCTTTGACCTCCCACTGTTATTATTCCTATTATCATCATCACTGTTATCATTACCATCATCCTGTGCCCACCCTGTCTGTCAGATCCCTGTTTCCCCACACCCCATTGTGTGCAGTGTCCACCACCACTCTGGTCCAGCCACTCCCCCTTGGCCCTAACACATCACATACAAAATCCATGGTGTCACTCAAAGACCCTGAGCCATTCCCTAACCTATGTCCTTCATTTGCATTTGCTGCAGCCCATGCAGCTTCCTGTCCATACACCAAGCCTCTGATTCACTCTTTTCCTTCCCAATGTCTGGACTTCACCCCCACAAGTCTGTGGAAAAGAACTTCCTTTAAGCACCTCAAAATCCTATGAACTCACCCAGGAACCGGAATTCCCACTGCCGCTGCCTCCTGTCAAGCAGTTGTTGTCTGTACTGTTGAATGTTCTCTGGCTACTCTTGCCAGCTCCAAAACTTTCTCCACAGAGGAAGGTCAGGAAGACCTCCCTCAAACTCAGAACTGGCCAGGCCACATCTCAGCTGAAACCCTTCAGTGCCTCTTCATTCTCGAGAATAAAAAAGAAACTCAGAATTGATTCCTACCTATATCAATAACCTCACTCCAGCCATTCCCCACAATGTCCCAAACATACTGCAATTGTTACCATTTCTACACTGTCTCTTTCTGGTCTCCTGCCTCTATGCCTTTGCACATGCTATGTCTTCTGCCATAGTTACCTTTTATGGACATTTTCTGCTTGCAAACTCCATTTTCATGCTTTAAAACCTCTTTCATAGACAACTATTTACAGGAAGACCTCCTCGATTACACTAACCTAAGGATCAGCAAGCTTTTCCTATGAAATGCTAGAGAGTAAATTTTTCAGGCTTTACGTACCACGTCTGTTGCGATCACTCCAGTGTGCTGAGGGAGAGCGACAACAGCCACAGGGTCTCTGTAAGGAGTGAGCATTTTTGTGCTCTGATAAGACCATGTTTGGGCACTGAGATTTTAATTGCATGTCATTTCTATATGTCATGAAATATTATTCTTCTTTGGAATGCAAAATTTAGAAAACATTTTTAACTCATATGCCACACATGGCCTAGGTGCCACAGCTTCCTCATCCCTTCATGAAATAAGTTAGTCCCTCCTCACTTTGCATTTTCTCAATGTCCCTTAAATGCAGAGCTTTGGGTGCAGGATTGTATGATGCACCTGACTGTCAACATGCAATGAGCCCCTGAGGTACTGAATCACACTGCACTTGTCACCTCTGGAAGCCTAGACTCTAAGTTGAGTCTACTAGAACATAGATGCATCATTAATGTTTGTTGAATAAAGGAATGACCTGGAAGGAGTGGGAGAAATGAAATCCAAATGGCAAAGTAACTTATAAAGTATTTCCTTCCACTGACCTAGGGACAGAGACCTTCTTTCAGATGCACATCCTTTATTCATATGGCCTCACTTATTCTTCCTGGTGTCAGGTAGAAACAAAATTCGAGATATTAAAAAACAATGTGTTTATTTTTTAACACTTGATTTCTGAGAACTGGAAATGTATCTTCAATCAGACTCCAGGAAGTCATCCCTGGGACAGACATTTCTATGCATGAGGCTTACTGAGGACAGTTGTTGGGGTTAGTAACTATAAAGGGTACAGGAAGAAAGTCTGGGCAGGGGAGAAGTTGAACTGTGATTCCGTACAATAGAAACCTTGGCCTGTCCCTAAGAGGTTCAAAAGCAAGACAGACCTTCAGAAGTGTCCCAAATCAGACTACAGGGCTGAACCATTACGCTCTTCCCTGAGAAGTCACTGGAAGTGGGCTGCCCCAAAAAGGAATGTGACCCTGGGCCAGAAGACTGTCTTTGAATGAGTGTAATTTCCAGAGAAAGATTCTTGTGAGGGTTCTCAGCCACCAGTACCGCCAGCAGCTGCAAAAATAAGATATGGGATTGGCCAGGGATTTAGCGCAGTGGTTCTGCTGCCTGCCTCGCAAGCACAAAGACCAGAGTTTGATCCCCAGTACCAAAAAAAAAAAAAAAAGAAAGTGGGCCGGGGATTTAGTTCAGTGGTTTCACCACCTGTTGTGCAAGCTCAAGGACCCAAGTTCAATCCCTGGTACCAAAAAAAGAAAGAAAGAAAGAAAGAAAGAAAGAAAGAAAGAAAGAAAGAAAGAAAGAAAGAAAGAAAGAAAGAAAAATAAGATATGGGAGTCATAGCATTTCTACAACTCCACTTCCACTGTCCATATAGTCACCACCATGCACATATAGCTATTTAAATTTAAATTTAAATGTAATAAAATTTCAAAATCAGTTTCTTAGTTGCACCAGTTATATTTCAATATGCAGTAGTCACATGTGGGTCATCACTATATTAGACAAAGCATCTTACCTTCCTAGAAAGTTCCACTGGGCAGCATGGCACTAGAGAATAAGCAGTGGTGGGAGGTCTCCAAAATAAAACAAATTTGGGTATGGCCCTCTAAGAGGTCAATCTAGTTAGGAGAATTAAGCTACAAAACAAAAATGGCAATAGCCCTTATTTAAAAGAAGCCCAAATCATTGGCTTATGTTGACCATAATACCCAGCTCAACACCATCCCTGCTTCATCAGGCCTGTAAAGTCTAGAATCACAACAGGGGACACAGAAGTTACCAGCATATAGTCATGAAAGATGGCTACACAATCAGTTGGTATCACAGATTCCTGAAGATAATATATTTTTGGAGTTGTTTAGTTCTCCAACATAGGCAGGGAGTTCTTTGTACACACAAAATAATTGGTTAAAATGGAAGGCATCTACATGTTGGAATGGTACTTTGCTACACATAACAAATGATTGGTTTGACCCAATTTCTTCCTCTACTAACAAATTCTTATTGTTACAAATTGGTATAGAACAGAAAGAAAATTTGTTAATTGTCTGGATGCATGTCTCAAATCTGTTGCCACTAAACCGTAGTGTGACTTTTTTCCTATTTTCTCATTGTTATTACTCATAATAAGAAGATGACAAACTCATATAACTTATTTCACAAAAGCTTTGTGATGATAAAATGGGATCATGAAAGATGGGGTGTTTTATCAAGCAGGTGCTCAACTTATGTCAAAGGAAAACAATCCATTTAATTCAACAGCTAAATCTGTCTAATCAGTGTTGGTGTCTGACTGCATACTTAATCAAAAAGTGATCCACCCAACACAGAACCAGCGAGTATAGTTCTCTGAGTTATAAAGTAGTAATTCCCAATCTTCTTTATGTGTTGTTTTTGCATCACACTTTTTGGATATTTCAAGTTTTAGCACCACACTTAGCAGAATTAAAATCTCTGAATAGCAGATTTTAACAAGTCAGCAGTAATAACAGCACAGTAACTAGTGCATTATAACAACATTTTACAGTGTCTTTAAAAGCATCAACAGTTACTGGATTATGCATTTGCTCTCCCTTCATTACTGTGATGCTGCTGGAATACTTAGTTCACCATTCTGACCTTCTGTGCCTAGATCCTCACTAAAAGACCTTCTCATGCATTTCAGGAGAATTAGGTCTTTCCTTGATGTTAGATTGGCTTTAAAAGACACCTCCTGGCTCTTCATAAAACATTACCCCATCATAAGCGCACACAACTTAAAACTCCTTGTGTAGCCACAATAGCCACAAACTCAGTTACAGCAGAAATATGTAGTATGTATTGATCAAGAATGGCACTTCACCTGAGAACTATGGCTCCACATAAGGCAGGATCTCAGATCCAAGAATGAGACATTAAAATCTATAAAGTAGACTAATTTTAGAACCAAAATCCCAGAAAATGTTATGCATTTTGCATGCCAATCCATCATCTCTTATAAAAGCCTACAGATCTCCATTATCTCACAACCTCCAGCCTTCCACACCCCTGACCTTTGCCTATATGACATCATATCTTCCATTCTTCCTCT
This sequence comes from Heterocephalus glaber, assembly GCF_053883595.1. Classification (NCBI taxonomy): domain Eukaryota; kingdom Metazoa; phylum Chordata; class Mammalia; order Rodentia; family Bathyergidae; genus Heterocephalus; species Heterocephalus glaber. The sequence goes on along the minus strand of NW_028258330.1, from coordinate 30,092,201 downwards.
GCTATAATCTGAACACTGTGTGCCTTCCAGATTCACAGGTTGAACTCTCCACCTCCAAGATGATGGTGTTATGAGGAAGGATTACTGGGGCATGGCTAGGGCATGAAGACAGAGCTCTCATATGGCAGAGGCCCCAGAGAGCTACTCTGCCTCTTCCACCAACAAGAAGTTTCCACCTATGAACCAGAAAGCTGTCCCTCACCAGACACTGGCTCTGTTGGCACCTTGTGGTATATATTTACAGCAGCCTGACAGGACTAAGACACCCTCTTTTTCATTCCATTCCAGCCATACATCTTGCTTTTCCTTGCACGTGCCAGACTTGATTTCAGAGACTTTAGCATGTCCACTGTGTCTGGAAATGCTTTTCCTTTAGTTATCCATTTGGCTCACCTCCTTACCTCTTTGCTCAAATGCCATTTAATCATGAGTTTTCTCTAAATGTCCCTCCTCAGCTAAAAGTCTTAGAGGAACCCTGCTCCACTGCTGGTGGGAGTGTAGACTGCTGCAACCACTGTGGAAATCAGTATGGAGATACCTCAAAGAACTAGGGTTGGAAGTCCCATTTGACCCAGCTGTTCCCCTGCTGGGTATCTTCCCCAAATAATTAAAAGAATCATACCACAGTGATATATGTGCACCCATGTTCATAGCAGCATAATTCATGATAGCTAAAACTTGGAAGCAACCCAATTTTACATCAACTGGAGACTGGATAAAAAATATGTGTTGTTTTTTTTTATAAAATAGAGTATTACTCAGCCATAAAGAATGAGAAACTAGAGATATTTATAGCTAAATGGATGCACATTGAAGCAATACTCTAAAGTGAAATAAATAGGACACACATGTATAAATACCAAATAGTTTCTCTAGCGTGAGAAACTAAAAGTGTAAATAAGGACTAAAAGGTATAATAGCTAATGTGAAATAGGAAGAAAAGGGGCAAAGGGGAGGGGGAAGTGGGAGGGGTAGGGGAAAGAAAGAAGGGAATGGAATTAATATGAGAAAATGGAAAAATGGAAACGAAGTCTTTGTAGATAGGGAGGGATGGAGGGGTTGAAGGGAGGGCAGGGGAATCGGGACAAATAAAAACCAAGAGAGATTATGTAAAGGTGCAAATTTCCGATGATGAATGTCATTATATTGTATACCTAAAATGTACCAATAAAATTAATTTTAAAAAGTTATTGTGAGAAGGATAGGAAACCATGGAAATGAAAAAAGTGTTAGGACTCTCTATAGCATTCTTTGCCTCCTCGTCCCTATCTTCCTCCCCTTCACACTTGGCACGCTTCACAATATACTGTCTTCCCTCACCAAATAAGTTCCACAAAGCGAGAATGATTGTTGCTATATTGGTAGCACCTGAAAGTTTCTGACCCAGTTAGTACAATGAATACTTGCTAAATGAATGAATGAATGTCATTTGGCCTTAACAATAACCAATGTCAGAAGGAAAAGTAAAGACCAGAGAACGACAGGGAATTGCCTGAGGCCATGGTATTTAGTGTCCTGTCAAGCCTGGATTTTAATCCAGATTGAGGAGTCACAGGCCTTGTGCTTTAGGCCTTACCGGATTCAGTCTACATTTCTTCTGATCTAAAATGAGCATGGTAATTCTGTCTCCTGCTCTCACAGACCTCCTGATCACAAAGTAAAGAGATGGCAGGAAACAGCACAAGGAGGGAAGAAGCCTGGTGAGTCCTGGGTGGTCTCAAGAAACCACTGTGCTGTGGTTGGGCAAGCAAACCAAAGGCCCTGGACAAAGAGTGTTACTGCTGGGCCAACACGGCTCAGCTCCAGGGGAGAGACATCCTCCTGGTGGAGCCCTGGTCCTCTGGCCTTTTCTCTAAGGGGCCATTCTTTTGCTAAGTAAACACAGAAGACTGAGCACAGGCTCTGGTTTCTAACCACCTTCTCTTTCACAGGGGCACATGGCAGCAACCAGGCCTGCCTTTCAGCCAGGCCCACAACTCCTCCCTCCCAACCAGAAGCAGATCAAGCACTCTGAGTGCACCCACAGGCCTGTTTTCTATGGCTGGCCCTCCCAAGGTTGTTATCATTTTCCTTTTTTAGAAATGGCTGAGTTATCACCCCTCCTTTCTATGTTTCCTTCTTCGTTCCCCGAAGTAAGGCTTAGAGATCAGACCGAACAGGGTGTTCACCTCAATTTGACATTTCCCCTCTCCCAGCAGTGTTACTTGGGATGCTGTCAAAAAGGATGAAAGAAAAAAAACATTTTCACTCTGGATTGAACTTGGCCTCATTTGCAGGTGCTCAAATTGCAGCCTCAAGGAAGCGAGAGTTTGAGGTTGCTGATTTGAGCTGGAAGACCAAATGGTTTTTGGACAGCTAGCAGCAGAACGCCCAGAAATGTTGATGCCATGAGAAAAGAAGAAGTAAAATTACACAAAGTTTAGGAAATTAAAATAGCTTCAATGTTTATTTTTTGATCTCTCTATGGATGAGACTTTCTTCATAGTTTCTTAAAGATCTAATATGCTCCATTTCAACAGAAATGAAATGTGAAATTTTTATTTGATCCTAAAATCATATCATTTATTATTTTACCTAAAAAAATGCACTACCTGAATGTATTTTTAATTTTTACATTTATATACACATGAAGCTGTACTTTGCAGAAATTTGAAGAATTAAGACTAGGTTTGCCAATACCTGAGAGGCAAAAAGCATGAGAAATAAGAGCAACCTTTATAATTGTTGTCAGAATCAAGTGTGAAATCACAAAAACTTTACAATGAAAATTCTTGTAACTCATCCTAATGCTCAGGTTATAAAACAACCAAGAAAATATGTCTAGGAACTCCTCAACATATGCAAAGACATCTGATAAAGCCTCTGCCTCCTCAGATTCCAACTGAAAAATCCTCCCAAATCATACAAACAGGCACCAAAATCTCCATCAGCCCCAGAAATATTCTGGATGACAAGAAAGACAAAGGATGACTGGCCCCAACTTTCTTCATCCATTGATAGCCTGTCTAAACATCTACCCATAGGACTAAGAGCTGCAAATAAGGAAAGCCAAAGGCCAAGGTGTACCCATGAGGAGCCCAGCTCACAGTGGGGGTTGGTGGCATTATGTCTCCACCAGAGCTCCTGGTGGCCCCTACAGATCCAAGTTCCATCCACCAGCAGTTGCAGAGTACCTAATTGTATGTAAGGCCAGACAGTGGGATGCTAGTCCACTTAATATCTGAATACCTTGTAAAATGTGGAAAAGACATCTTGTGTCCCAGGGATGAAGGCCTCTGCTGCACCACCTCCAGATCTACTAATGTTTCTACCTCTAGCTCCTTCCTGACTCCGATGTTTCTGGATATCAGTCAGAAACCAGAATTCAGGGGATATCTGGACATTTCCCTATTTAACAAAGCAATGCAAAGAATGTTACAGAGACATACAGGAGCAAATATGAGAAAACCTGTATCAAATGTTATTTAACACCGAGCTGATACTGCACAAGGTTAATATGTTATTTTAATAGCAATGCTCAAACTATATTAAAATCTTTGTTTAAAATGCAGATTCTAGAATTTTGTCTCTAAGGTCTTGACTGAGTTGAATGAGGCAGAGGCCAAAGAATTTTCAATTTGAAGAAGAATCAAAGTGAGTCTATGCTCATAATCTGAAGCCAATATGTTGAGAAGCAAAGGGATTTCATAAAGAGATCTTCAGTTAAAGAAAAGATATTTCAATTTTTAAAATGATGGACACTCAAAAGACTTAAGTTAAATAAAAGACAAGACAAAAAATAGGTAATGTTCTTGTTTATAAGAACAATCAAAAGAACATTATATTTATGAAATTACTTCAGTTAGATACCAAGATAATCTGAGATCAGGAAAAACTGCAGAGATAAACAACATGATTATAAAAGTTAAAAACAAAATGAAAAAAATTAAATTTCTGGGAAAATGACAGTTATAAAAAGGTACTGACATCATGAGCTGATAAAAATCCTGGATAAATTATATGATTTTTAAAATGCAGAGAAGCTCTTTAAAAAAAAGGAAAATAAATCCCAAGGTTCCGAGATAAAAGAGGGAAATGTATGGCCCTGCAACGGGCCAGGAAGCTTCCAGAATATACACAACAGGAGCCCAGGGTTTCAATATCCACAGAAGGATGGAAATACATAACTCAAGGCCTGTACAAAACAAAGTAAAATTAGCAATGTATACAAAGACAAAAGCCTTCAAAAACTGTTCAGATTCTAAAAGGTCACTAGAAAAACCCCAGGTATTAGCCAGAGATTCAGAAAGGAAGCTTCTACCACACAGACCCAATGGATTCTGATAGAATGATAAATCATAGCTGAAGAAGAGCTTAAAATTAAAAAATCACAAATTAAATGAAAAAAATGGTCCACAACTATGAATAACATCAGAAATAACAAATAGGAAAATTAGCAAGCAATAGCTCATTAACTGAAAAAGACAATAAAAATATAAATAATTAAAGAAAATTGCAATTTTTTTTTAAAGCTGAAGTTGCAAAAAGAGGTGGCCATTTTGAAAAAAGACTACCTTCCAGGCTAACTTCTAGGATTTTTCCCCAGTCCTATTAAGCTGTAATTGACAAAGAAAATTTATATGCACTTACAGTGTGCAATGTAGTGTTTTGATGTATACATATATTATGAAGTGATTAAATCAAGATAATTAACATGCCCATCACTTCCTACATTATATTCCTATAAATATTATCTTTTCTTCCTGGTGAGAATATTTTATACTTACATTTTTAGCAATTTTCAAGTATACATTTTTCTTAGCTATAGTCACCATGCTATATAACAGAGCTCTAGAAATTAGTCATCTTGCAGAAGTGAAACTTTATATTCTTTGAATAAAATCTCTTCATTCCCTCACTCTCCACACCTTGACCCTATTAACCATATTCTGCTCTCTACTTCTGTAAGTTCAATTTGTAAGAGTCATCATATACTAGGACTGAGTGAAAATATAGTGAATGCTTAAATTAAAATAAATTATTACAGTAAAAGATATTGTCATTAATCCCCCTTAAAATACTTCCCCTTGTTTCAAATATATTTATTCTATTATTCTTTCTACTTGCTGAAGAAGTTCTCATGGTCCTCTTTCATGAGCATCTTTACAAGTTGTGATCAAAAATGTGGTGAATACTGATGCAGTACACCATCCAACAGAAAGACAGGCTCATAAAAACATGTTACTGTGTCCTCATCCACCTTATTCACTGGATCTGGCACCGTGTGACGTCTTGGTCTTCCCCAAAGTTGAAATGACTATGAAAGGTAAATGTTTCTAATTCACATAAAGGCAGTCACAACAGTGCAAATAAGATGTTCAAGAAAGGACTTCCAGAACTGCTTAAGAAAGTGGCAGGAATGAGAGGATAACCGTGTTCAAAGGAAGGGAGAGTATTTTGAGGGGAACTAATGGAAATGTGCCTTTTACTGTAATAATTTTTTTAAATGTCAATGCATACTGTATTTTTAATCACACATTGTGAGTAAGATCATGCAGTATTTGTCTTTCTGTGCTTGGCTTATGTCACTTAGCATAATGTCCTCCAGATTAACTTCTAGTTTTAAAAACATAAAGCAGTGGATCATACAGTAGCCTTTTAATTAAAACATTAGCAAACTGAAGGCAACAATGTGTGTGTGTGTGTGTGTGTGTGTATAAAATGATCAAGTCGGACTTATGCCAGTAATACCAGCATGATCAAATATTAGAAAAATATAATGAAATTCATTCTATTAACATATTAAAGGAGAAAATCATATAAGCATCTCAAAAATGCCAATAAAATTTAATTACCTTTCTTGATTTTAAAAAAATGGTCTTAGCAAACTGAGAATGAGAGAGGAGAACCTCCTAATACAACATACACAGTGTACCTGGCTAAAAGGCCCACTACCGTATTGTGGAATGGTGTAAGTTTTGCAGTACTTTCTTTAAAGTCAGAGCAAAGATAAAGGAAAACTGTATCATGCATCAGCTTAGAATTATATATAAGGTCCTAGTCAGTGCAGGGAGGTAAGAAGAGTATAAAGGTTTAGAAAGAAATGAACATTGCTATTAGTCACATAGACAATATTCAAAATATGTTAATATATAAAATTATTAGAGCTACTAAAATGTTTATTATTATTATTGTATATAATCCTGTATGTTAAAATCAACATCATTTCTGTAAAAATTGAAAACTATAATGATATTAAAATGCATTAAGAGCAACACAAATTGTAAGACATTTAATGCTATGAAAAAAATTCAAAAAAGAGAATTGTGAATAAAATTATAAAACTGTATTTGAGAACACTAAAATATCTAAATACAGAGATAGATCATGCCATTCTATAGAAGACTTCGATGGCATAAAGAAAGCAATAACTTCTCAATTCATATATGAATAAACAGTTCCAATAAAAACAATAACAGGGATTTCTATAGCAAATGATAAGCTGGTGTTTTACTTCATATAGAAGACTAAGGTGCCAAGAATATCCAAGACAATTTTGAAGATTAAGGATGGTTGATTTGCCCTGCTATTTACCTGGAATTATTACAAAGTCATAATAACTAAAACATCATGGCATCAGTATACGAAAAGATAAATTGACCTACAGTACTGAGTAGAAAGCTACTCCAAGGAAAGTATACCAATAAATGGTAGGATATAAAAATGAGACAAAAAGGTTTTAATGATATTGCAGCAATTGAGCATCCAAATTTAAAAGACAAAATAGATAAAAAGAATCCATCCCTCACACCGTATGCAAGCACAAATTCTAAATGGGTTAAAAATCTAATTGTAAAAAGCGAAATATTTGCTACTTCAAGACAAATATATAATGAAATATCATTATAATCATACAGAAAATAATATATTCTTAAGCAAAAGATACAAAGCACAAAACATGAAAGCAAATATTGACAAATTTACTAAATTAAAAGGCTTTTTGTGATGAAAGACAAAAACACACACACAAAAAGAGAAGCTACAGACATTCCAAAATTATTTCCAAATCATATAATATAATAGGGGGAAAATTCAGAACATAATGAATCCTTATAAATCAATAAAAGGAAAAGGACAAACCAATAGGAAAAAGGCAAAGGCTATAATCAAGAATTTATGGAAGAGAAAGCACAAATGGCTAAAGAACACATGAAAAGATGATAGGTTTCTCAAAGAATTAGAGAAATGTGAGGTTGCAATGAGTTTATTTTACAACTATCAGATTTACAAATATTAGAAAATTCTGGCAATACTAGTGTTAGAGAAGATGTACTTTAAAAACAAATCCCAAAAAAGGTCTTTTCCAGGGCCCTATGACATTTACAAAAATATGATTTCATAATTAGGCCTTATGAAAACCTCAAAACATTCCAGAGGAAAAGTCTCTTAAAGTCTGCTCTGTGACCACAGCAGAGGAAAACCAGGGATTTGTTTCTAGCATATGCACCAAGAAAACAGCCACATGGTAATGTGTCCTAAATATGAAAAGCTAAATGTAAAATCTTTCCGTAGAAAACATAGGAGAAAGTGAAATACATAAAACTTCTCCATATAATGGTTGAATAAGAAATTAAAATAGCAAATTCAGCATAGTTTGAAGATTATCATAATAAGTACAACACAATAAAACCTGCATATATATCTAAAAATGTTGACTTCCAATGCCTGTATTTTCTATGCTGTTCCATTGATTTTTCTTTATATTATGTATCAAAAATTCAATTATAAAAGAAACTATTCACACAGGTACATATATCCACAAGTTTCCATTACACACATGTGCATAAACATATATATATATATATATACACATACATATTACTTATCATGCATATACCCAGTATGCATATACACCTACAGTACACACCATATAATTTCTGTCTTTTTTGGAAAAATAGCGTAGATAAACACTAAATGAACATAACAAATAATAGTAGCAGTACTTTCTGGTAATAATATTACCAGTGCCATGAAATTTGGTTTTTGTGAATTTTCTAATTTTCAAAAACAAATGTATATTAATTTTGTAATTAGAAAAGTAAGAACAAATTTACTAATTGGGAAAAAGTCTTTGATTCTATTTGAAAAAGCAGTATATGCCTAGATTGTAGTTGTTTTCCTTTTGATTTGGGGGGAAAGGGTCAGCTTTTTTTCTGGCATTTGCAAAATAGAATTTTTCTAATATTTCTTCAACTCAATTTTTCTTCCACTATTTCTTTTTAAAGTTATTTTTAATTGAAAAGTTAAAATTGTATATATCTATCATACACATGATATTTTGAGATATGTATACATTGTTTAGTGGCTCTCATTTGTATTGTGCACATTCTGATCTCTTTTTCAGCAATACCAGTTATATGATTATTATATTTCCTTGCCAGTCATAATCTTCCTCTTAGTGATTTTCAGCTCCTTGTCTTTTACTCCCGTATTAGGAGAAGTTTTCCTAGCCTGTCCTCTATATCACTGGCTCATTTCTCCCCAATATGAAATTTTTTGTGTCAATCATTCTGATGCACACTTTTCAATTCCTTATTATTTTTCCCTATTCTGATCCATTCTCTTTCATCCCTTAGTGTTTTTGCCCAGGACCCTCTCTTTTGGGAATTGTTGTGTCCCCTTCTTGTGTCACTTCCCCTGTGAAGCTTTCCTTCTCCGCTCCTGCTTACCCAGAGCATGCTCCATCACTACAGTGATCATAAAATTTTGCAATCATATCTTTACATGCCTGCTTTCTCCATTTGATGCTAAGTCCCCCCAAATCAAGTTTTTGTCATAGCCATTCTTTACACTGCCCCAGAAAACATTCTCACTAATACTTTGTATATCAGACTTTTAAAATTTTGCAAGTCTAACTGTTGTTGTTTACTTCATATTCTAATTAGTAGATACTGCACATGGCTTTAGCTACTTTTGTTACTTTTTCCATGAACTTCTGACAATAACCTGGCCGTCTTCATATTTCTTTGTTTTTAATGATTTTCACAAACTCATTATATATTCTTTTTTTAAAGTTTTTAAATATATATATTTATTGGTACATTTTAGGTATAAAATACATTTACATTTATCACTGGGTGTTTGTACTAGAACATGATGCATCTTAGTTTTTATTTTTACTCCCATTACCTGTCCACCCTTCACCCCCTCCACCCTTCCCTATCTACACAGTTTGATTCCATTTTTTTTCTCATATTTTTTTTCTTTCCCTTCTTCCCTTTCCCCTTTCCCTTCCACCATCCCCAAACCCTTGGACTTTTTCTTATTTCAAATTATCAATCATTCATTTTAATCATTTTCATCCATATTTACACTTTCAATTTCTCACACTAGAGAAACTATTCAGTATTTACACATGTGTGTCCTATTTATTTCACTTAAGAGTATGGCCTCAATATGCATCCATTTAGCTATAAATGTCTCTAGTTTCTCATTCTTTATGGCTGTAAACTCATTATATATTCTGATTTCATTATATATAAAATCTTTTGCCATTTTATGCATGAGAAATACTTTCACTATCTGAGTCTTTTTACTTATGTACCCTTTGTTACACAAAATCTCTTCCTCTTATTTCCTTTGACTTAGCATATCAATCTTTTGTGTTTTATTTACTAAAACATTTCCTAGATCCTACACATGCTCTTCTATATTTGCTCTTAAAATATTTGCTTTTATATTTAAGTGACATTGGCAAAGAATCATTCTGGTAAACATCTCTGAATGAATAAAACAAAGCACTTGCTCTTTGGGAAATCAGGGTTAGATCTAGACAGAAGATTTGGCTCTGCCTCCAGGTTAGTCAGCTTGTTATATGGCCTAATGTATAAAAAACAACCCACAAGTCTTAGCTTAAAGAAAAAGTGTTCATTTGTTATTTACACTACACATCAGCTGTGAATCAACTGTGGCTCAGAGGCTCTGCTCTAATCTGTGACAGAATCACAGGTCTCCTCATTATGGGACCCAGAAAATGATACAATTTTTATCTAGTCAGAACTCTCTTAGCTCATGGTGGAGGGACAGAAAAAGAAAGATGATAGGAACTCATATCTCTAACAGGTTCTACTAGACATAGCACCAGGTTATTGGTTAAAGCAAATCACATGATAGCTCCAAAGTCAATGGGATAAGGAGAATATGTTTTCTTTAGAGAAAGATGACAAGGATATAAAGAGGATGAAAAATTATAAAGTAAGAGAATTCACCATAATATCACTTCTCTCAATCCACATGATCAAGAGTCTCTTTTGTGCTACAGAAGTTCAGGTACATATGTAGGACAAATAGTTTCAAATCAGAGCTTAATATCTACCATTAATCTTTTGGAAGTGTGGCTACATTACAAAATGACAGACTTTCTGTTGATACCCCCAAGTTAGTGCACCAGCTATGGCTCTGTATACATTCATTGCTGGTGCATAAGAAAGTAATGTTTCCCCACTGGAGTGTCCTTAGCCTTTGACCCAGCTCCAAAATCCAGTACGTCCAGGGTTCAGCCACCAAATGACAACATCCTGGCCCCTAACCTGGCCAAGGTTGAATTGGTCACAGAGCTGCAGGTTGAGTGAACAGAGTAATAAGAGATGGAGAAAGAAGGAGCAAAAAGGGGAGAAGCAACAACAACACAAGTCCTATTGGAAAGTAAAATGTTTCTTGGCATTCAGACTATGCAACACTTCTTCCATAGTTTAGCCTGGATTTCTTTAAAAAAAAAAAAAAAAAAAAAAAAAAAGCTGGTTTTGGCTTAACCTGCATCCACTTATCACTCTCATCTGGCCAGGCTGCACCGTGTCTTTACTCTGTTCATAACAACAGATAATATGGATAGATTTGGGGCTGGGGATTTAGCTCAGTGGTTCTGGTGTCTGGCTTGCAAGTGCAAGGTCCTGAGTTGGATCCCCAGTACAAAAAATATATATATATGGATAGACGTGCCCAAGTAGTTGTTTGTCAACATTCCTACATCAGTTTCTCAAAACCAAACCCAAACAGCAACACCTCCCACAAAGCTGCACTGTTGGCTGCTTGTGGCCACATTCTTCCCTCAATAATTGGAATGGAATCTGAGCTCACCCTGGAATGCTGAGGACGTGCAGAAAGAGCCCAGCTGTATGGTTCCACCAACCATATGTCTTAGCCTAGCAGAAAGGCACAGGGAGTAGAAATAGGCACTTGGGGGAGCACCAGGGCCTTGCATATATATGCCTGCACTTCTCTCTGCACTAATCAACTCACAGGATTCAGCCAAAACATCATTTCTGAAATATAGTAAGCGTTGTGGTCTTTCAACAAAAGCAGTGGTTCTCTAAGTATGATCACTAGACCTAAAACATCAGCCTTGACTGGCAATGTGTAGGAATGCAAAATTATCAAGTTCTACCTCACACATGCTACATCCAAAACTCTGAGGATGAGTCACATGAATCTGTGCTTTAACAAGGTTCCCAAGTAATTCAGATCCCTGCTACAGTTAAAAAGCCACCATATCGCAAAGTAAACTATCTGGGATCCACTCTAGTATTAATCCTAATTTTGGAAGCATTTATATTATAGAGGAAAGTCATTTAATCACAATCCCTAATAAAGCTTCAGATCAAAATTCATTGACAACCTTCTTCTTATACTGTAACTGATATAATTTAACACAGACAACAGTAAACATGTTTCAAAATGAGAAGAGGCAGCACATCATAGCAGTTATGAGCATGGACTACTGGAATCAGAGTTGTCTGAGCTTGAATCCAAGAAACATCTATCTTGCAGTGACCTTGACAGAGTGACTTCAAACTTCTAATACTGAGTGCAGAGTAGGAGGCTTCCTGGCCAACATACCACCACTCCCAACACAGAGGAGGCTTCCTGGTCAAGGTGCCACAGCACCCAATGCAGAGGAGGTGACCCACAAGGGCGCCAAAAGCACCCCTCCCCCTCAAAATGAGAAGACACGTAAACAAGGCTCAAAACCAGACTTCCAGATCACCTACAGCAACCCCAAAGGGAAATGAGATGGAACAGTATGATACTCAACCACCTGGACTCCTTGAACTACCAACAAAAGAGAATCTAGAAAAAATGAAATCAGAAATACTTTCTCAGATAACAGCAGAGATTGTACCCATAGGGCAAGACATGATTAATAAATGTAGAGAGGACACAGATTAAAAAAATAGAGGACCTGAGGAACATGATAGAATCCCAAAAGAGGAAACAAACTGAAGCCATAAAACAGATGCAAACAGATTTCCATGAGATTAAACACTCCACTGAAAGTTTATACAGTAGAATGAGCCAATGTGAGGACAGAATTTCAGATATAGAAGATAAGATTACAATTAGTGACCAGGAAAAGAAAAATTTGTTTAAAATTGTAAGGGACCATGAGAAATCAATCCAGCAGCTGCCAGACAATGCAAAGAAGAATAACATAAGACTGACTGGAGTCAATGAAGAAACAGGAGAGAGTGCAGATGACATAAAAAAAAAAAAAAAAAAAAACTGTTCACAGAAGTAATGGTAGAAAACTTCCCAAGCAGGAGAAAAGAACTTGACATACAGATAACTGTATATATAGGACTTCATATAGGCATATAGGACTTCAACTAGCCTTGATCAAAAAAAAATCTACACATAGGTATATAATTGTTAATATTCCAGAAACCCAACAGAAGAACAAAATTCTACAAACAGCTAGAAAAAAGAAACAAATCACAAACAAAGGAAAGCCCATCAGAATCACAACAGACTTCTCAACACAAACACTCAAGGCAAGAAGAGCTTGGAATGATGTATTTCAAGCCCTAAAGGAAAACAGCCTCCAACCCAGATTGATGTACCCTGCAAAACTATCTTTCAAAATGGGTGGAGAAATAAGATACTCTCATGACAAAGAGCACCTTAGGAACTTCATGAATACCAAACCAGCACTCCAAAATATTTTAGAAAATATCCTAGGAAAAGACAATGAGGATCAAAACCCCAGGAAGCCCAGCAGAATGAATCTAATAGGCATGACAAGAAATTAAATGCAAAGGGGGAGAATCCAACAAAAAGAAAAAGTCATGACAAGGATAAGTCAATATGTATCAGTTATAACCATCAATGTTAATGGTCTCAATTCAACAATCAAAAGAAATAGACTAGCAGAATGGGTCAAGAAGCAAAATCTAACAATATGCTGCATACAAGAAACACACTTAATTCAAAAGGAAACTCATAGACTGAAAATTAAAAGGGTAGAAAACAATACTGCATGCAATTGGAACCCCCAAAAAAGCAGGAGTAGCTATCCTCTTTGCAGATCAAGTAGATTTCAAACCAACACTGATTAAGAAAAACAAAGAAGGACACTTCATCCTTGTAAAGGGAACAATCCATGAAGAAGAGATGACAACCATAAACATCTATGCACCAAACAATAGTGCACCCAACTATATAAAACAAATACTAATGGACATGAAAAGTCATATATGCACTAATACAATAGTAGTGGGGGACCTCAGTACCCCACTGTCACAAATAGATAGACAAACTAGACAAAAAGCAAGCAATGAAATACTAGAACTCAAACTCTTGAATAAATGCACTTAACAGATGTTTGCAGAGTGTTCCACCCCACAAAATCAGAATACACATTCTTTTCAGCTGTACACAGGTCATTCTCCAAAATAGACCACATACTCGGTCATAGAATATATTTAAATAAGTGCAAAGGAATTGAAGTTATCCCCTGTATATTATCAGACCATAGTGCAAAGAAATTGGAGATCAATAGCAAAGGAAACTGCAAAACTTTCAAACACACATGGAAACTGAACAACACACTTCTGAATAACCAATGGATGACAGAGGAAATTAAAAAAGAAATCAGACAGTACCTTCAATTAAAATGACAATGACAATAAAACATATTGGAAACTATAAGACACAATGAAAACAGTCTTACCAGGGAAATTCATAGCACTGAATACTCATATTAGGAAAACAGAGTGAGCCCAATTAAACAACCTGATGCTGAACCTCAAGCTTCTAGAAAAAGAAGAGCAGGACAAACCCAAAGCTCATAGAAGGGAGGATATTATAAAGATCAGAGCAGAAATCAACACAATGCAGGTTAGGAGAACAATACAAAAAATCAATGAAGCCAAGAATTGGTTCTTCAAAAGAATAAACAAAATTGAAAAAACTCTTAGCCAACCTTATCAGAAAAAGGAAAGAAAAGGCCCAAATCCATGCAATTAAGAATGAAAAGGATCAAGTTACAATGGAGCCAGCAGAAATCCAGAGGATCATCAATACCTACTTCCAGAACCTATACGCCAATAAGATGGACAACACAGAAGAAATGGACAGATTCCTAGATACATATGAATTACCAAAGTTGAACGAAGAAGACCTAAAAATTCTGAACAACCCAATATCAACCAATGAAATTGAAAATGTAATTAAAAACTTATCACCTAAGAAAAGTCCGGGCCCTGATGGCTTCACTGCTGAATTCTACAAGACATTTACAGAGGAATTACTGCCACTACTGTTTAAACTCTTCAATGAATTTGAAAGGGAAGCAACACTCCCAAATTCATTTATGGAAGCAAGCATCACCTTGGTCCCCAAAGCAGAGAAAGACCCAACCAAAAAAGAGAACTATAGGCCAATCTCACTAATGAACATAGATGCAAAAATCCTTAATAAGATACTGGCAAACAGAATTCAGAAGATCATCAAGAAGATCATACACCCTGACCAAGTGGGATTCATCCCAGGGAGGCAGGGATGGTTCAACATACACAGATCAATCAATATAATACACTATATCAACAGAGCCAAGGAGAAAAACCATATGATCATCTCAACAGATGCAGAAAAAGCATTTGACAAAATCCAACATGCATTTATGATAAAAACCCTACAAAACACTGGAATAGACCATCTCTACCTCAATCTGATAAAAGCCATCTATGACAAACCAACAACTAGTATCATACTAAATGGTCAAAAACTGAAATCCTTCACACTAAAATCAGGAAGACAAGGATGTCCACTATCACCACTCTTGTTCAATATAGTTTTGGAAACATTAGTCACAACAATTAGACAAGAGGAAGACAAAAAAGGAATAAAGATAGGAAATGAAGAAGTCAAATTGTCATTATTTGCAGATAACATGATACTCTATATCAAAGACCCCAAGAACTCCATCAAAAGTCTTCTACACTTAATAACCACATTCTGTAAAGTAGCTGGATACAAGGTCAACACACAAAAATCAATAGTTTTCCTCTACACTAACAACAGACTCATTGAGAGAGAAATAGGGCAAACAATTCCTTTCACAATAACATCCAAAAAACTGAAATACCTAGGAATCAACCTAACAAAAGAAATCAAAAACCTCTTCTCTAAAAACTATAGCACTTTGAAAAGGGAGATTTAAGAGGATATCAGAAAATGGAAAGACATCCCTTGCTCCTGGGTAGGAAGGATCAACATAGTGGAAATGCTCATACTTCCAAAATTCCAATATAGATTCAATGCAATCCCAATTGAAATCCCAGCAGCATACTTCACAGACCTTGAGAAAACAATCCAAAAATTCATTTGGAATGAGAAGAGACACAGACTAGCTAAAGCAATTCTAGGTAACAGACGCATGGCAAGGGGGTAGTACACCCCCCAACTTAAAGCTATACTACAAAACTACTGTGATAAAAACAGCACGGTACTGGCAAAGAAACAGACCTTAGAACCAGTTAAATAGATTAGAAGATGCAGAAACAACTCCAGATACACTCAGCCACCTCATCTTTGACAAAGGAGCCAAACACCCTCACTGGAGGAAAGATGGCCTCTTTAATAAATGGTACTGGAGAAATTGGGTTTCAACTTGCCAAAGACTAAAACTAGACCTATATCTCTCACCATGCACTAAATTAAAATTGAAATGGATGAAAGATCTAAATATTAAAGCAGAAGTGCTGAACCAGCTGGAACAGAGGTTAGGTAGAACTCTTGAAGACATTGGGGTAGGAAAACACTTTATGAACAAAACCTCAGTTGCCCTTGAACTAGCACAAACAATCAACAAGTGGGATCTCTTCTTACTAAAAAGCTTCTGCACAGCAAGAGAAACCTCCAGCACTGTGAAGAGACAACCCACAATGTGGGAAAAAATTTTTACCAGTGGTCCCTCAGACAGAGTTCTACTATCTCCAATCTATAAAGAACTTAAAACAATCAGACCTCCCAAATTTAAAGACCCAATCCAAAAATGGGCATCTGAAATGAACAGACATTTCTCAGACAAGGAAGTAGAAATGGCAAATAAACATATGAAAAAATGTTCAACATCACTGGTCATTGGAGGGATGAAAATGAAAACCATACTGAGATTCCACCTCACCTCAGAAAGAATAGCTGCTATCATGAAATCAACCAATAACAAATGCTGGCAGGGCTGTGGGGAAAGAGGAACCCTGCTCCACTGCTGGTGGGAGTGTAGACTGGTGCAACCACTGTGGAAATCAGTATGAAGATACCTCAAAGAACTAGGACTGGAAGTTCCATTTGACCCAGCTATTCCCCTGCTGGGTATCTTCCCCAAATAATTAAAAGAATCATACCACAGTGATATATGTGCACCCATGTTCATAGCAGCACAGTTTGTAATAGCTAAAACTTGGAAACAGCCCAAATGCCCATCAACTGGAGACTGGATAAAGGAAATGTGGGGTTTTTTAATAAAATGGTTTACTACTCAGCCATAAAAAACAAGAAATTAGAGACATTTATACCTAAATGCATGCACATTGGGAAGATACTCTTAAGTGAAATAAATAGGACACACATGTGTGAATACAGAATAGTTTCTCTAGTGTGAGTAACTGAAAGTGTAAATAAGGACTAAAAGGTATAATAGATAATGTGAAATGGGAAGAAAAGGGGAAAAGGGGAAAGGGAAGTGGGAGGGGTAGGGGAAAGGAAAGAAGGGAATGGAATTAATATGAGAAAATGGAAAAAAGGAAACAAAGTCCTTGTAAATAGGGAGGGCTGGAGGGGTTGAAGGGAGGGCAGGGGAAGGGGGAAAAAATAAGAACCAAGAGAGACTATGTAAAGGTGCAAATTTCCAATGATGAATGTAATTATATTGTATACCTAAAATGTACCAATAAAATAAAATTTTTTTAAAACTTCTAATGCTGTTTCTCCATCTGTGTAATGAATACAGTAATAACATCTTTGTACTGGTGTGAGGCTATGGTTTTCCAAATGTGATTCTTGCACCAATTTTATCAGCTTATCAAAAATAGTGATATAATGCCTTAGCCCAGATATACCGTATTAATTATCTATTGCTGTAAATAAATTGTCCCAGTCTGAGCAACTAAAAACATTTTTTATGTCATAATTTCTGTGTCAGAAACATGGACACCATTGAGCTCTGTGCCTCTCTCAAGGTAACAGTCAAGTTGTCAGACAGGGTTTTGGGCTCCTGTGAAGACTCATCTTGAGGAGGCTCTGCTTCCAAGATCATGTACGTGGTGGTGGACTCCCCTCACCCTCTTGCCATATGGGCCTCTTCATGGTGCTGCCTCGTGAAGTGGCAGCCTTCTCCCCCTGGGCAAGTGGAAATCAAGACAGGGTACACTCAAGATTGAAGCCTTACCTTTTTAATGATTTGACATTGGAAGTAACATTCCATCTCTTCTGCTGTATTCTTTGGAAGCACATCAATAAAACCAGTTCAGATTCAAGGGAAGGAGATTACATAAAGACCACAAAGATGGTCAGGATGGAGGACCATCTTAAGGCTGCCTACCACACCTATTAGATTAGAAATTCTGGGGGTGGAGTCCAGACACTTGTGTGTTAACAGCCCTCTAGATGATTCAGATGCACTTGTTTAATTATTCAATGAGGTGACGGAGGCAACACACAGTGTCTCGCACAAGCATCCTCAAAAATTAGCTATTGAGGTCATTCTGATGGTTACAGATGGCAACACCTGATCATCATACTCAAACTTTCTGTCTGCATTCAAATATCAAGTGTCATGCAGACCAGCATTTCTCAAACTTAATTGAACCCTAGAATTACTTGTGTAGCTTTTAAACATCATGATGCACAGTCTACAACCTAGACAGTTAAGTCAGAATCTCTAGGGATCAGGCCCCATCATCAATACTTTTAAAGCTCCCTAAATAATTCCAAAAAGCATTTAGATTGAGACTCATTGAATTACACTCAGGAAACTGCCATTTCAAGATTTTCTTGTCTATGAGTCTACCATCTTGAAGCTAGACTGTTGGCAAGAAGAATCGTTGATTTGTGGTTAAAAATCAAACAAAGAAATCAAACATATAAATAAGTGGCAAAGCTCTGACAAGGACAACTTGATGTTACTTACCACGCTTCCTGTCTTTTTTTCTCACAACCCCTTCCCATTTTATCCTTATCTCAAGCAAGAAACTTTACTCCCTGAAAACGGAGTAAATAGAGATTGGAACTCATTGTGCCACCAAATGAGTAAGTAGATATGGTCCATGAACTGACACCATGCCGCAGGGCTCAGCTGTGGGGTTGATGCCCCTTACGAGTCAGAATGCTGGAAATAAGGAGGAAACTGTGTGTTCTCTCCACTCTCCGAGGAAAATCATGCAGTAACTTTGCTCATCTGGGGCAGCTGGAAACCAAGCTGTCAGGCAAAAGGGGCAGGGCCATGGGCTAATCCAAAACCTGGAGTGGTAGGACCACTCTTGGCATGAGGCGGCTGTAGAACTAAACTCAGCTGATCTATCTTTCTTTTTCCTGGCAGCCACAGTCCTCACCCTGCCCACCTATGGCACAAAATTTACCCTGACACAGAGCAAGGTTATATAAGGGCAACTTCTCTACCCCACCAGCAAGACCTGGAAGAGATCAGCTCAAATGTTGGCTCTCTCCCAGACACCTCCTCAGCTTTCCCCTACAGGTTAGGTTTGGGGAATCTGAGCTCTGGTGTTTCTGGTTCACATCATGATCCAGCTGTGCCACTCAGAGAACTGTCAAATGCTCAAATACTACTCAAGAATATTCATCTTGGGAGCTCTTTCCAGAGGACTGAGTCAAAACTGAACCTTTCACAGGACTGTTTAGATGGAAGAGGATGCAAGAGGAGAAACTTTTCCTAATTAAAATAATAATAAAACAAACCTTCACTCACACAGTTTTCCTTAGGAGTCCAGGCTTTCATGATTAGCCAAGGCCCCCAGGACCCAGAGTCACTGCTGCCAGCATGGATAGCGGAAGAGGAAGAGCCTTGGGGTAGGGAGAAGAAGGCTCCCAGGACTTCGGCCTCAGAAAGCCCTGGGTCCTGTTCCCTAGCTCAGACACTGGGTCACTTTGACAGCTCCCACTGTGGTTCACTCATTTTTAAAATGGGTTGTTAATTATGAGAGTTATTTGAGGATTAAATAAGGTGATACACGTAAAAGGGCTAAGCAGGTGCTTAACACAGTGAGTTTCTCTTCTAGGACAAGAAAGGGAGAGAAGAAGGAGGAGGGGGAAGCAGAGGAAAAGGAGGAGAAGACAGAAGAGGGAAGGAAGGAAAGGGAAAAGGAGAGCATGAAATCAAGGAGACATCAGTCAGAAAGTCATCCTCGGGTGGGAGTGGGGAGCCCACAAGTATCAGAAGCATGTCACTTGCCCCTGGGGAGTTTCTCTGGTTGAGCATCAAGTAAGCCCTCACCCATCTCCAAAGCAGATGTCCCTAAACAATCCTATTCAGAGAGCAAGCCCCACTCAATCAGAGTGGACATGGAGAGAAAGATAATATACAGTTCTTGTGCTAGATGCAATTTTAGTAAATGAACTTTTCTCAATTCAGAAAATACCTACTTACTATCCAAATTTCTCTGAAACTTTGCTCTATAACTTTTAAGTGTGAGTCTTTATCCAAATGATATGATGAATACATGACAAGCACAGTGACCAGACAAAAGAAATCAAAATCCACCAGTGAGGCATTTGCCCAATGCCTCAGTCCCTGCTGCGGGTGACAACTTTCTGATTTTTTGACCCATTTGGGCATCTTGTGCCTTCACTGTGGTGTCCTCCCTCAAGGAAACAATCTCATGTTCACAGACTGCCAAGTCAGGTCTATGGTTATTTCCATGAAAATAATGTTGACAATAGAGCCACAGCGTAGATCAGATATTTTATACATTTTTTCCCTCTCTGTCTTTCAAATGTTCTCCTTTCATGAACTTTGTAACAAAAGGGCTGAGACTGACAGTTCCAATGCAGTCTTCAAATCCCAAGACCCCAGAATAAAAGAACTTTTCCAGTTTGACATCTGTAACAATTGTCTACAAGAAAAACGTACCGGCACACATACACTATACAATTAAAAATAAAACTGGGTTGGATATCTAAACATTTGCAAATGATTCCTTATTTATCATAACCTCTTGCTTAGGCAGAAACAAAAATTCCTCCACGACAAACGTTTGCCTCTTGGCTGGAGGTGAACATCCAGGAAATGCTCCCTCCCCACTGCCTGTGAAACCAGTGTTGAGGCCTTGGCAACTGGAGCAGGCCCTCCTTGCCCACTGGTAATGAACTGTAGGAAAGGACACCATGGCCTACTTTTTAGGAATCTTGCTGCCAAATCCAAAATAGGGGAAAAAAAGATGAGGAAAAAGAGAGCTTTGATTCTGGAAATTATGATTTGATGACATTCTTCTTCTCTTTCCTTATAATCTGTATAACTGTAGACACGACCTTAATTATAGATGGGCAGGTGGGGTCAGGCCAAGAACAGGCCTTCGACTAGAATTTGTGGCAGTGGAATTGCTGGGTTCAGGGTATCCAGCTTCTTCTAATGCTTCAGCTGCTCTCCTGGGCCCCCTTTCAGGTCTAGCAGCAACCTTCCCTGAAGATTTTTCAAATGTTACATGAAAACAGGATTCCATGTCCTGACCAAATCCACCCCTGCTCCTACCAAAAAGTAAATAATAAAGATGCAACAATCCATGATTGGTTCCAACTAGCTGGAAGGTTACCTCCAATAAAGCCACTTTACTCTTACCAAAATTACAGTGAGGTCCAATTCTCATATCACATCCTAAAAAATTAATAATAATAATAATAATAAGGTTGCAAAAGCAAGGAGCTATGAAATCATTACTGAACATCTCCTCCACACCAAGCATACGATCATCATCTGTTCATTTTCTAATTGAATTCAGTTAACAATCATGTCATATAATATTACCTACCATCATAACAATAAGGAAACAGCTGGTAAGATTAAGTGACTTCTCCAAGCCTAAACAGCCATGAAGGTGAAGAGTCAGGATTGGAAATGGATTATTCTGTCTTTGGACCTCCTGTTTCAATCTCGTTTCCTTCTCATTTAGTCTTCTGAAATGATCTCTGTGCTAAAAATCCATAATAGTTCCTCTTGCCCACAGGAGAAAGGTCAAAGTGGAGTTGTACATCTGGCAGTGTTGGGCACTGAGCAGGGGTGATGGCCATGTTCTCAGTCACGTGGAACAAGGCGGCAGTGGCATTTGTGCCCCATTAGATGACCTGTGAGCCACATATGTACAAAAGGGCCCAAGGCAGAGAGTCTAGTGCCTTCCACCAAGTTGTAATGCATTAACCATTAATGACATATGAGAGAAAGGAAGGAGGAAAGAGGGATGGGGGAAGTTATTGAGTGTATAGAAATTCCTTCAAATTTGCTGTGATATAGATCTAAAATGTTGCCCAAAGGTCTTATATGTCTGGAAGGTGAATGGATCACGGAATGCTATACTCAACAGTGCATTCATCTATTGATGAGTCCAGTAGCTGAATGTGCTGTTAAGAGGAGGGGCTGGGTGAAGATGGATCCAGAGGGCATGGCCTGGGAAGGTGTATTCTTATCCCCAGTTCCTCTCTTTTCTCTCTTCTTCCTGGCTGCCCCGGGTTGAACAGCTTTCTTCTTCCATGCCCTCCCACCATGTCATTTCTTCTTTGGAGCTGGCTGACCATGGACTGAAACCATGAACCAAAATAAATCTCTTCTCCTTTAAGCTGTGGATATAGCATATTTTGACCCAGCAACAGGAAAGTAACTAATACATAATCTTTAAGGCTGTGTTTCTAGCATGCCCCTGCTACGTGGAACCAAACTACCTTCTAGGTTAACTGGATAAAGACTTTGAGAATGAGGAAGTTAAGAGGGAACCCTTCAAATCCTCCTTTATACCACACACACACACACACACACACACACACACACACACACAAACGTGTGCATGCACATGCTGCTTAAAATAATACCAGATCATTTGGGCTTTGATGATAGAGAGAGATCTCAATATTCTTCATTGGGTGTTTTTATATTTAGAACCATGAAAATGTACATTGACCATACATTTTTTCCTATCAGAAAACCAACTCCTATCTGTTGCTGATAAGCCCCTAGGTGATAGCAAATTCCTCCAGAAAGGCAAGAGCTACTTTGACTTCTACTCTCACCAACAATCCTTTGAGCAAAGTCTGATAATTCTTCCAGTTTCCTACTGTTAAAGAGGGTGAAAACAGAGAAAGTGTGTAAGTTCACTAACATTGCACAGTAAATGATCAACCTAGGGCTTGAGCCCATCAGTCTAACTCCACCACTAGCTCCCACCCAGGAAGAAAGCCAAGGAGTTAAACATCGGTGATTGGAGGATAAATAATTGTTTATCCACAAAACTGAAACCTAAATGAGGCCAGGGGATTAGAAAAGTAGACACATAGTCATTATTGAGTTCAGTTACACCTTTTCTATAACCCTATGTTACACCTTTTCTGAGCATTGTCCAATGGAACAAGGAGCCTTGCCAAGAAGATATGAAAAAAAGGGTGAAGACAGACTGAAAGTAAGGACACACTGAGCCCAGGACATCAAATCCCACTGGGGCATTCAGTAAGTAATTGTTAAATGAATGAGTGGATGGATGGATAGATGGATTGATGTCTATGAGATGAAAAGCATGAGTGTCTCTGGAAAACTTCTGTATATTTGAATTATCTTAACCAAGAAGCCTTCTCCTACAATCCTGAAAGTCAGTAAATACATCCTTAATTCTTGCTACAGTCCAGGCTTTGTACTAAGTACTGTGGAATGGATCTCTCTCTCTTTCTCTCTCTTTCTCTCTCTCTCTCTCTCTCTCTCTCTCTCTCTCTCTCTCTCTCTCTCTCTCTCTCTCTCTCTCATTCATTCACCAAAGAGCTGTGTTTTTAGATGTGCATTTAAGAAAATTATTTGTACAGTATTATGAAACTGGGAGGCTTATGCAGAGGTGAATAAACAAAGGACAACCAAGTAGGAGTGCACTCTTACACAACCCTAAAGAATGTAAGAATGATGAGAGGCAGTTCTGGGGGACAATGGACCTTCCAAGATGAAAGCACAGAAAATCTGCAGGAAAGTGAGAGATATAGGTATAAGCATCTTCTCTCAGAAGGGTCCCAAAGATTAGAATAGAACCTACTTTTACAGCCCAAATGACAGTGAATTCCTAAGGAGGTAAATATTAAAAATACCTAAGAAAGAAGTTCAGGAACTATAGTCATGAACAGTTGGCACAAATTTATAGATACCCCTTAAATCTTTGCTACTTCTCTACTTTTTCACATCTCCAAAGTAGACAAAAATTAAAACTTCAAACATTTGCCAAAACGTGTTCTATGAAATGTGAGTTCTACAGAGTGTTCATCCATTTCTTTCATTATGCATTCATCATTCAATGGTTTTTTTAAGTGAGGACCTACTATGAGTCTTCACAATATCAGATGCTGTGTTAGACTGCGACAAATCAATGAAGCCCCCATTCTCCTATTGCATATGTTCTAACATGGAAACCAGGCAATAAAAAAATGCATAAATAAGAATGATGTCAGGTCATGCTCTTTGTTTCAGTAAAAAATGAAACAGCTTCAGCTTACAGAGAAAGAGTCTCTGCATCATCCCTTAGATAAAGTAGTCTGGAACAGTTCTTTGGGGGGATGTAGTTTTAAGCAAAGACCTGAATTAAAGTAAAAGCTCAAGCCAAAGAACTTTCTGGGGGACTTGTATCTAGATGGTAATGAAAGGAGAACACACTTGGTCTGTTTGAAGATCAGCAACAGAAGATAGTGAAATAAGAAATAGGAAATAAGGAAGCAGATGGGAATGGGATGGGGGGATTAAGAAGTACATGTGGAACACAGGAAGGAATTTTGATGTGATTTTTAAGTGCAATAGGAAATCATTAAAGAACTGAGACCAAAAAAAAAGTGATATGAGCAAATGATAACCCTGTCCTTACTAACATCACTGAAACCCAAACATGATATTTTGGGTTAGGAGGAGCATGCCAAACCAAAGAACATCATCTCTATGGTGCACACTATACTTTTATTAATATTGTCTGAAATCTCATGAATGCTTTCTGCTAGGAGGATTTCCCAGGTTTGGGCTCAAACTGTACCACTTTTTCAAATTACAAACCTCTTTATCTGATTAACTACCTCACTATATCTCTCCCAATCTACCCAAGAGTGTATTTTTAGTAAAAAAATTAATTCTAGTGCTTTTCATCATAGTAGATTCAGCCACCATCCCTGCCTGTCAAGTCCTTTGTTTCTATCATCCAGTGTGTTTGTTCTCCTGCCCTCACAGCTTTATGTCATTCCTGCGTCTTCCTCCAAAGGACTAAAGATGATTGGAGAAAGATCAAAGACATGATAGCAGGACCCAGCACTGGAGACCTCTCTCCCAGTGGACACCAACCTACTTGGTGATTTATAGTTCAAAACTACCATAGCCCTAACAGTATCAGGCAAAAGCAAATGCTCAGTTGCTATTAACTGTGATTCTTATGATGACCATTTGTCTTCAATCCATATTCATCCATCTCGTGCTAAAGGGTTTTAAGGAACACTTTCTCAAGGGTACAGCTGGTTGACCTGATATGCACGAACAAGCCCCTTTACTTATTCATCCCACAAGCTCTTTTTGGATAAACAACAAACATCACCTCATGGTTTCTGAAAGCCATGCTCCTCCTCTGTTGAAATGGGGATGACATTTGTCTCCCCTCTCATACTCTTACCTTTTCTCTATCAGTTCTTTCCAAGTTCATTAGCTGTGTTCAAGGGTCTTACTCCTAAGTCCCCTGGAAGCTAAGGGGCCTCTGAGCAGTGAGATCCTGGAGTGAAGTGGGCTCCTTTCCTCTGCTTCTTCCTCCTGTTCTGAGGTTTGTCTGCTCAGCCTCATCAACATTACTCCCACATTTTTCAGGCTTAAATTCTCTTTCCAGATCCCCTCTTCTTGCAATAAAACCAGTTTCTCCCTTCACAGATCTACTGCCTCTTCTCAGGATGACTTTTAGAAGTTTGCTTTTCTTTCCTTAACACAATTTAGCCCTGGGCTCCCTGGTAAGCTCCATGTAGTCATTTTGCTCCCTATCACCCCTTTTATTTCTTTCTAGATTCTGAATCCTTTTTTTCCAACTCTGGATACTTCTTCTGCTCTGGAGTTCCTCACAGAACTCCCTGGCTCCCCATAAGGGTTTCTCTGGTTAGCTTTCCCTAATCTTCATCTCTGGAAAAGTTTGCACATGCAGAATTGCACTTTGGGGAGATTTCCAGCCACTGTCACCATGCTGCTTGAAGGTCTACTCTGCAAATTTAAACTGACTTTTGTCATTCAATTGTTAGAAACCCACCTTTCTGCCTTTTTACTGTGCCCAGACTTTAACTTCTCACTCTGTCACCTCTCCCAAGGTCCCCGTCACGTCCACTCAGTCAACCGATGCCTTTTTGCTGGTCAGACTCCAGCAGGGCAAATCAGTGACCTAGATCATTTCCTCTACCTCATGGAAGATTACATTTTCAGATGAGAAAACCATGAAATTGTCAAGCACTCTGCTTTTAATGCAAAGAGACTTTCAGCAGGTATCTGGACATCCCAAGTCCCCATCATTGAAGTTATCTTTCTTGCTGGGACGGTTTTTGATCTGTACCTGAAATCCACTTTCCATTTGCTGCATTTGCATTTGCTGCTGGTTGTTAGTGTACAGCATGTAGATTCTACACATACATTAAGGCCATCTCTCTATGAAAACATATGGACAGATCCAGGTCACGGATGCACTCACAAAGCCAAGTGTGCAGCAATAAAATGAGACAAAGTAATTTCACTTGAAAGATACAGGAAATTGAGGCAAAGCAAGAATTTGCCTCAATTTTCTTCTCTTTTTTCTCAATGTGTTTGGCCTGTTCTGAGTTCAGTTTGCTTCCAAAGGCGATAGTTCCAAGGCTTATTCAGTTTAATCATCTGTAAAATGGGAATGATAATGTCTGCCCCACCTGCTTCCTTGGGATATGCTCAAGTGAGATACAGTAGTGAAAGAGCTCTGTAAGAAGACTGAAAAGTGATTGATAAACATGACGAATTTTGTCAAACCCTTCCCCAAGTGCTAGAATTGGCTGCCTTAAAACTTTCTATGGCCAGAGAATTCATGATAGGAAAACTGAATCCCTTGTGAGGCAAATAAGATTAAGTAAAGCAAGGACATTGTTAGAGCCGTGGAAGGTGCTATATATCTTTTATATTTCCCAAACTTAAACACTCATGGCAATATATAAAATAGACAATTATATTTTACATGCTTTAATTTATATTTAGTGGATGTTCAACAATTATTATCCATGTACCTTTGATGTTAAAAAGATTTTGAAGGGGCCGGGGATTTAGCTCAGTGGTTTCGCCGCCTGCTGTGCAAGCGCAAGGACCCGAGTTTGGTCCCCGGTACAAAAAAAAAGACTTTGAAGACAATAATAAGTAGCTAGCATTTACCAAACATCATATGCCAGGTCCCGAGCTAAGATTATTGCAAACATATCTCATTTAATTCATGTGCCAGCTCAATGAGCTAGCCACCATTATAATCTCCACTTACATAAAAAAGAGAACATGTTGAGATTAGGGGAGTTGAGAAATCTTACACCTGATAAAAAGAAAGTAGAAATGTAGCATAAGTAAGAATGGAAGAAAGGGAGATGGCTTGCTACTGGAAAGAGAGGAGATACTTTAAGGTCTACCCTATCCTACCTGAACTCAACTCTTATTCTTCCACAAGCTCAACTTTTATTTCAATTTCCAAAATGCAGACCTGGCCTTTTGACCGTAGAAAGCCAAATGACTCTGAAAGTACTTTGGATGGCAAAACTGTACAAATGCTTCCTGGCCTTTCTGCCTAGTCCTTGCCCAAAACAAGCAAGAGCTGAAATGTATGGTTCAAGATTGGATTTCAGGAGCTAGATTGGGAGAAAACATTGAGGTAGAATAACATTGGGAGTCCAGGGCTGAAGATTTCATTTGAAAAAAAATAAGTTTGCTTACTACTCACAATTTAAAAACTACTATATAAACAAACTCTAAAAATAAGGTTTTTTTAAAAAATGAAGCTGGGCATTGTGGTGCACACTTGTAATCCCAGGACTTTAGAAGGCTGAGGCAGAAGTATCATGCATCTGAGCCCAACCTGGGCAACTCAGCAACTTAGCAAAATCTTATCTCAAAATACAAAGAATTTTTTTTAGAAAAGATCTAGGGACTGAGTTCAATGCAAAAGCCCTGGGTTGAATCCTCATTACTCCAAAAAAGAAGATGAGGAGGAAGAAGATGAGGAAGAAGGAGAAGAGGAAGGCAAAGACAAAGAACAAGCAGAAAGAGAAAGAGGAGGAGGAAGAAGGAGAAACTGAAAAAAAATGAAAGTTACATCCTTACTCAAAGTTACATGCAGCACAGAATCCAAGAATCATTGAGTCAAATGGATCTAAGAATTTTGCCATTCAGAATATCCTGAACTTTGGCCATTTATTTTCTGCCTTCACCTGTTAACCTTATCAATAAACTTCTTTCACTATTTAATATTCTTTAAATCAGCTAATGTTTTAATTAGGTGCCCACTTAGCCTTTCCTTAACAATATCTATTTTTTAAAAAAGGTTCATTAATTAGACAAAGGCTATCTTTGTCTAATGCACATATTTAAAATGAACATGTAACCATTAAAATTTAATTTTTAAGATACAATTTTGGCTACCTATAATCATCATGATCCACAGTATGCTAAATTCTGACATAATTCATTAGTTCCCCATTCCAGTTCGTAGATGTTAGGTTAATTGCCAAAGGAGTGTCCAGGGAGCTACTTTCAAAACACAAATTATCTGGCCCCATTCCCAAGAGTCTGATTTAGCAGACAATGGATAGAACCAGTGTGTTGGCCAATTTTGTGTCATGGTAACAAAATACCAGAAACAGGATACTTGTAAGTAAAAAGAGATTTATTTTTGTCCCTGATGGTCCCTGTCTGAAAGTTCAAGTCCAAGACTAGGCAGCCCCGTTGATTTAAGCTTGTAGCAAGGGCAGCACGTTGTGACATGAGTATGTGCCCCAGATCGAGTTCAGGGGGTGGGGGGGAACCACAATCCCCTTCAAAAATACAACCCCAATGAGCTGAGTATCCCTATACGGCTTCACCTATTGAAGAGCCTAGCACGTTCCAATAGTGCTACCTCAGGGACCAAGATTTTACAAATGCTCCTTTGGGTGGAGGCGCATCTGAAATCTATCAGCCAGTACCCTTTTCGTGCTTTCATTACTCCTCTGGTCATTCTGGTGTGCAATTAATTGGTTAGAAAGCAACTAGCTTCATCTAGCTCTCCCTAAAAGGGGTATTTTGAAGGTCTTGACTACACAAAGCAAATTAATTGCTTAGAAAGAGCCCATTTCAGAAAACAAGTGCCACAATAATGAGTTACTATTCCTTGACTTTTACTAGTATATTACTAGACTCTGCTTATCCATGACCTGAAGACAGGCTGTCTTCAGAGTCAGGTGGAAGGGAAGACTCAGTTGGAGCTAAGAAGGACTCTGGTCTCCTTATGCTAATAGACACATAATGTTTGCCAACCCTCTTCTGCCCACAGCTGACCTAAAGTGTGAAGTTCAAGGACAGGCATTGACAAATCCTTGGTGACTCTCCCTGCCTGCTCTGTCAATCTACATTTACACCAACCTCTCATATAGCAGAAGCTACAACACTTTACTATGAACTTCATGGACGCCTGATATCAGAGGCATTTCTCATCTACCCATCCAGCATACCCATCACAAATGAATGTGCATGGTCCTGTCTTTCCTCATAGGTAATATCCCTTTGGTGTGTGTAGACCTCCTTTAAAGAGAATAAGAGAACAAGAACAATTCTGGGTATCATATTCAAAGTAGGGCAGCAGGACACTAGAACAGGCAATCAGAAGAATAAAAGACCCTAAATCTGTACCAACTGAAAAATAATGGAGACTTTGGTGATATTTGGCCCAGAGAAGATTTAGTCATGTCAGCACACATTTATTCCTAGGCAGGGGAGAACAGAATGGCAAAACCCCATCAAGAGAGAAGCAGCTTGCACTGTCAAGAAATATAGACACCTGGGCATAAGGAGAACATATGAGCAAAGATGAGAGCCAGATGGATGAAGTTGAGGCAAAGATACTGAATGGTGCAGGGAAACAGAAAGGAATTTGGATTTTAATCTAAGGGTAATGAGAAATGATGGAATGGTTTTTAGCAAGGTATGACATAATCCAGTTTACTTTAGGATAATCACCTTTGTCAAACCAACTTATGTGGGAGAAGGGTACAGTTAACAAATGTGATCATTATCAGAAAATAATACTTGAAGGTCACCATGAAAGAAAGTATTTATTCCACCAATACCCACAAGGAAGGGTCAGAAGTATTAGATAGATGGATTCTAACTTCACCATAACAATCAGAGTTGCCACACAATGAAATGCACTGCCTCCAATGGTGATAAGCACCATACCATTGAGAGGTATGTCAGCCATAGCTGCACAACAAACTGTTTTAAAACTAGCTTTAAACTACAATTTATTATTTCTTATGAGTCCATGGGTTGGCTAAGTGGTTCTGATCATTAGGGTGTGGTTGGGGTATTTTTGGCTGGGCAGATGCCATGTATCTATCTTCAACCTATGGGTTCACTAAATGAGAGCTAGTCTTGGATGCCCTTGGCTAGGGCAACTTAGCTCTTCTGAATGTGATCTCAGATCCTTTAGCAGGCTAGCATGGCCTTATTCTTAAGGTGATTACAAAAAAGCAAAAGAGAGGAAATAAACACTCACAGGGGCTTTTTCACATCTGTGCTTGCATCTAGTTTGCTAACCTCTTATTGGCCAAAGTAAGTCATATGACCAAGCTTAGAGACAAAATGGGAGGGGATTATGAAGTTAGAGTATAAAGGGCATTCGTCCAAGGAGCCCACCAATTGAGGACATCAACACAACCAATCTACCATAGGTCTGTTGAAGTAGAAGAATAATGGTCATTTATGAGAGGAGAGTCTGTAGAGTAGACTAGACAGCCTTTACAAGGCCTCGTCACACCCTACAATTCCAGCTGGAAAAGCAAATGGGGCACCAAAAAAAAACATGCTGTATGAAGAAAAGGAATCATGCCAGAGCCTGTGTCCCATGACCATACAGGGAAAATTATTTTTGGCGGGTTGCCAGGATAGAGAACTGAAGGAAGTTCCACTCAAAGGACCAGGCCCACTTGCTCTCAAGGAAGTAACAGCTCAAGCTCTGGCTGCTCATTTTCTTTTCCAGGGAGTCTCTATTTCTCCGACAACTTCAGTCTGTGAAAACATCCACAGAGCTCTGAGATGGTTTCTTTGTGTTTGATTTACCCGCACTCAAGCTGATGGATAATCTTACAACTAGGATATTAACTGACAGAGGAAAAAAAATAAAGCTGTCTAAGAAAACTACTTTCAGTTTTAATGACAAAAATGTATAACAGATATTGGGAAATGAGAAGAAAATGTTCAAATGAGAAGGGGAACAAGGGAGAGGGGAGGGAGAAAGGAAAGAAGGGACAAGAAAAAAAGGATGGAAGGGAAAAAAATGGAAATAAGGCTTTTGTAGATAAAGAGGGGAGGGGGTTTAAGGAAAGGGAGGGGAATGGGAAAAAAGAAGCAAAATATATCATGTACAGGTACAAATTCCTTATGATGAATGTTACCATTATATATATGTAAAATGTACCAGTAAAATTAAAATAAATAAATAAAAGTATTAACTCAAAAAGACAAGGGTAAGGATTAGGCTGTAACTGAAGCTGATATATGGAAGCCCAGAGAATTGCACACATATCCATGCATTCACATAAATGTTTAGAATTCAGCTTTTTTAAAGACCAGAAGTATTGAAAATATAAAATAAACCCAGCCATAAATGCAACTGCAAATAAAGTTTGCATGTTGCTAGCAAATGTAGGCTATAAAAATTCCAAGCTTTTGTGTTCTGGTTGAGAACAAAACTGTTTCCAGAGCTTCACACAGCAACACAAATACCCACACAATTTACATACACATACATATAAAAGCATGACACAAACATAGTCACATACAAATACACACGATATACATGTCACACATTTCACACAGCAGCACATTCTTGCTTAAATAATTAGGCGCACAGATACAGATATGATCATGGTAAAAAATACATGAATACATACTGATAAACAAACACAGAAATGTATGTTTGAAAACAAACCCACATACACATAGGCATAGTTATATGGATGCACACACAATCAAGACACAAATATATTTTATTCACTATCATACAATTGGGTGAACACAAACACAAAGAGAGAGGCACACATATAGCACTTGTGTGTACATACATACACATACAAATATATACACACATCTCCATCCACATAGGTACTCTGCAAGGCCATGGAAGATCTGGCCTCTACCTGGAATTGGGTATCGCTATTCCCTCTTCTTCCATCAGTGCTCTTTCCATTCAAGAAATTCTAAGTTCTCTCCTGTTCCAACACTTTTGCACATTCTATTTCCCAGCTCTTCCTGCAGCTGACCCTCAAATCCTAGGTTCAAAACCACCTCCTCCTTGGTGAGGCCTTCTCCAACCACTTCATCATGTAGGTAAGTCACTTAGTTCCTTCATCATGTACCTTTTTTGAGCAATAGTAGTACTTGTCTTGATTTTGAAATTATACATTTCTGTGTGATCATTTATTATTCATTCCTCCCACTAGACTTCAAGAATCACGTCTGCTTCACTCATTAGGTATACCCTGAATCTAACACAATGCCTAGCAAAAAGGAGACACTCAATAAATAACTGTTACACACACAAATACTTGAAATGTAGCCAGCATGCAACATGTTTTTAAGCTAGCTACCATGACAAAATTCTGGGAAATAGTACAGAGCATATCAGAATTATCTCACATAGGAACAAGTGATTCAGGTTATTTACCTACCAATGCCTAAGAGTCATTAAATAAGGGATCTTCTGGAGCAACTGGCTTGCTGTGCAAGCAGACAGAGTAGAGTTTCAGGGTTATGGGTTGGAGGGAGGGAGTCCTGAGGCACAGTGACACAAATGCTTGCAGTTGGAAGTCAGACCCTCTGAAAAGTGGGAATGGAGATAGGGCATCAATTGTCTCTGCTACTAACCTGCAGGGCAGATTATCCTCACTGACCAGAGCCAACAGAGAGTAGATCTGTGGAAAAGGGGAAGCTGTCAGTGGTGTGAATGGAAGTGGGGAAAGGGAAAGCAATTATTTAACTGGTAATAAAACTCCCCAAGGTAAACAGACAGAGAAACACTGGCATAATGATGATAATATCAGCATCAGGCCAAATAGAAGAACCCATTCTGACTGATCTTTGGGTAGGGAGAGCAGTGGCAAGCCAAACCCAAGAGAGGACGGGGAGAGCTGCTAAAGACGTGACATCAACACTTGGAAAGTCCCAGGCTCTTTTGAATGTAAGACTCACCAGCTGCAGGATTGAAAGGCTTGTGGTCAGGACAATATTCAGCAAACTGCTCTGAGCCTTTGAAATACATGTGCAGAGCAAGAGGCATTTGGGGATGGAAAATGTAACCAACTCAGCTCATCTTCTGAAGACGTATGATGTGCTGCAAAATAAACCTCATGACAGGGGAAAGGCAGCTGTATCTGCTGCCACTTCTTTGTTGCCTGTCCATTTCCCACACTTCCTCCTTCTAATACTAGTGCTGATGCCAATAAAGAAAGTCAGGTTTTTAAAAATAGGAATAGAAATCAGGTCTATGGGGACAGTTGTCACCAGAGACATAGACTAGGTCATCTGTACAGATGATAGAGATTTACAAGCTGAACAATGAAAATGCCAAAATCCTAATGAGATCACATATTGGGAAGGGTATACACTTCTACTCCTACTGTCTTGCCTTGAAAATGTATCAAGGCACTGAGGTATTATTGTTGGACTCCTTATAAAAACTCATGCTAATACGCATGAAATCCAGTTTTGAGGGAAAGGGAGTCATGTAAACAATGAAATTTGGACCTTGTGGCTAAATATACCTTTCTTATGATCCAGTTTCCACCACTCCCAAGCCACTCAAACACTCAGCTAACCAATTAAGTCCTCACAATAGGTGCACTAGATCGGTGGATCTCAATGCCAGCAGCATTAGCACTAGCATCAACTGGGAACTTGCAGAAATACAAAATTTAAAGGTCTACTCCAATCAGAAACTTTGAAAGTGGGGCCCTACTTCTGTAGGGTTTATTGGTTGGTTTTGTTTGTTTGGTTTGGTTTTTGCAGAGCTGGGGATTGAACCCAGGACTTCACACTGAGCTAACATCCCAGTCCTTGTTTTTACTTTGTGTGCATATGTGTGTGTGCATGTGCACGTGCACATGTGTGTATGACAGTCTCACTAAGTCACTAAGTTGCCCAGGCTGAGCTAAACTTGTGATCCTCCTGTCTCACCAACCCAGAGTGCTGGGATTACGTATTCACATCATGTATGGCTCCCATCTCTGGGTTTTAACAAACCCTCCTGGTGATTGTGCATCATGCTAAAGTTGGAAAAACCCTAGTCTAGATTGGCAAGCAGTATCCCTCACCTCCCCACCCCTCTCTCACACACTCATATACTACTGCTGCCTTAGGAGAGTCAGGCCATCAGATCTCTTAAATCTCCAAAGAATTGAGAGAATTTTATACATGACTCAGATGAGTTTTGTTACAATGGGAAAACTGTTGACAGGTCAGGGGGTAACAGTGTCCCTTCCCAGACACAGTGCTGAGTCTTCCCTGGTTTCACTATCCCAAAAAGACCTGAGTTTCGCAAGGCTGAGATAACTCCCTTGCCACAACTGACTTCTTAGCTTAGTGGCCTGTGATTTTATTTAAAATAAACATTAACTATTGAATAACAAACATATAAAATATGCTTATAACATGCAATAAATGTACATAAACCCATGCAATCACTACCCAGATCAAGAAACAAAATACAGCCAGCACCCCTGACATAGTTCTAGTATAATTAGCAGCCATATATATATATAGTTATCAATTAGTTTTACTTGTCTAAAGTTTCATATGAAAAATATTTTTGTGACTGCCTTCTATCATTCAATATCATGACCAAGGGATTCATTGCATATACCAATTGCTAGACATCCTTGCCAACAGTAGCACGTCTTCTTGTGACTTCAGTTTGCATTTTACTAGTGACCAGTGAGGTTAGTCGTCTTTTCATTCTGTTGTTCATTATTTGAATATCCTCTCATGAAGAGTATTTTTAAGCTTTATGCCCATTTCCTCTTACGTTACCTTTTTCTTATTGATTTGTAAAAGCAGTTTCTTTGTATTGTAGATAAAATCTTCCTGTTGATTAAATGCATGTTAAATATCTACTACTCTGTTGCTTGCATTTTTAATCTTTTGATGGTGTATTTTGGCAAACACAAATCTTAATTTTAATTAAGATCAATTTAATAGTCTCTCCTTTGATAAGTAATGTTATGATCTGTCCAAATAAATAGAACTACCCTAAGATCATGACGATATCCACAAGTCTACCTTT
The DNA here is from genome assembly GCF_053883595.1 of Heterocephalus glaber. Lineage (NCBI taxonomy): Eukaryota > Metazoa > Chordata > Mammalia > Rodentia > Bathyergidae > Heterocephalus > Heterocephalus glaber. The sequence continues at coordinate 30,057,162 of NW_028258330.1, read as the reverse complement.
ACAATGTTTTATTGTTTTTATATTTTTAATTTAGAACTAAAATACATCTAGAATTGATTTTGTTTAAGATGGATGATACATTAGGGCTGGGGATTTAGCTCAGTGGTTCTGCTACCTGCTTTGCAGTGCAAGGTCCTGAGTTTAATCCCTGTTAGGAAAAAAAAAAAAAAAAAAGATGGATGACACAGCTTTATATTCCTTTTTCCATATGAATATCCAATAGACCCAATATGACTATTGAAAGGACAACCTTGATCTAGTGAAGTTCTTGTAGGAAGCAGAAAAATTGGATCATGATTTTTGTCCATTCATCCACTTTTTGTCTTTTGATTGGAGAATATAATTGAATTTTACACTGACTTTTCATTCTACAACTATGCAAAATTCATCCATTTTTATAGAATATCTCTATATTAATGTGAATTTTCTACATATTCATTCACATCTTCTACAAAAAAATGATAGTTTTATTTCTTTCTATCCAATCTTTATGCCTTTTATTTATTTCACTTGACTTTGTATTGGGTACCACAGCAGTTAACTTTTCCATTGCTGTAACAAAATAACTTAGATAATCAGCTTTTAAGAAGAAAAAGTGGATTTTGACTCATAATTTTGGAGGTTTCAGTCCCTGGTTGGCTCACTTTTTTGCTTTTGGACCTGTAGAGAGACAGCACATCACGGTAGGAGCACATTGTAGAGAAAGCAAAGAGAGACGGGAAGAAGCTAGGGTTCCAGTAGCTCCTTCACAGCATTCTCCCAATGAACTGACTTCTTTTCACTACGCCCCACCTCTTGAAGGTTCCAACACCCCCCTTCCACATGAAAGGCACCACAGGCAGTAACCACATCTTCAACACATGGACCTTTGGGTGCCAGCAAGATCCAAAATATAGCAGATACGACCTCTACTACAATTTTCCTTAAAAATGACAATAGTCAGCTCTTCACTAATTTCACTAAATTTTTCAATTTATCACCATTAAATATTATTTGATATCAGCTATATGACTTTTCAAAGGCATTATCTATCAGTAATATGTAGTAAATTTCCTCCTATTCCTAGATTTTATATTTTATAGTAATTAGGTGTTTAGTTTTTCAAATGCTTTTACTGCATCTATTGAGATGTCTACATCTTTTTTTTGATGTCTACATTTTTTTCTCTTTTGTGCCATTAATGTGGCAAATAATAATGACTGTCTTTAAATGTTAAACCACTTTTGCATTCCTGGAATATGTCCGACTTTGACTATACTCCCTTTTTATGTAACACTTAATGTAATTTGACAATCCTTTGTTTAGGATTTTTGTATCTTCATAAAGAAATTGGCCTACAATTTTCCTTTTGTGTAATGTCTTTGTCAGGTTTTGATCCAGAGAATGTCTGACCTCATAGTATCCTTACTTATCTATTTCTAATTTTTGAAAAATTTGTATAATATTGGTATTATTTCTTCCATAATTTTTAATGTGTAATTTATAAAGTAATTTGCATCTAAATATTTTCAATTCCAATTTAAATAACCTTATTATCATAGAGTATTCAAATAATCTCTTTCTTCTTAGGTTAATTTTGATCAAACATGTTTTTCTTGAAATTTTCAAAATTTATATATATTAAAGTATTTTAGCATAAAGCTTTACATTATATCCTATATATCTCTATATAATCAATACTAATACATCTTTCCCCATTATTATTATATTGTAATTTATGCCTTCTCTAATTCTTGTCTAATTAATCTTTCAATATATTTATCTATTTTATTAGTTTTTCAGATAATCAACTTTTTAGGCTTCTTAAATTTACTATATATTTGTTCCTAGTTTATTAATTTCTATCTATTGTTTCCTCTGTTGTATATTCATTGAGTTTAATTTGGGGTTTTTTTCTAACTTCTTGAGATGAATGCTTGAATCATTAATGTCTACCTTTCTTTACTAACATGAGAATATGGGACTATAAATTTCCTTCAAACACAACTTCAGCTGCATACCAAATGTTTTTATATGTCATGATTTTATCATTCACTCCAAGATGCTATCTAATGGACACTATAATTTATTTTTTGATTCAGGGGTTATTTGGAAATGAATTCTTTAATTTCCAAATATTTGTGTATTTTAATTTTTTTATTTAAGATCTATCTCAATTCCATGCTGGTCAGAGGACATATGCTGAACAGCTTAATGTGTTAAATGTGGTGAAACTTGATTTTTGTCCCAAAGTACAATCAATTTTACTTAATAGTCCATGTGTGATGTTAATAAGTATTCTATTAATATTCAATTAGTATTCAATTAAGTCAGTTAGGTTTATTCAATTAAGTAAATTAGGCTAATTGATGTAAATTAGATTGAGTGTAACCAGAACTTCTTTAAAATTACTGATTTTTTAATCTATTTGTTCTCTCAACTTTAGGAAGTTTATGTTAAATTAACCCACTATGCTTGTGGATTTAATTTATTTGATATATTTAAGCTATGTTAATTAAGTATGTATGAATTTAGAATTGTAACATCTTCTTGATTGGCCCTTGGATCATTATGAAATGTCTGCCATGATCTCTGGTAAATACTACTTTTCTTAAAGATTTGTTTCACTTAAAGATAATTACTAGTTACCTTTTAGTTGCTGCATACTTTTTCTTTCAAATTGTATGTACCCTTATGTTTAAAGCAAATACTTTGTGAATAGCATAAGCTTTTATGAAAAAACAAATTCTTATTTAATTGCAGAGTTTAGGCCATATATATATATATATATATATATATATACATTTTTTTTTTTTTTTGGTGAGGCCTTGTATATTTAATAAGACTACTGGTATATTTAAGTTTAAATCTACCATTTTACTATTTGTCTTCACTTTCTCTATCCTTTCCATATTCCTTTGTTTCTTCTTTCTTAAGCTCTTTGGGATTAATCAAGTACTTTTTATTATTCCATTTTCCACCCAATTACATTTTTAGTTCTACATCCATTTATACTTCTTTTACAAGTTCCCCTAGAGATTACAGCATCCTTAAATTACTAGAGCCTTATACAAGTTAGTACTCCCACTACTTCCCAGATATTAGGAGAATTCTAAGTATCTTTTAATTCTGTTTATATTCTTTTTTTTTAATGTGGCTATGAGAAAAGATCATTACCATCACTTTGTGTAGTACACATCATTTAGATATGCCCGTATGTTTAACCCTTCTGTGGTTCTTCATCATATCACAATTTCTATGTTTTCATATGGGACCATTTTCCTTTGGCCCAAAGAATTTTATCATGTCCCTTAGTGATAGTCTACTGCACAAATTATCTCAGGTTTCATTTATGTGAAATGTAACTATTTCACCTGCACTTCTAATGAATATTTTTCTAGCTATATAATTCTAGGTTGGCAGTTATTTTCTTAAACATGTTAAAATTGTTCTATTGTGTTCTGGCTTGCATAATTTTTGTTTAAAAGTCAGTTTTAAGTCTTGTGGGGTTTTTTAATCCTGGAATTATTGTGCCTTTTTCCCTTCATTTGCTTTTCAGATTGTTCTCTTCAGTCTTGATTTCCAGCAATTTCACTGGGTGAATCAGATGTTATTTTAGTTTTACCATCATAGGTTCATCATACACTTTGCTATCTTTTATCATACTTAAAAATGTCCAACCATTAATCTTTTTAAATGTTGTTCTTTTTTTTCTGTTTCACCTTCTGAAATTTAGTTGAACACACAAATTCATCATGTCTCATAGGACTCTATACTCCTCTATAGCATCCTTTTTGTTTTCCATCTTTCAGTTAATTTACCTTTTCCTCACCTGTGTCCAATCTGTTTTTAAACCCACATTTTTGAATTCTTAGTTTCATTTATTTATGTGTTCAATATTGGAATTTCCATTTATCATTTTCAATTATTGAAGTTAATTTATATATCATAAAATGAACACACTTTTTGAAAGTTACATGCTATGGTTTCAATACAATTTGTTCCAACCACAACTCATGTACTAAAAGCAATGTAGTGGTGTTAAGACGTGGTGAGGCCTTTAAGAAGAATTTGGAATCATGTAAGATCTGCCTTCATGAATGGATTAATGCCTTTCCCATACGAGTAATTTCTCAAATGACTGGACTATTTACCACAAGTGCAGGTTGTTATAAAGCGAGTCAGCTCTTTTGCCTACCTCTTCCCTTCTACACACATCTGTTGCTTTTCCACTTTCTGCCATGAGCCCCTCCCCAGAGGCTGAAATCGCCTGAACTTAAAAGAACCAGAAGCCAAGATCTCTTTTCTGCATAAATTACTCCATCTTGGGTATTCCATTCAATATAGCTTTATCAATTTGACAACATATATATCTAGGTAACACAATTCCAATCAAGATACAGAATACTCTTGTCACCTCAAAAGAGTTCTCCCATGCCCTTCTTCAGTCAAGAACTCCAAGAGCATGTGTAGAGGGCATGGAGATAAAGTATTTATCGTGTGTATTCTTGAGACCTTTATCATAGTAGAGACATAAAAGAGGAAAACACCACCAAGTTACAAATGCTAAAATGGGAATGTGGGCATGCTGAAAGTATAAAGCGACATGCCATATATTAACTAATTACTGTGTGTTTCCAAAAATATGTACAAAACTTCTTTGTTACTTTTCTCTTCAAGGGGATTAGTTAGAATTAGTGACTTCCTGGTAATGAACAAAATATGGAAGAAGTGATTTTTATGTCACTGGCATGATTAGGTTAAAAGATTGCATTATCCCTCTTAGGCATGCTCTTCATCTCTCCGTTTTGGGTAGCTCACCCTAAGAGGATCGGTTGCCACATTCAGCAATCGAATGGAAAGCCCATGTAGTGAGGAACAGATGTCTCCAGAAAATAGCCAGTAAAGAACTGAGATCTGCCAACAGTGCAGGTGATATAAGAAGTGTATTTTTGGACTGGGGATTATCTCAGTGGTTCCACCACCTGCCTCATAGGCTCATGGTCCCAAGTTCGATCCCCGGTACCAAAAAGAAAAAAAAAGAAGTGGATTCTCTAGTTCTCTCTCTCCCAGTTCAGCTATGTGATGACTGAGGCCCCAATTCACAGTTTGACGGCAACTTTATGAAAGATCCTAAACCAAAATTACTAGGTAAGGAGTTTCTTAATCTTGCTATGCTTGTTTTCTCATCTCTAAAATGAATATAATGATGCTATTTCACAGTATTGCTGTAAAGGAAATTGAAGTAAAATATAGTAGTGCCTCGGTTCAGGAATTTAATTCTTTCCATGATTCTGGTCGCAGAATCATACGTCACCTTGCAATTCGGTTGCAACCAGAATCATAGAATGAATTCTGTGACCAGAATCCTGGAAATAATTAACTTCTTGAACTGAGTGAGGTACCATTGTATGTCAAAGCCCCAAAATTATGCCTCTTCTGTAGTAAACGTTTGAGAAATTGTCACCACCATTATTATCAGTTTTATTGAGCAATAGGATACTAGTATAAACAAAGTCAAAGGATTTATTATTTACTGAGTGTCTTCTGTCCAACAAACACTGGCTGAACACTTCACATAGATTTATTTTTTAAACCTGTGGGGCCATTAATATTACTTTTTCCTAATGTTGAAAATGAATCTCAGAATTGCTAAGTAACTCATCAAATTTACTTATCTGTCTGCATACACATTAGAGACATTATCTATGCTTTTTGAACTACTGCCCTGCTACTTTAGACACCGCACAGAGTTAAAGCAATGTCAGGTAAAAGGACTGAATACTGAGTTCTTTTAATTCATCCAACTTAATTCTGAATATAACTCTTACCTCCAGGTTAAAAAAAAAACATAAATCTGAACCTCAATTCTGAATCCAACCTAACCCTACTTTTAAATTAACAGATATAACCTAATCAAACTAATTAGAAAACTAACCTTGCACTAAATCATCCTTAGTCAAGACTTCAAATTAACCTGGATTCTTAGCAAGAGTCAAGAGATTTCCTTGACTCCAAACTTATACTAAAACCAAAATGGACTCAGAACAAGCCATAATTATGAACCAAATATAAACATGACCTTAAATTTATTCCTTCATCAAGCCAAGTTCTCCCCCACCCCTTCCAACCTCAGGCCAGATGGCTTATGGGCTCCATCATTAGCTGCCCCTCTTCAACAGGTAGTGGCTCTTTAGAGTAACATAATGGGAAGTATCCTACTTTCACATCTGGGTTCAGTAAGCACTAGTACTTTAATCAATTAATGGCAGCTGCCATGGATGAAGGATTACAGAGGAGCAAAATCTATGTCACATGTTTGTCAACTTTATTCGAAGCCCTATTACCAACCAGCTTAATTCCAAATTGCAACCCTAGTTCATACAGTGATTAGAATTTAAAATCCTACTCTGGAATTTTGAAGGGCCACAGGCAAAGTTCCTGTCACCCCAACCCAATCACTTAAAAGATGATTTTTGATTGCTTCTAAAATTTATTTAAGTGAACCACATGAAACTGAACATATTTGACCATTTTTGATCTACAAAAACATTACCTTCATATGGTTCAGCCTAATAATTTATGCTTCCCAGACCTGGCTCCCTGACTGAGATGGTGCAGAAGAATACAGCAGAGGAGATTTCATTCCTACTAATGTGAAAGATTTTTTTTACTGCCAACCCTCTCCTTGATGTGGTAAGAGCTGTGGGGGCAAAACCAGAACTCAAGAAAGAAACATCTGGATGGAGCAGGAGGGATCAATTTTTCTGTGGTATTATGATAAATTAGCAATTGGAACCTCCGAAGTCTGGGGCCAAAATAGACTCCTCTTCCTCAGCCTTTGTGTCCCCACTCTCTCCCTTCCCCTTGTCCTCTTTCCAATGTCTTGTCCCAATCCACCTCTCAGAGTCTGCTTCTCTAGCTCTCTCTAGGGACTTGATGGCGTTATATTACATTGTCTGGAACTCCCCAGAAACTCTAGCTGGTTTTCATAATGTCTTCATTGTATAACCAGCTTTGTGGCTGTTTCAGGATCCTCAAGAGTGTTATTGTAAAGGAGAAGACTTAATTGGGGGAAATTGAACCTTTGGGGTCAACCATGCTCAATGGAGAAAGCCCCCAAAGCCATCACAGACTGGAAATAACCTAAGTATCCACTGGTAGGGGATTAATAAAGCCAAGTTTATACCATGTACAACATTTAAAAGAAGTGAGGTAGAGTTATATGTACATACATGGAGAGAATTTTATGTTTATTTTATGGAATAAAATGGTGCAGTGTGGGCCAACAGGTAGAGAGTGGAGTGTGTGGGCACCCATACATGCACACTACATGGACATGAGTGTATAAAGGGCATCTGGAAAGAGAAACACCAAGATAATGACAATGGTCATCTCTGATCAGGACAGATACTGGGAAGAATGGTCAAAAATGGATGCATATTGAGGCCATACTCTTAAGTGAAATAAATAGGACACACATGTGTAAATACCGAATAGTTTCTCTAGTGTGAGAAACTGAAAGTGTAAATAAGGATGAAGATGATTAAAATGAATAATTGATAATTTGAAATAGGAAAAAGTCCAAAGGTGGAGGGGTGGGGGGGAAGAGAAGGGGAAAGGGAAGAAGGGACAGGAAAAATTATGTGAAAGAAAAAAGAAATGGAAACAAAGTCTATGTAAATAGGGAAGGGTGGTGGGGTTGAAGAGCGCATAGGTAATGGGGAAAAAAATAAGAACTGAGATACATCATGTTCAGGTACAAACACCCAATGATAAATGTAAATGTATTGTATACCTAAAATGTACCAATTAATATATAAATAAAAAAGAGGCTTTGACAAAGTCCAGAAAGTGTGATTTCTTCCTCACAATGCAAATATATTCATTTCCTCTTTATAATTAAAAATAAGCAATCATTAAAATCATAAACATTATTCTGCAACAGGCTTATGCCCAAAGGTAAGAGCTTTCCTAGTTTGGTGTCCCCAGAAATAGACCCTGAGACCATGACTCAAGTGCATATGTTTTATTTAATGGGTAATCTTAGGAAACAGCCAATAACAATGTGGAGAAATGAGACAGAGAAGGGAAAACAGTCAGTAAAGTGTGTATTATCAAGCAAGTTCCTACCGTGGGCAACTAGAGCATAATCCTGCTGGGGGGACTCAGGGAACAAGAGTAGCACACCTACTTCAGAGATATCCTGCCAGAGGAATGAAGAAGCTCAGGTATTTGTACATCAATTTCTACTACTTGTGGGCAGAGGGTGATCCTGAGGAGCTTCAAGTTTCTGGCCTTTCTGGCCTGCCACATAGCTGGGCCAAGTGGACTTCGATAGCTGTAGAGAACTTTTAAGTAAAAGAACTAAAGGGACTGGCAATTAGAAGTAGGGCCAGCATGCACTTAGAAGGTAAGAACAAGGAGATAGGAATAAAAATATGCTGAGCTACACCTGTATCCCACTGTCATCCAGAATTATTCAAGCAGCCTCTGTGATTCTGATCTTGATGCAGCCTTTCAGGAGAAAGGTGTCTCTATAAGAGGTTCCAACTTAGAGGCCCAGTGGCTGTCTTTCCCACATCTAGGAAAACCCAGCCAGCAACAGCCCTGGCTTTCACAGGAAGCCCCAGTCTCACTTTCCTTCTAGAAAAGAAGCAAAGACATAGACAACAAATCCTCCTCTTCAAGTATTAACTGAGGCAGAGTTTGATGACAAAACTAATAAAAACTGAGCATTATTCTTTATATGATTCAGGCACCCAAGTGGACTTATGAGGTGATGATTTAAAATCAAGATGCAAACTAATCTTTTCCTAGTTGTATGATGCAGACAGGTCACCACAGCTCCTTGACCGTCATCAGTAAGGTTTACAAAACGGGAGTACTCACCTCACAAGCTTGTGTGAGGCTCACATACATGCCTAGAGAACATTCATGAAGCACTGAGCACAGTTCTTAGCACATGGTTAATTTTCAACAAAGGCCAGCTGGTCCAGAAATGAAATTTTAGACATATTCAATACCTGCTATTCTCCCAACTTTATTCTTGAAACTGTGGGAAAGAAAGAAAGAAAACTTCATCTCTTCAAGCAGCAATGATGTGTCCTCATGAGTCACACTGCTATGAGTCTTCAGACAGGAAGTCAGGTCCCCTGGGCTGTTGAGAGACTACAGCCAGGAACACAGGGGTGTAGCCCAAAGAAGCAACTGATAAGAAGGGATAGCCCATGACACTGTGACCTTGGGTAGCAAGAAAACACCCCCAGACCCCCCTTGTGCCCAGCCCAACTAATCCAGGTGCAGTGAGTTGCTTCTATTGACCAGGCTTTCCCTGATTTAAATTTCAAACGGCCTGTGGTTTTATTCTTTCTTCCCCATCCCTGAAAGCTAACCATTATGGATTTTACAGGCCTCTGAGCCCTTAGCTCACACACTCAATTTGCACAATCTTTGCATAAGGAAAAAGGCAGTCAATGCAAACTGAATTAATTGTAATTGACCATAATATGCTTACAGAAATGCCAAGGAGTTTTCATTAGTAGATAAGCCCCAAAGTATCTGCCAGATGATTTACATCTGCATGAACACACTGCTTGGCCACAGTTAATTACAAAACCTGCCACAGAAGGTGCTTCATCAAACTCAGGCAGAGGCCTTCCTTGGGCCACTGACACCTCCAGGGACCAACACATCTTGACTCTCTTCCTTTGAAGAGCTTTGAAGTCACTGCCTGAGATGAAGCAGAGCCAGGCTGCCCCTGTCAGGCTGGAGCTTGGCTCAGATTTTCTTCCCCAGCCTTGGTGTCTTTCTTCTTCCCTCCCTTGGAGTAGCTGTTTCTTCCCACCACATTATCATAGCTTCTGTTCTTCTCCATTGAGTCTAATTTGGTAAGACTGGCATTAAACTCTGTCCTGGTTCAAATAACAAACCTCCATTCATTGATTCCCTTTATAGCAAATAATTCACAAGTGCCTCTTACATGACAACTTCAGTGCTGTGGGACACCACATGGAGATGGTTCCATCACATGGAGCTTACAGCCTAAAGCTGGACTAAAGGATTGAATAAGTGAACACATGAGTGCCAGAAGGGTAATAGTGGAATGAGTATTAAAAAACGTGGTAGTAGGAGGGGAATAGGTGTCTTTATTAGGGAACGTGGATGGAGAAGAGTTCTCAGAAGACCTGAAGTTGAGAGTATCCAGATGAGGTGCTTAGGCAAGAATGTTGCCCTCAGAGAAAACAGCATGTGCAAAGGCAGTCGGCGCATTTTAAGAACTAAATGTTCTTGACTGGAACAATCCAAGTGGAACAGAGAGTGAAAGGTGAGACAGGAAGGCAGAATATGTAGGATCTTCAAGATAAGGCTAAAATGACCTGAGATTTGACTCCAAAAAGGTTGGGAGCCATGAAAGGGAATTTGAATATGTTCCATTGAATAGACCAAAGTGGGTTTTTTTTCTAATCAGTCTGGCTGTTAAAAGTGGCAGGAAAATATTCTTGATGGGCAAAAGCAGAAACTGGGAGAGCAGTCAGGAAGATGCTATGAGAGCCACCCAGGTAAGAAACTATGCTATCCCGTGATGCTGGGGTGGAGACAAGTGGGAAGGGGCCAGGCCTCGGTCTGCTTGGAACAATGTCTGAGCGCCTTTTTCTTTCTCATACTGCAACAATCAGAGTCAGTCTTGACCTTAGGGGCTTCCATCTCTGGAGGCTGCGGCCCACTCCTTGCACACCAATGACTTCTGGGAGGAACAGAGAATTTTCTAGAATAGCACTGTCCATTAGCAATATAATGGGAGTCACATATAAAGTATGAACAAATGTTTAATTTTTTTAATGTATTAAGGAAAAGACACACTTCCATTAATCCCCTGCAAAATACTCCCACTTGTTTCAAATATACGTTATTGAAACTTTCTTAAGCAATTCTAAAAGTCCTCTTTTATGAGTATCTTTGCCATGGCCTCCGTGGCCTGAATTATTTCAAAACATTTACTTTTTATGGTCATTCTGACTTTGGTTTTTGTTGTTGTTGTTGTTGTTGTTGTTGTTGTTGTTGTTTTCAAGGTTTTTTTATTGTTATTTTTCCGGCTTCCCCTGCCCTTCCTTCAACCCCTCCATCCCTCCCTAATTACAAAGACTTTGTTTCCTTTTTTTTCATTTTCTCATATTACTTCCATTCCCTTCTATCCTATCCCCTACACCTCCCACTTCCCCTTCCCCATTGCCCCTTTTCTTCCTATTTCACATTATCTATTATACCTTTTAGTCCTTATTTACACTTTCAGTTTCTCACACTAGAGAAACTATTTGGTATTTACACATGTGTGTCTTATGTATTTCACTTAAGAGTATCGCCTCAATGTGCATCCATTTAGCAATAAATGTCTCTAATTTCTCATTTTCTATGTCTGAGTAGTACTCCATTTTATTTTTTTTAAAAAAACACATTTTCTTTATCCAGTCTCCAGCTGATGGGCATTTGGGCTGTTTCCAAGTTTTAGCTATTACAAACTGCGCTGCTATGAACATGGGTGCACATATATCACTGTGGTATGATTCTTTTAATTCTTTGGAGAAGATACCCAGTAGGGGAATAGCTGGGTCAAATGGGACTTCCAGTCCTAGTTCTTTGAGGTATCTCCATACTGATTTCCACAGTGGTTGCACCAGTCTACACTCCCACCAACAGTGGAGCAGTGTTCCTCTTTCCCCACAGCCCCGCCAGCATTTGTTATTGGTTGATTTCTTGATAGGAGTCATTCTTTCTGGGGTGAGGTGGAATCTCAGGGTTGTTTTCATTTGCATCTCTCCATTGACCAGTGATGTTGAACATTTTTTCATATGTTTATTTGCCATTTCTACTTCTTGGCCTGAGAAATGTCTGTTCATTTCAGATACCCATTTTTGGATTGGGTCTTTAAATTTGGGAGGTCTGATTTTTAGTTCTTTATAGATTGGAGATAGTAGACCTGTGTCTGAGGGACCACTGGTGAAAATTTTTTCCCAAATTTTTTCCCACATTGTGGGTTGTTTCTTCACAGTGCTGGAGGTTTCTCTTGCTGTGCAGAAGCTTTTTAGTAGGAAGAGATTCCACTTGTTGATTGTTTGTGCTAGTTCAAGGGCAACTGAGGTTTTGTTCATAAAGTGTTTTCCTACCCCAATGTCTTCAAGAGTTCTACCTAACCTCTGTTCCAACCAGTTCAGCATTTCCATTTTATAATTTAGATCTTTCATCCATTTCAATTTTAGTTGAATGCATGGTGAGAGATACAGGTCTAGTTTTAGTCTTTGGCAAGTTGAAAACCAATTTCTCCAGCACCATTTATTAAAGAGGCTATCTTTCCTCCAGTGAGGGTGTTTGGCTCCTTTGTCAAGGATAAGGTGGCTGAGTGTGACTGGAGTTGTTTCTGCATCTTCTAATCTGTTCCACTGGTCATCAGGTCTGTTTCTTTGCAAGTACCATGCTGTTTTTATCACAGTAGCTTTACAGTACAGCTTCAAGTTGGGGTTTGTGATACCCCCTGCCATGTCTCTGTTACCTAGAATTGCTTTTGCTATTCTAGGTCTCTTCTTGTTCCAAATGAAGTTTTGGATTGTTTTCTCAAGGTCCATGAAGTATGCTGCTGGGATCTCAATATCTCAATTGGAATTGCATTAAATCTATATAGCAGTTTTGGAAGTATGGCCATTTTCACTATGTTGATCCTTCCTACCCAGGAGCAAGGGATGTCTTTCCATTTTCTGATATTATCTTCAATCTCTCTTTTCAGAGTGCTATAGTTTTCAGAGAAGAGGTCTTTGATTTCTTTTGTTAGGTTGGTTCCAAGGTGTTTCAGTTTTTTTGGATGATATTGTGAAAGGAATTGTTTGCCCTATTTCTCTCTCAGTGAGTCTATTGCTCGTGTAGAGGAAAGCTATTGATTGTTGTGTGTTGACCTTGTATCCAGGTACTTTACTGAACTTGGTTACTAAGTTTAGAAGACTTTTGATGGAGTTCTTGGGGTCTTTGATATAGAGTATCATGTTATCTGCAAATAATGACAATTTGACTTCATTTCCTATCTTTATTCCTTTTTTATCTTCCTCTTGTCTAATTGCCTTGGCTAATGTTTACAAAACTGTATTGAGCAGGAATGGTGATAGTGGACATGCTTGTCTTGTTCCTGATTTCAGTGTGAAGGATTTTAGTTTTTGACCATTTAGTATGATATTGGCTGTTGGTTTTTCATAGATGGCTTTTATCAGATTGAGGTAGAGGTAGTCTATTCCAATGTTTTTTAGGGTTTTTATCATAAATGTGTGCTGGATTTTGTCAAATGCTTTTTGTGCATCTATTGAGATGATCATATGGTTTCTCTCCTTGGCTTTGTTGATATACTGTATTACATTTATTGATTTGTGAATGTTGAACCATCCCTGCATCGCTGGGATGAATCCCACTTGATCAGGGTGTGTGATCTTCTTGATGATCTTCTGCATTCCATTTGCCAGTATCTTGCCAGTAAGGATTTTTGCATCTATGTTCATTAGTGAGATTGGCCTCTGGTTCTCTTTTTCAGTTGGGTCTTTCTTTGCTTTGGGGATCAAGGTGATGCTTGCTTCCAGAAATGAATTCAGGAGTATTGCTTCCCTTTCAGTTTCATTGAAGAGTCTAAACAGTAGTGACAGTAGTTCCTCTCTAAATGTCTTGTAGAATTCAGCAGTGAAGCCATCAGGACCTGGGCTTTTCTTAGTTGGTTAGTTTTTAATTATGTTTTTAATTTCATTGCTTGGTATTGTGTTGTTTAGAATTGTTAGGTCTTCTTCGTTCAACATTGGTAATTCTTACATGTCTAGGAATCTGTCCATTTCTTGTGTTTTCAATCTTATTGGCGTATAGGTTCTCAAAGTAGGTATTGATGATTCTCTGGATTTCTGCTGGGTTCATTGTAATTTCATCCTTTTCATTCTTAATTGCATGAATTTGGGCCATTTCTTTCCTTTTTCTGATAAGGTTGGCTACGGTTTTGTCAATTTTGTTTATTCTTTTGAAGAGCCACCTCTAGGCTTCATTTATTTTTTTGTGTGTTGTTTTCTTAGTCTCCATTGCATTGATTTCTGCCCTGGTCTTTATAATTTCCTCCCCTCTATGGGCTTTGGGTTCGTCCTGCTCTTCTTTTTGCAGAAGCTTGAGGCTCAGCATCAGGTTGTCTAATTGGGCTCACTCTGTTTGCCTAATATGAGTATTCACTGCTATGAATTTCCTTCCTAAGACTGCTTTCATTATGTCCCATAGATTCCGATATGTTGTATTGTCATTGTCATTTAATTGAAGGAAATGTCTGATATCTTCTTTAAGAAATTGTTGTTCAATTTCCATGTGTTTATGGAATTTTTGCGGTTTCTTTTGCTATGGATCTCCAATTTCATCACACTATGGTCCGATAATATACAGGGGATAACTTCAATTCCTTTCCACTTACCTAAATATGATCTCTGAGCGAATATGTGGTCTATTTTGGAGAATAACCTGTGTGTACCTGAAAAGAATGTGTATTCTGATTTTGCGGGGTGGAACACTCTGTAAACATCTGTTAAGTTCATTTGTTCAAGAGTTCGATTGAGTTCTAGTATTTCGTTGCTTGTTTTTTGTCTAGTTGATCTATCTATTTGTGACAGTGGGGTATTGAGTTCCCCCACTATTATTGTATTAGTGCATATATGACTTTTCATGTCCATTAGTATTTGTTTTATATAGTTGGATGCAGTAGTGTTTGGTGCATAGATATTTATGATTGTCATCTCTTCCTGTTGGACTCTTCCCTTTACAAGGATGTAGTGTCCTTCTTTGTCTCTCTTAATCAGTGTGGATTTTAAATCCACTTGGTCTGCAAAGAGGATAGCTACTCCTGCTTGTTATTTTTTCGTTCCTGTCACATGCAGTATTGTTTTCCACCCTTTAACTTTCAGTCTATGAGTTTCATTTTGAATTAAGTGTATTTCTTGTATGCAGAATATTGTTGGATCTTGCTTCTTGACCCATTCTGCCAGTCTATTTCTTTTGATTGGTGAGTTGAGACCATTAACACTGATGGTTATAACTGATATATATTGACTTATCATTGTCATGACTTTTTCTTTTTGTTGGATTCTCCCCCTTTGCATTTAATTTCTTGTCGCGCCCAGTGGATTCATTCTGCTGAGCTTCCTGGGCTTGTGATAATTATTGTCTTTTCCTAGGATTTTGTCTAAAATATTTTGGAGTGCTGGTTTGATATTTATGAAGTTCCTAAGGTGCTCTTTGTCATGAAAGTATCTTATTTCACCATCAATTTTGAAAGATAGTTTTGTGGGGTACATCAATCTGGGTTGGAGGCTGTTTTCCTTTAGGGCTTGAAATACATCACTCCAACCTCTTCTTGCCTTGAGCATTTGCATTGAGAAGTCTGCTGTGAATCTGATGGGCTTTTCTTTGTATGTGATGTGTTTATTTTCTCTAACTGCTTGTAGAACTTTGTTCTTCTGTTGGGTTTCTGGAATCTCAACAATTATATGCCTATGTGTAAATATTTTTTGATCAAGGCTAGTTGAAGTCCTATATGCCTCACTTATCAGTATATCAAGTTTTTTCCCCTGCTTGGGTAGTTTTCTGCCATCATTTCTGTGAACAGTTTTTTTATGTCATCTGCACTCTCTCCTGTTTCTTCATTGACTCCAATCACTCTTATGTTATTCTTCTTTGCATCATCTAGCAGCTGCTGGATTGATTTCTCATGGTCCCTTACAATTTTAAAGCGATTTTTCTTTTCCTGGTCATTAATTGCAATCTTATCTTCTGTATCTGAAAGTCTGTCCTCACATTGGCTCATTCTGCTGCATAGACTTTCAATGGAGTTTTAACGTCCTGGAAATCTGTTTGCATCTGTTTTATGGATTCCATTTGTTTCCTATGTTGGGATTCCATCATGTTCCTCAGCTCCTCTATTTTTTTATCTGTGTCCCTCTAGATTTATTAATCATGTATTGCACTATGGGCACAATCTCTGCTGTTATGTGAGAAATTCTTTCTGATTTCATTGTTTCCAGATCCTCTTTTGTTGCCAATTCAGGAAGTCTAGGTGGTTGAGTATCAGAGTTTTCCATCTTGTTTCCCTTTGGGGTTGCTGTAGGTGATCTGGAAGTCTAGTTCTGAGACTTGTTTACTTGTCTTCTCATTTCAACCTGGGGAGGGGGAGTGCTGCTAGCTCCTGCAGAGTTCACCTCCTCTGTGCTGGGAGCAGTGATAGGTTGTCCTAGAAGCCTCCTACTCTGCACTGAGAGCTGTGGCACATTGACCCAGAAGCTTCATCTGCACTCGGAGCTGTGGCACATCAACCCGGAAGCATCCTCTGTGCTGGGAACTGTCATTCTAACTTTGGAGAGGAGCCTGAAGTCAGTACCAGATCCATTAATAAAGTGGATGAGAACACATTATAATATTAATATTTGACAGAAATTGCCATAAATGTTTGATCAACAAGGATCAAAACATACGACAAACTTCTCAATAAAGAAGTTTGTTACAGGGCTAGGGATGTAGCTCAGTGCCTGCTGCGCAAGCACAAGGACCCAAGTTCCATCCCCAGTACCAAAAAAAAAAAAAGAAGTTTGTTACAGTAAGAGACACAATGCCATTAACCTCCCTCAAAATACTCCCCCTTTCACTGTCTTTTATTGTAATAAGTTTTTTAAACATTCATCATACTTTTTAATCACTTCTTGTATGTAACTTTAAATTTTCTAGTATACTTTAAAAATGTAAAAAAGAAATGGGTGAGATTCATTTGAATAATATATTTTATTTAACTTAATATATCAAAAGAGTATCTTGTCCAAATGTCATCAATATAAAATTTATTAATGAGATCATCTACCTTTCTTCTTGCTAAGTCTTCAAAATCCAGAGTATGTTGTATACCTACAGCACATGTACTTTGGACTTATCACATTTCAAATACACAGTTGTCTCATGTGGCTACTACACCCTTAGTGCACAGTGCTGCTCTGAATCTGCTTACCTGAACTCTTTCACCTAAAGAATCCATATGTCTAAATAGTAGTATGCTGGAGATTACTCATACAGGTTTGTGAGAGCTGATTGTTAAATAATTGTGAATTTTGCAAACCTGTTTTAAAACACAACCATTACTAAAAGCTAAATTATACAAAATTGCCACTACATAAGTGATATTAATAAAATAAATAAAAGTAATAAATATCCAAAAGTCGTGACTTCCTGATTATTATATTACATGACTATCCCTCTACTTTTCAGATTGTTTACATCTATTTATCTGTTCTGGGGGATCACTGTATCATGATTTGCTACTGTACATCTCTTCCAATTTCTTGTGAACTGACAGCAAATTGGTAGCTTGAAATTGGCCATGATGGAAGTAGTTACACCATGGAAGTGGTAAATACTATAAACCAGGGCTTGGTATTTGAAGAGCTGCATATTAAACATTTAGCATGCAAGACCCCCCTTTTTTTCCAACCATATCTTGTAGTCATACAAATCATAAAGTTCTCACTAACAAAGAGACTCTCAGCCTCTTATTACTGCAAAAAACAAGAGAAATTACCTCAGAACATACAATGCTGCCCAGCCATGGTCTTGATCTCCATGAAGGAAAGAAATATGTATGTGGTCCTTGGAAAAGGACTTGTTAAGCAACAACTGATTTGAAGAAAAACTTTTTCCTTTTGTCCTACATTCATTCTCTCCAAGCTGAATTCTATATTCAAAGATGTTCTGCTCTTTTCCACCTTCTTGGAGAGGAGGCCAGAGTCATTTCCAATCTGTAAACTCAAGGTAATTCCAATCAAAGTCAAAATGGAATTTTTCCACCATATAGAATATAATCAACTATTTTTATTTTTTTTATTTTTTATTTTTTGGCACTGGGGATCGAACTCGGGTCCTTGTGTGTGTGAGGCAGGCAACAGAACCACTGAGCTAAATCCCCGGCTAATCAACTATTTTTAAATGATGAAATAAGAATATATATTAAGACTTGAAAATATATTCATAACCTATTATGAGTGGGGCAGATCAAAATGTAATTTAAAGTATGTTCCCATTTTAATCTTAAATACACATGCATATGTAATACATATACTATATATGTCATATAGAATGTGCATATAATGCACTGGAAAAACAAGACATAGTAGCTGAGCCTCTAAGTGATTTTTTAAATTATTTTTCCTATTTTTTAGTGGAGATGGGTGTTAACTCTGAGAATTATGCACTGCCAGAGAGCCAGAAAGCTGAGATGTCTCAGGGACTGACCTGGACTCACATCCTTATCTATCCTTTCTGAGCAGTGTAATCATGGGCAAATCACTAAACTCCCTTGACTCTTGTTTTCTCATCTATAAAGTGGAAACAATATCAGTAACTACTTCATGCAGCCATTGCAAGTGGTGAAAGAAACAAAGCACTTGGCAAAGTTCTTTGCACAACAAATTCTTGTTAATATTAATTGTAATGAAAAATAAGAGGAGGAAAAGGAAGATGGATAAATAGATAAATAATTGAATCTCAATTTAACATCAAGTTTCCCCTACGTAGAAGCCAAATTCTTGACAACATGCTCTTCTGTGTCCTTTAGATATCTTTGTATGAGAAGAAATAAGTGAAGAGCAAAAAAAGGAGTCTGTGTTGTGTTTGCTTAAATAAAATTCATTGCAAAGAGAAAAGAATGATAAGTGTAAAGCAGCTTTCATCTACAGCTATTTTCCTTGGCTCATCCCCACCTTCTTTCCATGTTTAGACCCAGAAAGACTTCCTCTGCTCTATGCTGTCACAAAATTGGAATTCCTTAACTCCAAACCTAGAGTTCCTCAGTTTCAGGGGCAAGACTCAGCCTTCTTCTAGAACTGCAAATCAACCAGAATTCAGGAATCAATCCTGAACACACCAGAAACCCATCTCCCCAGACTGATAGAAATTCAGATCCAGGGCAGGTGAGGAGGAGTCCAGAAAAGATTAAACTTTTCATCCCATCTCTTTCTATCAGCCAATGTGCACTAGATGCCTCTAACAACTGCAATTAGCCCCATTTAAAAGTTGTAGTGGAATTTAATTAAGTGAACTCCATGCTGTGTGGTTTCTTGAAGCAGGTTCAATGCAAGGTACAAACAAGTGATTAAGCTAAGAGATCCACTGGAACTCTTTTCCCAGGGGCTATTCCTCAGAATCAAAAGTTTCAGGATACCCTTCTGGTGGGACTCCATGATACAGGGACATGTGAATGTCTTCATTTCCCCACATCCACACACACTCACATACCTTCATTCATACAACATGCTACCCACACCTCCAAACGCTTACAAATTCCTACACACACATGCAAAGACCAGAACATCTGCATAAACATGTATTATACCTTACCGAGGTAAACATTTATGGACACACAGGCATGCATGTGCAATCACATGCACATATACTACCATCATGCTGTGGATGGTACCATCTATACCTAAATCCAAGCCAGAAATTTAAAAAATATTTCCAACATCTCTCTCTCTTTTACTCCTCATTTCTAGCATATCACTAGGTCTAGCTGATCCTATAACCTTCATAATCTTTGGAATCCTTCTCTTTTTTTGTTAATTGCCAACACCCAATCCAATCCTAATTTGTCGTGCTTGCTCACCTGGATGACTGAATCTGCAAAGTGTGGACAATACTAGTAGAAATGACATTCCAGGATAAAGGGAACAATGAAAGACAGGTTCATTGGGGCAGTGTAAGGAATGAGACTAGAAGAGTTCAGAAACAGCATAACTAAGGAGAATACAGGATAGAATTTGAAGGATTTAGTACAAAAAGCAAGAACAAAGCCTGGAGATATGTTTTAATAGAAATTAAGGAAATAGAGATTTCCTAAGAAAGAATAGCCAAGTGAGAATGTTTCGGAGATGTGAAATAAGAGGTAATTGGATATTGGTCCAGATTTGACCACAAGTAAATCTATGGTGATCTTGACAAGAACAATTTAAAAGAGTCTTTGAAAATATTTAGAGGTGATGGGAGGTGGAAAAATGAGATGGGAAAATGTAAAATTTAAAATTGATGGTTTTGCAATGACATTAACCACAAAGAGAATGAGATAGAGAAGAGATGCTTGGAAGAAGATTGTGTCCACCTCTGATTGCTCTTTTTGCTCATTATGTTGAATACTTTTCCACAGGAAACATCTCTCCCAGAACTGCAACAGTGAGATTCAGATAGCAACAGCAGCTAAGATGAGCCAATGAGACTTCCCCATTTCCTTAGCAACTATGATTGGTCCAAGAATAAACTTATGACCAAAAGTAAGTCAATTAGAATTCTTCCTCAAATTTTGTGTTTATTCAAACCAGTTGACAATGGCTTCTTTTCTCTTTTATCACATGCTGCATGTATTTGGCACTACCTATAAAAAGTTTCCATCATATGGGGAAACTGAACTGAAAGAACACCACTAACATGAAGACAGAAGTAGAGATGAAGAGATAATGGTCATGTCTGAGAGTCCATTTGTCCATATGGCCAGGTCCACTTCTGCCTCTTCCACAATTTGATTGCCTTCTTTCACTTAGGCTAGCTTGAGTTGGGCTTCTATCCCTTACAACCAAAAAAAATTCCAATGTAGGACTGAGGGTCATTACACTGATCAGAGGAATTTTTGCTCAATTCTATTGGATGAGCATATTATAGATGAAGAAGTATCAGTCAATATATTGCGAACAACTGAAAGACAAGGTATCATCCATAGATTTAGGGACTTTGAGACCACACACACAGATACAACTGGAGGGACGCACATCAAACATTCAATGGGAAGAGAACAAGTTTGGTTATATAATTTATGGGACCCAGGGAAAAAGGAAAATGTGGGGGTTTTTTTATGAAAGTTAGAATTTCAAAATGGTGACCATCAAACCAAAGAAGGGACCTTTCTGAGTGCAGGGTACTGTGTGGCTGCACAAGTCACATGCCCATGAAGCCAGCTCTGGAGGGGGGCACACTTCCTCTGAGAAATGAATAAATAGGGATCGATGGTATGTGATGGAAGCATTCGGGATGACAGGTAGTAAATTCAGGTAGTGCCTCTATTTCCACTTTGGAGAGGTAGACTGATAATCTACTGTATGAGTAAAGGGACTGAGATGGGGTGGGGCAGAAGAAAGGCAAATAGACACTGAAAGATGAGACACAAGAGGACTTCAGAGATCAGTCAATTAGTCATGAATCTTTTTCTTTGAAAATGTGCAAACTCTCAGGAAGGGCAGATGTAGCAAGCAGAGGGCTGAAGCACCTTTAGAGCTGCAGAGTTTGATTACACACCACAGCAGCATGCCCAATGGCTGCCAGCTCCCTGCACAACTGTTATTTGCTTATTTCAGGACTCCCTGGCTATTCTCTAAAATCAAAGCTCCACTAATAACCATATTTAGCATTGAACAAGCACTTGGTATTTCCTGAGGACCTCACAGCAGTAATTAGTTAATAACCCAAAATCATGGGTGAAAAGGCACAAACAAAAATCTGTAAGAAGGAGGTGCCTTTCCTGTTCATAGTATAGAACAAGGCCCTCATGCAAGACCCGGTGGGGGGGGGGCAGGTTGGTGTCCTGGAATTACATGCAATCGGTGTAAGTATGAGTGCACGTGTGTGTGCATGAGTGCATACATATGTGCATGCATGGGTATGTGCATGATTGTGTGAGTCCAAGGGATATCTGGACCAAAAACAAGGAAGAATCATAGCATTGTAGAATGAACTTAAGATATAGACTCAAAAAACCTGGTTTAGGACCCAGGCTGAACTACCTGCTGGTTTTCTGACATCGTACAAATTTTCTCCCCTCTTGGTGCCAGAATTCTCTTGTCTGTAAAATGGGAAGAAAACCTTTCTTTTGATGTTGAGAAAAATTACATGAGATCCAATGAGTAAAAGTGCTAGCACAAACTGTCTTCCATTTTCTCATTCATTCTATAGCCACTTATTCAGTAACTACTGTGTAGCAGGTATTATTCTATCTCCTGAGGTGCAGCATGAAGAGAACAGAGGCCCTGCCCTTATATTACTTACACTCTTAAATAAAGACAGGTGGAACCAAATGCATGTGTGATGGTGACAGTGAGTGCATATGAAGATATAGCAGGGCAAGGCTAGGGTACCTGAGTGGAGCCAGGTTTCTGTTTTAGAGAGTGTAGTCTTGAAGGGCCCCTCTGAGAGTTCTTAGTAAAGTCCTAAAGACAGTAAGGAAGAACTTTGTGTGGAAATAAGGGAGAAGATGGCTCATGACAAATGGAGGGACAGAAGTAGAGCCCTTGAGCTGGGAACATGTTGGCATTTAAAGAACAGCAAGGATCTTTTTGATGCTTTTGACTCACAAGGTAGAGGAGTCTGGATTATAAGGCAAGACATTCCCCTTACCTGTGGGTGCAAGTCAATCTCTTTTCATTAGAATTGGATGAATGAATTAGGTCAGGACTCTACACACACACACACACACACACACACACACACACAAATACACACATACACCACAGCTAATTTTGCTTGAATGAGCATCAGAAAAGTAGGACACATGTCTCTCTGCAGTTCCTCATCTCCTGGCCCTCAAGGACTCTGCAAGAGAAAGTCACTTACGTCATCCTCAATATTCTCCCTGCTATACAAAGAATTCACCACATTTGTGAAGGATCTTGTATCCCAAAGATCCCTCCAGTTAAGTACTACTGTGTATCGACCCACTCTTAAACTTGGTAACTTCAGTCTCTTTATTTATTCCCTGGTCCCCGTCTCAGTTCCTATCCAGTCACATCATGGGGCTAACCACTACTCACTCTCCAAGATACATAATGTGATTCATATGTGAAAGAAAAGCACTAGATGTGGCTGTGTATCTGACCTAGTTTTCAAGGAATCAAAGTTGAAGGAAACAGATGCTATCATCCCATAAGAGCTTGTGGCAGCTGGAGCCCAATATGGCAGTGGGCTACAGAGGAAAAATTGAAAGTGAAGGCATGGATACTCATAAGCAGACAACTTTTGATAACCAAAATTATGCCATACTACAGGCATTGCAAACAAATGAAATATTCAGATGAACTGGAACCACCACTGAAGACGATGGAGATGGGGATGGGTAAACCTGTATCATAGCACAGTGACCACAGGAAGAGTGAAAGCAGTTAAGATGATTACACTGGAAAGCAAGGACAGTGCAAAGCTCCAAGATTGCTCAGCATTATGGGAGGAGGAAGATGAAAGAAAAGTCACAGATATGAAAGAATATGAAAAAGTGGATTATCAGAAACAGATAAGGCTACACTAGACAAAAGGAAAATAACAGATTATAAAACTAAAACTGATATTGGAATTAAAGATACTATTTTACACATCAGAATTTTCTAATAAAAATATTACCAGATGCCATAATTATGGTTGCTGGGCCCTAATTGGCCATAGCAGGCATTAACAGTTAAGTACATGTGTGAAGACTACAATCGAGACCATGTGAAGAAAATAGTCACCACTGAAAATCACCCTCAACTCCCACCACCTCCTTTAAGAGGATGAAAAAAATCACTGACACTTTTCAGATAGAGAAGAAAACATAGTATTCCTGTGCATCTTCTAATTTTCTTGACAAATATACAAGCTGCCATTCCAACAACAGAAAATGACTACACAAGACACTTTTTAATGCAAAGTGAGGGCATAGAATCTATCCTAATTATTGATTCTGATCTTTAAAAAAGTAATTCATAAGTATGACCATTGATCACAATCACTGATACATACAATTTCTCTAATAAATGGGATGTAAGTTTATGCATTAAAATTTAAAATGTTCCACCACAAAAAAGCTGTATGTCCCTTCTGATGGTCTTATAGATGGTTCCCTCTCTGCATTTCCTGCCTTAGTACACAGATGCTTCCATTTCTCTTGCTATTAAGGCAATTTTTCTTTTTCATGCAGTCTGAAGTTGTCTCTCTGTCAATCACTGCATTCATGTGGATCCTTCACGGTATTTAGTCTGGTTTATATTTTCAGCTGTGAAGACTCTTTGATGGGGATGAGGGGCACAGGGTCCCTGTGTCCCATCTTCTCTGTCCCCCACAGCCTTCCCACTCCACATGAATGCATCCAGTGCTGAGAGCCAAGAAAAAACACCATCTCTAGGGGCCTGGTATGACCCACTCATACCAAGAGCTGGAGAGACCTGGGAAAGATTTTCATTTCAAATTATAATGCAAATGGCAAGGGTACCAAGAGATGGAGAAGATGGAGAGGGAGAAGAGACAAAGGGAAGTACAAAGAAACAAGATGTGTTATGTACACATACCAACTCCCACAATAACTGTAATCATTGTGTACTACAAATATGTGAAGCAAGACTTAAAGAAAAACAAGTTTTTCCCACCCTTAGATAGTCCTCCCCTTGTATCACTGCCCACTCCCACCTGCAGCTATAACTCCTTGTTCTGGTACAGATAAAATTGGTAACTATGACCTGTAAACAAAGTTTATGTCATCTTGTTCTCACAAGATTCACAAGGCTCTGTCTTCTTTCAAGGCTAAATTACAAAACTGTCTGCCCTTGTCCTGTTTCTGTAACTACCTCACTAAAAAGACCAACCCCTTAAACCAAATGTATAAAAACTGGAACTTTTCTTTGTTCAGGGCTCTCCCTCTAGATATTAGTCTGTTGAACTGGTGTTCACCTAAAATAAATCCTCCTGTTTCCCAATGGTCTCTCCCATCTCTTAAATCCTGCAACATATGTACTAATAAAAAAAAAATCTAGAAATAGGATGGAGGATTGATAATAGAGGTCAGTAACAATGGCAAATTAAAAACTTCTGTACTCAAATACAGTACAAACCTGAATATGCATGTATAATAAGAAAATAAATCACAAAAAACTACAATTTTTAAGTGATGGTTATCACTAACACTATAAATTTTTGAAAACAATTTTTTATCAACTAGTTTATAGATTCAAATCTACAAGTTTTTTTATATTTTGTTGGCCACATGTTTTTGGTAAAGTTATCTTCTATAGAAAGAAAAGAAATTGAATTCAGACTTTCTGAACAATTTTCCCTCCAGAGTGATAGTTTATTTCGGCTTCCCAGTTTCATTGTTGGCAATGCCACCTAAATTTTTAAGACTATTGACAAATATGAGAAGTCTTTTTATCAAGTCTATTTTGTATATGAGCTGTGAAATTTGAGTATTTTTAAGGTTTTCTTGAGCAAAAAAATAAACTGACATACTGTTTAGATTGACAATATTCATGAACCAGAGCCTTGGAAGGACCCCATGCAAGTTAGAGATGCTGAAGTTTAAATGCCATTAGCTTCTCCATGCATCTACTTCTTAATGGCCTCCAAAGTCCTACATTGTCAATCCTTAGGTTCCCACCCACCATACTGCCTATTGTGTCCATCTTATGCTGTCTCTTCCAGCTCCTCCACTTTCCTTCATTTTGCCTAATGTTCATGCTCTCTTCCTATTGCTGGACTTGTTTGCAGCCCTTGTCCCTTCTTTGAATTCCCTTCCTGTCATTACATAACTGTTTTCATTTCATTAACTCCTTCAGATCCTCCTTTAGTGTAATCATCATTTGCTTCTTTTTCATTTATAGTTATTAGCACCTATGAATTATACAAGAAAATGGGTTTCATTATAACGTTTTCATACATCATCATCATTTACTTCCAAATGCTTCCCATCATGTTAAATTTCCAATTCTAACTTCTTTTTGAAAGTACAAGGCGCAATTTTACATGTTGTTATAAGACACACACACACACACACACACACTCCCCCTGACCCCAGGAATGCTCCATGAAGAGAGGGATCACAGTTTGTTGTATCACAGTACTAGCATATGATCTTCCTCATGGAAGTATATACTCCTTTCTCAGGAGTATAGAGATCTAATATTTACTTATTGGCTCTGGATGACTAAAGGAGAAGAGACATTAAATTGAAATTGATTGGTGAGCTCTCCTTTCCTGCAAAGATAAAAGAAAATCAAGAAAACAAGTTTTGGTTTCTCTTCAGCTTCATTTCACCTGAGTCAACTGTCCCTTGGTGAATTGCAGCTCTATGAAAATATCTTCATCTTAAAACATTTCTTTTGCACTTCAAGAAACCACAGATGTTGCTATAAATACCAGAGGAAATCAAAATTTGAGGTCTGAGGCAAGAAGAAATATGGATGCAATGATTAATAAAATACTTCAGGAAAAGACACAGATGTAGCACAGCTTTGGAGAGAAGTTGAGGTTGGGCAGCTGTGTTTTCAAATAGATCAAATATCTCTTGCCCCCTTTTCACACACTGCTCCAGACTCTACAATGAGACACACCTTGTGGATGGGCCTCAGCCTGTCTCTGTAGTGAGAGCACTAGCTCCCCAAAGAGTCTCTCATTTCGATAGACCGTGTGCCCACCAGTACAGACACCTTCCCTTTGATTGGGTGCTCTCCTGGTAAGAGTGTTAGACTCTGCCCTCTTCCACTCCATGCAACCCTCTTCACTGGGGCCCAACCAGTACCAGGGTTCAAACTCAAGATAATCTGGCACCAAAGTCAAGTCTCGTTAGCCATAGCCTCTCTCGTAAGGAAGACATAGATGCAAGCTGTGATCTAAAGTGACAGCAGTTTCCGCAAACTTGATCTCTGTCAGTGTGAAGGTTCAAGCTTCAGCTCCTCCCGTGCTTTCCAGATTAGTACTGGTATTGGAGCAGCCTCAGTCACGGCAGCCATGGATGATCAGCAGAAAAATGGAGGGATGTCTTTGGGGGGTATTTTATGGCAAAATCAAGATGGAAGAAAAAGTGTGGCCAGATTTGGGTTACCCGAGAAGTAGATCAAAAGACAAACATTTTTGTGCATATAGTTTATTTGAGGTAATCCTAAAAAATGGGTAATGTTGTCAGAAAGTGAGAGGAGGTAGGGAATAAGCCAGTAAGTGTGTTCTCAAGCAAAATTCCATTGTGGGTAACTAAGGCTTAATACAGCTGGGAAACTCTATGAGTCAGTACAGAGCAAGCTGTTTTACAGATTTGTTTTATGAATAATTTTATAAACTAATGTGTATTAATTACATATAAATTGTACTTTTCTAAATATAATTTAAAACACAAATTAATGTAAAATTAAATAAATGAATAAATCTATGTATCAACTTGGTGGTCCAATCACACAGACAGAATTATTTATCAAGTGATTTTAAGATACAGGACATTTCCAGTGAGATATATCAAGCTTAGGTGAATTGGGAAGAAAAAATTTAATCTCAAGCTGTTTTCAATAATTACTTCATTTGAGGTAGTGTCAGTATTGCTCCTCCAAGACAGCAGAGTTTGTATGTTGACATAAAATAAAAATGGTTGCCTTTGGGAAATGGGGCATTTACCAGAAGAAACAGGAAATACAAAGATCAAAAGAGGAAAGTAAAAGCACTTTTTTTTCCCCTCAGTACAGGGGATTGCACCCAGGGCCTAACACATGCTTGGCAACTGCTCTGCCACTGAGCTACATCCTCAACCTTCTGTTTCTGAGACAATCTCTTCAAGATGCCCAAGCTGGCCTCAACTTGGGATCCTCCTGCCTCAGTCTCCTAAGAAGCCAAGATTATAAGCACAAGCCATCATGCCCGGCTTCACTGTACCTTTGTAAATTTCAAGTATCAATATAAACTCCAGATCTGTTTTCACTTTAAATGAAATATCTATTTCCCACTGGTATCCATCAAAAAGCCCTAAGAACAATGACAGACCAGTAGCAATAAACACCCCCAAACCCACTGGATGGTTGTCTGAATGTCATTTTCCACTGAAAGAAACAAGGCTGGGTCCAGATTTGGAAGAGAAAGTGTACAAAGTGAGTTGAGAAACCAGAGAGCAAGAAGCTGTCAGAAAACATGTAATCAAGTTAAAAAAAACTTAGGAGTCAGCTGGGGGAGGGGGTACATGCCTGTAATCCCACCCTCTGGGAGGTTGAGGCAGGAGGATCAAAAGTTTGACCCCAGCGACGGGAACTTAATGACTTAGTGAGACCTAGTCTCAAAAAAATAAGAAAGGGGCTGGGAACATAGCTCAGTGGGAAGGTCCTAGGTTCAATCCCAAGTATCATGAGGAAAAATATACACAGGAGTCAGATTAAAGAATCTGCACTAGTCAGAAACAGGAGAATTTGGATCTCAGATCAATAACTGCAATGGGTTGAAATTCACTGCATATTTTAAAATCTATGTGTGCAAAATAATACTAATAATGCAATACTCTCATTGATGACCTACATAGAATACTAGAAAATAAACAAATTAATTATTTTGAAAACTGAAAATCAAGGGAAAGAATCAAGCACTAACTTGCCTTTCCTATATAGACTATATTTCAGGATGACAAATAGTCAATGAGGGGAAGCTTCTCTTTAAGACATGATTCAGATAATAAATGAAAAACAAATGATGGAATTAAAATTATCATCGATTAAAGCAAACATTGGTGATTGCCAACATCAGAAGAGACTCAACTAGACTTCCTAACAGAAGTACATTCATCAAGTGTTCTCCACGCCCGCCCCCACGAAAAAAATCTTAACTCTGATCAAGCTCTAGATCTAACTACTAATTTTTAGGAAATACCAGGGGCAAAGGAATGTGTTACACCACCACACCAAGATGTAGCCATCAAGGTGTAGACTGTGGAGAATTCTTAAAGGCAAACAATCAAGTTGTTTCATTAAATAAATATTGAGGAGAAAACAGATTAAAAGGGGCATAACAACATGGTAAAAGATACCTGTATACTCACTATTCACAACAGCCAAAGTATAGAAACAACCTCGATGCCCATCATCAGATATATGGGTGGTGAAGACGTGGTATATATACACAATGGAGTATTATTCAGCCATAAAAAAGTGAAGTGATGTCATCTGCAGGAAAAAAAAGATGGAAATGGAGATTATCATGTTAAGCAGAATAAATCAGGCTCAGAAAGACAAATAACACATGTTGTCTGTCATAGGCAGAATCTAGGGAGACAAAGATGATATAAAAGTAGAAAGGCAATATTAGAGAAAGGAAAGGGAAAGGGGAGAAGGGTGAGTGGCTGAGGGAAGATGAATACAATCAAAGCACATTATATGCATGTATGAAAATGTCATAGTAAAACCCTTCATCTTGTACAATTAATATGCACTAACAATTATAATAAAAAACTTTAAATAGAAGCTTAAAAGATCCATCAACTAGTCACAATATATGGCCCTTAAACTGAGCAAATAAACTATTTCTAAAACTATGTATTAAATTAGAAAATGTGAATTGGGTAATGAATTTGGGGGCTATTCAGAGTATTTTGATTGCCTTTTTAAAGTAATCTCTATATTTGATCCCAAACTATTTAGAGATGAAATGATTTGAGATTTGTTTCAAAATAATGAGAGAAGGAAGAAGTGGGCACAAACTCAGACCATAGTAATAATTTCTTGAAACCAAGTGATCTACTATACAGCCCTGCCTAACTGATTTCTTCCTAATATTTTCAAAATGAAGTTAAACACAGCATAAAATTCAATAGCAGTTGCCAATTTTGGTCTGGGGAGGAAGGAAGGTGTAGAACCGAGCTCAGCAAGAGAGATCTGGAGCAATCTGAGATTAAAACCAGAGTATCCCCTGCACCCACAGATGGGGTATGTTTGGTGCCATTTAGCATTGTGAAAACCTCCCAGAGTTGCATGGTGAGAGGTGCAAGAGGCATTAGGCAGATCCCTGGTTCTGTGGCTAAATTACATGGAGGTGGCCCAGTTTTCTCACCCTGTGAGCGGGAATCACAGTAGTAGCCACCTGGATTGTGGTGTAGAAAATTAGGTGAGCTGATACATGGATAATACCTAGCAAAGATGAGCTGATGCATGGATATTGCCTAGCAAAGTTCCCAGCTCATAGTACACAATTAATCATTGCTAACTACTATTGTACTGTATCCTGCATCTTCTTGCTGAACTATCATGGCCCAGCAGATGCTGTGAGCACAGCACTTTAGGCTCGGATTCTGGACCCATCTGTATATCTCACCGGTCATCTTCCTGTTACAGATGCCAGTTGGAAAACTGAATGAAGCTTTCATCTCAAACTTCAACTCCCAGAACCCTCTCTCTTATACTCCTTGTCTTTCTCCCTGCTAGCTCTCTCCCACTTCCTTCTCTCCTTGTCTTCCCCTCCCTCATCCTTCCTTCTTCACCCAAAGCAGCACTTCCACTGTAACAAGTGAAGCAATAATCTAAGCAATAATTTAACTCCTTACTTTCTACTTAAAAATCCCCTAATTACTGGCTAATGGGTCCACAGAGGCATTTGGGCTGGGTGAGCTCTGCCCTGCAGGCACAGCTATAGTTCATCTGTCTGCTCCCTAATAGCACTCTAAAGTTCACCCTTATAAACATGTCACTGAGCTGGTAATTGAGTGACTGGTCATTAGGTTCCACGTGTGGTACCTGTGGGTCACCGATCACTCAGGGGTGATGGATCTTTCTCCAATACCTCAGCTGAGCCAGCCAGAGAGCTTTCTGTCACCCCTGAGCAGAACATTACTCTCTGGGAAGTCTAGAGCGAGCCCCAGCGAGCCATCCTAACCATGGCCTTCATCAGGAAAGGCCCGGGAGGAGAGGGCAGATAAAACATGAACACCCTTGCTACACTCCCTGCTCTTTTTCCAGAGGCCTCTTCTGGGAAGTCTTTCGAGGACACACTGATGCTGTGAGATGCCATGAGGTTGTGAGAATTCAGGGCAAGAATGATTGCACTGTGGAGTTGAAATCTGCTTGAGAGTAGGGGCACTGCTGTTAAGACCAGTAAAAAAGACTGGAGCTTTGTGATATTAGATGCCTCTCAATGAAATGCAAGCATCTGAGCTGCATTTCCCTGAATAAGTTTCTTACCTTCTCTGGTTGGCACTTCCTCATTTGTGAATCAGAGATGATAGCACCTCCTTCCCTTTCAGGGCTGTGCTCAAGATTATCTGAAATAAAACATAGAAGAGGGCCCATAGTGCCTGCTACCATGAAGGTAATCAGCAATGCTAGCTCATTTTAAATACATCTACCATTTTCCTCCACTTTTGTCAGACATGCACCCACCCACCCTACCCCATCCACTCCACACCACCCCACCCCACCCCACCCCGCCCCACCCCGCCCCCATGATGGTAATGGCAGAACAAAAAAGTGACTGAGGTTCAGGCTCTGAAGTTAGGATGACTGAAATCAAATTCCAACTCTATTGTCTGATCTCTGTGTGAGCCTAGGCAAATTACTTGCCTTTCAGAATTCAACTTCCTACTGCATAAAATGGAAATATTAATGGTAACCAATAGTCATCTCATAGAGTTCCTGTAAGAATTAAATGAAATAATACATGTAAGATACTTACTACAGTAAATGGCAAGTAATTGTAGGTAGTCTTTAGATAAAACCTAGCTCTTATGGGACTCCTTTATAAGATAGTCTTTAAAAAACTAATTTCCTGCTCTTTCTTTCTTTTTCTTTCTTTGTCAGTACTAGGGGTTGAACCCAGAACTTTTGAGCTACAACTCCAGCCCTTTTTATTGTTTTGTTTTACTTTGTTTTATTTTATTTTGACACAAGTTCTCACTAAATCCTTAAGTTTCCCAGGCTGAGCTTGAACTTTTGATCTTCCTGCCTCAGTCCCCAGGGTGCTGGGATTACAGGTGTGCACCCCAACACCCACATATCCATCTTTAAATATAATATCCTTAAATTAAAACTTTTTAAGGAATTTCAACTTTTTAAAAATTAAATCTATCTCCAGTTATCCATATTTCAAAGAGAACACATCCATCTTTTGGTTGGTGCCAGACTGAGTGATACAGAGTACAAGAGAAGATACAGTGGTCTGAGAAGGAAAAGATAAGTATGGTGAAGGGAAGGGCAGAGAAGAGGCAGGGAAGATGAAAATGAGCTGGGAAAGGAGCATCCAGATGTGGCCATAGCAGCAAAAACTTAAAGCAGAAACATGCTACATCACGTTTCCGGGAGGCCAAGAGGAGCCTAGCCTGGCAACACACAGCATCTGTGCTAGGAAGGAGGGGCTGAGTAATTCCATGCAGAGAAACATTGAGTGACAGTCTATCCCGTAATAAGCACTAGTTTGAACACCTCATTGAATCCCATGCAAACTCTATTGCCATTTACAGGAAGCCTTTACTTTTATTCCTGAAATATTTGGATGGCTCACACTTTTAGTTCATTTATAATGAATTCTCCTAACCACATTCCAGACGCCAAGTTTGGATTCTTGAACACCCAGCAACAGGGCCATCTTGCCAAACAGCCAACAATTCAACTCGGACCACATTGGTACCTTTGTCCATATGCCGGGATCTGTGTGATGACCTAATGGAATATTTCATTTTCCTTTATTACATTATACTATTAAATACCAAAAAGGGAAAAGCATAAATGCTGATACTAACTATAACATATGTAAACTTCATGGAAGTACAGCAGTTGAAACAAGCATGGAAATATTTAGGCATTCCTCCAAATGACAAATCCTCCATCTCATGTACTTGATGGCCTTAAATTGGTCAACAATATAGTTAACCTTAAAAGAAAGGATCAAAATCTGTCTAACAAATATTTATTTATAAAGAGTCAACTATGAGCAAGGCACTGCTTTAAGCAATTTACAAATATTAACTCATTTACAAATTATAGATTCATAAAAAGTAAAGAAATAAATAATAATCATGAAGAACTATTAGATGAACCTAAACTGAAGAACAATCTTCAAAATAAATAAGTCCTTTTCAAAAATGTCAAGGTCAGCTCAAGACCAAGAAATGCTGAGGAACTGTTCCAAATTAAAGGAGACTAAAGAACTTGACAATGAAATGCAAAGAATCATCTTTGTTTGGATCCCAGATGACAAACTTTCTTTCCCTTGCTTGAAAAAACATTTAAGTGACAAATGGAAAATTTGGATAAGGTTTGTGAATTATTTAATAGTAATCAATTAGTGCTAGCTAATCTCATTTTGGTAATAATTCTATGGTTATGTAAGAGAATGTCCTTGTTTTTAGGAAATGCCCAGCAATGTATTTAAGGCTGCCAAAGTATGGTGTCTATCTTTTCCAGAAAAATGATTCAGAAAAAATAATTAAGATGTTTAAAGAGAAAGAAAACATGATGAAGTAAGCATGAAAACTATTGACATTTGTGAAACTGAGTAAAGAGATACAGAATTTTTTTTTCATTTTCTTCTATAAACATGAAGTTATTGAGTAAACATTTTTAAATCATAAAAACATGCAATCAAAATTATGTGTAAATGATATGATATTTTAACATCCTGAAAACATTTTTCTGGCTAATGCCAAATACCACTTAAACTTTTAACTCTTTTGAGTGATTTTTGAAACTTCAACAGTCATATATGCCTTTAGGCATGCGTTATATTAAAAAAGCAGTTAAGAGCTTTGACAGTGAAATTCTTCCACAGAGATTCGTGTGGGAGATGAGATGGACTTGAACTAGCAGGACAGTCAAATGATGAACTTGCTTTTCCTAATGCTTTCTCTCACCTCCTCAGGTGGTATATCTGATTAAATAATAAACACAAAGGAAAGCAAACAACATAAATGAATTAAAGACATGATGACCTATACAGAAAATAAATTAATATCACTGATTTCTTAGAAAGTTTTCAAATAATCCCACAATGTCCAGTGTAGTCAGTATCTGGAACATTAGCGATTCTAGCTTCCAAATTCAAGAGTGAGGATCTTGTATCTGTGTAAATGCCTGTGGCATCCCTTCCCCATCTACCCATAAAGCCTGACCTGGAGTTTGCCAAACAGCCACCTTTACTCTGAGACATGGTGTAAGAACCAAGAGCAAATCTGCCACTACCTCATGCACAATAGTATTCTTTTTTAATTTAATTTTTATTAGTGTATGTTTGCTATATATAGTGATTACATTCAGCATGGGGGCCTGATACATACACATATTATATCTTACCATTTTTACTCCCCCTCATTTTCCAGATCTGTTTCATGTCTCTACAGAGTCTACTTCCCTGTTTCTTGCTTATTTTATTTTGATCTTTAAATTATTTATATTTTGAATCTCTCATATTAAAGATACCATGCAATATTTAACCTTCTGTGGATGACTTATTTCACTTAGTACTGTGGTCTCCAGATCCAATTATTTCCCTTCAAATGATGTAAATTTATCCTTCTTTATGGCTGAGTAGTAAGTACTTCATTGTGTGTAAGTACCATGTTTTCTTAATCCATTTATCTACTAATGGGCATGTAGACCGCTTCTGTGATTTAGCTATCATGAGTCGTGGTACTATAAACACGGTTATGCATGTATCACAGTAATATGATGACATTACCTCTTTCAGGAAGATGCCCAGAAGAGATATAGCTGCGTCAAATGAAATTTATACTTTTAGTGTTTTGAGGAATTTCCATACTATTTTCCGTAGTGATTTTAATAGCTTACACAACCACCAACAGTGTAGAAGGATTCCTTTTTCCCCACAACTTCCCATTATTTGTTACTTTTCAAGCCCTTCAAAATAGCTATTCTTACTGGAATAAGGTGGAATCTCAGTGTTATTTTGATTTGCATTTCTCTAATGGCCAAAGATGCTGATCATTTTTTCATGTGTTTATTAGCCATTTGTACTTCTGAGAAATGTTTATTCCTTTCACTTTCCCATTTTTTTGTTTGGATCCTTTATTTTAGAGGGTCTAATTTGTTTTTTAGTTCTTTATATATTCTGAATACTAATTGTCTGTCTGAGGAGTAGCTGGCAAACCTTTTTCCATTCTGGATGTTGTCTTTTCATTCTATTGGTTATTTCCTTTGCTGTTCAGACATGTTTTAATGTAATACAATCCCATTTATTGGTTCTTGATATTATTTCTTGTGCAATAGGCTCTCTGTTCAGGAAGTCTTTGCTTATACCTTTGTGTTCAAGTGTTTTAGCAATTCTTTTCCAAAAGATTCAGTGTTTCTGTTTTTATCTGTAGGTTTTTGCTCCATTTTTATTAAATTTTAGTATAGGGTGGAAGATATGGATCAAGATTCATCCTTCTGCATGTGGATAACCAATTTTCCCAACACCATTTATTAAAGATGCTCTCTCTGTCCAATATATATTATTGGCCCCTTTGTCAAAATTCAGAGGGCTGAAGGTGCTTGGGGTTTTTCCTGATTCCTCTATTCTATTTTAATGGTCAACATGTCTATTTTTGTGCCAGTACTATGCTGCTTGTACTATTGTAGCTGTGTAGTATATCCCCCCTGCCATGGGGATGGAACTCAGGACCTTGTGCTTGCAAGTCACCTGTGGCACCACTGAGCTAAATCCCCAGCCCTTTATAGTATATCTTGCAGCCTGAGGTTATAATACCTCCTGCTATGCTCAAATTGCCCAGGATTTCTTTGGCTATTCCGAGTATCTTCCAATTTCATATAACCTTTGGAATCATTTTATATTAGTTCTGTGAAAAACATTGCTAGTGTTTTGATTGGAATTGCATTAAATCTATATACCATTTTTTGTAATGTGGTCATTTTGACTACATTGGTTCTGTCTAACCAAGAATAAGAGGTGCCTTTCCATTTTCTAATGTCCTCTTCAATCTCTTTTTCAGAGAGATATAGTTTTCATTACAGATCTTCCACTTACTTGGATAGGTTAATTTCTAGGTATTTAACTTTTCTGAAACTATTGTGAATGGGATTGTTTTTCTGATTTCTTTGTGTGTTCATCTTGGTATATAGAAATACTGTTGGTTTCTGTGTGTTTATTTTGTATCCTGACACTTTCTGAATTTATTAGTTCTAAGAGTCTTTTGGTGGAAATTTTTTTAATCTTCTATGCATAGGATCATATATCATTTGCAAAATGGACAGTTTAACTTCCTCCTTTCCTATTTGAATACCTTTTTTTTTTTGGTACTGGGGATCAAACTTGGGACCTTGAACTTGTGAGGCAGGTGGTGGAACCACTGAGCTAAATCCCCAGCCCTTGAATACCTTTTATTTCTTTCTCTTGCCTTATTCTTCTGGCTAAAGTTCTGAGTACTATATTAAGCAGGAGTGGTGAGACTGGGTGCCCTTGTCTTGTTCCTTGTTTTATAGGAAAGGCTTTCAGTTTTTCCCCATTTAGTACTGGCACTGGGTTTGTCATAAATAGCTTTTATCCACTTAATATAAGATCTTTCTATACATATTTTCATCAAGGTTTTTATTATGAATGGATGTTAGATTTTGTCAAAGGCTTTTTCTGCATCTTTTGGGATGAATGTGTGATTTTTCTCCTTACTTCTGTGTATATGGTATATTACATTTACATATGTCGAACCATCTTTTCATCTCTGAGATGACACCAACTTGGTCATGATGTATGATCTTCTTAATGATTTGTTATATTCTGTTTGCAAATATTTTGCTGAGGGTTTTTGAATTTGTATTCATCAATGATATCGGTCTGCAGTCTTCTTTTTTGTCAAGTCCTTGTCCAGTTTTGGTATCGGGGTAACACTAGCTTTATGAAATGAGTTTGGCAGTGTTCTTTCCCTTTCAATTTCATGGAAGAGTTTGAGCAGTATTGGCATTAATTCTTCATAATGATATTCTTAAAACCATATGAAGAAAGAATCTCTAATACATAGTGTTTTGGGTAATGTTACCATTAGTAGGTATTGGAGACTCCAGGCAACATGCAGCAGGGCATGTTCCTTCCTCTTAACCTTCAGTACATCACTGTACCAGGAAAGACGTCAGTTACCCTCACCAGTAAAGCCAAGTTTCAATGGTGTTCATGCCTTCAAGAAAGTTAACCTTTGTGTGGCATGGAGCAAGAGTGATTCCACAGAGATCATCCCCACCCTGTCCCTCACCTTGTAGCTCATCACTTAGAAAACTCAGCCTCTTTCAGTGGGTCACAAAAGCTACTCCAAAGAGTATTGATCATAGAATGATAGATGGCTATCCTGTGGCAGGTCACCAATACACTCCTTGATCACGGATCCCTAGCACTTGGACCTCACTAAGAACTGGAGGCAAATCAGGACTGTAATTTCTCTGTAATAAGGATGGCTTCCATCCAACCCATCACACTCTTTCTCAGACTGATAAAAAGCCCACTGTCTTCCAAAACATCTGTACTAGGTCTTACCCCTAAGATGCCCTGAAATAGTCACCATAACCATCTTACATTAACTTCTCACTAAATATCAGGCCTGCTACATGCTTTGTTGAATTATTGAATTTACATAATAAATATTGTCATTACTATTTCACAAATGATAAAACTGAAGGTAAGAGAGGTAAGTGTTGGACATGGGTTTTAAACTCAGGAATTTTGATTCCAGAACCTAGACTCTTAACCATTAAATTGTATCTACAGTGATGTATCATATAATAATATTTCAGTGAACAATGACCACACACCTGACAGTGGTTCTATAAGATCATGTCACCCAGTAAGAGCATATCCATTGCAATCTGTGTAAGTACACACTATGGTTTTGGTACAAAAAGGAAATGCTTAATACTACATTTCTCAGAACATATTCCCATTGTTAAACTATGCACATTTATAATTGTATGTTAATTTCTTGAAATGTGGATGCCATAAAATATATTTTTTGTTAAATTGTGCAAATAATATATATAGTTATATGAGTTATCTATGGGTAATGGAAATTCAGAACTTTTTTTTTTTTTTTTGTACCGGGGATCGAACTCAGGTCCTTGCACTTGCGCAGCAGGCAGTGAAACCACTGAGCTAAATCCCCGGCCCAAGAACATTTTTTGTTTTCAGTTTTGTGCTTTTTTATTGTTAAATTTTTACTTTGGACATGTGTTATGTTAAAGTTAATTAAATTTGTCTTTTGAATTATGAAATGCTTCAAATATGTATATAAGTACAAGGAATAATATAACAAAACAACATACCCACCACTCATATTTAACGAATACTATTTTGCCATATTGGCTTTAAAGATTAAGAAATATACATTCCATATCCATTTATCCATCAACAGACACATCAGTTGATTCCATAACTTGGCTATTACAAATAATGCTGCAATGAACATTGGAGTGCAGCTATCCCTTTGACATATTGATTTTATTTCTTCTGTATATACACCGAGAAGTAGGATTGCTGGATCAGATTGGATGAACTTGGAAAACGTTATGCTTAGTGAAATAAGCCAGACACAGAAAGACAAATACCACATGATCTCAATTTACATGTGGAATCTAAAATAGTCAAACTCATAGAAACAGAAAAGTGGTTACTAAAGGTAGAGAGGAAGGAGAAATGGGAAGATGTTGGCCAAAACATACAAACTTTCAGTTATTAGATGAATAAGTTCTACAGACTTAATGTACAACTTGGAGACTATATATAATAATATTGTATTATTGCTTGAAATTGGCTAAGAGAATGAACCTTAAATATTCTCATTACCAAAAAAGTAATGATAGATATGTTAATTGTGATATTCATTTCACATTGCATACATACGTTGAAATATATTAAAATATACTTTAAATATATATATATATATATAATTTTCATCTGTCTATCATACATCAATAAAGCTGAGGGAAGAATAAAATATTCCAGATTTTTAAAAGAAGAGAAATTAGAAACTCCCAATTCCACCACCATATCTCTTTTCTCCCTTTAGGCCTCCAGAGCCACCAGTATCCTAAAGTTGGAGTGTTGTCTTCTCATCCCTGTTGTTTATAACTTTACTGTGTATGTGAGTAAAACATACATACCATGTACTGTAAAAATTTATGTTTCTATAGGTAATATGTGGGAATCCTTGTGTGCCTCTTCCTCCTACATGTATGCCAGTAGCTCTCCTCCATTCTGCTAAGTTACTTATTGTATCTCAGTAAACATTTTAGCAATTTTGTATGGCTCAAGATTATTGATACCTCCTAGCTTCATTAAACATAAACTTTGTGTTTCAGTTTATTGTTGTCTTTGTTTTAGGCTGCTTTCAAAAGGACAAATGGAATATAAGAATATCTTTACTCCTCGTCTAGAAGCCAGCATGTCTCTGATGGCTTTTCTGCAACAATTTTGATGAAAATATGGTTTTTCTTTTTTGGTCAGGTAATACATGACTGTTTAAACCATCCCTGAATTCCTAGGATCAATCATACACGATGATTGTTTTATTGTTGTTGTTGTTGTTGTTGTTTCTGTGGCTGCTTGCCTGTTGCTGGATTGCCCTGTTAATATTTCATTTAACTTTTTCTCACTTATATTCATAAGTAAGAATGCACTAATTCTTCTGTTGTTCTGCCCTTACCTATTTTGATATCTAGGTTAATTAACATCATTTAATATGTTGG
The DNA here is from genome assembly GCF_053883595.1 of Heterocephalus glaber. Classification (NCBI taxonomy): domain Eukaryota; kingdom Metazoa; phylum Chordata; class Mammalia; order Rodentia; family Bathyergidae; genus Heterocephalus; species Heterocephalus glaber. The sequence continues at coordinate 30,017,695 of NW_028258330.1, read as the reverse complement.
AGTATTATCCATTATTCTTTTTGTGTTGTGTTATGTTTTATGTTTGTTTGTTTGTGGTAGGAATTGAACCCAGGATGCTATATGAGTCCTCTAACACTGAGTTACACCCATAAAACCACCTAATGCTTTTGTGAGAAGATTTTATTTATTATCAATAGTTTATTTACTAAATATGAGTTTATTCATTCTTTTGATTTATTTTGGAGATCATTTAATTATCCATAATTTTTGAAAAATACTACATTCTCTCTAAGTTTTCAAATTGACATATCTTTCTTACTATTTTCTTATTTATAATCTTTTTTTCAATTGTAGCTCTATGCTTCTTTTACTTTCAACACTTTTATTTTTACCTTCTTTTTCCCTTGCCCAATTTTGCCCAAGGACCATCTATATTACTAGTCTGTAAAAATAGAGAAACAAAACATTCTGCTGATCCAGCATGGCTTTACTAAAACAGGTAAATAAATATAATTATTTTCCCATAAATAAAAATGACAGAAGTTACTTCTGCTTCTACAACAAGGCTAGTCTCCCCTATATTTGGTGAGCATGCCAGAGCCTCCACAGAAAGATGACTTTCTCAGAAGCAGCACATCCTATATGTTGCTCTATCTCCTAGCTCCTTGGAATAAGACGCACACATGTTCAAGTGTATCCTCTTCCTAGGTGGGTGACCTTCAGAAAAGATAGGAAGGAAAGAGACTCACCTCAAAGGCTCTTGTGATGATTACATGCAAGCATCAAGCTAAAGACTCAGGATGGACAAGTAAGTGACAATGTGAGAACCAGAGCTGAGGAGACCCCAATTTGAATCCCTGCTTTATCACCTGCCACCTTTGGCCTTGAGTTTCCCTGGGTTTGTAAAGAATGAAATACACACGCATTAAGTGTTGCAGGGGAATTAAATTATATGTGTGTTTAAGCATAGTGCTTTACATAAAAAGCAAATATCCAAGATTTGCTGTTGTTATTACTATAATTATTATCAGCCTCATTTGGGTGAAGTCTTCTGCCTGAGGCCAACCTGAGCCCTGATTCCCCTTCCATCCATATTTCTCTTGGATCAAGTTAGGCATGATGAGAACAGGGCAATCTCTGCAGGTAGAGGAAAGCATAAGTCTGATCCTAAGAATAGCATGGTTCACCCTAAGAGCCACTCCCTACAAAAAAAATGTGGGTTTGAAAATATAGAATCTCATAACAGACATTATGAGACATTATGTCAAAACTCTCAAGAGTGGAATTATACCCATGACTAGTAAAATTATAGTCTATGTCTGATCATATAACATGGTGGTGTCTAGATTTGGCTCCCTGATGTTTTAGGGACTCCACAAGGCAATCCTCTCCTTTTCCCTACCATACACTAAAGGTAAACAGAACACCCTGCCTCCACCACCTGAAATCAAATGAAATATTGGACAGTGGGTGTTAATATAAAGCTTCACTGAAAGAAAGACCACACAACTTGAAGTACATCCAGAGCTTTGAGATGACAGTGTTACTCAGGGCCCCTGTATTAGTTTTTCCATTGCTGGACACAACACCTGACACATTTTAAAGGAGGAAAGATTCAATTTAGTTCCTGGTTTAGAGAAATTTAGTCCATAGTCAACTGACTCCAAGGCAGGAACATCATGGCACAAGGGCAGGGTCCAGCAAAGCTGCTTTAGTTCATGAAGGAGGGGAGTAGAGCAGAAAAACAGCACCAGAAAAGGGGAAGCAAGGGACTATATATATAGTACAAAAGCCACGCCCTCATCGTCCACCTAAATACATCCAGGTGTGTGCTTTACTAATCTGCTAGGTGCTCCTTAATCTACTGAAGCTGACATACCAGGATTAGTGCTCACACTCCTCAATCTACCCCTTGACTTCCTCTGTCTAGGAGGTTTAGTATGGAAGAAAATGTCATGAGTTCCTCTGGGTCTCAGTGTAAAATAACAATGTTGACAAGCAATGGACAGCACTGTATAAACTGTGAAATCCTGTACACATGTGTAAAGTTGTTTCTCTTGCACACAGACACATGCTTGTACACACAGAGGAACATTTCTGGCTCCTCTTAGCTCAACAACAGAGATGTGCTTGGGCTGTCTATAATAGAGTAAGGAGGTAGAGAAAGAGAGAACAAGCAAGTGATTGCCCAGGGAACCCAAAAGAGGAGCTGAAAGACATGGAAGGAGTAGAAGAAAGCAAAGAACAAAAGGCAAAAATGCAGAGGCAGATGTTGAAATGGCAGAATCGAACAGCTCACAGCATTCTAGGGCCTGCTGTTCCTCAGCCATTTTCCCTGGTTGGAGGCCATGTAGAAATGGTAGAAAGAGCTCTACAGGCAGCTGCTATATGAATCACCATAGCCAACTCAGTTCCTGAACAGAGCAGTTGGATGGCAATTGTTTGATATTATGCAGAGCAATAAGACTACTTCTCTGTTTAGCTATCCATGCATGAGATTAGTCCACCAGATGACTGGACAAGGTAGACAAATCGGTTTCATCTCATAGACAAACCCAACTGATGGGTGGTGGCTGCCTGGAGCACTGTATTACTGACCAGCTCCATGACTGAATAGTGATATCTACTATGGGTGAAAGATAGGGAGGGTGGCATCCATGCCACATATTTAACACCCTATACTAAACAGAATTAAATCTCATTTCCCTTCTCTCATGTGTCACAAAGAGGATATGTTCTGATATGACTGACATTTCTTAATCCTTAGTGTGCCAAATGCTATGGTAAATGCTTCACTTGAATTAGTTCAATTAATCCTCCAAAATATGCCAAGTATATTGTAGTTGTGTTTGTTTTTTAAAGCCCTTATCTTCTAAAGATGCATCTGAAGTGCTAACAGATGAAATGTAATGTTTCTGAATCTGATATTTTCTTCCCAACAATCCAATATTACCAGTAGAGTATAGCTGGAACAAGGGTAGCCCTGAGTTGGTAACTGTTGAAGGTAGATCATGGGAATGTGGAAGTTCATTTTGTATAAGTTTTGTATGTATTTGAGATTTTTCCATTTAAAATATTTTAAAACACTGTTGCATACTTATTACTATTAGCCCCATTTATGTACATGAAAACCTAACCTCACAAAAAGTAAATTACATTCCTAAGGTCAAATGTCTTAAAAGCAGGGTAGGGTGGACACCAAAGTGTATAAAAAAATGTTCAACATCACTAGTCATTAGGGAAGTGGAAAACAAAACCACAATAAAATATTTCATACTTATGAGGATGAATATAATTTTAAAAATACAAATTAACAAGTGTAAGTGAACATAATCCATCTTGGTTCTTATTTTTTCCCCATTCCCCTGCCCTCCCTTCAACCCCTCCACCCCTCCCTATCTACAAATACTTAGTTTCCATTTTTTCATTTTCTCATATTAATTCCATTCCCTTCTTTCCTTTCCCATACCCCTCCCACTTCCGCTACCCCTTTGGAACTTTTCTTCCTATTTCAAATTATCAATTATTCATTTTAATCATTTTAATCCTTATTTACACTTTCAGTTTCTCATACCAGAGAAACTATTCGGTATTTACACAAGTGTCCTATTGATTTCACTTAAGAGTATGGCCTCAATATGCATCCATTTAGCTATGAATGTCTCTAATTTCTCATTCTTTATGGCTGAGTAGTACTCCATTTTATAGAAAAACCACATCTTCTTTATCCAGTTTCCAGTTGATGGGCAGTCGGGCTGTTTCCAAGCTTCAGCTATTACAAACTGTGCCACTATAAACATGGGTGCACATATATCGCTATGGTATGATTCTTTTAATTCTTCGGGGAAGATACCCAGCAGGGGAATAGCTGGGTCAAATGGGACCTCTAGTCCTAGTTCTTTGAGGTATCTCCATGTAGGGAACAGGGAAAGGGGACATTACTAGAACCTCAGCAGTAAGTCCTAGTCTCTTGTGAGCCATGGCAGCACAAGGCCAATTAACTTATTATACAGGAAAGGTAGAAAAAATGAGACTTGGAGAAGAAGCTGAGCTTTGGGGATGATCAGTGCTGCTCTGGGCAGCAAAGACAGAAGACCCTGGAGCTTGCCACACCTTTTATTCAATACATCAGGAGAAACAAAAGTAACAGATGACTGGGGAGTGGCAGAATTCCTAGATCAATGAGGAACTATACATATGAAGACATCTCCCAGGATGTCTCCCAAAGGTGTGGTCTTGCCCTGGAGCATCACAGCATCATGGGATCCTTGAGGTCTCAGTTGTGACCAGAGGCCAAACTGGAATCATGTCTCCAAATGCCATAGCTGGCCTGTAGGCAGGAGAACTAGACCTAATCAAATGATTTTTCCCTGAAATTATGAAGAATTGCTCCCGATATCTCCATACTGATTTCCTCAGCGGTTGCACCAGTCTGCACTCCCACCAACAATGGAGAAGGGTTCCTTTCTCCCCACAATCCTTGCAACATTTGTTATTGGTTGATTTCTTGATAGCAGGCATTCTTTCTGGAGTGAGGTGAAATCTCAACATTGTTTTCATCTGCATCTCTCCAATGACCAGTGATGTTGAACATTTTTCGTATGTTTATTTGCTGTTTTTACTTCTTTGTCTGAACAATGTCTGTTCGTTTCAGATGCCCATTTTGGGGTCTTTAAATTTGGGAGGTCTGACTTTTTGAAGTTCTTTATATATTCTAGATAGTAGTCCTTCCTGTGAGGTACAGGTGCTAAAAATTTTTCCCACATGATAGGTTGTCTCTTAGCTCTGTTGGCGGTTTCTCTTGCAGTACAGAAGTTTTTAATAAGATGAGATTTCAGTTGTTGATTCTTTGTGCTAGTTCCCATGCTACTAAGGTTTTGTTCATAAAGTCTTTTCCTACGCCAGTGTCTTCGAGAGTTCTACCTAACTTATATTCCAGCAAGTTCAGTGTTTCTGTTTTAATATTTAGATGTTTAATCCACTTCATTAATAGTTTAGTGCATGGTGATAGATATGGGTCTACTTTTAATCTGTGGCAGGTTGAAATCCAGTTTTTCCAACACCATTTATTAAATAGGCTATCTTTACTCCAGTGAGGGTGGCTGGCTCCTTTGTCCAAGATGAGGTGGCTGAGGGTGTCTAGAGTTGTTTCTGCACCTTCTAATCTATTCCACTGATCCTCAGGTCTGTTTCATTGCTAGTACCATGCTGTTTTTATCACAGTAGCTTTGTAGTATAGTTTCAAGTTGGGGATTGCGATACCCCCAGCCATGTCTCTGTTGCCTAGAATTGCTTTAGTTATTCTAAGTCTCTTCTTTTTCCAAATGAATTTTTGGATTCTTTTCTCTAGTTCTGTGAAATATATTGTTGAAATTACAATTGCCATTGCATTAAATCTATATAGCAGTTTTGGAAGTGTGGCCATTTTCACTATTTTGGTTCTTCCTACCCAGGAACAAAGGATGTTGTTCCATTTTCTTATATCCTCTTCAGTCTCTTTTTTCAGAGTTCTGTAGTTTTTAGTGTAGAGGTCTTTTGTTTCTTTTGTTACCTTGATTCCTAGATATTTCATTTTTTTGGATGCTATTGTAAAAGGAATTGATTCCCTAATTTCTCTCTCAGTGAGTCTGTTATTTGTGTACAAGAAGGCTATTGTTTTTTGAGTGTTAACCTTGTATCCAGCTACTCTACTGAATCTGTCAGTTAAGTCTAGAAGTCTTTTGGCAGAGTTTTTTGGGTCTTCAATATTAAGTATCATATCATCAGCAAATAATGACAGTTTCTTCCTTTCCTATCTTTATTCCTTTTATTTCTTTCTCTTTTCTAATTGCTGTGACTAATGTTTCCAGAACAATATTGAACAGGAGTGGTGATAGTGGACATCCTTGTCTTCTTCTTGATTTTAATGTGAAAGTTTTCGGTTTTTGACCATTTAGTATGATGTTGGCTGTTGGTTTTTCCATAGGTAGCCTTAATCAGGTTGAGATAAAGATTTTCTATTCCAATTTTCTGTAGGGTGTTTATCATGAATGGGTGTTGGATTTTGTTGAATGCTTTTTCTGCATCTATTGAGATGACCATATGGTTTTTGTCCTTGGCTATATTAATATAGTGTATTACATTTATTGAATTATGTATGTTGAACCATCCTTGCATCCCTGGGATAAAGCTGACTTGGTCAGGGTGTATGATCTTCTTGATGACACTCTGTATTCTATTTGCCAGTACCTTGTTGAGTATTTTTGCATCTGTGTCCATTAGAGAGATTGGCCTGCAGTTCTCTTTCTGGGTTGGGGCTTTCCCTGGTTTTGGAATTAAAGTAACACTTGCTTCCAGGAATGAATTTGGAAGCCTTGCTTCCCTTTCAATTTCATTGATGAGTTTAAAGAGTAATGGTTGTAGTTCTTCCAAAATATCTTGTAGAATTCAGCAGTGAAGCCATCAGAACCTGGACTTTCTTTTGTTAGTAAATTTTTTATTACATTTTGAATTTCACCCATTGTAATTGGGGTGTTTAGAATTTTATATCTTCTTCATTTAACTTTGGTGATTCATATGTATCTAGGAATCTGTCCAATTCTTCTGTGTTTTCCATTTTATTAGAGTACAGGTTCTCAAAGTAGGTATTGATGATTCTCTGGATTTCTACTGGATCTACTGTGACTTCACCTTTTCATTCTTAATTGCATGGATTTGAGGCTTTTCTTTCCTTTTTTTGATAAGGTTGGCTAAAGTTTTATTGATTTTATTTATTCCTTCAAAAAATCAACTCTTTGATTCATTGATTTTTTTTTTTTTGGTATCTTTCTCTTAGCCTCTATTGTATTGATTTCTGCTCAGATCTTTATAATTTCCTTTCTTGTATGAGCTTTGGGTTTGTTATGCTCTTCTTATTCTAGGAGCTGGACGTTCTGCGTTAGATTATTTAACTGAGTTCTCTCTGTTGTCCTAAAATGGGCATTCACCGCTATGAATTTCCTGCATAGAACTGCTTTCATTGTGTCCCACAGATTCCTGTATGTTGTACTGGCATTATCATTTACTTGTAGAAACTGTTTAATTTCTTCTTTAATTTCCTCTGTCACCCATTGGTTGTTCAGGAGGGTGTTGTTCAATTTCCATGTGTTTGGGGGAGTTTTGTGGGTTCTTATGTTATTGATCTCCAATTCTATTGCACTATGGTCTGATAATGTACAGGGGATAACTTCCATTCTTTTACACTTACTTAGATATGTCCTATGAGCTAGCATGTGATCCATTTTGGAGAATGACCTGTGTGCAGATGAAAAGAATGTGTATTCTGATTTTGTGGGGTGGAACACTCTGTAAACATCTATTAAGTCCATTTGTTCAATAGCTTGGTTCAGGTCTAGAATTTCATTGTTTATTTCTTTTTCTAGTTGATCTGTCTATTTGCGATAGAGGGGTGTTGAGGTCCCCCACTACAGTTGTATTAGTGCTTATTTGGTTTTTCATGTCCATTAATATTTGTTTTGTATAGTTGGGAGCATTAATATTTGGTGCATATATATTTAGGATTGTCATCTCTTCCTCTTGGATTATTCCCTTCACAAGGATGTAGTGACCATCTTTGTCTCTCTTAATTAGTTTTGGTTTGAAATCTACTTTGTCTGCAAATAATATTGCCAAGCCTGCTTTTTTTCTGGGCTCCTGTTGCATGGAGAACTGTTTTCCATCCTTTTACTTTCAGTCTATGGATTTCCTTTTGAGTTAGGTGTGTTTCTTGTATACAGCATATTGCTGGGTTTTGCTTCTTAATCCATTCTGTCAGTCTATTTCTTTTGATTGGTGAATTGAGGCCATTAACATTGATAGTTATAATTGAGAGATACTGACTCATCCTTGTCATGATGTTTTATTTTTGTTGGCTCTTTTATTCCTTATTTCCCCCCCCTTTCGCTTTAGTGTCTTACCTTGCATGGTGCCTTCTCTCTGCTGGACCTCATGGGGTTGTGACCTTCAATGTCTATTTCTAGGATATTGCTTAAAATTGTTTGGAGCGCTGGTTTGGTGTTCCTGAAATTTCTCAGGTGTTCTTTGTTGTGAGAGTATCTAATTTCCCCATCAATTGTGAAAGATAATTTTGCAGGATACAACAGTCTAGGTTGGAAGTTATTTTCTTTTAGGGCTTGAAATACTTCACTTCAGGCTCTCCTTGATTTGAGGGTTTGTGTTGAGAAATCTGCTGTGATTCTGATTGGCTTTCCTTTGTAGGTGATTTGTTTCTTTTCTCTAACTGCCTGTAGAATTTTGTTCTTCTATTGAGTTTCTGGGATCTTGAGTATTATATGTCTAGGTGCAGATTTTTTTTGGTTATGGCTGGTTGGAGTTCTATATGCCTCACTTATCTGTACATCCAATTCTCTACCTCTGTCTGGGAAGTTTTCTACTATTACTTCTCTGAACAGTTTTTTTATGTCAATTGTACTTTCTCCTGTTTTTTCATGGACTCCTATGAGTCTTACGTTATTCTTCTTTGTGTCATCTAGCAGCTGGATGTTGATGTTGGATTGATTTCTCACGGTCCCTTACTATCTTTAAAAACTCTCTTTTCATGGTCCTTAACCATGATCCTGTCTTCTATATCTTATATTCTGTCTTCAAATTCTCTTAGTCTTCTCTGCATGCTTTCAATGGAGTTTTTAATCTCCTGAATATCTGTTTGAATCTGTTTCATGGATTCCATTTCTTTCTTATGTTGGGTGATCGTGGTTTCCATTTCTTTCTTATGCTGGGCATTCATGACTTCCAGCATGTTTCTGATCTCATCTATTTTCTTATCTGTTTCTGCTCTAGAGCCTCTAATCATGTCTTTGACTCTGCTCACAATGTCTGTATTTATCTGGGAGATTATTTCTGCTTTGAATTTTTCTAGAGCCTCATGCATCTGCTTTGTTACTTCCTGTGCTATCAGTTCAGGGTGTCCTAGTTGTTGCTTATCAGACTTTTCCACCGCATTTCCCCAGAATTTCCTTTTTGTGGCATGGAAGCCTGCATTTGTGCCTTGCTTAAGTGTCTTCTCATTTTTGTTTTTGGTACTGTCCTTGGTTTAATTCCTGGGTTGATATTTCAAAATTGCTTAATGTAGGTATCTTTGTTGCTTGGGTTTAAAACCCTTGTGGAATGATTGCTTTCCAGAGGTGTCTTCCAGATACAGCTTGTGTTTGGGTTTTGAGACTCTAATGACTCTGAGGCTATTTTATTTTCCTTATACCAGGAAGGAAAACTAATTAGATCAATCACAACATGTTAGCCCAAATGACATAGTCAGCAATACCATAGCATCAAGCACAGCTTAGAAAATGACAATTTGTGGTAGTTATTAATCTATCACTTTTAACTATCTGAGTTAAATTAAAACAGGGGACCAATCTGACGTAAGTTTATAATGAATAAACTCTTCAATATAGCATCTTTCCCCTTTGAGGTGGGGAATTAAAAGGAGTTGGGGAGGGAAGGACAGGTAGAAAGAACAGGTAAGATTAGCGGTGAGTCCAGAAGACACAGAAAGATCACACAAACTCTAAGAAGTTGTTAAAGGCAAGAGAAAATGGCAGAATGAAAGAACAAAGATGTGAATAGAATCACCTAACAGCAACAGGGAGGCTAGATACCGAATTTACTTTCCTTTAAACCTAATGATAATCAAGAGAAGGAAAAAGAGAAGAAAAAAACAATAAGGGAGAAATCTGAATTCAGTGCAGAAAGGAACAAATGGGGAGATGAGGAGCAATGTGGGACAGCAAGAGAATGAGTGAGAGAGAGAAAAAGAAAAGATAAAAGAAAGAAAAGTAAAAGTTTGAAGAGTAGAAAAAAAGTGAAAATTAATAATTAAAAATAAGAGAAAAATTTTTTTTTCTTTTTTACAAATAGCAATAGAAATTATGCGCCTCCTTCAGGGTATGTCTCTGCTGTCACAGTAGGCAACGTAGGAATCTGTGTGCATATACAAGTCAATGAGTCTCAGCAAGCCAGCAGCAGACCAAGTACAGTGGTCTGATGTGCCTTTATTGTACAGATTCTCTTTACTTTTCCACTGAGCTTCAGTTTTCATCAAGGAGCCTGAGAAGCCCTCTTTCTGTTACTAACTTCTGCTCTGTCTTGTGGTTCTCAGGACAAGGGTCTTTATAATCTCCTTTGCCTCTGTAGTGTGGGACCAAGTAGCAGAAATGCCAGAAGGCCAGAGACGCATGGCGGGGGGGGGGGGGGGGGACTGGACCTTGGAGGTGCCGGCGCGGCTAAGCAGACCTCACCGCGGCATGGGCGGGGCCCGGGATGGCCTCAGAGCTTCAAGCTGCTTGTCTCATCTAGCCAGTCGCAGTTTAGAGAGCATCGGATCGGTCTTACGTTATTCTTCTTTGCATCACCTAGTAGCTGCTGGATTGATTTCTCATAGTCCCTTACTATTTTTAAGAAATCTCTGTTTTCATGGTCACTAACCACAATCTTGTTTTCTATATCTGATATTCTATCTTCACATTCCCTTAATCTGCTGTGAATACTTTCAATGGAGTTTTAATCTCCTGGATATCTGTTTGAATCTGTTTCATGGATTTCATTTCTTTCCTATGTTGGATGATCATGGTTTCCATTTCTTTCTTATGCTGAGCATTCATGGCTTCCAGTGTGGTTCTGAGCTCATGTATTTTTTATCTGTTTTTGTTCTAGAGCTTCTAATCATGTGTTTCACTCTGTTCACCATCTCTGTAATTATCTGGGAAATTATTTCTGCTTTGAATTTTTCTGGCGCCTCATTCATCTGTTTTGTTACTTCATGTGCTATCAGTGCAGGGTTCCAGGTGGCTGATTATCAGACTTTTCCACCTTGTTTCCCCCAGAATTTGCCTTTGGTGGGAGGGAAGTCTGGTTTTGTGCCTTGCTTAAATGTCTTCTCATTTTTGTTTTTGGTACTGTCCTTGGTTTAATTCCTGGGTTGATACATCAATGTTGCTTATTGTAAGTATCTTTGTTGCTTGTATTTAGAACACTTATGGAATCATTGCTTCTCAGAGGTGTCTTCCAGATAATCTGGTCTTTAGGATTTGAGTCTCTAATGACTCTGAGGCTATCTTATTTTCATTATACCAGGAAGGACAACTGATTAGATCAATCACAATACCAAGTACAATGGTCTGGTGTGCCTTTATTGCAGAGATTCTCTTCACTTTTCCAGTGGGCTTCAATTTTCCTCAAGGAGCCTGAGAGAGGCCCTCTTTCCATTGGTCACTTCTGCTTTATCTTCTGGAGCTCAGGACAATGGCCTTTATGACCCCCTGTGCCTCTGTAGTGTGGAACCAGGTACTGGCATAGCCAGGAGACCCTCCATTTTTAACTCATTGCCCATCTGCAGGGGATACAGTCAAGGGACTGACTCCAGTGGTAAGCAATTTCAACCTCTGTCTCAACTGCAGAAGGTCACTTCTCTTGAAATGTCCTTTTGAAAGACGCCAGTGACTAAGCAAAGTGAGATCATAAAGCCTCAGCCACTGTGGGCCCAGGACAACTTTGGTAATAATCCAATCAATAGTCATTGTATGTAATAATGACCAGCAGTCATGCCAGAGCCTTCTTCTGATTTGTCCCAGACTAAATTGGACCTGGAATTTGACTTTTCCTTCTGCCCAATCCACTGTCTCTCCTTTTCACTGCTGTTGATCCCACCCAAACATCTTGCACCCAGACTTCCATCTGAGCACTCCTTCTAGGGATCCCAGTCCAACACATAGGGAAGCTAATATTTGAACCTGGATCTATCTGAATGCAGAGCATGAGTGAGTGAGCCAGGAAGGGGGTGAAAGCAGATGTTTCTAGTAAGCCTTCATTGTAGGTATTTGGTATCCTGTCTGTTCCCCCATTCCAGTGCTAGGGAGACACATAGATCAGGAGCTCACAAATATTGACAGAAAATACAAGACAGGTCCTGAGCCCAGGACTCTCTAAGCAGCAGGAAAGCATCACTGCTAAGTTCAGAGAAGACCTGTCCTGGCATCAGCTCTCTGCAGGCCCAGCTGGATACAGCTGCAAGAGAACTTTGAAGGTAGCAGCTCATGCCCTGACCCAAGAGGCCTCCCAGCAGCCTGACCTTAGAGGCCAGGGCTGCTCCCCTGTACCTCTACATAGAAGCAACTCTTCTCTGCAAGATGCCAGAGCCAGCAGGTGGCTCTGAAAATGCCCCCATGTAATTAGAAATCTAATTTCCATTCCTGGTCTCTGGTTTGCACGGCAAAAAGAGCCATTTTTCTGGAATGAATTATTCCCTCCCTGCAGATGTCTTCAAAGGCATATAATCCAAAATGGGCGCTTAGAGATTCAGCCTCCCAGGGTCGCCCCTGCACACAGGAAGTCACTCTTTTGCAGGCACAGATGGAATTTTGAAATGTACAAAGTGCTGATGTGGCAGGAAATGCCAGGAGTGAGGGAAAGAGTCAGTGTCTCTGATGCCAGGACCTTAGGGGAGTTCAGAGCACCTTTATACTCACATTCATTCAGCCTGGGCTCATTCTATTTGCCTGTGCAGTCTTACCATTAGCACTGAGTGTTTTGTGTCCAGAAAAACCCTTAGTTCCAGTCAAACTGGACAGTGATCTGCTTACTTTCACTTGTAGTTTGTTGGGGACTTGAAGGGGGTTAAGGCCACTCGGCTCCAAATCTTAATTAACAATAAAGCCCTTGTTTGTAATTCCAATTGAGAAAATTTATATTCATATATTTTACATATAAAAGTTATATAATATATATATATTTGCTCTGTAACTAATCATTCATCCATCCATTTCCTTCTAACAAATAATATAAATATATTTATATATTTTAAATATATAATTAAATATATAATATATAATATATATTAAAATATAATAATATATAATTAAATATATTAAATATATTTTAAATATAAACAAATTTATATTAAATTCCTACTGTTTGTGATGGCCAAATAATAACACATATTAAGAATTTCCCACTCCATTGAAAGATTCTTTCCCAACAGGGATTACAGAAGGCTTCATGGCTGGTGCTAGGTAAGTCTGTAAATGTACTATAATTACTGAAAAATTGTCTGTGTTAAGGGTACATAATCTAAAGAAGTTTAAGAATCCTTGGATAAAGAAATAAATTTCTGTGCAGATAATAGTTACAACACATCACTGTGTTCTGTGGACCATGAATAATAAAATTCTCTTGCCTCTTGATTCTCAAAGTGTGGTCATGAGCTAGCAGCGTGAGCATCACGCAGGAGATTGTTAGAAACGCAGCTTCTCAGACCAAGTAAATCAGTGTCTTCTTTTTTAACATGATCTCCAGGAGATTAGCTGCACCTGAAACTTTGAGCAGTGACAGCTGTCACATCAAGGGCCCCCCAGTAAACCACCTTTCTAGTGGAAGTGATGTTGCACCAGCTTCAGGCTTTCCCAAGGCCAAGCAGTTTCTGCTTTTCCACTCTTAGAGCCCTGAGCTGAAGAGAGAGAGAAGGAGAGAGAGAGAGAGAGAGAAAGAGAGAGAGAGAGAGAGAGGGAGGGAGAAGATACGCCAGCATCCCAGCTGAGCCAGCCACAACCATTCCACCTATTGAATGTAGCCACATAAGTGACCATCAAGAACTGCCCAACCAAATCCAGCCAGATTGTGGAGTTGTCAGGAAACATTACAGTAAGTAACAGAAACATAAACTGCTGTAAAAACTACCCCAGAGCTTAGTGGCTTCAAGTAACCACAATGCAGATTCATGGTCTCCCCCTAACATCTCTCCAGAGGGTACCTGACTTCATACATTGTAGCTCAGTGCTTCCAAGAGTGCAGAAGTAGATGTTTCCAACACTTCTTAAGACTTACAAGCAACATCACATCTACTGCATTTTATTGACTAAAGCAAGTCAGAGTCCAGTCCAGACTGCAGGGAAGGACATAAATACCAGGAGGCACAGTTCATTGAAGATTGTCAATCTAACAAGCTATCAGACTTAGCTGCATGATGTGACAGATTCTTAAACTTAGCTGGGATTGAAATCATCAAAGAGCTTTTAAAAGTGCTGGTCTCCAAGCTCCATCCCCAGAGACTGATCTAATCAGTCAGGGTACAACCTGGCCATTGGATGCTTTTAAGTTCCCTAGGTAATTTTAATATGCATCTCATCCTAGACTTCCAGGATCTGAGGATTGTCAAGTGGCTACTCTCTGAAATGGTCCCTGAGGAACCCTATCTCCTAGAATTCATGCTCCTGTGTAATTTCCTCTCTTTGGGTATGGGCAAGACCCAGAAGCTCAGGATTTCTCTCAGTGGAGAGAGTGCCTGCCTTGTAAGTGCAAGGTGCTGAGTTTGATCCTTGGTACCACAAAATAAATAAATAAATAAATAAATAAAACAAATATTAGAAACCATACTTTCATCTATAAAATCTCTTTACTATATAACATGATTATGGAAGTTATATCCCATCATATCCATAGATCCTGCCCACATTCATAGGGAGAAAATTATCCATAGCATATCTACCAGGGAATGCAAATCTTGGATTCCATCTTATAATTCTTTCTATCACAGTATGATTATTCACCTTTCACAGGCAAAAATTTAATCCTCAGAGCAGTTAAGCTGTTTGGGTCACACAGCATTTAAGTAGGGAACTAATTTGATCCCTTGCCTCAGCTCCTCAGGAGTACAGATAGTCTAAAGCTGACTCCCATACCCAGATCATTCTAACAACCAATGATACACATCTTTCCCTCTAAGGAACAAGACACATCACAGAATGAATAAAAGTTGGGGTCAAAGCTCCACCAATTTTAATGTCTTTAGGGGTGAGTTAGGAAACAAAAATGAGTGAGGCATTCACTTATAAGGAAATAGGAAAGAGTGGTTACTGGATACCTGGCCTAAAGGCACTTAAATTCAATTAAAGTGCATCACATTTATGTGCATGCACACACATACACCCAGGCTCACACTTGTGCACACACACAGAAGTGTACTCGGTCCTTCAATCAAAGACAATATACTGGCTGAGATAGTCTCTCTGGCCAACAATTTTCAAGATGTGGCCTAGACTCTTTTCCCATAATGACTTCACTAAAAGAAGGACCTTAAGGTAAAGAAAAGGCAGAAACAAGAATCTGGTTCATTTTAGGAGCACCCCAATAAAGCTTTGAATCAGAATCTCCAACTTTCCTGTTTCCTGCTAAATAGATCAAAGAGATGCAAAATGAGCTATATGTTTTATATGAATATCATATATATATATGTGTGTGTGTATATTATATATATGTATGTATATATCAAGGATTTGAAAATATTTTTTCTGCAAAGGGCTAGATAGTAAATCAGTTAGTAAATATTTTAGACCTTGTGAGCTATCCAGTCTCTGTCACAATTATACCACATGGCTGTTATGACACAAAAGTAGCCATAGATAACAGGTAATGAATGAGCATGGTGGTATCCCAATAAAACTTTATTTACTAAGAAAGACAACAGACCAGATTTGACCCATGAGGCCCAGCTACCTGACCTTTGGAATACAGGAGGCCAGACTTCAATGGCTGACTCCTCCTCTTACCATCTGTGTGACTCAGAGCAATTTCTATAACTTTATGAACTTCTGCCCCCTTGCTTCTAAAATAGAAATGACATGTGGCAGATAGAGCAGGAGATGGTGCCACTACTACAGATAACTTTGGAGAAGATACCCATGTCCATGTGGTCTTCTACCTTTCCCAACCTCCTTTGCAGTTCAGTTGGGCCACAGACTGAGTTCTGGTCAATGGGATGTGAAAACAATTACAGATCCCTCCAGGCTTGGCTTTAAATGGTATCATATGAAAGTCTCATGTCCTCCCTTGCTCTACTGGAGTGACCTTGAGAAACACGTGTTCTTAATGGTATAATTAAAGAATGGAGGAGACAACCCCACTCCACCAAAATAAGGAAGAGTGAGAAACAGAAGTTTACCATGCGAAACTACTAAGATTTCAGAGTTTGTATGTTGGGACACCTAAAGAAATCATCATAACACAAATGCTTACATCTTGGGATTATTGTGAAGGTGAAAGGGTTCAAGCCCAAGATGACACAAAAAGCCCCTCTATTCATATTAGCTGTTACGATTAATTGATTATAAAGTGCATCACAAGTAATTTACAGGCTTTTTAAAAAGAAACCTCTGGAAACATCACTACAAATAACTCAACTGATTTTTCCAAATTATATCAACCTACTGTTTTTCTTAAAACATTGAAAATAACATTTTGATAAGGAAAATGCTGATTCCATATATTTTACCTCAAAAAACTCATTACTTATTGGCTCTCTTTAAGAGAAGGAAGGAAGGAAGACAGAAAAATATCCTGTAATTTTTGCATCCTATTCATCATTTCCTCTACTCAGTACAAGTTTCCTGAGCAGGTCCACTTGTGGGTGACTTGGGCTGGCTGCTAATTCAACCATGATTTAGCTCCCCAGTGATCAGAGCAGGTTGCTCCGAGGATTCTGCCCAATGTTATCAGTCATGAACAGCAAGTTCCATATTGTGCAGGAGAGGATCTCTGCTATAATTTAGACCAAGAAAGTCTCCCCAAAGCCTCATACACTCACAGATGAGGTTTCTAGAAGGTGGTTTTATCAGAGGTGATATAGCTGACTGGCTTTAGGAAGAGGGATCTGTAGAGAAGAGGTGGTCACTGGGAGCAAACATCTCCCTTCCCAGCTTCTCACTTCTCTCTCTGCTTCATGGCTGCTATGACATGAGAGCAGCTTTCTCTGCCCAGCCTTTCCACCAGGCTGTTTCTGTGTTTAATCCTGCTGAACATGAACTGAAACTTCTGAAACGTGAGCCGAAATAAACATCTCTTCTCTTAAACTGTGGTGTACCCACAAACCCCAGATCCTGATACAGGTGAGGATAAAGCCTGACTATAGATATCAGTGCACCCTCCACAACAGGAAGAAAAAAAATTGCCAGCACCTTGATGTTTCAAGCTCAAAGTAGCATAAAGAAAAATAAAATTCCATCTTCAAAGGAGAGTTGATGTGTTTGTGGGCCAAAGACAGATTCTGAGAAAGGAACTTTGAAGAGGAAAAATGGGGAAGGCTTAATAAAGAAAACAGTAAGAGGCGTAGATGGTTCTGAAAACTGTCAACAAAGAAGAGGAATCTTTGCTCCTGAAGAAGAGAAATATGACTAGTGACAATAAGTCCACTGTGCATATATATATATCAAAACATCACATAAAATACACAGCCCAGCACCCGGAAGGAAGCTCCCCACCTCCATCCCAGGCTCCTAGGGCAGTGAAGCTCAGGCGGTCCCAGCACCCAGAAGGAAGCTCCCCCACCACCATCCCAGGCTCCTAGGGCAGAGAAGGTGAGCCACGTGGGCACCAGAAGCACCCCCCACCACCACCGTGGAAATGAAAAGACACATAAACAAGCCTCAAAAACAGACTTCTGGATCACCTACAGCAACCCCAAAGGGAAACGAGATGGAACAATCTGATAATCAACCAACTGGACTCTCTGAACTGGCAACAAAAGAGGATCTGGGAAAAATGAAATCAGAAATATTTACTCAGATAACAGCAAAGATTTTGCTCATGGTGCAAGACATGATTAATAAATCTAGAGAGGACACAGATAAAAAATTAGATGATCTGAGGAACATGATGGAATCCCAACATAGGAAACAAATGGAATCCATAAAACAGATACAAACAGATTTCCAAGAGATTAAAAACTCCATCGAAAGTATGTGCAGCAGAATGAACCAATGTGAGGATAGGCTTTCACATACAGAAGATAAGATTGCAATTAGTGAGGAGGAAAAGAAAAATTGCTTTAAAATTGTAAGAGAACATGAGAAATCAATCCAGCAGCTGCTAGACGATGCAAAGAAGAATAATATAAGACTGATTGGATGCCCTACCAAGGTCCTGAGTCGCACAGAACATGCTGAATCACCCCACTGCACACAGGCAGCCACCTGGTACCACACTACAAAGACGCAGAGGACACCAGACCACCAGACCAAGGTACTGAGTCCCGCTGTTCCCAGCCCAGAGGTAGGGGCTTCTGAGCCGTCGTCCCACTGCTCCTGGTCGAGAGGAAGGGGCTTCCAGGCCACCATCCCTCCCACTGCTCCTGGCCCAGAGGAAGGGGCTTCTGAGCTGCCATCCCACTGCTCCTGGTCCAGAGGAAGGGGCTTCCTGGCCACCATCCCTCCCACTGCTCCCAGCCCACAGGAAAGGGCTTTTGGGTCACCATCCCTACCACTGCTTGCAGCCCCTGGCCCACCTCACCCAGTTCAGAGAAGGTAATCCATGCAGGCGCTAACAGCCCCCTGCCCCAGTTGAAATGAGAAAACATGTAAATAAGTCTCAAAACCAGACTGCCAGATCACCTACAGCAACCCCAAAGGGAAATGACATGGAACACTCTGATACTCAACTACCTGGACCCACTGAACTGGCAACAAAAGGGGATCTGGAAAAAATGAAATCAGAAATAATTTCTCAGATAATAGGAGAAATTGTGCCCTAGTGCAAGACATGATTAATAAATCTTGAGAGGAGCTGAGGAACATGATGGAATCCCAGCATAAGAAAAAGTGGAATCCATAAAACAGATGTAAATAGATTTCCAGGACATGAAAAACTCCACTGAACGTCTACACAGCAGAATGAGCCAATGTGAGGACAGAATTTCAGATATAGAAGATAAGATTGCAATTAGTGACCAGGAAAAGAAAAAATTGCTTCAAAATTATAAGGGAACATGAGAAATCAATCCAGCAGCTGCTAGATGATGCAAAGAAGAATAACATAAGACTGATTGGGCTCAATGAAGAAATAGGAGAGAGTGCAAATGACATAAAAAACCTCTTCACAGAAATAATGGCAGAAAACTTTCCAAGCAGGGGAAAAGAGCTTGACATACACATAAGTGAGGCATATAGGACTCCAAATAGCCTTGATCAAAAAAAAACTACACATAGGCATATAATTGTTAAGATTCCAGAAACACAACAGAAGAACAAAGTTCTCCAAGCAGTCAGAGAAAAGAAACAAATCACATACAAAGGAAAGCCCATCAGAATCACAGCAGACTTCTCAACACAAACACTCAAGGCAAGAAGAGCTTGGAGTAACATATTCCAAGCCCTAAAAGAAAACAGCCTCCAACCCAGATTGATGTACCCTGCAAAACTATCTTTCAAAATTGATGAAGAAATAAGATACTTTCATGACAAAGAGCACCTTAGGAACTTAATGAATACCAAACCAGCACTCCAAAGAATTTTACACAATAGCCTAGGAACAGACATTGAGGATCACAACCCCAGGAAGCAAAGCAGAATGAACCCATCTGGCATGACAAGAAATTAAATGGAAAGGGGGAGAACCCAACAAAAAGAGAAAGACGTGGCAATAACAAGTCAATACATTTCAGTTATAACCATCAAGTTTAATGGTCTCAATTCACCAATCAAAAGAAATAGACTGGCAGAATGGGTCAAGAAGCAAAATCCAACAATATGCTGCATACAAGAAACACACTTCATTCAAAAGGAAACTCATAGACTGAAAGTTAAAGGGTGGAAAACAATACTCCATGCAACAGGAACCTGAAAAAAAGCAGGAGTAGCTATCCTCTTGGCAGATCAAGTAGATTTCAAACCAACACTGATTAAGGGAGACAAAGAAGGACACTACATCCTTGTAAAGGGAAGAATCCAACAGGAAGAGATGACAATCATAAATATCTATGCACCAAACACTAGTGCACCCAACTATATAAAACAAATACTAATGGACATGAAAAGTCATATATGCACTAATACAATTGTAGTGGGGGACCTCAACACCCCACTGTCACAAATAGATAGATCAACTAGACTAAATATAAGTAATGAAATACTAGAACTCAATCAAACTCTTGAACAAATGAACTTAACAGATGTTTACAGAGCCTTCCACCCCACAAAATCAGAATACACATTCTTCTCAGCTGCACATGGGTCATTCTCAAAAATAGACCACATACTCACACACAGAACATGTTTAAGCAAGTGCAAAGGAATTGAAGTTATCCCCTGTATATTATCAGACCATAGTGCAATGAAATTGGAGATTCATAGCAAAAGAAACTCAAAAAATTTCATAAACACATGGAAATTGAACAACACACTTCTGAATAACCAATGGGTCACAGAGGAAATTAAAGAAGAAATCAGACAGTTCCTTCAATTAAATGACAATGACAATATAACATATCGGAATCTATGGGACACAATGAAAGCAGTCTTATGAGGGAAATTCATAGCAGTGAATATGCATATTAGGAAAACAGAACAAGCACAATTAAACAACCTGATGCTGAACCTCAAGCTTCTAGAAAAAGAAGAGGAGGACAACTCCAAAGCTCATACAAGGGAGGAAATTATAAAGATCAGAGGAGAAATCAATGCAATGGAGACTAAGAGAATGATACAAAAAATCAACGAAGCCAAGAGTTGGTTCTTTGAAAGAATCAACAAAATTGACAAACCTTTAGCCAATCTTGTCAGAAAAAGGAAAGAAAAGGACCAAATCCATGCAATTAGGAATGAAAAGGGTGAAATTACAACAGACTAGCAGAAATACAGAGGTTCATCAATACCTACTTCCAGAACCTATACTCCAATAAGACGGACAACACAGAAGAAATGGACAGATTCCTAGATACATACGAATTAGCAAAGTTGAACAAAGAAGACCTAAAAATTCTAAACAACCCAATATCAACCAATGAAATTCAAAATGTAATTAAAAACTTATCACCTAAGAAAAGCCCGGGCCCTGATGGCTTCACTGCTGAATTCTACAAAACATTTAGAGAGGAACTGCTGCCACTGCTGTTTAAACTCTTCAATGAAATTGAAAGGGAAGCAATACTCCCAAATTCATTCCTGGAAGCAAGCATCACCTTGGTCCCCAAAGCAGAGAAAGACCCAACTGAAAAAGAGAACTATAGGCCAATCTCACTAATGAACATAGATGCAAAAATCCTTAATAAGATAATGGCAAACAGAATTCAGAAGATCATCAAGAAGATTATAAACTCTGATCACATCAGATTCATCCCAGGGATGCAGGGATGGTTCAATATAAGCAAATCAATCAATGTAATACACTATATCAATAGAGCCAAGGACAAAAACCATATGATTATCTCCATAGATGCAGAAAAAGCATTTGACAAAAGCCAACATGCATTTATGATAAAAACCCTACAAAAAATTGGAATAGATGGTCTCTACCTCAAACTGATAGAAGCCATCTATGAAAAACCAACAGCCAATATCATGCTAAATGGTCAAAAACTGAAATCCTTCACACTAAAATCAGGAACAAGACAAGGATGTCCCCTATCACCACTCTTGTTCAATATAGTTCTGGAAACATTAGCCATAGCAATTAGACAAGAGAAAGAAATAAAAGGAATAAAGATAGGTAATGAAGAAGTCAAATTGTCATTATTTGCAGATGACATGATACTCTATATAGAAGATCCCAAGAACTCCACCAAAAGTCTTCTAGACTTAATAACCAAATTCAGTCAAGTAGCTGGTTACAAGGTCAACACACAAAAATTAATAGCTTTCCTCTACACCAATGACAGACTCACTGAGAGAGAAATAGGGCAAATAATTCCTTTCACAATAGCATCTAAAAAACTGAAATACCTAGGAATCAACCTAACGAAAGAAATCAAAGACCTCTTCTCTGAAAACTATGGCACTCTGAAAAGAGAGATTGAAGATAATATCAGAAAATAGACAGACATCCCCTGCTCCTGGGTAGGAAGGATTAATATAGTGAAAATGGCCATACTTCCAAAACTGCTATATAGATGTAATGCAATTCCAATTGAGATCTGAGCAACAAACTTCATAGACCTTGAGAAAACAATCCAAAAATTCATTTGGAACAAGAAGAGACCTAGAATAGCAAAAGCAATTCTAGGTAACAGAGACATGGCAGGGGGTATCACAAACCCCAACTTGAAGCTGTACTGTAAAGCTACTGTGATAAAAACAGCATGGTACTTGCAAAGAAACAGACCTGAGGACCAGTGGAACAGATTAGAAGATGCAGAAACAACTCCAGTCACACTCAGCCACCTCATCTTTGACAAAGGAGCCAAACACCCTCACTGGAGGAAAGATAGCCTCTTTAATAAATGGTGCTGGAGAAATTGGTTTTCAACTTGCCAAAGATTAAAACTAGACCTGTATCTCTAACCATGCACTAAACTAAAATCAAAATGGATTAAAGATCTAAATATTAAAATAGAAACTCTGAACCAGTTGGAACAGAGGTTAGGTAGAACTCTTGAAGACATCAGTGTAGGAAAAGATTTTATGAACAAAACCTCAGTTGCCCGTGAACTAGCACAAACAATCAACAAGTGGGATCTCTTCTTATTAAAAGGCTTCTGCACAGCAAGAGAAACCACCAGCAGTGTGAAGAGACAACCCACAATGTGGGAAAAAAATCTTCACCTGCTCTTCCTCAGACAAAGGTCTACTATCTCAAATCTAGAAAGAACTTAAAAAGATCAGACCTCCCAAATTTAAAGACCCAATCTGAAAATGGGCATCTGAAATGAACAGACATTTCATGCCCGAGACAAGGAAGCAGAAATAGCAAATAAATACATGAAAAAATGTTCAACATCACTGGTCATTCGAGAGATGCAAATGAAAACAACCCTGAGATTCCACTTCACTCCAGAAAGAATGGCTGCTATCATGAAATCCACCAATAACAAATGCTGGTGGGGCTGTGGGGAAAGAGGAACCCTGCTCCACTGCTGGTGGGAGTGTAGACTGGTGCAAGCACTGTGGAAATCAGTATGGAGATACCTCAAAGAACTAGGACTGGAAGTCCCATTTGACCCCGCTATCCCACTGCTGGGGATCTTCCCCAAAGAATTAAAAGAATCATACCACAGTGATATATGTGCACCCATGTTCATAGCAGTGCAGTTTGTAATAACTAAAACTTGGAAACAGCCCAAATGCCCATCAACTGGAGACTGGATAAAGAAAATGTGGGGTTTTTTATAAAATTGAGTACTACTCAGCCATAAAAAATGAGAAATTAGAGACATTTATAGCTAAGTGGGTGCACATTGAGGCCATACTCTTAAGTGAAATAAATAGGACACACATGTGTAAAAACCAAATAGTTTCTCTGGTGTGAGAAACTGAAAGTGTAAATAAGGACTAAATGTATAATAGGTAATGTGAAATAGGAAGAAAAGGGGCAAAGGTGAAGGAAGTGGGAGGGCTAGTGGAAAGGACAGAAGGGAATGGGATTAATATGAGAAAATGGAAAATAGGAACAAAATCTTTGTAAATAGGGAGGGCTGGAGGGGTTGAAGGGAGGGCTGGGCAAGGGTGAAAAACAAGAACCAAGAGAGAATATGTAAAGGTGCAAATTTCCAATGATAAATGTCATTATATTGTATACCTAAAATGTACCAATGATTAGAATGAATAATTGATAATGCAAAATAGGAAGAAAAGGTTCAAAGGGTAGGGGTAGTGGGAGGGGCAGGGGAAAGGAAAGAAGGGAAAAGAAAAATGATGAGAAATGGAAAAAATGGAAATAAAGTCTTTGTAAATAGGGAAGGGTGGAGGGCATGAAGGGAGGGCTAGAAATGGGGAAAAAATAAGAACCAAGATGCATCATGTAAAGGTACAATTCCCAATGAGAAATGTAATTGTGTTGTATACCTACAATCTACAATAAGAGAATTTAATACAAAAAAAAATATTACTTGACAGAAATGTTATATATCTTGATAGATTATATCTGTATATTTTATTGCTATAATAAATAGAATATTAAAAATTTTTTAAAAAGACTGATTGGAGTCAATGAAGAAAGAGGAGAGAGCGCAGATGACATAAAAAAACTTCACAGAAGTGATGGCAGAAAACATCCCAAGCAGGGGAAAAGAACTTGACATACAGATAAGTGAGGCATATAGGACTCCAGCTAGCCTTAATCAAAAAAAATCTATACATAGGCATATAATAGTTAGGATTCCAGAAATCCAACAGAAGAATAAAATTCTACAAGCAGGGAGAGAAAAGAAACAAATCACATACAAAGGAAAGCCCATCCGAATCACAGCAGACTTCTCAATGCAAACCCTCAAGGCAAGAAGACCTTGGAGTGATGTATTTCAAGCCCTAAAGCAAAACAGCCTCCAACCCAGATTGATGTACCCTGCAAAACTATCTTTCATAATTGATGGAGAAATAAGATAGTTTGATGATAAAGAGCACCTTCATGAATACCAAACCGGCACGCCAAAACATTTTAGACAATATCCTAGGAAAAAACAATGAGGATCACAACCCCAGGAAACCCAGCAGAATGAATCCACTGGGCGTGACAAATTAAATGCAAAGGGGGAGAATCCAGCAAAAAGAAAAAGTCATGACAAGACTTTTAAAACTTTTGACTTCATCTCCCTAATGAGTGTATAATTCAACCTTATTATTTTACTGATTAGTATTTTTCTGATTCTAGAGTTGCACACCATTCCTTGTGCTATACTGGCTATTTATCATCTTCTTATGTCTACATTTTAATTGGGTTGTCTATTAATGAGCTCTAAGAATTCTTTACATATTCTGCTCATAGGTTATATGCATTGTAAATATGGTCTGTTTAAGGACTACTTTTCATTTTAATGATGTCATTTAAAGTTCTAAATTTTGATGGAATCTCATTTATCAATTTTTTTCTTTTATACATCATGTTTTTTGTATCCTAGGTAGTTCTTGCCTACCCTGAATTCATAAATATTTTCCTTTATAATTTCTTCTTAAAGTTTTATATTTTTAGGCTTTCTTATTTAGGTTCATAGATCCCTTCAAGTTATTTTCATATATGGAACAAAAGGGTTGAGGTTAATTTTTTATCTACAGATACCAGGTGTTCTAGTGCCATTTGCTGAAGACACTTTCTCTTCCTCAGCTCTTAAATCGAGTTTATATTCTATCAAATGCTAATGTTAAATAATCTTTCAAAACTCAGTGGACCATATATGTGTGGTTCTATTTCTAGATTCTCTGTTTTACTCAGATGATCTATATGTCTTTCCTTACACCAACACTGCCTTGATTACTGTAGCTGTAGAAGAAGTCTTAAAATTGGGTGCTAAATGTCTTCCAACACTGTTTTGGTTTTTGTTTTTGTTTTTGGCTTTTCTGGGTCCTTTGTACACCTACATAACTTTTAAATTTCAATATCCAATTCTTCATTTATAGCAAGTATACACAGACCTGAATTTTTATATATACCTTGTGTTTTCTAATTCTGCTAAATTCAGGTACAAGTTCTAGGGGCTCCTAGAGATTTCTTAGTATTTTCTCTGTAGATGATCATTTCATCTACATATAAAGATTTTGCTTCTGCCATACCAATCCTATCCTAGTTGTGTCATTTTATTGCCAGACTATTTTGGTAGGGACTAGGTTTCAAAGTTTAATGGACAGATAAGGAGTAAGCATATCTGCCCTTGTTCCCCACCTTAAGGAGAAAGCATTGTATCTTCTCCATTCATACAAGGCGTTCTCGCTGGAAGTATGGAGTACATGTCTTTAATCTGTTGAGAAGTTTCTGTTCTACTTCTAGTTTCCTGATAGCTTTTGCCATGAACAGCTGTAGAATTTAGTCCAATACTTTTTATCCAACTAGTGAGAGGATCATATGGCTTTTTCCTTCCCTCTGTTAAAATGATGATTTTTGGGGGTGGATCTTCCAATGCTGAACCAACACTGCCATCCCTATAACAAAACCACTTTCTACATACTGCCACATCTGACTTCTAATAGTTTGTTTTGTTAAACAAATTTCTATGTTCATACTTTTCTCTTCTATTATCTTTATCCAGTTTTAGGATTAGCACAATGTTGAGTTCCTAAAATGAGGGGAGAAGTGTTCCCTTTTTTTCTGCTTTAATTGTTTGATATAATTTATCAGTTAAAATGTTTATGAGCCTGCTGTTGTCATATAGGTAGGTTTTCAAGCTAGGAATATACTTTCTTTAATAGGTGCTATTCAAATTTTATATTTCCTCCAGAGTTAGTTTCATTAATTTGTCTTCTAAGTTACTTCTTAGAAGATGTCAAATTTATTTCAAAAAAGATTTTTGTAATATGCTTTCTATATCCTTTTAAATTCTGTAAAATCTGTGGTAATGTCTCCTAGATCTTAATATTATAATTTTAAAAATGTGTAACTGATATTGTGTAACAGGAAGAAAAGGTCTAAAAGAGCAGGGGAATTGGGAGGGGGAGGGGAAGGGAAAAAAGGGAAAGGAAAAAATATAATAAGAGGAAAAAAAATGGAAACAAGGTCTTTGCAAATAGGCAAGGGTGGAGGGGGTGAAGGGAGGGCAAGGGAAAAGGAAAAAAAATAAGAACCAAGAGACTCATGTAATGGTACAAGATCCCAATGATGAATGTAACTGTATTTTATACCTAAAATGTACCAATAAAGTTAATGGGAAAAAAAATACACAATTATTATGTCAGTAAAAATAAAGTATACAAGGAAAGAGCTAACAGGTCAGCTTACAGCTTATGCAGACAAGCTATGAAATGAGATCTGCTCAAACTAGATCGAAGTCCAAGTCAAGACTTATCACAAACTTCCTTCAAATTGCCAGCCTTTACAGAGTGGCAGGGCTTCACATTCATATACTCTCCTTTTACTTGAACTTCCCACAAGCCTGAGGATTAGGTGCATATTATCTACTGTTAACCATCCATGGATTGCTTAGGAAACCATCAAACTGAGAGACTAAATGCATTTCCCTGATCACACAGCTATTATACGTCAGAGTTAGGATTCAAACAAATAATCTTGATTCAAAAATGAACTACTTAACTACTTGGTTCTAAAGTCTCATGACCAACATTGGCCAAGTATCATCATATATGAGGCCCTATCCTACATATGTAATGTATCTCATTTTAATTTTCACAACCCCCTGTTCATACTGTTATCAGTGCCATTTTATAATGAAAAAAATAAGCCTAGGGAAGGACTGTGGATTCCCCCAAAATTATAGGCTAGAAAATAGATAGTTCCAACCTCCAAGTCCCAGCCTCACACTCTGAAGAAGGGCTCAGGTTTAAAGACTCCCAAGTATGTGCTTGTAACCAGGGTTGGCTACTGACCTTGACAAGGCTCTTCAGATAGGATCTTTGATTTTTTTCCTCTGGCCATCAGAGCCAGGGGCCTGAGATCTGGGCATGTTGTGACTAGAAGATCTGGCTTGCAGAGATTTAGTGATTCTAGTTGAGTATGACCTTCTGCATGTGCCAGTTGACTTTACAACATAGAAAGAATGGGTTGTAAATCAGGAGGAAGGAGGTTCCATCATGAATCATCCATTTCCTCAACCTCATCAAGACTAATATGCATAAATTCTGGGTAGGCTGTCCTTTAGATTTCCGATTAAATAAGACCTAACTTTTCCTTCCTTTCAGTGGTGAGGCTGTGCATTGATATGCTAATGAGGACACCTCGCCCGCCCCGCCCGCCCCACCAGCACACGGGAGTTCAGCTGCTCCCAGCACACAAGAGGAAGCTTCTGGGCCACCATAACACCCCCACCAGCACACAGGAGGTGAGCCAGCAGCACCCCACCCCATCGAAATGAGAAGATACATAAACAACTCTCAAAACCAGACTTCCAGATCACCTATAGCAACCCCAAAGGGAAATGAGATGGAACACTCTGACTCAACCACCTGGACTCCCCAAACTGGCAACAAAAGAGGATCTGGAAAACATGAAATCAGAAAGAATTTCTCACGTAACAGCACAGATTGTGCTCATAGTGCATGACAAAAATAATAAATCTAGAGAGGAACTCAGAAACATGATGGAATCCCAACATAGGAAACAAATAGAATCCATAAAACAGATGCAAACAGATTTCCAGGAGATTAAAAACTCCACTGAAAGTCTATGCGGCAGAATGAGCTAATGTGAGGACAGAATTTCAGATAGAGAAGATAAGATTGAAATTAGTCATCAGGAAAAGAATAAATTGCTTTAAAATTTTAAGGGACCATGAAAAATCAATCCAGCAGCTGCTAGACAATGCAAAGAACAATAACATAGGTCTGATCACAGTCAATGAAGAAACAGGAGAGAGTGAAGATGACATTAAAAAAAAAAACTGTTCACAGAAGTGATGGCAGAAAACTTCCCAAGAAGGAGAAAAGTACTTGACATACAGATAAGTGAGGCACGTAGGATTCCAAATAGCCTTGATCAAAAAAAAGCTACACATAGCCATGTAATTGTTGAGATTTCAGAAACCCAACAGAAGAACAAAGTTCTACAAGCAGTTAGAGAAAAGAAACAAATCACATACAATGGAAAGCCCATCAGAATCACAGCAGACTTCTCAACGCAAACCCTCAAGGCAAGACCTTGGAGTGATGTATTTCAAGCCCTAAAAGAAAACAGCCTGCAACCCAGATTGATCTACCCTCCAAAATTATTTCAAAATTGATGGAGAAATAAGATACTTTCATGACAAAGAGAACCTTAGGAACTTCATGAATACCAAACCAGCACTCCAAAATATTTTAGACAATATCCTAGGAAAAGACAATGAGGAACACAACCCCAGGAAGCCTAGCAGAATGAATCTGTCAGTTGCAACAAGAAATTAAATGCAAAGAGGGAGAAGCCACAAACAATAAGTCATGACAAAGATAAGTCAATAAGTATCAGTTATAACCAACAATGTTACTTGTCTCAATTCACCAATCAAAAGAAATAGACTGGCAGAAGCAAGACTGGCAGAAGAATAGACTGGTCAAGAAGCAAGATCCAACAATATGCTGCATACAAGAAATACATTTAATTCAAAAAGAAACTCATAGTCTGAAAGTTAAAGGGTGGAAAACAATACTCCATGCAACAGGAACCTAAAAAAAAAGCAAGAATAGCTATCCTCTTTGCAGATCAAGTGGATTTCAAATGAAAATCTGAAACACTCTGGTAAGAATTTCAGATAAGAACTTCAGATAAGGGATACTCAACTTGTATGTACAAATCTATTGTGAACATGTGTTTTCACTCCTCTCAAGTGAAAACTTAAGAACAGGACTATTGGTTCTTAACAGTAATACAAGAAATTTCTATATTGTTTTCCAAAATGGTTTTATCATTTTACATTCACATTAGCAATATTAGAAAGTTCTAACTGGTTCAAACCTAAGCTGACATTTGTTCATTTAAAACTTTTAACTTCATCTCCCTAATGAGTGTATAATTCAGTCTTCTTATTGTACCGATTAGTATTTTTCTGATTCTAGTATTGCACACTTTTCCTTGTGCTGTACTGGCTATTTATCATCTTCTTATGTCTACTTTTTAATTGGGTTGTCCATTAATGAGCTGTAAGAGTTCTTTATATATTCTGGTCATAGGTTATATGCAGTATAAATATGGTCCACTTAAGGAGTACTTTTCATTTTAATGATGTCATTTAAAGTTCTAAATTTTGATGGAATCTCATTTATCAATTGTTTGTTTTATACACCATGTTTTTTATATCCTAGGAAATTCTTGCCTACCCTAAATTCCTAAACATTTTCCCTTATAATTTCTTCTTAAAGTTTTAATAGTTTTATTCATTCATATTTTGGTTCATAGATCCTTTCAAGTTATTTTTATCTATGGAAATAAATTGTTGAGGTTAATTTTTTATATACAGATACCAGGTGTTCTAGTGCCATTTGCTGAAAACACTATCTTTTCCTCTGCTCTTGAGTTGAGTTTATGTTCTGTAAAATGTTAATGTTAAATAATCTTTCAAAATTCAGTGGACCATATATGTGTGGTTCTATTTCTAGATTCTCTGTTTTATTCCAATGATCTATATGTCTTTCCTTACACCAACACTGCCTCGGTTACTATATCTTTAGAGGAAGTCTTAAAATTAGGTACTTAATGTCTTCCAACACTGTTCTTTTTTTCTTTTTCTTTTTACTTTTCTAGGTCCTTTGTACTTCTACATAACTTTTAAGTTTCAATATCCAATTCTTCATTTATAGCAAGTATACACAGACCTGAATTTTTATATATACCTTGTGTTTTCTAATTCTGCTAAATTCAAATACAAGTTCTAGGGGCTCGTAGAGATTTCTTAGTATTTTCTCTGTAGATGATCATTTCATCTACATATAAAGATTTTTACTTCTATCTTGCCAATCCTATCCTAATTGTGTCATTTTATTGCCAGACTATTTTGGTTTGGGCCTATGTTTCAAAGTTTAATGGACAGATGAAGAGTAGGCATATCTGCCCTTGTTCCCCACCTTAGGGAGAAAGCATTGTATCTTCTCCATTCATATAAGGTGTTTTGCTGGAACTATGGAGTACATGTCTTTGATCTGTTGAGAAGGTTCTGTTCTACTTCTAGTCTCCTGATAGCTTTTACCATGAACAGCTGTAGAATTTAGTCCAATACTTTTTCTCCAACTAGTGAGAGGATCATATGGCTTTTTCCTTCCCTCTGTTAAAATGATGACTTTTGGGGGTGGATCTTCCAATGCTGAACCAACACTGCCCTCCCCATAATAAAACCACTTTCTACATCCTGCCAGATCTGACTTCCAATAGTTTGTTTTGTTAAACAAATTTCTATCTATGTTCATACTTTTTTCTTCTATTATCTTTATCCAGTTTTAGGACTAGCATAATGTTGATTTCCTAAAATGACTGGAGAAGTGTTCCTTCTTCTTTCTGCTTTAAATGTTTGACATAATTTATCAGTTAAAATTGTATATGAGCCTGTTGTTGTCATATAAGTTGGTTTTCAAGCTAGGAATATACTTTCTTTAATAGGTGCTATTCAAATTTATATTTCCTCCAGAGTTAGTTTCATTAATTTGTCTTCCAAGGTACTTCTTAGAAGTTGTCAAATTTATTTCAAAAAAGATTTTTGTAATATGCTTTCCATATCCTTTTAAATTCTGTAAAATCTGTGGTAATGTCTCCTAGATCTTGATACTGTAATTTTGAAAACGTATAATTGATATTGTGTAATAGGAGGAAAAGGTCTAAAGGAGCAGGGGAAGTGGGAGGAGTAGAGGGAAGGAAAGAAGGGAAAAGAAAAAATATGAGAAAAGGAATAAAATGGAAACACGGTCTTTGCAAATAGGGAAGGGTGGAGGGGATGAAGGGAGGGCAGGGGAAGGGGAAAAAAATAAGAACCAAGATACTCATGTAATGATACAAGATCACAATGATGAATATAACTGTATTTTATACCTAAAGTGTACCAATAAACTTAATGGGGAAAAATATGCTAATGAGTAGTCCAGGAGGTGTTTATAGGAATCTCCTGGTCCCTGTGTAACCCATAATCCTGTGCCTTTCTGTCTCATTTAGAATGGGGCAGGCTGGGCAAGAATCTGGCAGATGGGTCTAGGAAGGAAGGAGGAGTGCTTAAGTGAAGGAGCTGAAGACTCAGTGTGGCCATGTCATCAATATCTGCAAGGATGGGGATGTGAGGATACTGAGAACATTCCTCAAATCATCATCATCAGTCCTGTTATACAACCCACCATGACTTAAGAATCCCTGGCTGTAATTACACTCCCAAGAGGTAATCCTGCCACATCCTGCAAAGCATTTTCAGACTATGTTTTCTTAGTAGACTTGGTTGGATATCAAAGCACAGTCTCATTGAGGAGTGGCAAACTGTTGGGCTAAGCATGGTTCTTGTGTACTAGTCCTACTGGTAGGGCATTCTCAGTATGCTTCCTTGGGCAATTCACACCTCAGCATCACTTTGATCATAAGTAAAGCAGAGATGTGGGAATGTCAATGTTTTGGCTTTACTCTAGTTATTGTTGCCATTGTCTTTACCTCTTATCATGGAAAAGTGGGATTATCACAGTCCTTCCTTCTCTTCCTAATTTTTACTAATCCCTGTGGGGTCCCTGACCTTTATAAAGATAGGAAAATATGACAGATTTTTGGTAAGAGGAGGACAAAGACAGAGAATCTTCTACTATAATAGCTAGAATCAATATAAGAAAGAAAAGGGTGTATGCATCTCATACCTGTCTCATTCTAAGACTAGACCTAATGGGGCTTTTTCCTGCATAACAGAATCTAAAAGACCAAAGTCTACATCCCTGCCCATTATCTGTTAACATGAAATGAATCAGACTTAGAGTCTAGAGGGAAAGACGAGGAAAGAAATGAAGGCTACCCCAGGGGAGGAGAGAAAATGGAAAAGAAAAGAAAAGAAAAGAATAGAAAAGAAAAGAGACTCTCCCATTCAGGTAGACTCAGCGTGGATGAAATCTTTGAGGGAAAATCAGATTTTTGCTCTGTACCATGCTCTGTGTTCTAAGTAGTGGCCAGTACAGTACTTTAAAATAGGGATTTCTTTTAGCTATGGATCATACCTTCCCAACATTCCATCCAACTTTAATGTAGTCATTAATACTACAGAAGGTATAAAAATCCCTTAATCATCTTATAACCCTCTTAGCTTTGAAAGTATTATTATAATCCAACTGTTTGTTCCAAAGGGCAAGTCGGTCTTTCTGTTATTGTCTCTATCCTTGTTGAACATAAATGGCCCAGGAGGTATGAAGAAGGAGCCTCTAATCTAGTCTTGGAAGGTCAGAAAACCCTTCCTGGAGAGGATGAAGTGTGAACTGGGTCCTAGAGGATGAATAGGTGTTGATCAACCAAAACAAGAAAACAGCATGTGCAAAGGCCCTGTGACAGGGGCCGTTGAACAGTTCCATTAAGTTGATGTGGATGGAGAACAGAGGACAAGGGAAAAAATGGATTAATGCAAGGCTAGAACAGTGCGGGGTTTCCAGTGTAGTACTGAATGGAACTACAGTGCCATCAACTACAACATTGAAAGATGCTGTAAGAAAAAAGAAAAGAACAGCATTACCAGTAATTTGGGCCCTGGAATAGAACTACATGGTTTGAATCCTGACCATTGCAGGCACACACTATTAGAGGCCTCAGTCCTCCTCTGGGAACCTTAGCTTTCTTAGATAGAAGAGAATAATAACAATTCCCACTTCAAATTGTTGTTGCATTAAATAAGATAATGTACATCAAGTGCTAAGCATACTGACCAGTGTCAGTTGGGACTTAGTAAATGACTATATGATATTATTATTATTATTATTATCATCATTATTTTCCTTTGTCCCATCCTTGTAGAGAAATAGTCTGTTTCCCTTTTGCTTTGTTTGTCTGTTGATTCCTTCTGTACACAGGCCATGAGGGAAGATGTGGTAGCTCAGGGTGTCTTTGATGAGCCTATCAGTCAGAGTCTAAACAAGAACAGAAATCATTAAGCATTTAAAACCAAGGTACTTGGATGTCAGGAATTTGTCCTATTGGTGATGGAAGAACTGAGAAGCCAAAAGGGGCCAGTGAATCAACCTGGAGATAAGCACCAGCAGAACTTCACCACCACCCACCAGCCAGAGATCAGGGGAAGGGGTGGGACGGCCAGATCACAGTTACCCGCTGGAAGCTAGGACCAGGGTTCCTAGCAGGGTTTGGATCCATGGACAGGCCCAGCTGCTCTTAGAAATATCATCTGAGCAAGAGGAGGGGCAGGCAGAGAACTTCCTTAGCTCCTCCCACCTGCATCGTCCTTGATGCTGCCCTCCAGTCCCCAGTGCTTCTCATTGCCCAAAGCTGAAGCTTGCTGACCTGCAGGTATAGGAAACCAGGAGCCTGGGGGAGTCTGCCCCCAACCACAGAACAAAGGGGCTGTGGGCCAAAAATGAATGCACATGGCCTCTGAGAGTGTGGAGTCACCTGAACAGTCAGAGGTTTTCCCGACCCCATGTCCCTGCAGCACTAAAACCCATGATTCTGTTGACCAGCTTCTCTGAGACAGCTCTGAAGGAGACAGTAAACATCCAGCCCTCTCTGCCTTCCTGGAAGTGGGACTCCCGGGCCTTCTTGAGCAGTCCAGCTCGTCAGCCCAATCCAGAGAGACCTCCTCCAGGGAATCTCAGGTCTTTTCTCTCACCCTCCCTGCTCGGCCTCGAGGCTGGACCAGAAAGGCTGTACCAATCTCAAAGCTCCTCCAGCATTTGCTGCCCGGAGTTATTTTTATATCTCATTTCCTCACATTATGGCAATTTACATACTTCAGCAGAGCACATGAGTGTCCAAAACACACTAGAAACAATAATACATCACCAGGAGCTTAACAGAAACCCCAACTCAGAGGAGGTTTCGGAAATCAGTTACTAAAACAAGTGGTTCCCTCATCCCAAGTGGGAGAATTCTCAGCAACACTTGACAATAAGTGGACGTGATGAGGACCACACAGCATGGTAATTCCTGCCGGATTGCACATTGAAAGCCGCATTCAGCACGCGGAGCCCATCAGAGTGAGCATTGTTGAGATGAATACGAAGGGATTGCAGAGTGAATTGCTGCCTCATTGCCAAGTGCTTCCGATTCCTTGCTCCTGCCATCTGTGTCCTCCGGAAGATATGAAGAAGCAAAGGTCCGAATAGGGGGTGGGATCCAGGCTGCTGGGAAGGACAGATTCTAGGTATGGGGAGACTCACAGATGGAGGGAGTAACATACTTGGGGGTCAAGGGAGTGCAAGAAAACACATGCTCCTACCACCATGCTTCTACAAACACCAAAACATGGTTAGATGTAGGACCCCCGCATGCACTCAGGCATTTGTCCCTCGCCCTCAGAAAGCTAAACATCTGCATTCACACATGGCCATGCACTTATGCACATGCACACATATGTATGTACACACACACACCACACACACACACACCTACATATTCATTAATTCATTCATTTAGTAAATACTGAGTGCTTACTCAGTACCAATGACTATGCTAAACATATGGCTCTTACCTTTTTAGACATGACCTTCACACACACACGCACACAAACATCCACACTGCAAATGTACACATAGGTACACTCAGATGTGTGCACAGGCATATATACAAATACAAGCACACACATTCAGAAACAGAGATACAAGCAACTGTGCATGCCATGCATGTATACATACACACACACAAGCACACAGGCAAGTCACACAAATGTATGTGACAAACTGAGAAGCCCATCTTTTTTCTCCAGTCTCACTCACCCACATGCATACCCTTCACACAACTAAAGTGTAACACCAGCAAAGAGGAAGATGGTGAACCAATCAACTGCTTGCTTAATTGTTTAATTCTGGAAATGTGGCTTTATTTTAACTCAGAGGTTCTCAGCCCAAGACTTGTTCTAGCCAAGAACTCAGTTTGCCTTTGGTTCAACCATCTGAGAGTTTTGCATTTAACACTTCCATTACTTATGTCTCCAATCTGGGAGTGAAGTGCAGTGAAACGCCACCTAGACATAGAAATGTAGGTCCAGGACAATCATCGATGGTCTTATATAGTGTAACAGAACACTGGCTCCTTGGAATGATCCCAGTTCTCTTTTCAAATCCTAACAATGGTGGCAAAAAAAAAAAAAATCAACATAGTAACCAACATTGATTGAGCATGGACTGTGTGGAGGTCGGTGTGCTAAATGCTTTGCACAGAACACTTCATTCTGTTTTCTCAGCAACCCCAGGAGGAGGACAAGTATCATTCCTACTTTGCATACAATGTAACAAGCTTAGCAAGCAAGGTGAGAAGCCAGGTCCAATGACCAAAAAAGTAGAGACAGTATTTAAACCCAACAGCTTGAGTGTTCTCTGTCTCATGTAGCTATTGCTGCCAAAAAAATCAGCCCAGTATTTTTATCTCACATCTTTCTTCTGGGTGCTGACTGGGATCAACTAGCCTGCTCTTGCTTATGGTCTCTCAAAAACCAGGACTAACATGAGGCAAATTGGGCCCAAAGGTCACAGCATCACTTCCATAGGATGCTATTTGTTAGTTACAAATCACTAAATGCCAGTTCACATTCAAGGGAAAGAATAATGACTTCATCTTCTGATTTGATGTATGTCCAACAACCACCACACTCTCAACTGCCCTGGAAATGCACAATCAACCTCTCTCATGCTATAGCCCCCAGTGAAGTAGCTTCCTTCAAATAATAATGAGGTGTCCATTTAGGTTACATGGGAGTTGTCTGACTACAACTGTGTCAAATCCTGTTGCATCAAATGGCGTTTGCCACTTGTGAATATCTGGCTTGAGGAGTACAACCAGATTTTAGAGTGTGACATTGACCTTTCAGTATGATCTACACTCCCAGAAACTTCCCTGTTTCCTCCCTCACCACAAGGTCAGTTTGGAAGGTGACAGTAACTTTTTTAGCATATCTCATTAGTCATCAGCTATTGTGCTTGAGCTAACCAAAAACTCATAAATTTTTTAAAATTGTGAATGGAAATGGAGAGGAAGGTCTCCCTGCATTAGGGATAGTAGAAGTGTCTTTGAACTTTGACAAGTCTCATTGAAATCCCTTCCACACCACTTCCAACAAGGACCTGGAGCTAACACAGCTCTTTAACCTTTCTTGAGCACCTCACTTTTCATATGTAAAATGGGAGTAGTAACACCAATTTTATTGTTTTAGAGCCTAAAGATGAATAGATGCCTAAAATAGGCATAAAAAGTAGAGAGAGTATGTAGCAGATGTTCAATAGTTAGGAATGTTTCTTTCCTCCATCACTTTGATCTCATTTCCCCCCTCATCCATACCCTCTCCAAAGTTTGTGTGTCTAACACAAGGACTTCAGGTAAACCACAAAATTATTTCAGAGATAGAAATGACATTATTGTGTCAAAGGCATTTCTATCACTCAGGATCTAAACAAGACCTCCTGAGTATTTAAAGCAGAGAAAATGTACTGGAGGAAAGTGGTTATATTAGTGATGAAAGGGCCAAAAAATGAACCAGTGAAGTTACCCAAAGAGGAACAACAGTAGGACCCTACCACCGCCCAAAGGGGCTAAGGAAGAAGGTACAGTTACTGAGCCATGGTCACTGGATAGAAAGTGTCTCATAAGAACAGGAGCCACCCTGGAAGCCCAGCTGTTGTCTCCCAGAATGGAGAAAAGTTTCCTGGCCTCTCACTTCTTCCCACCCTCCACTTTCCCAACAGGGCCACCTGTTGGCTAAATCTAACCCAAAGGTATTTGATGTGAGAGTCTGGAAAAGGCAGCCAACAGGTATCAATCCCCCTGTGCTACAAAATACAGCAGAGAAGGCAAGAGATGAAATGGAGACAAACAGGTCAGGCACAGCATAGGAGCTATCATTTTAAGGTCCAGGGGTGAGTAATGATGAGATAGGCATATATGAAAAGCTTAAGTAAAATCACTATGTAACAACCAAGTTTCATGAAATTGTTTATAGGACAAGGATTACTATCTATAGCAGATGAGAAAACTGAGGATCAGAGAGGTTAAGTTTCTTATTCAAGGTTATTAAAGTAGTAAGAGTGAAGTCAAGATACTGCCAGATAATCCATCCCCAGATGCCAGGATCAGAACCATTCTGATGAAAACTAAATTATGTTCTTCATAGTCAAACATATTGGGGTAAACGCCAGATCGCTCATTTCCTACTCCACATGTTCTTTGTTTCCTCATCTACAAAATAGGGATAATTACTTCCTGGAGAGGGTTGTGTTAAAGGATTATTGAGATAAAATCTATTTAGTGAGCACTCAAATGTAGGTTTTTGTCATTTTCAGTACTGCTGCCCCTGGATTTGTCTGTGAAAATTCCAGGTCCTCTCCAGGGAGAGAGAAGACTCAAGGTTGCAGAGGAGTCTGTGAAGCAGGAGTTAAAAGTCCAAGTCAAAGAGGTTGATGCTTGGTGTGTCTGTGGCAGACATTGTCTAGGGCCCTCTTACACACTCTATTCACCCCTAGAGATCTTACAGGTGGGCTGGACAGTTCCTATCCACCAGGGAGGTTCTTACCTAGAGCACCTGAGGATGCTCAGCCATCATGTGGGACAATCTACAAATATCAGGGATGCTACAGAGTTATGACAACAAGGAGCCCTGTTCCAATGAGAGACAGGAGCTAGTGGTAAAGACTAGCTCCTTTTCCCATTGGTGAACAATTCTGAGTATGTCTGACACACTCTCAGGGGCCTCCAGAAAAGCTGAACCCCAGATCCCCAAAGCAATCTTCTGCTCTTCCAGTCAGTAACACAGTGATAATTCTCCTCTTGTCCCATATCCTTTCCACTTACTGTGCCTCCTGAGATTGCCTCCCAAACAAACCACCTGCACCCAAACACCCGTCTCAATATCTGATTTTGGGAAACCTAAAAATTGCTTCTCTGAAATTGCTTCTTTGTACCTTTCCCTATTCTCTAGTCATTATCCAGGTCACTAATCTATCCCCGCCCCAGGATAAGCAAGAGTGAGAAACCAATCTACCCAGTCAATAGTTCATCCAGTTCTTTACTGTAAAAATAGTAGCACCTGTCCCAGCCAGGCTGTACAAATGCCCAGGTCCTGGGGAGTCAGCCCAACAGGCTGCAGGTTTGCCCCTCCCCCAATGAATGCCTTTGAGGATGCTGCATCGTGGGGCTAGTTCTGTGTTAGGTAGACACTCATGATGGCTCTTCCCTCAACAAAAGAGGAAAATGATACCTACACACAAAGCGCTCAGTGAGATCCCTTGCAGAGTCAGGCTTCTATACCTGCAAATTATTTTTTGCTAATCAATATGTTTAATAAATAATATTCCAGTTGATTTCATTACTGGCAATACACAAATCAATAGAGGGTTATTGCATGATAACTTCCCATTGATATTGTAATCCTCCTGATTTAATAAATGTTGCTTTTCTGAGGATTGCTGTTTGCATTAGGAATTGAAGGAAAGAAGACAAAAAGCATACTAATTCTATTGTGAAACTGAGGCTGCAGCTCAATCAGAAAATCTCACAAAATCAAAGAGGTTACTCAGCTTCTGCCCCTGGCTTGTGCCATGGCCTAACATTGCCTGGGTGTTTCTTAGTCTCCTTTGATGGACCCCCAGAGGAACAGAAGGAAAATAAAGTCTGGACTAGAAGGCAGTCTAATTCTTTCCTTTGTAAATCCTGGCCAGAAACTTCATGAATGAAAATCTCCAGACAGGATGAAGATAAATGGTGTCAAATGATAACCCTGAGGCTCCAAATATTCTTTCAAATCCTGGCATGTGAAAACCATAAGGGATATAGCAAACGTCTAGTACAAAAAGTTCCAATTACTATGCCCCAAGTGATAGCATCAGAACCACTGGTGACATTGGTTAAAATTCAGAATCCTGTGGTCCTAATTTCAGAGATGATGAATCATTAGGGCTCATACAGGGCCTAGAAAATGTTTTTAACATTTTTTGTTAAAGCATGATATATTATTAAAGTCGTTTTTAAAAGACAAAATAATCCTGACTTACACAAATACAAAAGGAAAATGTGCTGAAGATTTTAATTAACACATTAATTAACTAGGTCACCAGTAAGATACTACAGTGGATTTAAATGAGAACTCAAATTACTCTATACTCTTATAGTTGATTCAGTTTCTGCTGAAATTAATTTACAAATTAATGTAAGACCGGCTTTGACAGTGCAGGAAAAGGCATGATTGCCGCTCCACCACCAGATAGAATTCACATGCCCATGGACAAGTTCTATTTGCATTACTACCAATTAGCTATAACTGACATAAGCATAGAACAGCTCAAAGACAATAAAAGGCACTGAGCACTCACAGAATCAGATCATCCAGAAGGGTATTACCATGTACCTCTGACAATAACTACCTGAAGTTAGGTCCATTTCACAGGTTAAAGACACAATGCCCCACAAGACTGCCCTCACTAGAGACATCAACCACAAGTTCAGATGTCTCTGGGTCACTCTACTCTGGCCAACTGGCTCCAAATATGGACGTTCCCGTTACTTCTTTGGGTTCAACAATTGCCTGGAATGACTCACAGATCTCAAGAAGGTGCTACACTTAGGACTGCAGCTTTATCTTACGAAGGATAAGCTGTAGGATACAAATCAGGACCAGCCAGAAGAAGAGATGCATAGGAGGAGTCTGGGAGGGCTCCAAACAGGAAATTCCGTGTGCTCAGGGTACATCACCTTCCCACCACATCGTCAGTATATATCACCAGCCAGGGAAGTTCACCTGAGCTCTGGCGCCCAGAGTACGTCTTAGGGCCTCATTATGGACTGTGACTGTATTCGACCTCTAGTCCTCCTCTGCTCCCCTGAGGTCAAGGCCACCCCTCACCTCACACCTCTGTTCTGTGGCTTCTCAGCTCCCGCTGCTATTCCTGTACAGCCTAGGTGCACTCTGGGTCTTTTCTCCTTTTCTAGATCACCTATCCATCTTTAGCTGGTTGCTGCTGTTGGTACCTTGATCCCCTTGGCCAGACTAGTACACCTTTCCCCTGTCTTCTGTATAAGACCAGCCTGCTTGCCTCAAGGTGCATCATCAATTCTGTGGAATGATCTACACACCAGAGCTCTCCATGGGATCAGGCTAAAACTGGTCTCCACTTAGAGACCACATACTCTTAGCTCCTTTCCCTGCCTGTCCTGTTTCCTTTACCCTCTCTTCCCAAGAACACCCCCTCATTACATTATTTGCTAAAGAATCCTTGCCCCAGGCTCTGCTTCTAGAAAGCCTGAGGTGATACCCTACAACCTCTCTTCTCAGCTGTTTTAGTGGAATTGCATTTCCTGCCATGCAGAGCTCTGGGCCACTTCTTTAACTAGTTAACAATATGGATGCTTTCTTCCCAAATCTTTATATGATGATGTCTCCTACATCATGTTAATGGCTTTTCAGTAATCCATTATATGGCTATGTCAACATTTATTTAATGATTTTCTTATTGTTAAATACAGGCATTTTAAACTTTCTGTTACATGTAGTATTGTGATAAAAACTTTTAAAGTTCAAAAAGTAAAATAATGTAAATGAAATCTCATTTAACATGTTTGGTCAAACAAAATTCAAATCCTCTCTTGAGACTATCTCTGTTCTCTCAAACAGATTCATCTCCATCTCCATCTCTACCCAGATCCCATACTCCCGCTCCTTCCCAAAGGACAGGTGGAACAAACATCACTGTGATGGAGCAGGGCCTCTGGTCTGGTTCCTGAGCAATGTGCCGGTGTCCTCCAAGCTATGACTGGCCTCACCTCAAACTATGGGGCTTCCTGTGAGCACCCTGTGCTGAAGTGTATAGCCATGGCCTCTGATTCTGAGTCCCACACATTGCAGGATCATTGTCCTGATCCCAGATTCTTCATGCTCAGATGTATTCTGAACACATGTCCCTGCTAAGACATGTAAGATCTCCCAAGTGTCCCAGGACTATGGGTGGCTATCCTGATTATATCCCCCTGAATTCTTACCTTTCACATTTCCAATCCACCAACCTTGCAGTGTCACGTATCTCTAAAGCCTGCTGAATTCAGGACATCTCAAAAAGGTCTGATAATCTCCCAAGCAACACTAAAGTCCTTGAGAAAATTTCCTTGTTTCTTGATTCTCCTAGAAATGTCAAGTCATTTCTAATACACATTGGGTTTTCTATGTTTACTCTTTGGATGTCTTTATTTTAAATCAAATCTTCTTTTCATTTTTTAGAGAAGCCTCATAGCTTAGCCTTCATGGCGGAAAGTTCAAGGGAAGAAAATGATAAAGAAATTATATATATACAATAATTTTAATATATATATGAAAGAAAAGTAAGATGGATGATGGGAAACATTTTTAAATATAAAATCTCACTTTTTAATAGTCATCATCATGATGATTATATTAACAGTCATCATTTATTGTCTATTTATTAAAAGTTCACTCTATACAAGCATTATCTCAAACCCTCTGGAGGTTGGAGATTCTTACATCCTTTTCACAGATGAGAAGAATGAGCTCCACATTAACCTGTTTGAAATCACAGATCTATTAAAAGGCAGTGCCAGAATCAAGTCTAGCTCTATCTAACTCTAGGATCTTCTTCACTACTCCTCATGGGATGATGAGAAGTTATTATTATGGAATTTTTTATTTTAATGTTTGAGAGGAAAATGCAATCTTAGACACCTAAAGTGCGGGTCAAGCATAACGGGCTTGCCATGGCCCCCAAATTCTCTCTGCCTCTGCTATTCTGTTCACCAGGGTGAACTTAGTGTAAAAACCAGGATTGGAATCAGTCTGATAGAATCCTTCTTAGACACCCACAGGGCAGATCTCTTTGGGAGAAAATTGGAGGTCTCAAGGGGGGAATCCCTGCGGTTTATTGAAAGAGTAACAGTTTGTCATCCAAACTGGGGCTTTGGGAATTCAAATAGGAGCTAGTAAAAATCACTCTGGGACCACCTGCAAAGCTGGGATGGATGTGGGCAACCAAAGCCCCCTGGACACCAGTCATAGAGATTGAGCCCATGAGAATAGCACTTCCCCTGTAGCACGTTAAGTATCCACAGAACATCCTACTATGGGACTCCCTCCCCTCAATTATTAGCATTATTATTGCCCTTTAAATATGTCATAGTCAAAGATTTGCTACATTCTTCAGTGTGATTGCCATTGATTTTTGAAGCCCACATCTTCTTCCCCAGGGAAACACATCTTCAGCAAAATGATAGAAGGAAATGGGAAGGAAGGATTCAATTTATAGGCATTCATTTTACAGGCATCGCTTTAGGAATACAGCTGGTCTCAAAGCAGGACTTCTCAAACGGTGGTCCAGGAGCCACCTGCATTTGAATCACCTCGGAACTTATAAAAATGCTGATTCCCGTTCCCAGTGCAGACTGAGTGCATCAGAATCCCTGAGGATGGGCCTGAGAACGTATTTTTAACAATGTGTATGGTTTTTATGTGTGGTGGTGAAAAGCCACCACACCAAGAAATCCAGGTAGCTGGTGAGCACACTGATTTTGCTCCTTGTGCACCAGGCTGCAGGACTTCAGGTCTAGATTCCTTAGCAAGAGCTTCCAAATAAGATTCCTAGCAGCCCCTAGCACATGTCATGAAGGGTTCCCCCTCCCACCACCCCAGTGAATATGCCAGCACTGGTTTAAACTGTGTATAGAGGTGGCTGGGTCTCAGGCAAGCGGAGTGGGCAGGTTGCTAGCCATGGCATCTGCCTGGAGGAGCTGATAATGGGCCTGATTTATGACACTCAGCATGGGACCTGGCTGCTGAGCTCAATCACTGTGGCTCCCCATGGTGGGGTTCATGCGCTGTAACAGGCCTGGAAATTGGAGAGGAATTTACCTCCTGCTGCCAAACATTACATAACAATCAAGGGAAACAAGCAGAGGCAGGAGGGGGCCTCCTCAGCTGGCACCAGCAGCCTGGCATAATGAAAAGGGTAGGACTAGGAACTGTCTGCCAGGGTTCCTACTTCCTCAGCAACCTATAGGAGTAGGTCCCAGGGTGACCCAGCCAGAGCTGGCATCAGAGCCCTTCAAGACACACATCAGCCCCATCATCCTGGCAATTTTAAAAGCAAATGGTTGGAAGGAGAGCTCTGATGAGAAAGACTTGCTGTCTATACCCTTGTCAGCAGAACCTCTAGCTCCAATTCTCACAGCATTTGTGGACTACGCATCAATTAATGCCTCCCTCATTTGCATTTGGGAATAATTCAAATAGGACCTGAGATTGAACTCTGCAACATGAGAGGGCATGGGACAAAATGAGGACAGACAGGAATGCAACAAGGACCCAGATGGGTGCAACCTCATAGGTCACCGGTGGGCTGAGGGGAGTGGATTTTCTTTCAAGTGTGCTACAGAATCACAGAAGAGATTCTAGGTGTACCCATGGCATAGAGGGGGCATATGGCAGCTGATTGTGATACTTAGTTCTGGTGGGCTCACATGGAATCTTAATAAGTGAAACCCAAGGAGATGCACAAATTCGCAGCTTTAGGAGGCCCTGACTCACTGTCTAGTACCATGGGAGGTGAGGAAACTTCCATTCTGACAAGGTGGTTGGGCCTTGCTCTTCTACCCGGACTGATTCACCGCAGCAAGACTCGAGTACCATCCTTAGCTGCTGACTTCATCACCAACCAATGGTGCTGTCCCAGTGGCCTGCCAATGACTTTCCAATAAGAGGACTTTATCTGCTGGTAAAAATCACAGAGTTTCAATGTATGAAATGTTTTTAATCACCATTGAAATGAATGATTCCTATGCAATCTGTGGCCCTGAACAGATGCGCTCTCCCAGAGGGTAGGGAACATGTCTGTCTCCTTCTCAAGTGTCCTTTCAGGTACCCAGTGAGTACCTAGCACATGATGGGCAGAGTAAATATTTGTTCCGTCTGAGAAAGGAAGAGACTGGGTCAGATTCATTTTCATTAAGTAACAAATATTCCATTAAGGCCAACAATGCCAGGCAAAAGGTCAGAGCTGGGGTTCTAATGGTGAACAAACTCATTATAATCTTGCCTCTATTTTGCTCATAGTCTAACAGGAAGACAAGAATATCTGCAGATGTAAATTTACTGAGTGTGTGCTAGAACATAAAGGAGTATGGG
Source organism: Heterocephalus glaber (assembly GCF_053883595.1). NCBI lineage: Eukaryota > Metazoa > Chordata > Mammalia > Rodentia > Bathyergidae > Heterocephalus > Heterocephalus glaber. The sequence continues at coordinate 29,973,105 of NW_028258330.1, read as the reverse complement.
ACTATGGGTACATAGAAGGGAAAAGTAACCTAGTCAAAGGAAGGCCAGGGAAGGCTTCCTGGAGGAGGCATTCTTTAAGGCAAAACCTGAAGGCAAAGTAACAAACTGGGTAACAGGGACAGGGAAGAGTGGAGTTGCATTCCAGTCAGAAAGAATAGCAACTGCAAAGCCCCCAACAGACGGAGTCTGACCCCTTGACTCTGTCAGTCATAGCATCTGCACTTTGGTCTATTTTTATACACTGGGCCTTCAGGATCACATTCTGTTCAAAAAAATAAAAAAAATAAAAACTATTTGGCAACTGAAGCACAAATGCTGGAAGCTGAGTCAACCAAATGACCTCAGAGCTTCTATCAGCTTCTAAAATCTATGTTCAGGCTCAAGAGAGTAGGCCAGTGACCTGTATGCCTGGGTCAGGGCCAGAGGTCAGGGGTCAGAGGTGACTGACCAGACTCACAACCCTGAGCAGTGAGCTGTAGCTAACAAAATAACAATGCTCACTTGTTTTTGCTGGCTTTTCTTTCTACTCTAGACACACATTTCACACTATTCTGACTCTCAATGAGTTCAACATCTTAAAGTGAATTCGCAGAAGGAGGCACTTTCATTTTGTGCCTTAACAACTTAGAAAATCCAATCGGTTAATCTCATCTCATTCACCCATCAAATAGTCCCTGAGAATTCATTTAAGACATGTCCTCAGGTAGACAGGCTATATGGAGAGAAGTAGGACATGGTCTCTGCCCTCATGGAGATCAAAATGGTACATACTTCACAGAGATATAATATGGCAACATTTAACACTGAAGGTCTGCTATCACCAAGGAATATACTAGGCATTTAACATGCATCGTTCTCTGCAATGCCTGGCCCAATCTGTTTTGAAAACTGAGCTTCAGAGAAGTTAAGCAACCTATCCAAGGTCATAGAGCTACTAAGTGAGAGAATCAAGATCCAAACTCAAGTCCATCTAACTCCACAGTCTGTTTTCATGTTCATCATAGACTGATGCCTCAAATAAGGAAACAGACGAAGGAAATAAAATCACAAAAATTAAAAGAGACCATAGGTAAATGCCTGATTGTAGCTACACTGGGAAGTACTTTCAAAACATAACAAAAGGAAAGATCAAGAAGATTGCTAGCAATAGCTACATAAAATTTCAAAACTTCTACTTATCAAAAACATCATATAAAACTTGAAAAGATAAATGAGAAATGGAAAAAATCTGCAATGTGTATTATAGACAAAGCTTTATAGCCCCACTATAAAAAGTTGTTACCAACTGACACATTAAAAAATAGATTATGTGGAGAAGAAATTTTAAAAAAGATTGAATTTTCAAGAGAAAAGAAAGAAAAAAATGATCAAGACACACTCATTGTTACTATTAAGGTATCAGTAATTAAAGCATATTGTATAAGAAATAGTAAAATATCCTACTTTTTACTATGAAATTGGCAAAGGCTTAAAAGATAAAAATAACCCCAGTGTTGATGAATGTGCTAGGAAATGAACATTCACATACACTATATTAGTAAATGTCTAGTGAGCATTTGACAATATGAATTAAGAGCCTTAAAAAATTATAATCTTTAACTCAATAATTTTATGTTAGAAATTTATCAGAGATGCAGACAAAGATGCATAGAGCAAGATGTTCACCACAGCATTATTTATAGTATGGAGAAACTATAAATCATATTAAAGTCCAACAATAGGTGGACAGTGAAATCAATTTTGGTACATCCAGATGATGATACACTATTATTAATAGTAGCTATTAAAATCATATTTTTGAAGACTATTTAGTACCCTGATCCATCTATTTATCTATCTTAAAGGAAATATAACAAAATGTAATTTCAAAGGCAAACTGCTGTGGTGTGGTTAAAGATGGTTTTTATTTTCTTTATTATGCTTTCCATCTTCAAAATTTTTTGCGCTTTATATACACTACATTTGCACTGATAAATACATAGGCATTTCTTCTACCTTTTAAACTGCTTTTGTCCTTTAGTTCTCCCCTGCAGTTGACAAAATACTTCCAACTGCTCCTTTCTTGTTTCATCCATCTCCACTTTGCCATTTCTCCCATTTTCTTATTTTACTTTAGATTCTTGTTGCCATATGACTAGACCATGGCAGGCCCCTCCTAACTGATGTCCTGGTTTCTAGTTCCCAAACCCACCCCTGAACTCTCCTCAAATTCAGCTGATGTGCTCCTGGCAGATAAATCCCTCTGTAGTAAAGATAGTGTCCTGTTCCAGAACCTTCAATAGCCCTCCAGTTCCTAAGAATAAAATCCCAATATCCTTTATCTGGATTGCAGCATAGGGGCTACCAAAATAGGAAAAGATTTGGATTATAATTATCATGGCCCTCATTTTTGTATATAAAATTCTGAGGCTACACCATAACCAGTCCTCATTTCTAAAAGATTATATTAAACTACTTCATTCCTGGACTTAATCTGCCCTTCTATCCATATCTACCATTTAAGTTTCCACCCAAACTAATTGTTCTGCCAGCTTTTCAATGACCATGCTCAACATGCAGTAGGTGCTGAGTCATGGTGTGGTATAGATGCTGCCAGGCCTGGACATAAGCCAGGTCCCCAGGACCCTGGCCTCACAGTCTCTCTTCCACTATAACTTTGTGATTCTCTCTTATTTAAAGGATGGTGAAGGGGCTGTGACCTGAAAAAAAAAATCAATGACTCTCTGCTAATTAAGGTTCTTATGCGGTAAATGTGCTCTTGGGAAGCTAGATCCTGCCCTTCTCCATGGTTTTGGCCTGATGCCTTGGAGTGATTTACTCTGCGGTAACATGATGGAGCCTCCACCATGGAAGGGAATTAAATAAAAATGCAATAAAAGAGGACAAAATCAATCTGCTTACAGTTTTGTTTAATAAAAATTCATGAAGGATGGGCAGGCAGGCCCATAAGCAATGTAGCAGTTCTGCCAGGGGCTGGCTGGGGACGCTCACTCAGGCCTCAGCCTGGGGCGGGGGCTCAGCTAAACGCTGGCTGCACAGACCTCCCACCCTGCAGACTGCTGCAGGCTGAGTCCTTCCAGCAGGCCATGGAGCCAGGTCTGCCTCATTGAAAGAAAGGCAGCCAGGTTAGAGTATGTTGGTGGAAGCATTCCCCAAAGCTAAAGAAGGATGTGAGATTTTTTTATATGATTCTTCTCCTTAACCACCAAGAAGATCTTATGTGCTGGAATGACCCAAACTGACTCTCAAATCAGACCAAATATTTCTCATAGTAGAAAGTATTTTCTGTCCACAAAACTTTTCTGTAACTTGTGTGGCTATCTGTCACATCTTTGGATGGCAGAACCAGATTAAAGCCTTCCAACGGTCTACAGCAGGGGTGCGCACACTACAGTCAGCACACTCTAGCCTGCAGCCATAACTGGCTCTTTATTTTAAAGTAAAGTTTTATCGGGACACAGCCACACACATTTGCTCACAATGCAATTATGACTACTTTTGTGCTGCAGTGAGAGTTGAATAGTTGTGATAGAGGCCTACAAAGCCCAAACACTATTTGTCTGCCAAAAAAGTTCAAAGACCTCTGATTACCTGGAGGACTGTCACTCACCTGCAACACTAATCCATCTGCCCATTCAACAAAAACATCATAAGCTCTCACATGCCAGGCAGAGAGTCTTCAGAAAGAACAGAGATGAAAAACTTTGAGCCCTTGCTTTTGGAACGTCTGTCTTGGTTTCCAGCTGTTGTATAGCAATGTATCGCAAGCTTAGAGGTTTAAACCAATGCCCATTCACTGTTTCAGAGTTGTGAAGGTCAAAAATCCAAATGGGATCAGCTGGAGTCTATGTTCAGTGTCTCACAAGGCAGAAGTTAAGGTGAGGGCCAAGCTGAGCTCTTGTCTGGCAACTCAGAGGAAAGATTTTATACGGAGATCTTTGAAGTTTTTGATAGAATCCATTTCCTTACAGTTCTAGATCTGAGGTCCTGACAGCCTTGTGGACCATCAGTCATCAGCCACACTCTGCTGCTAGAGGACTCTATGTCCTGACCATGTGACCTCTCCATCTCCAAACAAACAACAATATGTTGAATCTTTCTTCTCTGAATCTTTTGGGCTTCCCCTTCTCAAGTTTTAGGGCTTGTGTGGCTGTACTGAAGGGCTACCTAGATAACTCAGGTGAACCTCTCTATTGTACGATCAATTTGCCACATATCATAAAACATAATCATGGGAGAGGCAACTCCTTATGATCACTCACAGAATCTGATATGAGGGTGTGGGACATCTTTGGGGTCATTTCAGAATTTCTCCCTACCATGTATAGGAAGTAATACATTTAGTAGGGTGGGCTAACTACCCATAATAAACAGGCCCCCAAGTTTCAGTAACTTAAAAACAAGATTTACATTTACACTCACATAACTGTCCAGGGCAGAAGTTACCAAGCAGTGGAATTCTGATCCTCAAAATCATTTGGGATCTTAGGCTCATAGTAGTCTTGTCATCTTTGACACCTGGCTTTCAAGAGCACCCTACCAGTTGCCATAATCAGCCCAAAAAAAGGAAAGAACACAGAGGAGTCTATAGGGAGAGAAGGGTTGTGGGAAATGGCACAAAGCACTTGTGCTCAAATGAGTCATATAATCTCATCAAACTTCCAGAGAAAGTGGAAAATTAAGTATAGTTGAGTAACCAAGTACTCGGCACTTCTATTGCAATGGAGGAAAGGGAAGATAGATTTTGATGGTTAGTATCTGTCTCCTGGGTAGGGAAGAAGGAAGGTACTGATAGCTATGAATTGAAATCTGATCACATCTTTGGCCACTGAGACCATACAAGTTGATATGTTGTAATTTTCTTAACAGTTTTTAAAGTGTTTTAAAATATCCAAGTTCATTTTGCTTCAGAAATTAATTTTAAAGAGAGAAGACATGCACTAATGAAGCAAAATACAAAAAAAAAAAAATCAAGTGATACCAAAAGGGTAGTATGACATATTATGATATTAGGAAAAGTAAAAGTACTTGTACTTGAGTAAATCAGAGAATCGTATGAACTGAGGGCTCACTTTATGGCAGAGCCAGACTTTTACTCAGGTCTAACTGGCTGCATAGTCCATGCCCTACATTCATGGCAACCTTCCAAATGAAAAGATTCAGGGAGAAGTTGGCATTTGTGCTAGAATGCCATTAAGCATCAGAGTGACATGATCCTGCCTGGCCAATAGGAAGAAGCACTGGGCAAGCAGCATATATTGGATAAATGGAAGAAAGAGCTATCAATGGAGCAAGACTTGAGTAGGGCAGCTATTTATGAGAGAGAGGATTCAGACCATAGGTAGGGCAAATGGCAGAGGAAGTATACAGTGGGGAAATCCTAAAGCATGCCAATCAAATTTCTGAAAGACAAGAAAATAGAAATAAAAAATAAACATCTTAATTTTCAAGTCTAAGTGAAACTAGTTTTAGCAGGAAGAATGAGGCAGGAAGCTAGAGCTGGTGTGGAAGAAAGACACTAGGTTTAGTTTGGGGAATACTGGATTTGAGGTACTGGCAGGGACCATATTTGAAAATGTCCCCAGCAGTTGATTAGGCCAAAAGGCAGTGCCTTCAGGTCCTAGTTGCAAAAAGATCCTTCATAGAAGCAAGAATTGGAATCTGGAAGCCATGTGTAGAGACAAAGGAGCAACTGAGGTGAACCAAGAGAAATGGGAGAGAGATCAAGGAGTATAGAAAAGTGTCCCAGAACAGATCAATGAGAAAGAGGAGCCAAAGGTGAAGGAGGAGGAGAGGGAGGAGAAGCCCAAGAGTGTCATCTCAGAGCATCAGAGGTCAGAGGACCCAGGGAAGATGGCACTTAGCTTACCTGGTGTGGAAAACCAGAAAACAGTTATAACATGAGAAAAGGAAATTTCTAGAAAAGAGGAAGGATGGAAGACATGGGCCAAATGTTAATGATCACTAAGAAATGTGAAAGTAATACAAGATTCATAATTGTCTAGCTTAGAAGTGGGTAGACAGTTGGGTACACTCACTTGCATGCATTAGGGAATGAAGGATTCAGATCTTTGGGGCTATAGGACAGTTAGTGGCCCCAGGGTAACCTACCACAGCTGTAAGTACCTGTGGGCCACAGACAGTGCCAGTGGTGGAGCTGGACTTGGGCCGTTCTCTTTCCCTCTACTTTGTCCCAAATTGGTGGTGACATATGTCATAGTGGAGAAAATGGGAGACTCAGCCTTAGCATATAAAGTGCCCAGTCTAGGGACAGAAGAGGAGCAGAGGAGGAGACCCCTGTTGCCTCCATGTTCAAGAGACACCCTCAGAGAGGGGAATATTGAAGAAGACATGGCACCATTAAAATCCCAAGAACAATGAACACAGGGCTTCCAGGTGGCTGGCAGAAGACAAAACCTAGGATGGCTCCACAGGGGAGGAGAGGACACTGGTCCCTAGTACCAAGAGCACAAGTGAGAGAGACACGTGAGGAAAGGGTACTCAGGACAGGCAGAACCCAAAGGCAGTGAAAAGAGCCTTTCGGAATAATAGGCACAAGGCCAGCTGGCCTTGGGGGAGGCCTGAGAGGATCCTCAGAGGGAGAGGAGGAAGGGCCAAGGAGTAGGAAGACTAGCTGTATGATGCTGCTTGGGGCAGGCTAGGCTCAAGAGCCTTCTCTCCCTTCTCAGTTTTCCTCAGTGGTTTGTTTGATTTTTGCATCACCATCCTGCTGATTTGTCTTTGGCAGTAACACCACACTCTAGAGGGACCTGCACTGTGAGAGCCATCAAATATTTGTCTGATTTTCTCCAGAGCTGGCTCAGGGCAGGATGTCTCCTCAGTCAACAGCACACACACTGTCTTCATAGCTCTGCTCTACCTCCCCTGCTTCTCACAGAGCTTTGGCCTCTGCCACCTATCTTATTGAAAGGGAGACCTGAGGCCTGGTGAGAGTGCATCCAGTAGAGGCCAGTGTCCCAGCAGCCAACCTCCCACCCCCGGATGGGAGGCAAAGAAGGGCACATTGGTCTTTCCCTTCTCAAAGACCCAGCCTCATGAGATAGTTGGCCTGAGCTTTCCCCATGCAGGATGACAATGGAAATGCAGCCTCTCCTCCCCCCACCGCATCAGGGAAGCACCTTTGTCTAATTGGTCACGTGTGGGCGCTAAGTGGCCTTGCACATCCCTGGCTCCTTCTCCTCCAAGTCTGGGTAGGCCCAGAAAGGGATGATCAGCCCAGGCACCTGGCTCCTGAGCTTCTGGCTGGGCCCCAGTCTCCCTCCTCTGGTTCCACAGGCTCAGCTGCTCCTTCTAGGGAATGTCTGTGTCCTGGTCTCTTAGAGGAATGCCTTTCAACCTTAGCTGCCTTGGTGTGACTAGGGAGCCTGTAAAGATGGATTCCTACATCCCACCCATAGAATATGCTATTCAGGAGGGCTAGGGGTGGAGCAGGAGAATATGTTTCCAACACATTCACAGCTGACGCTCATGGGGGTGGTTCTGGGTCCACATGCAGGGAGACACTGTCTTAGTTACCTGCCTCCTTCCACTGGAGGTTGAAACCGCTTCAAGGGCAGCCTCAGGGCCCTGCACAGGCTTGGGGTTCAATCAATACGTATTGATTTCACTGAATGGAAGCAGTGAAGGGTAGATTGTTGATTGACTCTAGGATCCCATGAACAGCTGGTTCCTTTATGTCCAGATCCATTAAGTTTATGGGAAACTCAAGGGCACGAGAAATGTAAGATGTGGAGCCCAGGTAAGGCTTGACAGTGCAGTGTTGAACTTGGGAAAATCACCTTTTAAGCTGTCAGAAGTGACAGAAATAACCATGGTGGTGACCACTGAAAGCCCCTGCTCTGTGCCAGATCTGGCTCTGAGTTCCTTGGGTAGCCATCCTAGCAGGGATATGAAGTGGGGACTGTTGGAACCCTTATTTAACACAGGAAGCTTCAGACAGACACACAGATCTCAGCCCAATATACTATAAAGTCCCAGGCTTCAGGCCCACATCCATTTGCCTTGAGGCCTGCAAGCTTCACAGCCAGACCAAGGCCCCCTCCCCCCACCCCCACTGAGAGATGGAGAAAGCTGAAGGTCAGAAGCAGTCTTGCTTCGGAGAATGAAAGTCTCTGCCTAAGAAGAAAATTGAGTCTGTGAGATCAGAGTCTGATTCCCAAATACCTGCCAGCTGTTAACCAGGTGCATGAACCTGGGTGATCCTTTGGTGCCTCAGTTCCACGAACTATAAAATAGGAATAATTATTTCATCCTGTTGAATTAAATAATAATTTATGCAAAATGTCTGGTGCAGCCTCTGTGCCTTAGCAAGGGTCTAATAAATTTACCTGCCCCCCGGAACAGTCACCTTCCCCAATGTATACTGTGCAGTGACAACTCAGAGCTGAATTTAGAAGTTTTGTCCAACAACGTTGGAGCAGGGAGGAAGTGGGGTTTAAGGGGCAAATGCAGAGACATACAAAGAGGTTGTTGCAGCAGTTGTAGGGAGCCCTACAACAGTAGGTGGAGAGGAAGAAGGATACAGAGCTCTCAGGCTCCACAGCCTCTTGCAGGATCCATTCAGAAGGACCCAATGCAAATAACCATGTCCCTGGAAGTAGGTAGTGTGGCTGTCCAGGAAATCTTTATTCAGAAAGTGGCCATGCCTAGTTTGGACACTGAGGAGTGAATCACACCTAAAGGATGCCACATGCAACCCAGCAACTCCAATTTGCTGAGGGCCTCACCTGGCAGAAGCCTCCTCTGCCTGGAACTTGGGAGGTTCTCCCTGAGGGCCAATAGGCAAATCCGAACAGTGGCTACTGGGGGAGACCTCCTGAGTCCAGAATCCCAGTTCCAGCAGTCACTAGCAGTACCCTCTCCATCACTGAGCCTCAGTTTTCTCATCCATCAAATAGGAATGACAAAAATGTCACCTATATTCAAGGGTGTTATATGGATGCATGCTGAGCCTTTAGCAGAATTGCTAATTACAAAACAAGCTCTTCTAAGTATTAGCTGCTGTTATCCTTGTTGTTGTTATTATTGTTATACCTACATCTGTGGGGTCATAGGTTAGGTCTTTTTAAAAAGGAGACTTAAGTTTTCTCGTTTGTAAAATGAACAGACTATATATCTCACTTGGAATATAGCCCCCTAAGATTCTTCCAATATTTAATGAAATACAATATGGCAAACACCTAGCATAGAGTGAGCACTCTATAAATGTTAGGAATGATTTCTAGCTGGAAGCACAGGTGGCTCCATGGCTAGAATCATCAGCTGTCCTCATTAGATAGGGACTTTTCAGTCTTAACATGTCCTGGAAACCTCTTCATTTCAGCCAAACAAGGACAACTGGTCACCCTGCAACAGCCTACAAGGATGGGGCCTTCTTTGCTCCCCAAGGCAGCACAGGGAGCTCTTCTGCCTCTAGAGGTGAAGCCAGGCTCTGGGCTGCCTTCAGAGTCTAAATGGTCCCAGAATTCCAGGGACAATGTTCTCAGGACAAAGGGGTTCAGCAAAGCTCAAAGAAATTCAGTCTGAGCCCTGAGTCAGGCTCCCAGGGCAACAAACCCCAGATTAGACAGCAAATAGAGAGGCAAAGCCAAGGGGAAATGGAGATTGTCTGTAGGATCTGGCTGGACTCAGAGAAGGGAGACAATGGTGCTCTCCTGTGATGAATAATGCAGGGAGAGGAAGCCAGGGGCGGGAGGAGCTGCCACCGGGGCCAGGCTTGTTCCCAGCCTGGCTGCTGCTGAGCAGGAAGCCTCCCAGCTGAGCCTGGGAAGCAGTTATCACTGGTAGGTGATTAAGTTACTAATCCTTCAGGGAGAAGACATTTAGAGGCCCATATTAAAGCAGTGCGAGGCAAAATTACATTCCGTTTCAATTTAGTTTAGCAATTCCCGTGATTTAGTTAAATGAAAAGCAATTGTTCCAATTAATAGTATTGAATGTTATTCATCAAAAGTGTCAAAACAGCTCTGTGGCTGCATTTATAACCCATTCTCTTGTCAGAGATATGGATAATTCCCTAGAATAGAGTAGGAACTGGTAGGGCATGAGGGCTTTGGGGAAAAGGTCAAAGTCAGAGGGGTATTTACAAGCATTTGTGTACACATGTATAGACTCATGTTCATGGGACCCATGTGCGTGGACAGATGCATATGGACACACATTCCTTATAGGCAGATAGATCCCAATGCACCCCAGTGTATATATTTATATGTAGTTAATATGAACATGCCAGTATGCCTGAGTGACTGCATTTGCGTGCATCAGTGTTTGCCTGGGTATGTATGCATTTATGTACAAATATGTGCAAGTGCCTTGTACACCCATGCATGTATGCATGTGACCTAATGCACATGTGCACACAAGTATTTAGATAGTTGTACATTCATATGTGTAAATTTGTGTGCAAACCATCCTAAAGATAAGTTGCTACTCTAGGGGATATACTGTGAGCATACATGGGTATGCATACTCTCGGGTACATTCATACATACATGTATCATGTATCAGGGCTAAAGATGAAGGAAGTTTGCCACCTTGTTGGCTTAAGAGCAGGTTCATCTATTTCCATCCTTATATCACAATGAATGATTTGTCTTATCCCTGGAGCTCTGCCATTCAAAAGTAGTTCTCATGAGATCTGAGACTTTTCCTGTATGTTCACTACTATGTTCTCAGGATCTCAAAGAGACCCTGGCACAGAGTAAGCTCCCATGATATAGCTTGCTAAAATAGATTAATAAATAGACAGAGGATGGATGGATGGATGGATGGATGGATGGGGAAGGCTAGGAGGATAGATGGGTAAGGATAGGGTTATAGATTATAGGGGCCATAAATGAGTAGATTAATAAATGGCTAGGTGGATTAATGCGGGAATAGATGGGGAATGGATGAATGGGAGAATGGATAAAATGAAGGGTCTACCAGGCCTCCCAGTACTGAGTGGATTCCCCACTCTCATCTCCTCAGTATGAATCCCAGGTTTTTTTGGACTTGGGCATCAGCTCTATAACACATCCTTGGAAAATTCTATTCTGATCAGGCAGCAAGCTCGGAGGGCTTATAAGTTGCCAGAATCAACCAAGGCAAAATACAGTATTGCAGAGCTAAGAACAGAAAGGGCAAAGACTTCATTGGAGAAGCTGGGAAATGACTAGCATTGCTGAGCTAACAGGAAACCAGCCTGGCCAGGCAGGCCCTAGAGAATGCAAACCAAGAAGGGCCCTTGATGAGGTTTTTATACCTTCAAGCCAGGGTTCCAACATCTGTCTCATGTCCCTGGCCAGCAGCCACCAGCTCCCGGCTCTATCTCAGCCTACCCTTCCCTGTTCCTGGTACCCTTCAGACCCCTGCCACCATCCATAGCAGAGGAAGCCATGGTCCATCTCTGTCCAGATGCTGATGCAACTCATCATCATCCCATTACCACAACTAAACTGATGCAGGAAGCACAGACATGGCTTCCCACCTTCGCTGTCCACACTTCCCGCACCACCTTGGGCCTTTGCTGTCTGGAGCTGACTAGACCCTGGAGAGGGCCCCCAAGCAGGCATCTTTGTGTGGCTATCTGTCCTCCCACAGAGATTTTTTGAGCAGTCACAGGGTTTAGCAGGGCCCTCCTGCTGTCAGAGCCTGCCCTCTAGTGGCTGACTCTGGCCCACAGGCTGCCCCCACCGTGGCACCAACTGGGAGCCTGGTGCCCCCTCAGCCAGCCTTAGCCAAGAAAGGACCTCTGAGTCTTACAAAAGCTCCCAAATGGCCTCATGTTCCCCATCCCTGCCACAAGCACCCATATACACAACACAGAGCCTAGCTGCCCAGAGTTGGGCTCCACTCTACAGTTCCAGGCTGTCCATGCAAGCCTTGATCCATCAGAATGGTGATTAAGCACAAAAAGGAAGTGTTAGGATGTGATCCCTGAACCCATGAGGCTCATAAAGACAATAGCTAGGACAGTGGCAAGAGGCACCAGGCGTCCTGGCTATTTTGGGGAGGCCTCGAGCATGATCAGCCAACACCAAGGGCATCCTGGGGATTGTTAATCTGTGTGGGAGTGACAGAGACAGGATGAAGGGTCCAGGAGGCCTTCCGCCAGCCATTTCCTCTCAGCCCTCCAGCTCTGCTCCATACCCCACTTACAGAGCCCCAGGCCTGTCCTCCAGAGACCCAGTCTTGCCAACTCTCTGTGGTACACCAGCTACCTTCCTCTCCTTTCAAAGTCTTTTACTGAGAGATTAGAGGCCCTGGCCTTTCTGGGACCCAGTCTTTGTTCCCTCCTCAAGGATGGCAAAGGAATAAGTAAAACACCTCTGGCTGAGGCAATGGAGAAACTGCCTTGAAATGTCCTTCTGGTGCTTGTTCCCACGGTGCAGCCTTGGAGCCCGGGCTGGACAAAGGTTAATTGCTCCAGTCTTGGGTCCAGCAGTGGGCTGGAGCCAGAAAGCTGATTGTTAAACATGCAACTCTTAAATATCCCACTCTCTCTCTCTCTCTCCCGCTTTCCTTCTCTCCAAACTGTTAAACTGGTAGCTTGAAATTGGCCATCGTGAAAGTAGTTACACCATGGAAATGGGCAAATGCTATAAAATAACAGTACTAGCAAGACACACCTGACACCCCTTTCTTATTTCTAAAGTCAGATACTCCAGGGACTTGCTTGGAAACCATTACCCATGATAGTTTTAAGGTCAGAAAGCCTTAGAGATATGTAATTCCCAGTACCAGTGGGTCACTTCACCTCACTAATCCCTCATTTTCCAACAGTAAAAGAGGAACAGTAATACCCATTGTGTTGTTGTGAAGATTGAATCGAAGCATTTGGAACACTGAGACCATAGTAGGATCTGGCTGACAGTAAGTATTCATTAATACAAGCTGTCATCACAATTATTATTATCACCACCTTCTTCATACATTTTAAGGATAAAATGAAAGAATAGTTGTGGAAACACTCGCATTACTTTTTTCTTAAATTTTTTTCCAATAATGTAAACCAAAAGTGATTAGTGCTCCTTCCACTTTATCTGTGCCCAGGCCTAAGCCTGATGCTTAGCAGATAGTAAATATCTAATGAATGGCAGGTGCCCAATGAGACAACTTAGAAATGTTAGGGACTATGACACCACCATCACAGTAAGGGAACCCTGGTCCTTTTCTTTACCTTGGGGTACATTTCACGAATATAGTCCCCAGGGAGAACCTGAAATTCTGTGTCCATTCAAGTGTGCAGAGAAATGAGGACTTCGCTTCTCTAGAGTCATATCAAAAGCAAATATCAAGATCAAAAAAGGTGAATTGTGTTTTCCCAGAAAACACTATCTCTGACCCATGGGTGAATGGAGCATTCCCTCTTCGTTCTTCAGCTCCTGAGAGAGTGCCTCATGGGAGTTCAAAAGCCCACTGCCAGCTCTGTCAATCTCTCGTATCTGCTCAGCAGATCATGGGATTGGAAGAGCCTTCAGGGCAAGATTGATGTCCTATGGAGAAGCAGAGGTTAAACAGTAGAGACTCATATGAGCTAAAGCCTATCTTGGTGTGACCACAAGCAAAAGTTTCTTTGTGTCTGTTTCCATATCCACAAAGGAGAATAGTCATATTAACCCCAAAATACTACAGAAAGAGTTAATGTGGTAATGAAGCTTGGTACATAATTAGCATTCATCATATTTTTTTTGCTTTTTATTTTTATTGTTGCTGTTGTCATTTAGTCTTCTTTATCACCATTTAGAGGTTTTATCTAGAGATCCCTCTGCCAAAAAAGTAATCCCAACTAGGACTGTTAAGCAAAAGTCTACCTCTTAGATACACATTTAGGCCTGTTGCTATGGTATACATAAGACCTTTATTCTATAGATCTTTCATAAGCCCAACTAGCCAGCAGCACAACAGGGTGGTAACATCACCAAACACTAACTGATTTATATAAGGACAAGCGGCTGTGAACAAAAAGGCAAAGCCTGAAAAAACTCAGATCTTCTGAAAAAACAAAATGATAACAGTCTTGCGTACAGATAGGCCAAGTGAATTCTCCACCCTTCCCGGCATTTATGCTATTGCCCATATTAATATGTGTGAATGTACACCCATGTGGATCCACATATGTTGTGGATGAGTGAGTTCGAACAATAGAGATGCACCACACTTCGTGCCAGATTCATGCCCATTTATTATAGCTGGTGACCGAGAGGGCTAGTGCCCTAGAAAGGTTCCTCGCCAATGGGAAGCAGTTTGATTTCTCCTTTTAAATCATCCACTTCAGTTGGGGAGGGCTCAGGGGAGAGCAAGCGGAATCTTACAGAAGCAGAATATGCCAGGTTAGTGGGGAGGAGGAGGTACAAGGAAGTTTCACACACACTAGGTGAGCTACAAAACATCTTGAAACTGTAGCAAGTTTACTGCCAAGTAGGAGGTGGGGGTTTTGGGTGCTTTGTTCATGTGCAAGCACTTTGTTCAAGCACAGGTACAAAGTGACATTGAGGCACAAGATGGAGTCGGGTTGGCTATCACACATACATGCACATAAAGCAGATGTACGGGTGCAGGTTTCACCTGTGGGCTTCTTATGGGTGCACACATTGTTCTGGCTGCCTTACTTCCTGGGCATATGTACAAAACAGAATGGGTATATGTATGTATATGTACACACCTGTGTGCAGCCCTGAGTGTTTGTATGCCTGTGCTAATGAAGGCTAGCATGGGGCAACACTTATGAACGAGTAAATGAAAGTGGATGAATGTTCCTATGTGTACCGATCAGGCTACAGACAATGTACAGATGGCTGCAGGTGAATGAATGTGCAAATGTGTGCATATGTACTTGTGTGTATTTTTAGAAACTGATAGTACTAATAAACAGCATGAACAAAATGTTTTGGAGGAAGCAGTAGTTTAAATACTTAGAAAGACAAACAACCCCCCTCCAAGGACTTTGGAGGCACTCATTATGTACAAATAATGTATATGCTAATTACAAATTACTCTTTTCTGCTCATTAAAGCAGAACTACTGCACTTTATTAGTTCAGTTCTGGTTACTCTACACACTTGAAAATAATAAAAATGCCTTTGGGGTCAGGCAGATGCCCAAGTGTAACTCAGAGCCATCTCAGGCCATGTAAATGGCCACCCAGTCTGGGGCTCAGGGCACCTAGGTGGACTCCTCCCCAGCCCTCCCACCCCCTCATTCAATCAGTCACCAAATTCCATCAAGCCCACCTCCTTTCCTCCATCCCTATTAACACTACCTGTTCAGCCCACATCTCTTCCCTGACAGCCTCCTGGACAGCTGCCCGTGCTGCCTCCCACTGGCCTTTCTGTTGCAAGTCTCCCTTGACTCCAATATATCCCCATGATGTTGCTGGCAAATCCAATCCATCCCTGAGATGATGCTTCCCACTTAAATCCTCCACTACTTTCACATAACCATTGAAGAAAAGCTCAAATCCCACAGCTTGTCCCACCATGACCTGATCCCCGATCTTTCTGCAGCCTCACCCCTGCAGTTCATATCCTGCAAGATAAGTGACTCCCAGCCATCTTTCTAAGCCCATTCCTCACTTGGTTGAGGCCCCTGGATCTGGACACAAATCCTTCCTTGCTCCCCAAAGCCCTGTTCTTACTATTCTTGCTCCACTGGCTGAATTGCATAGGGGGCTCCTATTGCACCCTGCACTTCTACTCTAGGAATCATACCCTAGTGTCTCTAGTTAGCTAAATCCTCCTTGTACCTTCCTCTTTCCTTTGTACCTGAGCATTTCTGTTTGCTTATATTCTCTCTCCCTCCCCCACTAGACTGCAAGCAAAGACTTTGCTCTATTAACTGCTATAAGTATGCTCAGCACCTAGAACAGTTCTGACACATATTTTTAATAAATAAAATCTGAATGAAAATTTAATTAATACCTTTATTTTACCACTCGACTCTCTCCATATTATCGCTGTAAATAGCATGATCCTCACTCGCTCAAAATTGGGTTTTTTAATTATTATGAAACACAAGCTTGTGTTTCCCCTTGCCTATTCTGAGGACTACCTTCCAATCCCCCCAGGACCTCTGTTCTTTGATAACTTCCATTTCTATTTAGTCAATCCTGCTCTTTTCACAGGCTGGAACGGCTGGAACTCAGGTACACCACCTAGAGGCTACAAGGTGGAACAACTGAAAAGCAGATGGTCCCTGAGCAGCTTTGAGGACACAGGGTGGAGTCAAGGCAGTCATTTTTCCCAGTACACCTCTCTTTGAGGACAAGGTGGAAGAGGTTCCCAGTCTCAGCTCAAGTGATTGTCTGGATCCTGTCCTTGTCACACAGTCTAGGTTCTTGTCACAAGTCCAGGATCTACCCAACTCCATCCCTTCTTACTATGTTTTTCCCTTTATCCCTTTTTTGCCCAGCTGACTTCTGCCCTACTCATTTTATTCAGTCAAGGAAGTTCTCATAACAGGGAATGTCAAAACTTCTCCTCCTCTGATGATTCATGGACCAATACGAATAGTTGTCTGTCTTCCTCATAGCAACTTTCAAGTTCTATATCCTAAGAGGTATGGACTTTATGAGGTCATAACAGTTTGTCAGTTATAACTTCTCCCAAAGTCAATGGTTGGTTCCTCACTTTATATCTTCATTTTAAAAGTACACTGAAGTATTCCTTCCCAGAGATCCCAACAATGACTTATTTTCCCTCGCTACAACAAAAAATAGGGCCAATTTTTAACATGCAGCTTTTACATTAAGACTAAAATATTTCACTTACCTTAATCAGCTATATAATTACTTATATATAGGTTATTTGTTTATAGGTTTTCAAAACATGTTAAGGTTCATCCCATCAATTTCTATTTCCTAAACTTCAACCCAAACTCAAGCCACCACAAGGACAATAGAAGTGATGGCAACTAGCCCAGCACTTTAACCCTGGGGAAAAAGTCTGTGGAAGGTCATGTGCATAACTGAGCAGCAGTGAATTTTTCCATAGGGAATGCACCTGAATCTCATCACAATGTGATGTAAAGAAGACCCAAACAAAAGAGATAGCCCACATTCATGGATGAAAAGACAATAATCTGGAACAATGCTCCCAGTCCAGAGGAGGCTTCCAGGCCACTGTACCACTACTCCCAGCACAGAGCAGTCTTTTGGGCCACTGTCCCACCACTCCCAGAACAGAGGAAGCTTCTGGGCCACTGAACCAAAACTCCCACTGCAGAAGAGGCTTCCAGGCCAACATACACACACTCCCAGGACAGAGGAGGTGAGTTGCACAGGCGCCAGCAACACACACACACACACACACGCCATGCTCCACCCACCATCGAAATGAAAAGAGAGGCAAACAAGTCTCAAAACCAGAGTTCCAGATCACCTACAGCAACCCCAAGGGGAAATGAGAAGGAACACTCTGATACTCAACCTTCTGGACTCCCTGAATTGGCAGCAAAAGAGGATCTATAAAAAATGAAATCAGAAATAATTTCTAAAATAACAGCAAAGATTGTGCTCTTAGTGCAAGACAGGATTAATAAATCTAGAGAGGAGCTCAGGAACATGATGGAATCCCAACACAGAAAAAAATGGAATCCATAAAACAGATGCAAATAGATTTCCAGGACATTAAAAATTTCATTGAAAGTCTACCCAGTAGAATGAGCCAATGTGAGGACAGAATTTCAGATATAGAACATAAGATTGCAATTAGTCACCAGGAAAAGAAAAATTGCTTTAAAATCATAAGGGAACATAGGAAATCAATCCAGCAGCTGCTAGATGATGCAAAGAAAAATAACATAAGACTGATTGGAGTCAATGAAGAAACAGGAGAGAGTGCAGATGACATAAAAAAACTGTTCACAGAAGTGATGGCACAAAACTTCCCAAGCAGGGGAAAAGAACTTGACATACAGATAACTGAAGCATATAGGACTCCTACTAGTATTGATCAAAAAAAACTACACATAGGCATATAATTGTTAAGATTCCAGAAATCCAACAGAAGAATAAAGTTCGGCAAGCAGTTAGAGAAAAGAAACAAATCACAAACAAAGAAAAGCCCATCAAATCACAGCTGACTTCTCAATGCAAACCCTCAAGGCAAGAAGAGTTTGGAGTGATGTATTCCAAGCCCTAAAAGAAAACAGCCTCCAACCCAGATTGATGTAGCCTACAAAACTATCTTTCAAAATTGATGGAGAAATAAGATACTTTCATGACAAAGAGCACCTTAGGATCTTCATGAATACCAAACCAGCATTCCAAAAAATTTTAGAAAATATACTAGGAAAAGACAATGAGTATCACAACCCCAGGAAGCATAGCAGAATGAATCCATCAGGCATGACAAGAAATTAAATGCAAAGGGGGAGAATCCAACAAAAAGAAAAATTCATGACAATGATAAGTCAATACATATCAGTTAGAACCATCAATATTAATGGTCTCAACTCACCAATCAAAAGAAATGGATTGGCAGAATGAGTCAAGAAGCAAGATCCAACAATATGCTGCATACAAGAAACACACTTCATTCAAAAAGAAACTCATAGACTGAAAGTTAAAGGGTGGAAGACAATACTCCATGCAACAGGAACCCAAAAAAAACCAGGAGTAACTATCCCTTTGCAGATCAAGTGGATTTAAAACCAACACTGATTAAGAAAGACAAAGAAGGACACTTCATCCTTGTAAAGGGAACAATCCAAGAGGAAGAGATGAAATCATAAATATCTATTCACCAAACACTAGTGTGCCCAACTATATGAAACAAATACTAACAAACATGAAAAGTCATATATACACAAATAGAATTGTAGTGGGGGACCTTAATACCCCACTGTCACAAATAGATAGATCAACTAGACAAAAAATAAGTAATAAAATACTAGAACTCAATCAAACTCTTAAACAAATGGACTTAATAGATGTTTACAGAGTGTTCCAACCAACAAAATCAGAATACACATTCTTCTCAGCTGCACACAGCTCATTCTCCAAAATAGACCACATACTTGCTCATACAACATTTTTAAGTAAGTGCAAAGGAATTGAAGTTATCCCTTGTATATTATTAGACCATAGTGTGATGAAATTGGAGATCAATAGCAAAAGAAACCGCAAAAATTTCATACACACATGGAAAATGAACAACACATTTCTGAATAACCAATGGGTAACAAAGGAAATTAAAGAAGAAATCAGACAGTTCCTACAATTAAATGACAATGACAATGCAACATATTGGAACTTATGAGACACAATGAAAGAAGTCTTATGAGGGAAATTCATAGCACTGAACACTCATATTAGGAAAACAGAGTGAGCCCAAATAAACAACCTGATGCTGAACCTCAGGCTTCTAGCAAAAGAAGAGGAGGAAAACCCCAAAGGTCATACAGGGGTAGAAATTATAAAGATCAGAGCAAAAATCAATGCAATGGAGACTAAGAGAACGATACAAAAAATCAATGAAGCCAAGAGTTGGTTCTTCAAAAGAATAAACAAAATCGACAAACCATTAGCCAATCTTATCAAAAAAAGAAAAGAAATGGCCCAAATCCATGCAATTAGGAATGAAAAGGATGAAATTACAATGGAACCAGCAGAAATTCAGAGGATCATCAATTCTTACTTCAAGAACCTATATGCCAATAAAATGGAAAACACAGAAGAAATGGACAGATTCCTAGATATGTATAAATTACCAAAGTTGAACAAAGAAGACCTAAAAACTCTAAATAACCCAATATCAATCAATGAAATTGAAAACATAATTAAAAACTTACCAACTAAGAAAAGCCTGGGTCCTGATGGCTTCCTGGTGAATTCTACAAGACATTTAGAGAGGAACTACTGCCACTACTGTTTAAACTCTTCAATGAAATTGAAAGGGAAGCAATATTTCCGAATTCATTCCTGGAAGCAAGCATCACCTTGATCCCCAAAGCAGAGAAAGACCCAACCAAAACAGAGAGCTATAGGCCAATCTCACTAATGAACACAGATGCAAAAATCCTCACTAAGATACTGGCAAATAGAATGCAGAAGATCATCATGAAGATCATACACCCTGACCAAGTAGGATTCTTCCCAGGAATGCAGGGATGGGTCAACATATGCAAATCAATAAATGTAATACACTATATCAATAGAGTCAAGAACAACAATCCTATGATCATCTCAATAGATGCAGAAAAAGCATTTGACAAAATCCAACATGCATTTATGATAAAAACCCTACAAAACATTGGAATAGACTGTCTCTACATAAATCTGATAAAAGCCATCTATGAAAAATCAACAGCGAATATCATACTAAATGGTCAAAAACTGAAGACCTTCACACTAAAATCAGGAACAAGACAAGGATGTCCACTAGCTCCACTCCTATTCAATATAATTTTGGAAACATTAGCCATGGCAATTAGACAAGAGAAAGAAATAAAAGGAATAAAAATAGGAAATGAAGAAGTCAAATTGTCATTATTTGCAGATGACATGGTACTCTATATAGAAGACCCCAAGAACCATACCATAAGTCTTCTAGACTTAATAACCAAATTCAGTCAAGTAGCTGGATACAAGGTCAACACACAAAAATCAATAGCTTTCCTCTACACAAGCAACAGACTCACTGAGAGAGAAATAAGGCAAATAATTCCTTTCACAATACCATCCAAAAAACTGAAATACCTAGGAATCAAACTAACAAAAGAAATCAAAGACCTCTTCTCTGAAAACTATAGCACTCTGAAAAGAGAGACTGAAGATAATATCAGAAAATGGAAAGACATCCCTTGCTCCTGGGTAGGAAGGATCAACATAGTGAAAATGGCCATACTTCCAAAATTGCTATATAGATTCAGTGCAATCCCAATTGAGATCCCAGCAGCATACCTCATGGACCTTGAGAAAACAATCCAAACCTTCATTTGGAACAAGAAGAGACCCAGAATAGCAAAAGCAGTTCTGTGTAACAGAGACATGGCAGGGGGTATCACAACCCCCAACTTGAAGCTATACTACAAAGCTACTGTGATAAAAACAGCATGGTACTGGCAAAGAAACAGACCTGAGGACCAGTGGAATAGATTAGAAGATGCAGAAACAACTCCAGACACATGCAGCCACTTCATCTTCGATAAAGGAGTCAAACACCCTCACTGGAGGAAAGATAGCCTCTTTAATAAATGGTGCTAGAAAAATTGGTTTTCAATTTGCCAAAGATTATAACTAGACCTATATCTCTTACCATGCACTAAATTAAAATCGAAATGGATGAAAGATCTAAATATTAAAACAAATGCTGAACTGGCTGGATCAGAGGTTAGGTAGAACTTTTGAAGACATTGGTGTAGGAAAAAATTTTATGAACAAAACCTCAGTTGACCGTGAACTAGCACAAACAATCAACAAGTGGGGTCTCTTCTTACTAAAAAGCTTCTGCACAGCAAGGCAAACCACTAACAGAATGAAGAGACAACCCAGAATGTCAGAAAAAAATTTCACCAGCTGTCCCTCAGGCAAAGGTCTACTATCTCCAATCTATAAAGAACTTTAAAAAATTAGACCTCCCAAATTTAAAGACCCAATCTGAAAATGGGCATCTGAAATGAACAGACATTTCTCAGACAAAGAAGTAGAAATAGCAAATAAACATATGAAAAAAATGTTCAACATCACTGTACACTGGAGAGATGCAAATGAAAATAATGCTGAGATTCCACCTCACCCCAGAAAGAATGGCTGCTATTGTGAAATCAGCCAATAACAAATGCTGGCGGGGATGTGGAGAAAGAGGAACCCTGCTCCCCTGCTGGTGGGAGTGTAGACTGGTGTAACCACTGTGGAAGTCAGTATGGAGATACCTCAAAGAACTAGGACTGGAAGTCCCATTTGACCCAGCTATTCCCCTGCTGGGTATCTTCCCCAAATAATTAAAAGAATCATACCACAGTGATATATGTGCATCCATGTTCATAGCAGCATAGTTTGTAATAGCTAAAACTTGGAAATGGCCCAAATGCCCATCAACTGGAGACTGGATAAAGAAAATGTGGGTTTTTTTATAAAATTGAGTACTACTGAGCCATAAAAAATGAGAAAATAGAGATATTTATAGCTAAATGGTTGCACATTGAGGGAATACTCTTATGTGAAATAAATAGGACACATATGTGTAAATACCAAATAGTTTCTCTAGTGTGAGAAACTGAAAGTGTCAATAAGGACTAAAAGGTATAATAGATAATGTGAAATAGGAAGAAAAGGGGCAAAGGGGAAGGGGAAGTGGGAGGGGTAGGGGAAAGTAAAGAAGAGAATGGAATTAATACGAAAAAATGAAAAAACAGAAACAAAGTCTTTGTAAATAGAGAGGAATGGAGGGGTTGAAGGGAGGGCAGGGGAAGGGGGAAAAATAAGAACCAAGAGAGAGTATGTAAAGGTGTAAATTTCCAATGATGAATGTAATTATATTGTATACCTAAAATGTACCAATAAAATTAAAGCATTAAAAAAAGCATTAAAAATGCTCATACAAAAACTTGAAATGTTAAAATTCTTAGAAATATAGTTGCTAATAGCTAAGAAGTGAAAATTCCCAAGTATCTGTTAACTAATGAATGCATAAACTGATATATCCATACAATGGAATATCATTCAACCACAGAAACACTGTGGTACTGTTACATGCTACAACATTGATGAACTTTGTAAACATTACACCAAGCACAAAAAATATCCAAAATAGGAAAATCTATAAAGACAGAACATAGATTTGTGGTCACCTAGGGCTGGGGGTAGATGGGGAATTTGGGAGTGATAAAGTGTTTAGGGCTTCTTTGAGGATAATGAAAGTGTTCTATATTTGGTTGTGGTGGTGGTTTCACAACTCTGTAAATAAATAAAAAATCAAATAGCATCTTTTGAAAGGACACACCTTATAATATACCATTTATACCTCAATTTTTAAAAAGAGCCATTTTTGTAGTAACTAAAGTATGTAGCGCAGGTGAGAACAAAGGAAGAGAATAAAAGTCTCAAAAGTTTATTAATCCATAAAAGAACTTGGTTGTGAGAGAGTTATCATTACATATCAGGAGATAAATTATTTAGTCAATAAATAGTGTTCTAAAAGGAAATAAGGGAAAGAAAAAATGAGAAAAGAAGGAAAAAATGGAAACAAAGCTTTTGTAAATAGGAAGGGGTAGAGAGGTTGAAGAGAGGGAAGGGGAATAAGAAAAAAATAAAAATCAAGATATATCATGTACAGGTACAAATTCCCAATGATGAATGTGTTCAGAATGTACACCTAAAATGTACCAATAAGCTTAATGAGTAAAATAAATAAATAAATAGTGTTCTATAACCTGGTCTCTATATGAAAATTGAACCAAAATTAAGTCCCACAGCCATATCGCTTACACATATTACTTTCAGATAAATTAGAGAAAGTGCAAAAAAGGAAGAAAATAAAAACTATAAAACTTTCAAGAATAAAATGCAACAAAACTTAATACATCCAGAAAGTGAAATTTTCAAGTAAGAATAAAGAGCACAAATCAAATGAGAAAGTTATAAAATTTTAAACTCCAGAAGAAGATGTGATAGCATAAATGAAGTAGAAGGAGGGCATATAACCAACGAAGGATTGATTTCCAGAAGGTATAAAGAGCATTTAAAATAATTCTAAAACACAGACAAATAATACAAATAATATAAAAATGTATATTTGATAGAAACCAGCTATTTATAGAAAACATCAATGACAAATATGAAAAATTCTCAAAATCACTTGCAATCAGGAAAGTACAAATTAAAACAATAATGCACCACTTCTCACTCTTCATATTTTAACTACTTTTAAGTTGACACAGAGATGTAAAAGATAAAAATTCTTATAAACTCTTGGTGAAGATATAAATTTATTCAGCTACAATCTTGTAAAAAAAGTTGGCAAAATCTGGTAGAAATGCTATCTATGAGCCCAGTGAGCTATCATGTTGTCCCCAAATTCATGTATTGAAATGCTCACCACCAAGCTGATGATAAGAGGAAGTGGGCTTTTAGTTACTTTCCTTATTGCTAGAAAAAATGCCCAATACTCACAATTTAAAAGGAGTAAATGTTTATTTGGACTCACAGTTTCAGAAATTTCTGTTCTTGTTCAGCAAGCTTAAACACAGAAACAGCATGGTGGAAGGTCCTGGGCAGAGGAAAGTTGCTCATGTCCTCATGTCACCGTGGTCAGGAAGCAGAGAGTGAAGGGAGGAGTAGAGGAGGGAGATATACCCTTCTAGGTCACGCTCCCAGTGACCTGTCTCCTCTAACCAGGCTCCACCTCCCAACAGCAAGTCAGCTATAGCACCCCCACTAATTCAATCACCTTCCAAAAGCCCCACCTATGAGTCCATGAGGCCTTTGAGGGAAAGTCTCCATCAAAACCTTAACAAGAGATAATTAGGCCATGGTGGTGGAGCCCTTATAAATGAGATTAATGATCTTATAAAAGATCTTCTGCCATGTGAAAAGAAAGCTCTCTATAAAAACACAGGCCCTCACCAGACTCCAAATCTTCCAGAACCTTTATCTTGGGCTTCAGAAATGCATGAAATAAATTTCTGTTGTTTATAAACCATGTAGTCTAAAGTATTTTGCTATCAAACCTGGAACTTGGGGGGAGGCACATAAATATATAAGGACCCATGAATAAGGATAGTCATTCATGCACTTTTTGTAATAGTGAAAATCTGATATTACCAAAGATAGCGGATATATGGAGTATAGTTGCAGTTCAATGCAGCAGTTCAAATGAGTAAATTATCATCTTTATATATCAACATGGATAAATCTCAGAGATACAATATTCACTAATTTTTTTCAGAATTGTACATGTAGTATGAGATTTATATGAATTGTAAATACTCAAAATATAATAAGACATTTGTGGATACATGTTTACACCTCTAGACCAGAGTTGGGAAATTAAGATCAGGACAGTGCATAGGGTAGAAAGCTAGAAAAAGGCAAAGAATGGAGCACCACATAAAGTGAGACCTTGGAGCAAGAAAAGAACCAGTAAATACAATTGAGAGGTGACAAGAGATGTAAAGGGAAAACAAGAAAAATATGGGGCTCAAGAACAAAAAACAGAGGATTCTAAAAATAGGTGGCAAAATCAGTACTACCTGGTTCTTCATCTGGAGGGATCTGCTCTCAACAGTTCCCATCAGATGTAACAACTTAGAGGTCTTCACTGGCCTGAGCTACTCACATTGTGGAGGAATAACTGAGGGTAAGTGCATGGGCAGGTCTAGACACCTGTCACACTACCTAGGGCCAAGTCCTATGCTAATGTGTGCCACTGCATAAGTTACTTCATCTTTCTGTAACTTAATTAGGTATTAATTCACATGGCATTAATTTTGTGTCATGTGATGATTAAGCCAGTACTAGGCAATTTAGCATACTCACTACATATTGTCACTCTAAAGACAAGAGCCAATAAATACAAACCAATATTATAAGGAAACACAATTGAGAAAAGGAAACAATTGATAGAGTAGAAGGTAGAAAAAGCATTGGGCCAAATGATGGGGAGTGATGAGAGATATAAATATGTTGAAAAGCTGATGAAAAACTAGATGGGAAAGAGTTTGAAGATTCAGGAGAAGGAGAGATTATTGATGGAATGGGTTGTCTGAAGGCTGCAAGGTTGGAGTTGATGATGCAGTGGGAGAATCTAATGTTAGAGGCAGTCAGATCTTCTACATGCCGAGAAGGACAGACAGGATGTGTGCAGGTACTGATACATATGCTGGTGTTAGCAAGGTGAGCAGCAGAAAGCACAGAACATCCTCTGCTCTGATGGTTTGTGTTTTTTCGGTGACTGAGTTTACATTTTTCATAATGGAAGAGGAACGAGAATGAAGATCTGAAGACACTACATACCATAAGGACAGGCTCTGGAGAATAGGAGAGAGAGCCCAAGGGTAAGGCAGATTTCTGAGTAGTACTGGGGTCCCAGGCAAAAGTGGGGACCAAGAATTTGCAAAGCATTGGGCACAGGCATCTTAGTGTATAAGTAAACACCGGCTTCTTGTGATCTATGAGGGGTTTTCTGCTCTCTGGTAAGTAAAGAGGCACTGGGACAGGTACAACTCAGGTGCCCAGGTAGGCACCAGGTGGCATCAAGTAGATCTGCCAGCAGGCACCACTAGGACTGAGATATACAAGTGGCATCCAGTCAAGGAAAGATGTGGATGCGGGGAAGGTGAACAGGAATGAAAATTTAGTCATAAGGTCAACGCATAGCCTTATCGAGATTGACTTGATTCTGGGAATAGTTATTATTTTATCCTGCCACTAGTCACGAGTGAACCAAGAGCCCCCATATACATATCTTAAACTCTACCAGGGAGCTGATTAAACACACAAATGTCCTCTTCCCATGAGTCAAGATTCCAGATGAATAGCCTAACAACAGGAAATCTGCATTCTCACATTCACACCAAAGTTTAAAAGCCCCTGCCCCGGATGTTGGGGCTCAGCTCATCCAGCAGGTTATTGCCCAGGAGTTTCAACTGTACAGAAACTGGGACACAGGCAGGGCTTGCCATGAGGTCCCCTTTCCAAAACCCTGAGGAACCAAACAGGTGGACCCATAGCATCTGACAAGACATGAAAGGGTTAAGAAGAGTGCTGGGAACCTGCATACTTTTATTACATTATAGGGATGTTATTGCATTATAAATAATGCCACAGGATGCATTATTTATACATTTAATATTGGACTTGCTTATAAGTCACATCTCTCCACTTGTAGATAAATACTCCGTCTGCAGCCCACGTCCAACAGCCACATGCAGACAGGAGAGTGGAGAGGCACCATGCCTCTGATCTCTCAGACAGTGGAGGGAGAGCAGACACATGTCAGAGACAGCAAAAGCCCTGTGATGGGAAGCAGATAATGTCTTTATGAAAACTAACAGATGGCTCTTTTGAAAGCTCTTTCAGTTCCTCTCTATTCTGATAAGAGTAGGTAAGCAAGATACACTGGAGGGAGCTTTATAGGTTTGTACTTATTGTCCTAAGAGCCCAGAGAGCAGGAGGCAAAGCATGGAGGTGGGGTAGGGGGAAAGGGAGGGGAGAATGCTTCCCTCCTCTGGCCAGGTCTGCTGTGGGCAGGGACGGGGCACTGAATTGGATTTTTACACCCGTTGCAAAAAAGCAGCAATGATAGCTGAGCTTTTTTCATTTGTTCAAGCATTTGTTCATTCAGAATATTTACTGTGGCTGCTTTCCATGTGCCAAGTCCTGGGCTTAAGGATACCAGAGATAAATAAAACCAGCCTAGTCAAGGGACTTCCCATCTGTGTGAAGACAGAGTCACCCAAACATGCTCATAATTCAGGATAGAAAGCAATGTACATTAAAAGCCAAAACAGGGAGCTGTAGACTTCGGAGGAGAGTGAGGCTTTCCCGACTGTAAAACTTTACTATTAGTATTATTATTTTTAACTCAACATTACTATCACTCATATGTTAACCAGTCTGTCTACAAACATACATGAAGCAGCTACTTGGTGACACATTGCTCCAGGTGTTGGGGTCACAAGAGTGGCCAAGGAAGACCGGGTCCCAACCCTCCAGAACTCACACATGCTGAGAAAGTCAGAAAATCAGTCAGCCAACAGGATAACTTCAGAGGCTGAGAGTACTAACTAGAAAATAAAACAGGACAGAGGACAGTGGACTTGGGGGCATGAGGAGATCTCTCTAAGGAAAGAATATTTGCACTAAAACTAAATGAGGTCACGTGAAGATGGGAAACCTGCTGAGAGGAAGAGGGGTTATGCTGGGGCCTTGAAGGATGAGGAGAATTTGTACAGGTAAAACTGGAGGAAAAGAGTTTTCCAGATGGAAATAAATACATAAACACGGACATCCATGGTAGAATAAGGTTGAGCACTAAAGTGACAGAGCTAACCCCAGAAGGACAGATGTGATCAGTGCACCAGGGGCAATAGTGGAGGATTTGTAGCATGTCCTCACTCCTCTTTATAGGCAAGCAGAGAGGGGAGATCCTGAAGTCTGCAGAGCACAATCTGAAGTGTGCTGAAAGCAAATCTGGCAGCTTCGGCTCACGTGGATTAATGACCCACCCAGGGGCAGCGGCGATAGAGTGAGTACGGAAAGCCACCATAGAGCCCCCATTCATCCCAGCAAAGCCCACTGAAGGGTGAGGATGCTTCCTACTGTGCTTTTTAAGACCACATCATCACAGGTAACTCCCATGCTTTCTGCCAACCTCCTTTCCAACTTGGAAGTTCTACAAGCATTTGAAATAGAAGCACTAGCTTGGCAATGTTATTTCTTAAGCATTTCTGTCATATCCCTTTCAAAACTTAAAAGTCCATAACTTAGAAGTCACACACACACACACACACACACACACACAATCACATGTAGTTATGAAAACTGATGAAACAGTCTGTTGATCAGTTGATCGTATTGTCCCAATGTCAGTTTCTTGGTTATGATCATTGTATTATGGATACAGAAGATGTTATCTGGGAAAGCAGGAAATTTTCCATATTATTTTCACAACTTCAACATGAGTGTAAAATTAGTTTAAAATAAAAAAAAAAACTCCACAACGACTTGGAGTCTTTGTTCCAGTCTACGAGTGACAACCTCCACTAGTGAATAAGTAGAAAGTTCAGTGAGGTGTAGTGGGGAGACAGCTCTCTCAGCGTATCCCAGCATCACCTGGCCACACACCTGTGCCTCTCTGCCCCCTCTCAATTTTCCCTTAGCAGCCAGAGTGATCACCAATCTGATTCTTTCACCCACTCCCACCTCTGTTCAGCATCCTTCAAAGGCTCTGTGTGTCACTCAGGCTGAATGACCAGGCTTCTTGGCAAAGCTTTAAGGCTCCTCATGACTTGGCCTCTGCTAACCTCACCCCACACGTGGCTTCTGGCCATCATTACTCCAATTATACTGTCCTAATTTTGTTTCTTCAAATGTGTTAAGCTTGATCCTTCCATGGGGTCTCTGCACAGCCTCAGTCTGCTGCCTCGCACACAGGATCCCTGGCCCACCTACCACCTCACAGGGAATGCCACTGCTTTCTCCAGGGCTTAGCTCACCAACACCACCTACCACAGTGCACACCATGGATCAGGCATACAGAAAATGGGGGTGGAGTGAGGAAGTGAGAGAAAGAGGGTAAAACAAAGAGGGAGGGAGAACGAGCAGTAGAAAAAGAAGAGTTGGAGGAAGGCCAAGTTGCAATCACTTATGGGGAGGACTGGAGATAAAAGGCAAACAAACATGCTAGAGAAACAGGAGGGTCCCCAGCCCCAGGATCCCACCTACACTTAGAAGTACATGCTCAATTGGCCACAGCAAGCTGAATATGAAGGAAGAAGCAGCTACAGGGGCAAATGGGTGTCCTGGACTGTTCATGCCATTCCAGGAGGGTAGTTTTGAGACAGAGTCAGTGTGATCTGGGCTCCCACAGGAGAGCTAGGGAGGAGACAGCTCTGTGTGATAACAATTACCTGTGTCACTCCACTGAAAAACCACGTGGACATCCTTGGCTCATGACACAGTACCTCCGATGCCAGGAAGGTGACCTTGAATCTTGTTATAGGCTAATTTGTGTTCCTTCAAAATTTATATTTTGAAAATCCTAATCCCCAATCCCTCAGAATGTGACTGTATTTGGAGATAGGGCCTTTATAGAGGTCATCAAAGTTAAATAAGACATGAGAGTGAGCCCAAACGCAACATGAGGGGTGTCCTTATGGAAAGAACATAGACATTGGACATAGTCACACACAGAGGAGAGGCAAACTGAACACAAAGTGACAAGGTGCCCATTAACATGCCAAGAAGAGAGGCCTCAGGAGAAACCATCCTGCTGACACTTTGATCTCAGACTTGTAACCTCCAGAATGGTATGAAAATCAATTTTTGTTGTTTAAGCAAAGTACACTGTGGTACTTTGTGATAGCAGCCCAAGCAACCTAACACAAATCCCAACCCGCTGACCCAGTGAACATCTTGAGACTGTTCTGGACCTGAAGGGACCTGAGAGGCTCAGGGACAATCACTGGAGAAGGAGCCCATGTGTTGAGCTCAGCCCTCCTCTGACCTTGGAAAAGGGAGCACTGAAAAGACAGGAGGTGGCATGGCATCCGGGAGCAGGGCATCCTCTTGGGAATCAGTCAAAACTGGTCTCAAGTCCTGACTCTATCACTTCCTCACTATTTGACTTCAGATAATTTACCTAATCTCTCCAGGACTCAGATTCCTTTCCTGAAAAATGAGCCTGATAATAATAATAATAATAATAATAATAATAATAATACACACATGGGAATGTTGCAAGAATTCAAACAGGTTAACAAATAGAAGTCTTTTAGCTCAACACTGATTGCAGTAGTTATTGGTAGTGTTACCATTTTTGTGAGTAGGATGCTACTCCATATTTTTACATTTTTTATTTAAAAAAAGGAGCTCTGACTCCTGAGGTCACTACTATTGCCCACTTAGCCACTAGCTCTCGGGCCTTGGGGACTCACTTGGATGGTGTACACATGAAGAGAAGGAACTGCCACTGTACTCAGCCCCAGCTCTCTGTCTCCAATTCGAGTCCTGCATTGGAAAGTACAGAATCTGTGTCCCCCACTGACCCACCAGCAAGGTAAGCCCAGACCTTCCCTCTCTCTAAGCTTTGATGCATTTTCTCCCCCAATTGCCCCAGCCTATATCAGAGACTTCCCTCAGCAAATCATGGCAATAAATATGGTCTGAAGCAACTCCAGCTCTTACAGCCTTAATAAATGGGTTACCATAGTGGCAAATTCAGACACAGAGAGCATCTTTTCAATAAAGGCTGAGAGGGTTATTAATAACGTTAATGTAGTGCCTCTTGGAGTCACAGCCTCACTGAGAGGGCCTCTCACCCTCCTCCCCCAGCCCATCCCTCCCAGGACTGGCCAGCAAAGCTGCCCTGCTGTGGTCTCTGTGGGGTTGTGACCTATGAGAGACAGAAACCCCATTGTTCCTAGCACCCCTTTCCCCATGTATGGTGAATGGAGTTACGTAGCATGGAAGTTGAGAGGACATTTTTTGAATGGAAATGGACAGACCTACCTGGGCTCAGACCCCAGCTGAATTCACATCCAGGCCCAACCTTGCTGCATTATTTCACTTTGAAAAGCCCCTGGCAGTCCCCATCAACTTACCCTGGTTACGTTTCCCACAGTACATGCTGCGCAGCCATCAGAGTAACTCACCAAATACCTCTAGCTCTTCACCTTCCACAAAGCCAGTGGCAAAGTTAGATCACTTTCTATTAAGTAGGGCCAATAAATTCTCAGCAGAAATAGAACATGTCACTTTTGGACCAGGATTTAATGGCCCATAAGAGACTCCAGAATCCTCCTTTGCCTTGTAGTCAAGATACTTAGTGTTCCACTAGCCTGGGACCCTGAGTGAGCAAAAATCTGTGCTCTTGGGCCAACCCTGAAGGAGAGGAAACGTGCAAAAAAATGAATCTTGTGGGCAAGGATGCAGTTCAGTAGTAGAGTGATTGTGTAGCATGCCCAAGTCTGGGTTCAATCTGCAGTACCACCAAAAAAAAAAAAAAGATAAAATAAAAATGAATAAATCTGGGCTATTTAGGGGGTCACAAATTTTTCTGGCTTTGAAAGCCAAAC
The DNA here is from genome assembly GCF_053883595.1 of Heterocephalus glaber. Lineage (NCBI taxonomy): Eukaryota > Metazoa > Chordata > Mammalia > Rodentia > Bathyergidae > Heterocephalus > Heterocephalus glaber. The sequence goes on along the minus strand of NW_028258330.1, from coordinate 29,941,368 downwards.
AATTCCTATTACACTTGCTCAACTCTGCTACTATAGACCAAAAGCAGCTTGGCCCACACATAAACAGACAGGCATGAGTGTGTTCTGATAGGATTTGATTTACAAATACAGGCAGCTGGCAGGATTCACCCATGGGCCAAGTATAGTTTGCTGACTCTTTTAAGTCATGCCTATGCTGACTTACAGGTCTTTATCCCTTCTGATATCCTACATTGTTTATTCATTTAATCCATTTATTATATACTTTTCCCAAATGTAAAGTGAGCAGATTGAGGTCAATAGTCTACTGTGTCCCCAAATGCACGAAAATGTCTGGAATAGAGTGGATGCTCAATAAATTTTCTTAAATAAATAACTGCTAAATCTTTGGGTTATAATGATTATAATGTTGTTTCCCATAATAGCATTAAGCAAGTCACTTAACCTCCTCAAGCCTCAGTTTATTCAACTGTAAAATGAGAGGGAATAACAGGACCAACCTTTTTTGTGTGGCCAAAGGTGCTCCATGGGACAATGCATGTTAAGCATGTGACATACAGTAAGCATCCATAAGTGGTGGCTGGTTTTGTTTTGGCTGGGTTGGGTTGGGTTGGGTTTGCTTTAGTTTTTTGCTATGTCTGGAGCAACAGCCTGCTAAGCCCAAGTCCGCAGAAGCCCATTGCCCACTTACCACTCAGTTCTCCTCTGTGAAATGGGAGAATGGGAGTGCAGTGCTGAGAGTCAGCGAAAACTTCCATGGCAGAAAGGTAGCAGCCTAGTACTCTGTAAGAACTGGTGAACAAAAGCTAAATCTGCTGGCTGCCTGTTTTCATAAACAAAGTTTTGTTGGAACACAGCCACAGTGATTTGCTTAGATTTGTTTATGACTACTTTCATACTACCGTGGTTGAGTCAAGAAGGTGCAACAGAGGTCATAGGTCCTCAAAGGCTAAAATAATCTTTAGTTACAGAATACACTGGCAACTCTCCTCTTAATGACTCTGGAATCAAGAAGGGCAAGGTTAAGTGATCTTTCTCTTCCTGGATTGCATTTGTGTGCCTGGTTTTCAGGATCCACATGCAATGACTGACAGTTTTATTTTGTAAGATTTTACTTTGTAAAACTAACTCCAGTGTTACCTGGAGAGCTTCTTAAATCCAAGTATTATCACGCAGTAAGTTCTATCTTGCTTACCTGTGTCCTATGCACAATGGAAAAGATTGCTGAGGACCTATTATGCTAGAGTGAGCAAAACCGATTTTTCTACCTTGGTGACAATCTAGCCTAACAGACAAAACATGTGTTGCACAGCACAAGGATAGTGCTGTGAAAAGGCATTGAGTATTCTGAGAATGATACTGAGACCACTGACCCATCTTTATGGGATATATACCTAAAAATGTCCACAGGGGAAGTTCAAGGGCTTTGAATGACATCTCATTAGAAGACTCTCCTGGCTAATACAAACTATGGGTTCACTGATTTCTTGGTCATTCAGGGAAAGAAGAAAAAATGGACAAGAAGTAACATTCATTAAGTATCTATCATATGCCAGAACCTATGCTAAGAATTTCCCCTTGATCATCTCAGCCCAGGGGAAAATCAGGCACCAGGGCTTTTGTCATGCCTCTGCCAAACACAAGAGAGTATTCCAGAGAGGTTACACATCTGACACAGCCATAAGGACCCAGGGTTCTAGCCCAGAGTTTGTCATTTCTCTGTCCATTCTATCATGCTGCCCCAACTTAGCCAATCATGATTCCACCTCATGGGAAAATCATGTAATTTGCATTTCTCCACTCTGCTTCATGAATCTGAGGACATAAGACAGTTATGCTACTCATTCACTTACTCATTCATTCATTATAGAAATGTATGTGAAGTCATTGTCCAACAAGAGATGTGATTCCTGCCTTCAAAGGGTTTATAGTACATGACACAGAGTAAGTTCTCAACAAATACACATGGAATAACTAATTTCTCTAATGCCCCGTTGGACTGTGGATTCACTCTGGCCAAGGTGTTTCCTGGCCACACCAGCCATGCATGACAAAAGGCTTTTACAAGCAACTAAGAATCAAGTATCCTTGTCACTTGCCAGCTATATGATATTGGAAAAGTCACTTAATCTCTGAACTTAAACTTTTCACCTGTGTAATCAGCACCCTGTTAACCATCACAGATGTGTCACAGGGGTGACATGAGATAGTGCTTTGTGCAAAGCAGCATGGGGCTTTAGAGAATGTCAAGACAGCAGGCAGGAATCATAGCAGCTAGTATTTATCAAATCCCTGGTCAGTACTGCACATAGTGCTTGGCATGTTGCATACATCAGCTATCCAATGCTCACACCCAGCCTGTGAGGCAGGAACCATGATCCACTGCAGTTACTGCTGGGAAAATAGCAAGAGAAAGGTACTGGAACTTTCCCAAAAGCCCACGGCTGCTAAGCAAGAGTTCAGCTAATATGCATCCAATAAATCCTGCTTGCTTCCTCTGCCCCTTCCTGTACCTCCTCCAGTGGCAGAAGGAGAAAATCTGCTTAAACTAATGTGGCTGCCAGTTCTGAAGTTCCCAATTATTTCAGGGTTTTCTTTAATTGTCCATCTAGAACTTTTCCAGACCCAGCAGCCAGCTTACTCTCAGCTGCCTGGGTTTCAAACTAGATTTTCCAGATACTGAGGCCCTGCTCAGATGCCTGGGGATAACATGGAGACAAAGAGAGGTCAGAGGCTGAGGCTGAGAGGCTCATTTCCATTTTGCCCCAAGTGGTCTGGTCCTACTTCCCCTGCCTTCCATGAGCCATGGTGTTTGGGGGTTTTTTTCAGAGAATTTACAGGACAGCAGCCCATTCCTCAAGTCCTCTGATCCCCATCATTCTGTGAGGACCCCTGACCTAGCCCCTGGTATCTTCCTTCCAATTTGCCCAGAAACGGGAATGCAGTTTGTCAAGATCTGGAGCCCTCTCGTGTGCACCTTAGAAGCGCCACCCTCTTCCTAGTGACCCCCAGTCTGCTGCACTCTGCTGCATCAGCAGGAAATGGGCTCCCATGAGCAGAAAGGCTGATTCTGGAATCTCCAACACTGTGTGACCTTGGCCAAGTCATTGACCTCACTGTGCCACAGTTCCCTCATTTATAAAGTGCAGGCAATAGCACCAACCAGCAAAAACTCTTGTTAGTCACAGAGAAAGCACCTAATGCAACACCTGCTGCAGAAGGAAAGTGATGATGGTTGCTAGAGCTCAGGACTCTGTTCAAATTTAGCTTTCATATAATAATATTACAAATGAAAATAATAACAGTAAAGTTGCTAACATGCCATGCCATGTACTATACTAAGCCCCTTTCATACTATTTTCTCTTTTTCTATTCATAGCAACACTTTAAGGGAGCCTCAGTTGTGTTCTGCAGGAAATAACAGCACAGAGATGCCAAGCAATTTGCCCAAGATCACACAGCCGATAGGTCACAAAGGTGGTGTGCAAAGACAGGCTTTTCTGTCCCATAACTAGAGAGCTAAACTATCTGTCTACACCACCTCACAGGCCTAGACCCTCCCTCAAACTTCCCAGCCACACCCTCCTGGGGGCCCACCCTTCCTGGAGCCCTTAGCACCCTTCACGTCCAGCCTTTGACCTCCTCCTTCTGCTTCCTGAGCCCATGCCCGTGAAGTGACCCACTCCTTGGAGAGCCCCCGCAAAGCCCTCAGCCTGACCCCCATGTAATGAAGGGAATTAATATGGCCGAGCCTCCAGCCCAGCCGAGCAGCTTCCCAGCAGCCCCGGCCAGGCCTCTAATTGATTAGGCCATAAAGCCTGGACACTAAATTGAAAGGAGCCGCACTAATTCTCTTTTATGTTAAATTTCTGTCTTTCCCCTTTATCGAATCCACCGTCCAATGTCCCTTTCCCTCCCCATCGTGGGCTTGCTGTGGGCCTGTTTTTTCCATGCACAGATTAAGTACCTAATCAAAATCTTGTCTCCCCTAATGGCATAAAATTGAAAGATAGATATTGCACTTTACACAGCTGATTAAACACTCGAATGTGGCTAAATGCTTAAAGGGCTTGTTACATTAACTAACTCTGTCATCTGCCCACTGTCTTATAATTGCATGTGCTCGAGCTGTTTCAGGGGAGGCACAACAGGATGGCTGTGAGGCCACCTCCACTTTGGTGGCCCCCAAGGCATCCCTGCCAAGAGCCTCCTCTACCACTGCCGAGCTGGGGCGCAGAGAATCAGAGCTCTGGGTAGCCCGACTGCTCCTCGCTGGTCTTGGGCGGCAGGAACAGGGTGTAAACTTCCTCTCTGTGCCCAGGCACATTGGCATTGCCCTCCGCAAAACACACACACACACACACATTCACACACAAAAAAAAACTCAGTGTTCCAGGGCAGCAGATACTTCCCACCCCTTGCTTCCCAAGCCCTCTCCAATGACCAGCTTCTTCCCTCCAAGACTATAAATAGCCACTGCCCACTGCCAGAAGGAGGGCCATTGAGTGCATATGGTCAGCAGGGACCTGTCATCAGCCTGGCTTCACCTTCAGCCCTTGGCTTCCTTCTCTCATCTCCAGGTGCTTAAGCCCACCTCGGACCACAGGAAACCTTAACAGCTTTGACAAGGAAGATGACGGGGAGGGGACCATCTGACATGCACCAGCTCCTGGATGCTCCTGAGACTGATTCTGTGTTTCTGTCTTAACTCCACCCAAGCACTCTGGAGCCTCAGCCTCATGGCCAGCAGTAGAAAAAATTGACCCAAGTTCCCACAGCAAACTAATGTAGGGCTCCTGGGCCAGGTGTGAGTGGCAGGCAGGCTCTCTGCTCAGGCTGGTAAGGACAGCCTTATATGCCACAGCTTCTAGCCCAGAGAAAGAGAGCTCTCACAAAGGGGTCATGGGATCTGGCATTTCACAGTGAGGCAGCTAAGAAGAGTGGAGTTCTGCAGGTAGATTGAGCACTGTCTCGGCCCTTCCCTCAGCTATGTATTCTCAGGCTCTTTGAGCAAATGTCATAATCCTCCCCTGCTCCAAGATGAATCCAACAATTATTGAACACTGTAGTTCTCCAAATTCTGAACTCTACTTGGGCAACTCACAACACAAACAGGCCATTCCTCCCTTCACAGAGCTTATCATCAAGGAGAGAAGAAAAGGGAGCATCACTAAATCACTGCATGTACAAAATACCAGAGAGCATGAAATTGTGCTAAATGCAAGGCAGGAGGAAAAAACTAACAAATAAACAGCAGCAAGCCTCAAGAGGCTCAGCTCCAAAATTATGGAGCATTGCAACTGCTTTAAACAAGATGGTCAGGGCAGCTTTCTCAAGGAATGAGCTACGTGACCAGAGATCTGAAGGATCAGAAAGAGCCCGCCACCTGGACATCAGAACAGGATGTGTTTCAGGCAGAGGGACAGCAAGTCCAAAGGCTTCAGGATAGGGCTGTGTTGTGCCAGGCCAGTGTGGCTAGAGAAAAGGTAACTGGTAAAGAATCCTTTTCAGTCCTGCCTCTGTGTCCTCCCAGGTCCTTGGGCATTTGTCATCAGCTGGAGCCTATTTCCTCAACTGTAAAGTGGGAAACACAACTCAGGCTATGACAAGGGTCTGGGGAGAGAATTCCTATCCTGCACCTGCTGTAGCAGATAGGTGCCCAGGACGTCCAAGCCAAAAGCTCATCTCTGTGGGGCCCTCACCTCACTCAAACCTCTTCTAATTAAACAAGGAAGGAAATCTCAAATCCCTCTTTCTCTCCTCTTTGCTTCTCTCTTTTTGTGTCTGTCCCTTGATCTCCACTTTTCCCTGCAGTCTCCTTTACCCTCTTCCAGGCTGGCTTCTTCCACTGGATGTTTTTCTGCAACCTCTCCTCCAACAGACCACCCAATAATTCAAATGAATGAATTTGTCAGAGCACCAACTCCAGCCCTAACTCTACATGAATTTTCAAGTGGCTGCCACCTATCAACTCCTGCCTCCACATCTGCAAGTTAAATCCTGAGCAGATCTGATTGATCTTCCTGACAGCAGACAATTTGCCACCCATGGGAAGCAGCCCCACCATCTGTGAGAACCACTGCCCTGTCTGTGACCATCTTCCTTCCCTGCCCCAGCAGCCCCTCCTCCCTGCAGCCTCTGCAGGAGGAGCTCATCTCCCCAGAGAGCCTCCTTTAAACTGCTCAATTGAGGGGATTATGGACTCTTCACTAAGTGCTACATATTAAAGATTCATAAGGCACAATATATATTTTAATAAGGCAGGTCGTACAATACAGACTCGACCCTGTACAAGGCACAGCACTGAGCGCTATGGCCAGAGAGCCTCTGGGAGCCAAGGACCACATACCCAAGACATCCTACCCTCCTCACAAGGCCCATGGTAGCTGCCCACCCCAAGAATGCATGGCTCTGTGTGAGCAGACATATATACATGCCTATATATATGCCTATACTCACATATGCATGTACTGTATGCACAGGGCATGTGTGTACGTTATCTTCACACAAGCATGTACACATGCCCCAAAATTGCATGCACCATTCATGCACACAAACACACACATCCACTTGCACTCTCACACTCCATAAGGGGGCATTCAGCCTCACATATTAGACTAAGAATAATAATATTAGTGACGACCATTAGCTGAGTGATTACTGAGTGTCAGTACCTCTGGATGCATTGTTTCACTTATATCCCTTTTTTTTTTTAGTTCTTTTATTGGTACATTTTAGGTATACAATTCATTTACATTTATCATTGGGTGCTTGTACCTGAACATGATGGATCTTGGTTCTTATTTTTTTTCCCCATTACCTTTGCACCCTTCACCCCCTCTGCCCTTCCCTGTTTACATAGATTTCATTTCCATTATTTTTTCTTTTCTCATAGTTTTTCCTTTCCCTCTTTTCCTTTCCCCTTCCACTCCCTTCACTCCTTCATCTTTGGACCTTTTTTCCTATTTCAAATTATCAACTATTCATTTTAATCATTTTAACCCTTGTTTACACTATCAGTTTCTCACACGAGTGAAACTATTCAGTATTTGCACATGTGTGTCCTATTTATTTCACTTAAGAGTATGGCCTCGATATGCATCCATTTAGCTATAAATGACTCTAGTTTTTCATTCTTTATGGCTGAGTAGTACTCCATTTTATTAAAAAACCACATTTTCTTTATCCAGTTTCCAGTTGATGGGCACTTGGGCTGATTCCAAGCTTTGGCTATTACAAACTGTGCCGCTATGAACAAGGGTGCACATATATCTCTGTGGTATAATTCTTTTAATTCTTTTGGGAAGATACCCTGCAGGAGAATAGCTGGGTCAAATGGGACCTCTAGTCCTAGTTCTTTGAGGTTTCTCCATACTGACTTCCACAGTGGTTGCATCAGTCTGCACTCCCACCAGCAATGGAGAAGGGTTCCTTTCTCCCCACAACCCCACCAGCATTTGTTATTCTAAGCAACAGAGACATGGCTGGGGATATCACAATCCCCAGCTTGAAATTATACTACAAAGCTACTGTGATAAAAACAGCATGGTACTGGCAAAGGAACAGACCTGAAGATCAGTGGAATAGATTAAAAGATGCAGAAACAACTCCAGACATACTCAGCCACCTCATCTTTGACAAAGGAACCAACCACCCTAAAGATAGTCTATTTAATAAATGGTGTTGGAAAAACTGGATTTCAACCCACCAAAGATTGAAACAAGACCCATACCTATCACCATGTACTAAACTAAGACTGAAGTGGATTAAAGATATAAATATTAAGACAGAAACACTAAACTTGATGGAAGATAAGTTAGGTAGAACTCTTGAAGATATTGGCATAGGAAAAGACTTCATGAACAAAACCTCAGAAGCACGGGAACTAGCAGAAAGAGTCAACAACTGGGATCTCATCTTATTAAAAAGCTTCTGCACTGCAGAAGAAACCACCAACAGAGCTAACAGACAACCCACAATATGGGAAAAAAATTTTAGCACCTGTACCTCAGACAAAGGACTACTATCTAGAATATATAAAGAATTGAAAAAAATCAGACCCCCCAAATTCAAAGACCCAATTCAAAAATGGGCATCTGAAATGAACAGACATTTCTCAGACAAGGAAGTAAAAGCAGCATACAAATATATGAAAAAAAGTTTAACATCACTCGTCATTTGAGAGATGCAGATGAAAACAACACTGAGATTCCACCTCACCCCAGAAAGAATGGCTGCTATCAAGAAATCAACAAATTCACCTACATTCTTGATACAACTTCCTTCTACATTGAGAAAAATGACCCTTGGAGAGATTATGTTTGTTAGTTCAAAGTCACTCAGCCAGTAGTAGCTGAGGCAGGGTTTGAACCCAAGACCAACCAAACTCTAAAATCCATGCTCTCAACCACTCAAAGCATTGTCTTTTTACAGAGAAAACATCACAGACAGACACCTCAGACCTTTTCTGGAAGCATAGAAGGGGACAGGAGAGGGACTAATTAAATCTACCCAGAAATACCTACAAAGTCCCAGGGATACCCTCACATATAGGCACATGCTCCTTGACACATCTTACTTCATGTGGTTGTGTGCTATGAATTCATACCTGCACAATCATAAATGCATACACATACACAAATGCACACACACACATTCACTCATCCACACAGATAGGATGAACAGCCTTCCACATTTCCCAGGACTGAGAGGTTTCTTGGGACATGGACTTTCGGTCCTGGGAAAACAGGAATGAGTTGTTCAACCTCCACACAAGAACACACACACACACACACACACACACACACAGAGGCACTGTTAGTCAGCTTTCTGTCACTGGGACAAAATATCTGACATGCACAACTTAGAGAAAGGAAAGTTTACTTTGGCTCATAGGTTCAGTGGTTTAAATCCATAGTCCATTACTTGTAATGGACGCCTGTAGTGAGGAAAGCAGCATGGTAGAGAGGGTGTGGCAGAGCAGAGCTGCTCACTTTATGGCAACCAAGAAGCAGAGAGAAAAGAAAAGAGCCAGAAAGTGGCCAGGACCAGATATCATCCTTAAGATTATGCCCCGTGCTCCACTCCCTTCAACTAGGCTCCACCTCCTAAGTTTCTGTCACTTCCCAATAGTGCCATCAAATGATGAACCCAGCAAAGGGTCTATCCACTGATGAAGAGCCCTGGGGTCAATCACTCTCCAAAAGCCCCAACTTTGAATGCTGCTGCACGGGGTACAAAGCCCCTCAGATGGGAGCCTTGGGCAACATGTCATATTTAAGCCAAAAAGTCACCACATACACCACACCAAACCCCCAAAATGCTCAGTCACACTCACAAAACTCAAGACTCTGGTAGGCTTAGCAGGGTGTGCAGTTAGGGAGAGAAGGAGCTGTATTCCTAGTACTCTACCTACAGGTTTAGGGCTGTGCTGAATTTGCTGACTTGGTACATCTACTCTACCCTTCCTCGCCCTGCCCTGCCCTGCCCTGCCCATCTTGCCTTGCACATGGATATCCAAATGCCCCTGCCCATTTGCTGAAAAGACTATACTATTTTCATCTGCACCTTTGTCAAAATCAGTTGCCCATACAGGTGTGTTTCCATTTCCAGGCTCTCTAATTCTGTTACCTTTATCTATTTGTCTATCCTATGCCAAGTTTGGTAACTGTAGCTTTATACTAAGCATAAGTCTTCAAACTTTGTTCTTTTTATCGAAGTTATTTTAAATATACCAGGTGTTAGTATTTCCACAGGAATTGTAGAATTAGTGTGTCCATTTGATTGGAATTATGGGTAAAAAGTTGTTCAATACTAAGCAAAGCAAAAGCGGGGAAAGTCCTAGAAAAGTGGTAGCCACATCCAATCTTCCACTGAATATGCAGCTCAGATTAAATCTCCTTTTGGCCCCAAAACCTTGCAAACCATAAGTTTAACACTCATTGACCCCCATATTGGCCATGTCCTTAGGTACTTGTCAAAATTAGGTAAAAATAATCTCTGGAGAGATGTACTCACATCTTAAGCTACAAAGATTCTCCAAAATAATTTTCTAGCAACATGGCTAGAAGAGCACCTTACCATCCACCTGCTGGTACTTAAGCCCTAACTAACTCCACATGATCTGGAATGCATCTATCTTACCCCTTGGTTAGGGTGGAGTTGACAGAGCTAGGCTGGGACTGGACTGGATCCAGCACATCTCTATTTGATCTATATAGAAATCTGACAGAAAGCTATGGTAGCAGCAAAATTCAGAGAAATGATGTTTAAAATACCCAGGATATCACCATTCTGAAACTCCCTCAAGTATTTCAGAAGCACCAATTACTTAAACATAATTGATATGCTGATTACAAATCACTCTTATTTATTGATTAAAATAGTAAGCAAATCTCAGTCTACTTCCATGTACTATATATACTCGAAGATAAAAAACTGTATCTATGAAAACATAATTAATAAATATGTTTTTGTAGTAATTCAGACTTTTTAATGCAAATATGTGAGAGACACAATATGTGCTAGAAGGTGTACCATGCACAATACTCATCTTTAATTCACTTAGGCTGGGATTTGGATACAAGTCATCTATTAAGGAGTTACTTTAAAAAAAAAAAAGAAGCATAGTGCGGGTTATAAAAGTGGGACAGAAAAGGAAAAAGGACATTAAGGGGTCTGTTAATGAGCAGTGCAGCTGGGGCTGGGTCTCACTGAGGTTCTTCTATGGGGCTGCTAAAAGAGCACCCCAGAGTTGTTCTCCCATACGGTAAAAAGTTAGGTACTTATCCAACAAGTCTAGTCCCTCATTTGTTAAAAACTGATCCATGACCACACACTTCTGCCCAGTCCCACTTGCAAGCTAAGCCACTACCTTGGGCTAGGCCCACCATCCAGCAAAGAGAAACAGGAAACCACTGATGCATAGGGAACTGTGTGCAAGTAACTGCTGTAGCAGGCCCTGGAGACCCAGACAGGCCACCAACCATGTCTACACTATAGTGTATCAGTAGCAGGAATCACTGTCCCTCCTTCCCTCAGTGAAGTCTGACACTAACCTAATGGAAGTGGAGTGTGGGCTCATCATTCATCCAACCAAAAATTGTAGTGCAACCACTATGCCCCACAGCACTTTGAGACCCTGGGAGGCAAATGGGGATGGAAAATCCTGGCCTTTGGACTTGGATATTTTCAATCTAGTAGGTGTTTCCCAAGCTCTTCACCTCTATTGCATCATAAATACTAGGGCTAAATGGCACCATGGTTAAGCTCTTGCACCCTGACATCCAGGAAACCATAGTTTGGAATGACCCTGGGCAATTATGACCTCACAGAGACTCATCTGTCTGCCTGAAAGATAGAGGTAAAAATAACAGTTGGAAAGACTAAAAATGACAATTCATGTAGGCACAACACCTGCATCTTTGACACTAGAGCTGCTGAAGAGGAGGAAAAGGAAGAAGAGGGAAAAGATCCAGCATATGCTAAAGCTCCCAGTTCAGAGGAGACTTCTGGATCAATGTCCTGCAGCTCCCATTGCAGAGTAGTAGGCTTCCAGGCCAACCTACCACTGCTCCAAGCACAGAGGAGGTGAGCCACGCAGGCACCAGCAGCACACACACACACACCCCACGTTGAAATGAGAAGCCTCAGAACCAGACTTCCAGATCACCTACAGCAACCTCAAAGGGAAATGAGATGGAACACTCTGATACTCAACCTTCTGGACTCCCTGAACTAGCAACAAAAGAGGATCTGGAAAAAATAAAATCAGAAAGAATTTCTCACATAACAACAGAGATTGTGCCCACATTGCAAGACATGATTAATAAATCTAGAGAAGACACAGATAAAAAAATAGTGGAGCTGAGGAACATGATGGAATCCCAACATAGGAAACAAATGGAATCACTAAAATAGATGCAAAAAGATTTCCAGGAAATTAAAAACTCCGTTGAAAGTCTATGCAGCAGAATGAGCCAATGTGAAGACAGAATTTCAGATATAGAAGATAAGATTGCAATTAGTGACCAGGAAAAGAAAAATTGCTTTAAAATTTTAAGGGACCATGAGAAATCAATCCAGCAGCTGCTAGACAATGAAAAGAAGAATAACATAAGATTGATTGGAGTCAATGAAGAAACAGGAGAGAGCGCAGATGACATTAAAAAAAAATGTTCACAGAAGCAATGGCAGAAAACTTCCCAAGCAGGGGAAAGGAACTTGACATACAGATAACTGAGGCATATAGGACTCCAACTAGCCTTGATCAAAAAAATGGACACATAGGCATATAATTGTTAAGATTCCAGAAACCCAACAGAAGAAGAAAGTTCTACAAGAAGTTAGAGAAAAGAAACACATCACATACAAAGGAAAGCCAATCAGAATCACAGCAGACGTCTCAATGCAAACCCTCAAGGCAAGAAGAGCTTGGAGTGACATATTCCAAGCCCTAAAGGAAAATAGCCTCCAACCCACATTGCAAAACTATCCTTCAAAACTGATGGAGAAATAAGATACTTTCATGACAAAGAGCACCTTAGGGACTTCATGAATATGAAACCAGCATTCCAAAAAATTTTAGATAATATCCTAGGAAGAGACAATGAGGATCACAACCCCAGGAAGCACAGCAGAATGAATCCACCAGGCACGACAAGAAATTAAATGTAAAGGGGAGAATCCAACAAAAAGAAAAAGTCACGACAATGATAAGTCAATATGTATCAGTTATAGCCATCAATGTGAATGGTCTCAATTCACCAATCAAAATAAATAGACTGGCAGAATGGATCAAGAAGCAAAATCCAACAATATGCTGCATACAAGAAACACACTTAATTCAAAAAGAAACTCATAGACTGAAAGTTAAAGGGTGCAAGACAATACCACATGGGACAGGAACCCAAGAAAAAGCAGGAGTAGCTATCCTCTTTGCAGATCAAGTGGATTTCAAACCAACACTGATTAAGAGAGACAAAGAAGGAGACTTCATCCTTGTAAAGGGAACAATCAAAGAGGAAGAGATGAAATCATAAATACCTATGCAACAAACACTAGTGGGCCCAACTACAAAAAACAAATACTAATGGACATGGAAAATCATATAAGCACTAATACAATAGTAGTGGGGGACCTCAATAACCCACTGTTACAAATAGATAGATCAACTAGACAAAAAACAAGCAACGAAATACTAGAATTCAATCAAACTCTTGAACAAATGAACTTAACAGGTGTTTACAGAGTCTTCCACCCCACAAAATTAGAATACACATTCTCTTCAGCTGCACATGGGTCATTCTCCAAAATAGACCACATACTTGCTCATAGAACATATTTAGGTAAGTGCAAAGGAATTGAACTTATCCCCTGTATATTACCAGATCATAGTGTGATGAAATTGGAAATCAATATCAGAAGAAACTGCAAAATTGTCATACACACATGGAAATTGAACACACTTCTGAATAACCAATGGGTCACAGATGAAATTAAAGAAGAAATCAGACAGTTCCTTCAATTAAATGACATTGACAATAAAACATATCAGAATCTATGGGATGCAATGAAAGCAGTCTTATGAGGGATATTCATAGCAGTGAATACGCATATTAGGAAAACACAATGAGCCCATTTAAACAACATGATGCTGAACCTCAAGCTTCTAGAAAAGGAAGAGCAGAACAAACCCAAAGCTCATAGAAGGGAGGAAATTATAAAGATCAGAGCAGAAATCAATGCAATGGAAACTAAGAGAATGATACAAACAATCAATGAAGCCAAGAGTTGGTTCTTCGAAAGAATAAACAAAATCGACAAACACTTAGCCAACCTTATCAGAAAAAAGAAAGAAATGGCCCAAATCCATGCAATTAGGAATGAAAAGGGTGAAATTACAACAGACCCAGCAGAAATCCAGAGGATCATCAATACCTACTTTGAGAATCTATAGGCCAACAAGATGGAAAACACAGAAGAAATGGACAGATTCCTAGATACATATGAATTACCAAAGTTGAACAAAGAAGACTTGAAAACTCTAAACAACCCAATATCAATCAATGAAATTGAAAACATAATTTAAAATTTACCAATTAAGAAAAGCCCAGGTCCTCAAGGCTTCACCGCTGAATTCTACAAGACATTTAGAGAGGAACTACTGCCACTACTGTTTAAACTCTTCCATGAAATTGAAAGGGAAGCAAGATTTCCGAATTCATTCCTGGAAGCAAGCATCACCTTGATCCCCAAAATAGAGGAAGACCCAACTGAAAAAGAGAACTATAGGCCAATCTCACTAATGAACATAGAAGTAAAAATCCTTAATAAGATACTGGCAAATAGAATGCAGAAGATCATCAAGAAGATCATACACCCTGATCAAGTGGGATTCATCCCAGGGATGCAGGGATGGTTCAACATATGCAAATCAATCAGTGTAAAACACTATATCAATAGATCCAAGGACAAAAACCATATGATCTTCTCAATAGATGCAGAAAAAGCATTTGACAAAAGCCAACATGCATTTATGATAAAAAAAAACCCTAGAAAAAATCAGAATAGATGGTCTCTACCTCAATCTGATAAAAGCCATCTATGAAAAGCCAATAGCCAATATCATACCAAATGGTCAAAAACTGAAATCCTTCACACTAAAATCAGGAACAAGACAAGGATGTCCACTGTCACCACTCCTGTTCAATATAGTTTTGGAAACATTATCCATGGCAACTAGACAAGAGAAAGAAATAAAAGGAATAAAAATAGGAAATGAAGAAGTCAAATTGTCATTATTTGCAGATGTCATGATACTCAACATAGACGACTGCAATAACTCCACCAAAAGTCTTCTAGACTTAATAACCAAATTCAGTAAAGTAGCTGGATACAAGGTCAACACACAAAAATCAATAGCTTTCCTCTACACAAGCAACAGACTCACTGAGAGAGAAATAAGGCAAACAATTCCTTTCACAATAGCACCCAGAAAACTGAAATACCTAGGAATCAACCTAACAAAAGAAATCAAAGACCTCTTCTCTGAAAACTATAGCACTCTAAAAAGAGAGATTGAAGATGATATCAGAAAATGGACAACATCCCTTGCTCCTGGTTGGGAAGGATCAACACAGTGAAAATGGCCATACTTCCAAAACTGCCACATAGATTCAATGCAATCCCAATGGAAATCCCAGCAGCACACTTCATGGACCTTTGCAAAACAATCCAAAACTTCATTTGGAACAAGAAGAGACCCAGAATAGCAAAAGCAATTCTAGGTAACAGAGACATGGCAGGGGATATCACATCCCTCAACTTGAAGCTATACTACAAAACAACTGTGATAAAAACAGCATAAAGAAACAGACCTGATAACCAGTGGAACAGATTAGAAGATGCAGAAACAACGCCAGACATACTCAACCACCTCATCTTCAATAAAGGAGCCAAACACCCTCACTGGAGGAAAGAGAGCCTCTTTAGTAAATGGTGCTGGAAAAAGTGGGTTTCAACTTGCCAAAGACTAAACTAGACCTATATCTCTCACCATGCACTCAACTAAAATCGAAATGGATTAAAGATCTAAATATTAAAATAGAAATGCTGAACCGGCTGGAACAGAGGTTAGGTAGAACTCTTGAAGACATTGGTGTGGGAAAACATTTTATGAACAAAACCTCAGTTGCCCGTGAAATAGCACAAACAATCAACAAGTGGGATCTCTTCTTACTAAAACGCTTCTGCACAGCAAGAGAAACCACCAGTAGTGTGAAGAGACAATCCACAATGTGGGAAAAAATTTTCACCAGCTGTCCCTCATGCAAAGGTCTACTATCTCCAATTTATAAAGAACTTTAAAAAATTAGACCTCCCAAATTTAAAGACCCAATCCAAAAATGGGCATCTGACATGAACAGACATTTCTCAAAGAAGTAGAAATACCAAATAAACATACGAAAAAATATTAAACATCACATGTCATTCAAGAGGTGCAAATCAAAACAATGCTGAGATTCCACCTCACCCCAGAAAGAAGGGCTGCTGTCATGAAATCTACCAATAACAAATGCTGGCAGGGCTGTGGGGAAAGAGGAACCCTGCTCCACTGCTGGTGGGAGTGTAGACTGGTACAACCACTGTGGAAATCAGTATGGAGATACCTCAAAGAACTAGGACTGGAAGTCCCATTTGACCCCACTATTCCCCTGCTGGGTATCTTCCCCAAAGAATTAAAAGAATCATACCACAGTGATATATGTGCACCCGTGTTCATAGCAGCACAGTTTGTAATAGCTAAAACTTGGAAACAGCCCAAATGCCCATCAACTGGAGACTGGATAAAAAAAATGTGGTATTTTTATAAAATGGAGTACTACTCAGCCATAAAAAATGAGAAATTAGAGACATTTATAGCTAAGTGGATGCACATTGAGGTGATACTCTTAAGTGAAATAAATAGGACATACATGTTTAAATACCGAATAGTTTCTCTAGTGTGAGAAACTGAAAATGTAAATAAGGACTTAAAGATATAATAGATAATGTGAAACAGGATGAAAAGGGGCAAAGGGGAGGGGGAAGTAGGAGGGGTAGGGGAAAGGAAAGAAGGGAATGGAATTAATACGAGAAAATTTTAAAATGCAAACAAAGTCTTTGTAGATAGGGAGGGATGGAGGGGTTGAAGGGAGGGCAGGGGAAGGGGAAAATAAGTAACAAGAGAGATTAAATTATGTAAAGGTGCAAATTTCCAATGATGAATGCCATTATATTGTATACCTAAAATGTAACAATAAAATAAAATTTTTAAAAAATAGATCAGGCACTTACCTTTGAAGAATTCAGTAGGCAAAAGAAGAAACAGTAACAGAGCCTATAAAAAGCCACAACACGGATCCAGGCACTATTGCTCTGCACAGACTGCCCAAAGCATGGCAGCGAAAGCAACCACATGATTATCCTCCAAGGGTCTGTGGGTCAGAAACTTAGGCAGGAGCTCAGCCAAGATGGCTGGAAGGGTGGAACTGATCCAATGGCTGGGCCAGGAAGCATCAGGGACCGGGGGTGGCAAGCCACAGTCCATGAGGCAAATCAGCCATCTCCATCCAGTTAACTATTGTCTGTAGATATTTTCACACTAACTGCAGAGGTGAAGAATTGAGATGGAAACTGTATACCCTGAAAAGTCCAGTATAATTACTATCTGGTCCTTTGTAGAAAACACCTGCCAACCCCTCCTCTGGAAGCATTTTGTTCACATTATTGGCAGATGATGCTGACTGTTGGTTTGGATCCCAGCTGGGCTGTCAACTGGAACAAGACGTATGATTTAGCCAAAATAGGACATGGGATTTCTCTGTATGGTTTCTCAGCAGAAGTTAACTTGGGCTCCCTCTCACCATGGTGGCTGGTCCCAAGAGTAGGCATTTCAAAAGAGCGAGGTAGAAGTTGCCTGACATTCTAATTTCCCAGCTTGCAAAGCCACTAAGTGTCACTTCTGCACTCTTCTATTGGCCAAACAGTCACCAAGATCCACCCAGGTACAAGAGATGAGGTTTATACCTCACTACTCTCTGCAAAGGTGGACAAAGTCACATTGTGAATGACCATTTGGTATGAGAAAAGCTGCTGCCACTTTCTTTGGCAAATGCAATACCCTATGTACAGCGGCTTTTAAAAAGTGGATTAAGGTAAAAAGGAAATTGCTTCTCAGGGATGCTTCCTGGAAGAGCTGAAACTTCAGCTGAGGCTTACAACCTGAATGAGAGTCAGCTGGGTGAAAGACTTTTAGCGGTGATCGAGTCCCTGTAGGGGTACAGATACCCGACACCTGCCTGTGGGAGCACACGCCAAACACGGGAAGGGAAGGTCCAGGTAGGGCCCTCCAGCCCTAGAGGATTCCTACAGGAGACAACAAAGAAAAACAGACCAGGACAGACGTAGGAGTACAGATTTAGATTGACATGGACTGAGAAAAACAGGGACTTTGTGCCTGAAATATTTAGCAAATTATTACAATTGAAATAACCAAAATTTTGAACCTTTGCTAGGAGCTGAGCATCAGGCTACATTCTTCTCATGCAGTTTCATTCAATGCTTCCAAAATCCAGCAAGGATTTGGGTTTTGGGTTTTGGTTTATTTTCTGGTTTTTGTTTTCTGTTTTTTCTTTTTGTGTTTATTTAATGTTGAATAGAAAAAAATGTTTAAAGACTTCTGTTTCAAGGAAAACATATTGCTTGCCATGCTCTGACTCCAGCCCTTTCGACTCCTCTGGAACGAGGCCCCCTCCTAACGGCAATCCAGGGACCACTCTGACAGTGCCATGGTATATCTCCTCCTACAGCCATAAGACACAGCTCACAAAGCCAGCCACAGCCTGAGACAAAGAGTGTTGTTTTTCATGCCTGGGGAACTAAAGTGCTTGACTTACAAGCTAAGTTTCCCTTGTAGCAACTCTTGTGAAATACAGCCTATTCACTGGTAGCACATGGGGAGAACCACTCAGAATAAAGAAACCCTCATTTCCTGTCTATAGAGAACAGAAGTGGATGCAGCAAAGCAAAGTGTCAACTCAGGCTGCTACAAACGGACCTCCCACAGCCCTCAGAACCCTGAATGTTTACTCTGTGCCCTCTCCATGCATTCTCCCTGTAAATCCCAGCTTCAGCCAGCCTTTGACACCTGCAGCACCTAGAGCCACCTCTGCAGGCCCAGATTTGAGGGCTGCCTGACACCATTACCTACCTTCTTCAAGGAGGGGGATCCTGGGTCCAGGAAGGCTTTCCTCATGGACTCCTCATTACCACTCATGCCTGGGACTGAGAGATCCCTCTACATCTGCCCTTACTGTGCCGTAAAGTTCACACTCACAGTTTGGCCTTAAACACTGGGAATCCTGGTCAGTGACTGCTGCTTTCAGTCAGTGCTTCTTACTGCTCTTGGTCCTGGGGTATCTATGCATTTGTCTCAGTTCTGTGAAGAAGGAACATGGGAAAATCAGAGGCTTGATACTCCTTTTGGTACAGCCACTCAGCCTGTGGCCTAGACACCAATAGAGGCCCATCTGCAGCTGGACACCTGCTCATATCTGGTAATTAGGACCCAGAATTTTTCTGTCCTGTGCATCAGGATGGGAAGCTGCTTCAGAATCCAACCAAGCATCTAGAATGAAGACCCCTGAACCTGTTCCACCACATAATTACCAATGCTTTCCTCAGAGACAAGCCTAATGGGTCTGATTCAATCAAAGATAACTTTATGGGAGTCAGATCTGAAATTCTTTCTGCAGAAATCAAGCATTTCCTCCCAGCCCAATCCCCATGCTGAGGTAATGTGCTCTAATTACAGGCCAGAACTGTGTGAGCTTGTCTCCTCTTGGTCATTGCAGATTGGACCAGGCATTCCAGGCCAAATCAATCACATTCTCCATTCACAACTATGGGAACCACATCACAGAGACTGAAGCAGTTGGCTGTAGAACACCATAATCCATGCCTTCATATAACTCCATTAGTAAATATGTGCATACTTCTGTGGTATTTTAGACATTAATGAATTACTTATTTTATAAATGAATGAGAAGTTGAACTGTACAGTCCAAGATGAATTGAGGATAGAATATGGAGAGAACTGAGTTACAAATCCATCGAGACTTGGAATTTGGGAACTTTGTAAATAAAGCAGGTCTCCAGAAAAGGGATTGTCACAGGAATGCAAGAGCAGCCCACCTATGGGTTCTGCCAGAGTCCATGGACATCTCTGGCACATTCCCTTCCTATCTGCAGTGACTGAATCAGTTTCTGTTCCCTGTAGATGAATATTTCTTGAGTTTCCACACGGATGTTGGGAACCACCCTAGGGGCTAAATGAACCGTTTGGTTCACGTCTAGACTCAGGCCTCAGGGAAAGATGACCTTCTGTGGTATCTCAGGGGTGCCAGTTCTCTCAGATGGCAGCAAACGTCACCCCTCTTCCAGGCAAGCTTGGAGACTGAGGGGAAGGTTGATAGCACAGGCTGCCCCCTGGATCTCATTAGCCAAGTGTATCTGATGACAGATGTCGCTGGCAGTCTTCAGGAGGAATTCAGGTTGCATCCTTCGCTCCTGAAACGAGTCATTCACACCAGATCTATCTCTGTGCACCACCCTGCCACACAGTGATGGGGCCGCCAACAAGCGAGGGAGGAAGACGTTCACACTTGTGTTGGCAAACTGTCACCTTTATAAAACTGGCAGCATTTTCCTATTACAATTAAAAACTCTCGTGTCAAGTTTTGCTTTTAATTAAATCCAATGCCTTCAACTTGCTAAAGAGCATCACAGGACATGTGGCCTGCATGGTGCTGGAGTAAGATGAGAAATCCAGAAAGAAGCTTCCAAGAGGACTGAAAACCCTTCTGATAGGAGTTAAAATAGAAAATTTGGTAGCCTTCACTCAGGGAGGTGAGAATATGGGGAACGTGGAAGACACTATGGCTACCCATCCCACACTTCTTTCCTGCCAACAAAATTCCAACTTTGAGTATTATATGGAGACCTCAGTCCCCCAGATATCACTCCACCTGACAATATGACACAGAGGGATCTGCTAGAGAAAATGTCTCTCTAATTTTATGAGAAAGAGGCACTTGAAGTAAAACTGTTTGCTTCCACACTGCCCTCCCACTTTCTGCACCTGAACATGGTGTGAAAGTACAAAGTGTGGAGGCAGCTATTTTGTGACCATGAGGAAAAAGCCAACAGAATCATAGGAAGACCACCAGCCCAGAGACAGGATATTGTTGAGCTGATGAACCAGTATCAGCATCCTTATACTTCTAGACTCATTGATATGTAAGAAAAACACATCCTTGTTTATGTAAAGAAAATTAGTCATATTTCCTGGTATATCCCTGTCCTCCATAGTGATGTTTCAGTCAAAAATGGATCACATGTATGATAGTAATCCCATACGGCCATATGACACTGTGGCCATCATTGTGTAAATACATTTTGTGACTTTCACACAATGATGAGATTACCTAATGATGCATTTCTCAGAACATGTCCCCTTTTCTAAGTAACATGACGGTACATGCAGCCCAAAGCATTCTTAATTGACATGCAACATGAATCAAGCAGCTGAGTTCATAAAAAGAAAAGTAGCATGGACTCTGTACCTACTTTCAACTATACCAAGAATAGAGTCTAAACCTCTTTCCTGATTGTCTTAGTTACTTTTCTTGTTGCTGAGATAAAATATTTAACACCCAAAATTAAAATTTTGGCTCAGAGTTTGTAAGGGATTCAGTCCATAATTGGCTGGCTCAAAGGCAGGGTGGCATGTCAGAGGGCATTGCAGAGGGGAAACTGTTCATGACAGAGAGAGGGCAGCATAGGAGTATGCCCTTAGGGCAGGTAGCACTCACACCCAGGGTGGGCCTTCCCATTATCCACACCTAGAACTATGCCAAACCAATCAGTGGACTAGTTTAGTAACACCAACCCTTAATCCCAGCATCACACACTCTAGAATCAGCCACCTCTGGAAAGCCCCACCCATGGCTGCATGAGGCTTTGGGAGAACATCTAGACACAAGCCATAATACTGGTCTATTTGCTAAATGTTATGTCCTTGTTCTCCTCTCTTTATTCCAGTCATTCCAACATTCTTTCAGCTCCTGCAATATATCACACATGTCCTTGCCTCATGGCATTTGCACATACTGTTTCTTGCATCAGAAATGCTAATCCACTGCTCTGTGTCTCCTTTGGGTCTCAAATCAAACACTACCTTCTCCCAGAAGCTTTTGTGATAACCCAACCTAAAGTAACCTCAACTTCCCTCGTGCCACATTTTACTCTGTGATACTGTACCTATTTGATCACTTATCTCTTTTCATCTTTCCACAGGAATTCTGAGATCTTTGAAAATAGCAGTGTTTGCTTGCTGTTATATTCCCTATGGCTAGCACATGCATAACTCATTGTGGTCCCACCCATTTCTGAATAAATTAACAAGCATGTTGCTTCCTGTCTATGTATGTGAGCACACAGCATGCTCCCCTCCAGCCCAGGAGGCAGTGCTGCCTTGCCCACTTCCCAGTTGACAAAATCAAAGTTAAAAGTCTTGAAGGACTTATGCAAGCTCACATAGCCAGTGAGTGATAGGCTGTAATTCAAACCTTGTTCCTTTAGAGCTCTGGATCCCAGTTGCTTTGAGCTCAGTGTTGTCAGCTTCATTGGGATATAACTTGGAAGCACTTCTAACCCTGGTACTGAGTAATCCCAGGCCTATTAGAACCCTTGGAGATAGTAGGATGAAAATCATACACAAGCTGCTGAATGCAACAAGCATCAACCCCAGCAGTCACTTGGGACTGAGGTACCAGAGAGTACAACACAGAGAGGTTTCTGTGACAGAAATCAGGAGTCCCTGTGGCTACCAAAACAGCCCAAAGCTCCACAAGGCTAGTGTGGCTGCTAGGGTGGAGTTTCTTGATTGGCTTCAGGATCCATCCCACAGAATGATGGAGCACACTTTGATGTATCTGAGTGGGTCATGGAGCTGTGACCTTGGTATCTATGTCTGATCCCTTGTCCCTTCCACTCTGTCACTGTTCCCCTCCTTTGCTTCCCAGTTGCCTAAACCAAGTAGCTTTCCTTGCCACACCCTTCTACTATGATGTGTCTGCCTTGCAGCCAGCCGGTCATGTGCTGAAACTGTAAGCAAATTAAACTTTATCCTCCTTTAAATTGGGGGTATTGGATATTGTTTCACAGTGACAAGAAAGCCGATAAGACAGCTGTGGCGGGGGGGGGGGGGGCAGGGCGGTTCGCAGTCACTGCTGGGACGATTCCAGTCTCAATAATAATTGGGGATGTTTTCCCCTTACCTCTGTATGTATCTAACAATGTGTTAAAATGAAACTCAAACTTTCTAGTAACTGAAGTATTGAAAGATTACAGATCAGAGACCAGCTGCGACTATAGAGCATGGTACCAGAGGCCAGTCTATGAGTCAGGGTATATTATAAAATCCAATTAATAGAAATGCTAGGCAAAGGGAAAAAAAGATGGAGATAGCATTTGATCAATATCTAATATGTGTCAGGCCCTGGGTAACAGTGCTTGATAAGTATTAGCACATTTCATTGACGCAATAATATATCAAGTTTGTACTAATTCCCTGTTCCCACACACTTACAAACACTTTACAGATGGGAAAACTAGATAGTAATTGTCTAAAGATCACACTGCTAATCAATCTGAAATTACTGGATTTCAACTTTCTGGGAATTAAAAATAAGTTTTTTAAATGTGTTAGTTTTCCAAGGCTCTAATAAAATACCTGAAAAAATAAATTTATAAGGAGGAAAGGTTTGTTTTGACTCACAGGTTCAGAGGTTTTAGTCCATGGTTTACTTCTATTGCTTTGGGCCGTAGCAGCATGGTATATCATGGCAGGAACACAAGGCAGCACCCAGAAAACAGGAAAAGGACAGGCTCTCAATATCATCTTCAAGAATGTGTCCCCAGTATCCTCACTTCTTTCCACTAGGATTCACCTCCTAAAAGTGTTGCCAACTCCCAGTAGCATCATAGGCTAAGCACATGGGCCTTGGGGGGACATTCAAGATCCAAACTATAGCAATCAGTCAATCAATAAATAAGAAGCCAAAACATTTTATGTAGTAAACAAGAATATTGCAAAATGTCTAAGCTCAGTGGTTCCGCTGCCTGCCTCACAAGCACAAGGTCCCAAGTTCAATCCCTGGCGCCAAAAAAACAAAAAATCAAATCAAATCAAGGACCAGAGATTTAGCTCAGTGGTTCCGCTGCCTGCCTCACAAGCACAAGGACCCAAGTTCAATCCCTGGCACCAAAAAAACAAGAACAAAAAAAATAAAATAAAATCAAGGACCAGAGATTTATCTCAGTGGTTCCTCTGCCTGCCTCACAAACACAAGTTCCCAAGTTCAATACCTGGTACAAAAAAAAAGTCTAAATCTACCTGAAAATGTGCTACTGATGAAGATGCAGACTGGGTCTTCTTTTGGAGACTAAGGCTTATGCCAGGCCTTAGTGGCAGCTTTACTCTAGGGCCCAAGAATCTCTGATATGGCCTGGATATCATAAGGTGGAAAGAATTCAAGTTTAGACTTGATACATGCCAATGCCAGAACATCCTACCATGGTG
The DNA here is from genome assembly GCF_053883595.1 of Heterocephalus glaber. Taxonomy (NCBI): domain Eukaryota; kingdom Metazoa; phylum Chordata; class Mammalia; order Rodentia; family Bathyergidae; genus Heterocephalus; species Heterocephalus glaber. The sequence goes on along the minus strand of NW_028258330.1, from coordinate 29,917,205 downwards.
TTTCTGCAGTGTAAAGCTGCTGTGAACTATTGCACTGGTTTTGCACTGCACAAATCTAAGGAGTGCCAGCCCCATTGACTATGATATAAATGGCACCCCAGGTACTTTACAAGAAAAAACTACCCAATTATATAGGGCAGTCCTGAGCATTAGAAACTAGTGGTTTAATAGAGAGTTCTGGGCATCAACTCCAGATGTTTGGATTCCATTTTTCTTAGGTGGGGCCTGGGAATCTTTCATTGTACAAATACTACTGGTGATTCTAATGCAGGGCATCTGCAGATGTGCCACTGAGAAAACCCCCTAGAAATGGTTATGATTGGTATTTACAGTAAATCCTGGCCTTTATTCCTTTATCCCAAAGAAGAAGAATAGAAAAAATTCTCAGATATTTCGTACAATGCACTCCTATTATATATCCTGGCAAAAAAAAAAAAAAAGGAGAAGCTAAATTCTGGATCCTGCAAAACACAAGGCAAAGATTCCCTGAAGATGAAAGAAACTCTGCTGTCCTGGGCACTGGGGAAGCCTTCGCCTGGAGAAAACTGAGTTGGCAAAATCCCCATGCTGTGATTCAGTGGGAGGGTGACTGCTAGTAGAGGCCCACCCACCCACCCACGGAGCAGAAATGGCTGCTGTCCACCATCACCAGGATTAACTGCTTGCTGCCTCAACTCCTTTCCCATAAATATGCTTCCACTCAATCTGCCAGGGGATTTTTTTCTCCCTCCCATGGATATATATCTTTGGCTTTCTAATGAAATCCAAGTGGAACTAGGATTTGTTTCACAGCCATTTTGCTTAATGCAGCCTTATCCACACGGGAGGAGGAACTGTGCTATTATGTTTATTCTTACAAGGAAGAAAATGAACTCAAAGGGCTTCTATCTAATTTTCCAATCATTCGAATCATAGATCCCTGACATACACAGTATGTTTCCATTTCACCATCTCTTATTTATGACATTTTCTCAAATACGGTGTCCTCAGATCCTGCTTTGTTTTTTAAGATCTTTATTCATCTTTCCAGACCAGGCACAACTGATACTTCACCAGAACAGTTCTGAGATATACTCCGTTATGAGGACACAGCTCTACCTCTGGCTATCTGGGGACACGTTGCTTCTCCATCCCTTTCACAACCTGCCTTTGTGTGAGGCCAGCCATGCACACAGATGTCTCTTCTGCTGAAATATAAACTCTTCTGGGTGGGGCTGTGCCCAGGTGGGTGCGGAAACATGTGAATGGGAAGGCAGGTGTGCTACAGGGGACTTCATGCCACTTTGAGTTCACACAGTCTCATGAGGCAATGAGATAGGATCTGATATTCATGTTTATTTGGGGAGTCCCAAATTAATGAGAAACTGGACTAATTTTTAAATACAGTAGCTTATTTATTCTGAAAGTCAGTTAGAAAATCCAATTATCCCAGAAGGCTGTTGAAGAGGGGTCTTGCCTTCTGAATAAGTAAGAAGCTATTGAATAGTATATCAATTAGGTAATAATAGGTTCCCCTGATTGCTTAACCTAGAAAGGCATTCAAGCTCAGTAGTTAAGAGATGGAGTCTAAAGTCAGGTGCACCTGGACTTACGTTTCTACTAAACCATATACCAGCTGCTTAACTAAGCCTCAGTTTCCTTGTCTATAAAATGAAAATATTAATACCTTCATCTTAGGGTTGATAGAAGAAGAAAAGATGCCCAGAAATCATGCCCCACTGTACTGCATGTGACAGTAAGTGTTCAGTAATATTACCTGCCATTATAATAATCACAATCTCATCCATAGAGGAAAGGGTCTTCTAAATGTGAGGTTGTTTTGATCCTGCACTGAACCTGTCCTAAAGGTAGAGAAAAAACTCACAAGATTTTCAAACCTCAGGACCCTGATGCAAAGGTCCAACTATGACCTTGTCGACCAGAGGATGGGCTTGTGAGGGGCAGCTGGCAGCACACTCTCCAAGCCTCACTGTCCCATTTCCCAATCACTTACATCCTTCAGAAATCAAGGAGATCAGCTCCCTCTCTCCAATGCCCTCATAAGTGAAAACCAAGAGAATTAGAGTTGTCTTCATCCAGACACAAGCTACCAATATTCAGAAACCCCAGCAAGCAAGGCTTGATTTGGTGAAAACCCAAGCCCCCTCCTCCCCAGCCAGCACATTTTAAAGATACAAAACCAATCAATAGGGAGCATTCAGAGAGTTGCTGCCAATGGCTAGAAGAGAATAGATACCAAGAAAGTCATAACGATGATAAATCCAGGCTCTGCTCCTCTCTGACTAATGTAGGCACTAAAACACGCCATGAATATCCTGCTTTGAAATGTGTCACGCTTCTGAGGGACCAATCAATCTCCGGCTCTCGGTGGACCACATTAAAATAAATTTGTCACTGTGAGTTTATGAAATATTGATGGTGTTTTTGAGTCAGGGTGTTAGGAGGTGGAAAGGTGTATCAGAAAAGGGAGGCAGGGAGTGGGAGTTGCTTTAATGAATTATCTCCAGGCTTGGAAAGGAAACATATGCAGAGGCTCGAGGAGGCTAAAGCATGGAAGGAAATATATTGGCACAGAGAGTAAAAAGCTTCCAGAATGAGGAGGCCCAGAGCACTGATATCTAAACTGTGCCCAAAGAACACTAATGAATATATGCTCTTGGGAAGGGATTGGATAAGAATGAAGGTTTCCTGGTAAAAATAACTTTGGAAATTTCATTCTCAATTGAAATCTAAGAGAGACACATGCAAGTGAACATGTTAAAGGCTCTAAGAATCCTCCTGCAGCAGAAATGATCATTTGACTTTGTTTACCCTAATACCTCCCAAACTTATTTAATGTTATAAAATAAACACATTGCTAAGGACTAGTGTTCTTTGAAAATATTGGCCTAACTCCTTGGACACAAAGTGTGCTCTATAGACTATCAGTGTTGGTGTCACCTGTTAGCAGGCCCCATCCCACACCCCTTGGATCAGAATCTGCATTTTACAAGATCCCAGGTGATTTATGTACAGTGAAGGATGAAAAGTGTCATTTCAGTGACTCAACAAAGGGAACTCTACAGGTCAAGCTGAGACATCAGGGTAGTGAGGATTTCTGTTGCAACATGGCTGACACTGGGGAACCAAGGGTCTCTCTGCTCTTGTCCAGCACTGGGGCTGTTTGTTTTCACTTGCAGTGACAGACACTCGAAGACTCAGAGGTGTGCAGTGACCTCCCTTGAGACAAGTGGAAATTATGGAAACCCATAATTCTGCATTTGCATTTGCAAAGCCAAGAAACAAGAAAACCAAGACCAAGAACCAGCACCCAAAAAGCTGAATTGAGGTCACAGCCTACACAGACTTCCCAGCTGTCTCGAGTTTGTCATGTGGCCTCCACAGACTCTGCTTGTGTCTGCACATGGAAACTAAGATGGAGAAAGGATGAGGAGCTCATCCAGACTACCACTGCTGCAACAGTCATGACAGTCCAGGTTCTGGAGTGGCACAGCCAGTCCCACTGCTGACTCAGCTTTAGCAAGCGACTTCACCTCTGTGAGCTCCCAGGCCCTGACTGTTTTGTTCATCATTGAATGCCAGGATCCAGTACATGCCTGACACAAAGGGCAGCTAAAAACAAGGCAGATGCATGAATGAATATACTGTTGAACTCATGCAATGGGTACAACAGTTGCTACCACTTAGAGTCACTGAGAGAATTCATGCAGTTGAGGAAAATGCAAGGCATATAGTACACACTCAATGTGGGGTCCCTGCCTTATTTGTGTATGGGATGATTCAGTGTCAAATAGAATTAATATTTCCTTTTCCTTTCATGCTTTGGGAGAGTCAGTGTGGTTCTCGGTTTTATCAATTATTGGTCAGTTCTCCAATTGAACAAGATTCTGCTCTCTCTGGCAGCTTCTGAACTTCTTCATCCTGAAGATTTTCCCTCCTCTTTTGCAGAAAGTTCCTAGTGGGCAGGAGCCATGCCCCACCCTACAGACTAACTCCAAGGTTTCTTATCCTTGGTCCACTACCCTTAAGATCTCCCCATTCCCAGCTAGGGCAAGTAGCTAAAACTGTGTCAAGACAACACCACTACTGTGTCAAGACAACCCATGGGGTATCCCTCTTCCAGCTTCTCACAAACTATGTGGTCAGGTCAGGACCAGGGTTCAGCATGCTGCTGGACTTCTCTGCTTCCTCCCCAGCTGTCTGAGCACACCCAGTTTCAACTGTTCTTCCCACAGACCCTTCAGTTAATTATCTTCTCTGGGTCTCTGTTTTGTCCTCTATAATATGGGGGAGAAAGAAGTCTTCCTAATATGAATTAAATAAAATATTGCATGTCGTTGATTATTGATTTTGATCAATGGATGATCAGGAAGTGACCCTGATCATCTTAAAAATTTTTGACATTAGCACATAGCAGAGAAGACACACAACTGAGTTTTCTGAAGAAACAAAGGACTCAACACATTAAGATCCAATACAATATACAGATTGGGAACAAAAAAGACTAGTAATTATCTAGCATTTACTGCATGATCGCAATGTCCTTAAACACATATATGCATCATTTCATGTAATCCTTAAAAATAACCTATGACATAGGTAGCATTATGATTCTCATTTTATAGATGAAGACACTAAGGCACAAACAGGTTAAATAGTTTGGCTAAAGCCACACAGCTCGCAAGTGGAAGAGCTGGAGTGCAAACCCAGGTCTTTCTGGCACTAGAAACTAAGCTCTTGCTCACACAGATGTATTACACAGTGAGTAGCTAAAACTGTGTTCAATCACTGTCTCCTATGCAAAACTAAAATCAGTACCTGAAAGACTCAACTAGAAAAACAAAAGAGATCCAAGAGTCCCGAGATTGCTCCATATTCTAGTTCCAGCTGCCTCAAGAACGATGGTCCTTTAGATGTCTGTGCAGAAGGAAGAAGTGGTCATGAGGATAAGTGGGTTTGTGTCCTTAGCATCACTCAGCAGTAGCGAGACTTGGGTAAATATCCCTACATCTTCATTTTTTGTATGGCTTCAGACATTTTGGATATAGGGAAAGGGATCAGTTAATGGGGAAGGAGGTAAAGGGATAGAAAATGATCAAGATATGATAGGCACACGTACTAATTCCCCAAAACAAGTGTAAATATTATATATCACAAACATATATTAATAAAAATTTTTAAATAAAAAAATGAATTAAAAGTAAACTGTTTAGTAAGCCAGACACACTCCTGTGTATAGCCAATGCCAGAAACAATGGTGAGTTTCTAGGCTACAAAGATGAGCAGAGTGATCTCCTTTGCCTGGGGAATTCACAGGCCATAGGTGGAGGATGCCATTGTGAGAGCACAGAGGATGGTGCCTCCGATTCTCCACAACACTGGAGGAGAGGGGAGGCCACAGTGAGGGAGGATTACATCTGAGAGGGCTCTTGAATGAATGGGAGTTCTCCAAGTGGACAAGAGATGAAGGACTTGCAGGGAAGCTGTGAACATGCTTTGTAAATGGTAAAATGTGACAGCATTTGCCCCGGTGACTGACCAACACCACATCATCCACAGACCATGTTTCCTCATGCATGCAGGTTTAGTAATCCTCAGTTCTCATGCAAGTATGACCTTCAGCCCCACTGAGAGGTTCATTACCACAATCCTACTCCAGAATTATGCCATTTCTGACACCCTAAGGAGGCAGGTTATGCTGATTGGTTAAGCAATAGACAGGCTCCATCAGTTAAGTGACAAAATCAGCCCAATCAGGTAACAGTTTTTTATTAACACAAGTAAATGACTGAGTGCTTGGCTTCTCAACCAAGTATTCTGTGACACATCACACAGATCACAGGTTGACTTAGCCACTTCCATGCTGGAAACCCTTCAGTAAAAGCTTCTTCACTGAAAGTCTGACATGAACCATACGTGTGAACAAAAGCAAAGAAGACTCGAAGCGGCCCTTATCTGCTGCACATAGACCTAACTCCTCAACAAACACAGAGCTTTTGTAAACTCAGAGTTCCAAGATACCCATTGTGGAACATAAGTCATGGAAACAGCCCCTCAGCCTCACACACGGAAAAAAAAGTTAAGGAAAAAGTGAGAGAAAAATGCAATATCTATAAAGGACTGAGGACTTACATGGCCAGATCACTCATTCCAGTAGATTGTACTATTCTTCAAAATACTGTCCTCATCGAAGACAACTATTTCTCTTCCATTCCACCAAACCAGATTCATCTGTGTGACCTGGGTTTCCTCTCCCTGCAGTGAGAGTGAATAACTTCATCCTATTAAAGTCAAGAATGGCCATGTAAGTGATCAATGAAATATGAGCAAGAGTAACCAATGTCACTTCTGAAAAACCAGTTCTTCCTTTACCCTATTTTTCTTTCCTTTCCTTCTAGCACAGGCTGATAATGTCCCATTGTCCCATTGAGGATTTTGAGCAGTTTGGAGCCCCAAAATAATGACTATCATATGGAGGAGATCCATATCAAACATAAAATATAACTTTAAGCTACAGAGATTTGGGGGATGTTTGTTACCACAGTGGAACTTAGATTGAGCTAACTGATACAGCTACCTAGCACCATGGAATGGGAGAAACAATTGAAAAGAATAACAGCATAAATTTTAATATACAATGATGTCACCAACTAGCAAAGAAGCAAGAGGCAAAGAATTTTCAGGAGATATCCAACAATTTTGTCTACAGTTAGAATAGTAACCTTATTTTGCCCCAGGGACATATGACAATATGTAGATATATTTGTGGTGATCATTACCAGAAAGATGTTACTGTCATCTAGTAGGGTAGAGAGGAGGGATACTGCAGACATCCTACAATGCACAGGATGCCCCCCTCCAGCAGGGGGTATCCTGTTCCAAATGTCATTACTGCTGAGGCTGAGAATCCTTGTCTTAAAAAGAAACAGAAAGGAGCAGAGAGAAATGCACTATATATCATATTTAACAAAAGAGCATATACCATCTACATGCCATTATTGAATTTACAAAGTGTTTGTTCATGCAGTCTTTCATTTCACCTTTACAGTTCTCCTGAAGGATGACTAATATAAGCCCATCTCATCAATGGGGTAAGAGAAACCCAAGCAGAAAGCTTACCTGAGGGCACATTTACATACGGAGAGTCAGACTCCTAGCCCAGTGTGGCTGCCCTACTTCAATTCTATGTTTCATTAAGCCATGGCTTTTTACATGCCATTTCCTCCAGGACGTTCATCAATATTCACCTACTCACCTGAAGGCAGTGTCTTTTTTAAGAGAGAAATTTGGTTAATTTCTAAATCTTTCTAATCCCCTTGAACATGGGGTTCAGCCAAACAGGCACACATTGGTTGGTATATTTGTTTTCATAAGTGCAGCTTTGCTTTCATTATTTATGATAATACCAAGAGCAGACTAGTCAATTACCCTGGTATATCAGTATTGTCAAAGTAACAATGTCTTAGAGAAGTCTCTAAACCACTGACCTCTTAAATCTTCACTGAGAAGTGGAACAAAAGCAAGGCAGAGAATTTTGGTGGAAAAACAACTATTGGCTATTTAGCCAAGCTACAATGCTGAATGCTTTCTAGGCTGCATTCTACAGACACAAGAGTTTTCTTGTTGTGTAGAGCTAATAAAAAAGGCTGGAAAAGGGAGAGGCAAAAGCGTGTTCACTGAAGGAAACAGCCCAAAAATCCAGTACAGGCTAAACAATTCCTCACTGATGAAAATATGTTCTACAGTTTCTACCAAGGTCCCATAGCTCATCTGTGTAGAGCACAAAACTAGAAACCATTTGCATCAGTCATCTGTGCCCTACCCATTGCCAGGACTCAGGCAAATTTCCAAATTTACCCAAAGACTTCTAAGCACTCATTCTGAAAATTAACCACAGCCTGAAGGCTAGTAGGTGACATGGAAAGATAATAATAAAGACAGACAAAAATCATTGAGCAGTCTTACACTGGGTCATGGCTAAAAATAATTCTTTTTCAACATGACTGTCTACCACATTTTGCAGCGATTATGATTACTATTACATTTGGAGGCTGCCTTCATGACAGTGTGTTCAGCTACTAGAAATTAAAGGACTGAGTGAGAAGTGCAGGAAATATATGTGATACCAGGAATACATGTGAATGTAAACTTTTTAAGTGAACTATTTATGACCTGGATTTCTGACAGTGATTTTGTCACAAGGAACAAAAGAGGGACAGATAGAGCAGCTAGAGCCCATTGGAATTGGAAGACTGTTAAGATCATGGTGTCTTCCTCAATTTTCTGAAACGGTGTTCAAGCAACCTTACACAAAGATAAATCCACTCATTTGCACAGTGGATGAAGAGCCTCCTCCACAGAAGATACTGTTGATGACCTGCCCCATATCTCTCACCTCACCTGGGTTACCTGCAGGGCAGAAGATTTTTCAGGGAACCAACACTTCCCACCACTAGAGCCTTTTCCGGTTTCCCTTTTCCTCTCTGCCAAGGGGTATTGTCCAACACTTCTTGAATGTGCTCATTCATGCAAAAGTAAATGCCTCCAGGGACAACCACTAAACAAGGAAGTATGAGAGCTGTGAGTAAGTGCCCCAGCCTCTTGCTCTCCACTGGGAAGAATAAATGAATAAAGAAAATGTGGTGTACAAATACCTAACAGAATATTATTAAGCCATAAAAAGTATATCCTATCCCTATAGCAACATAATGGAACCGAAACACTTTATAGTAAATGAAATAAACCAGCGGGAGATTTATTTTTTTTTTTGCCATGTATACTTTTTGTTTATTTGCTTTTTATATTTACGGTTCACTTATTTTTTTTTTTTGTCTTTTTTCGTGCAGGGGATCGAACTCGGGACCTTGCGCTTGCAAGGCCGGCGCCAGAACCACTGAGCTAAAGCCCTGGGCCCGGGAGACTTTTAAGATATACATCACATGATATCTCAGCAGGTCCCTGGAAGGACTGAACTCGGTTGCCCACAGCTGTAACCTGAGATTCCTTGACATGCCTTTATTTGCTTTTTTCTCCCTTTCCTGGCTTGTTTTTCTTACTTCCCTGTTTTCTGGGATCAACCTACAGATAAACAAACAAGCTTGCTTGAGGTCCAGGTTATCACAGGAAGTTGCTAACTAAGACCCTCCAATAAAACAGAGCAGATGTTGTGTTGATGGATGATATTAACTCTAGCTTTTCCCTGGAACAGTGCAGCACCTGCCTGGGATTCGTTTCTCCTTTGAGGAAAGTTCCTCTCCTCTTTTTGCAGTCTTGGTGGGATGATGACAAGAGATCACTTTGCATTTGGGAGCCAAAGAGAAGTGATGTTTCTCCTTCAAGTCCAGCATGATCAGGAGTAGAGACAGGCTTATGGCTGAAGGTTGAAGGCTAACATCCTCCCTGAGGACTTTACTTTGAGAGAGAACAAGGAAGAAGTTGAAAGGAAATGGCTAAAGTCCACTCATTGTTTCGAAGTGCGGGGGTCCCAGCCAGAACCTTCATGCTAGAGAACAATTGATGGGTTTCCTGATTCTTATATCTACAGAGCTCCTGGCTAGCCTGATCTCCCAATCTACAACATTCTGAGATCCCAAATATCCTTCACATAGATTTCTTTTTGCCTAAATTTAGGAAAAGTTTATTTCTATCTATTATAACTTGGACTCTTAATTGTTACTTGCAATATATGAACACCTTGAAAGACAGAAAGAATCGAAGAAAAAAATGGAAACAGAGCTTTTGTAAATGGAGGGGGAAGAAGGAATAAAGGGAAGGGAGGGGGACAGGAAAAAAAGAATTAAGATACATTATGTACAGGGCTGGGGATTTAGCTCAGTGGCTCCACCACGTGCCTTGCAAGGGCAAGGTCCTGAGTTCGACCTCCAGTATCAAAAAAAAAAAAGATATATTATGTACAGATACAAATTCCCCATGACGAATGTGATCATTATGTATGAGAAACATGTACTACTAATAATATTTTTAAAGTATATTGCACAATTTAAAAATGGAGCTATCGTAAAAAAAAGAATTATGTATCCAATGAAAAAGTTTTTATACCTAAAAATAACAACTGTAAAATATTTCTTCAGACAACTTAATGATCATAAAACAGCAGGAGAAAATGTTCTCTGTCCCTTTCACCTTTTGGAACTGTTATTATGTAAGCAGTTAAACAGGATGTACCTTTTAGGATCAGATGACTCCACAGACCCATTAAACTACAAAGTCCCAGTGCTGTTAATCACAGTATCCAGCATCCAGCTAGGGCTCCCATAGTGTGGAAAAGTTGTCAAAGAACCCAATGTTAGAGTACACCCATGAAATAGCTCTCCTCTGGGCTGGTGTTGCCAGTGCCACCCTCAGGGAGATGAGACAAGACACTGTAAAGTTGGGCTGTGGAAAATATGATCAAGATGACATATGTATGTGTATCAATCCCCCAAGGTGGATGTAATTTTATGTATCACAAACATATACCAATCATTTTTTAAACAGTCTTCTTAAAAAAAGAAGTCGGGGGGTGGCTCGGTTATCCCAGTACAGCTGGCAAAAGGGAGGCAATAGGACTGATTGGTGAATGGGTGCACACTTCTTTAGGGATCCTCCAAGCCATTTGGAAAGCAAAAGCATGGGAGAGACTCACTTGCCCACAGTCAGGTAGGTGGGCATTTGGGCCTCTCAGCTCTTTGCTGCAACTGCATGTGATAGATCGGCCAAGGCAGAGCATTCTGAGTCAATCCCAAAGGCAGGGTTCTTGAGTAAACTGCCTTCCTTGAACTTCAGTTTCCTGTTCTATACATTATATCACTGCCTGCCTCATTAGAGTGTTTCAAGGTTTCAAGGAGATAACATGTATGTATTCATGTCATGTTATGTATGTATGTGTTAATTATGTAAAATATAAATGTCTAACAAATTTCTACAGCCTCATCTCAAATATATACTGAATTAAATCATAAATAGATTGGAGATTTACATCTAAAGTAGGAAATGACAGGTTCTGAAGGACACGGTTGAAAATGTTATGACTGTGACACATGCCATCCCAGGATCGCCAGGTTGAGTTTGATGACTGTATGAGTGGACAGAAAACCATCTGTTTCATGCCCCTCCTACCCATGGCTGTAGCCTCACCCAAAGAGGGTGGCCTTTCCCAATAAATGAAGCCTATTCTCCTATCAGGGATAGGAATGAGGAACAGACCGCCAAACCCATCAAAGAACTAAACTCAAGACTGAAATCAATGTTGATCTGATCTCAGACTCCATTAAGAGTAAATTCAAAGGGAGGGAATAGAGATTTAAAAAATTTTTAAAAATGGAAGGAAAATAATAGAAACAAAGTTTTGTAAAGAGAGAGGGGAAGGATAGAAGGGAAGGAAGGGAGTAGGAAAAGAAATTAAGATTATATTATGTACAGGTACAAATTCCCTATGATGAATGTGATCACAATGTATGTCAAAGGTGTACCAATAAAATTAATTTTTTAAAAAGAACAAGGCTGAAGCAGATGAATCGCTGTGAGTTCAAGGCCAGCCTGGGCTACACAGTAAGTTCAAGCCCAGGCTGAACTCCATAACGAGACCTTGTCTCAAAAACAAAAGAATAAATGCAAAAAACTAAATATCAAAAATATTGATAGACTTAACTATAAAAATTAATTTTTTTTTTTTTGGTACCGGGGATCAAACTCTGGTCCTTGTGCTCGCAAGGCAGGAGGTGGAACCACTGAGCTAAATCCCCGGCCCTAAAAATTAAAATTTTATAAAATTAAAACTACAAAAATTTATAAGTCAGGCCACAAATTGAGAAAAATATCCTTGATGTTTTCCTATGGGTTAGACCCCTCTTAGGAGTAATAAGAATACAAAGTTAAAATGAGGAAACATTGTCCAAGGACAGCCAGAGAAAGTTCACATAAAAAGAACTATAAATGGTAAAGAATGTTTTAAAAGTTCAGCCTACTAATAGTCAAAGAAATGAAAATTAAGATAACAATGTGATTCCATGTATAATCTATTAAATGTGCAAATCTTAAAGAAAATTCAATCCTGGTGACAGTTGAGCAAGTGAGATACTCATATTTTGCGGGTAGGAGTATAAATTAGTATAAATTCCTAAAGGATAATTTGACAATCTGTATCAAGGATGTTGACAATTATTCATATCCTCTTAAAGATTTCATTCTAAGGAAATAATTGGAA